>NC_090292.1:32949746-33566246 GCF_037392515.1 Haliotis asinina | reverse complement strand
CCTCTGTGCCAACGCTAAACGTGAGTGATGGCTGCAGTGAATGTGTTGTGGAATATTAAGTCCTCTGTGCCAACGTTAGACGTGAGTGATGGCTACGGTGAATATGTTGCGGAGTATTACGTCCTCTGTGCCAACGCTAAACGTGCGTGATGGCTGTGGTGAATGTGTTGGGGAGCATTAAGTCATCTGTGCCAACGTGAGACGTGAGTAATGGCTGTGGTTAATGTGTTGGTGAGTATGAAGTCCTCTGTGCCAACGTCAGACGTGAGTGATGGCTGTGGTGAATGTGTTGGGAAGTATTAAGTCTCTGTGCCAACGTAAGACGTGAGTGATGGTTACGGTGAATGTGTTGGGAAGGATTAAGTCATATGTGCCAAGGTTAGACGTGAGTGATGGTTAGGATGAATGTGTTGGGAAGTATTAAGTCTCTGTGCCAACGTAAGGCGGGAGTGATAGATACGATGAATGTGTTGGGAAGTATTAAGTCCTCTGTGCCAACGTTGGAGGTGAGTGATGGTTGTGGTGAATGTGTTGGGGAACATTAAGTCGTGTGTGCCAACGTTAGAAGTGAGTGATGGCTACGGTGAATGTGTTGGGAAGTATTAAGTCTCTGTGCCAACGTAAGGCGGGAGTGATGGATACGATGAATGTGTTGGGAAGTATTAAGTCCTCTGTGTCAACGTTGGACGAAAGTGATGGTTGCGGTGAATGTGTTGGGGAGCATTAAGTCCTATGTGCCAACGTTGATCGTGAGTGATGGTTACGGTGAATGTGTTGGGAAGTATTAAGTACTCTGTGCCAACGTTGGACGTGAGTGATGGTTAGGATAAAAGTGCTGGGGAGTATTAAGTTCTCTGTGCCAACGTAAGACATGAGTGATGGTTACTGTGATTGTGTTGGGAAGTATTAAGTCCTCTGTGCCAACGAATGACGTGAGTGATGGCTACGGTGAATGTGTTGTGGAGTATGAACACCTGTGTGCCAACGTCAGACGTGTGTGATGGTTGCGGTGAATGTGTTGGGACGTACTACGGCCTCTATGCCAACGTAAGACGGGAGTGATGGCTACGATGAATGTGTTGGGAAGTATTAAGTACTCTGTGCCAACGTCAGACGTGAGTGATGGTTGCGGTGAATGTGTTGGGAAGTATTAAGTCATCTGTGCCAACGTTAGACGTGAGTGATGGTTACGGTGAATGTGTTGGGAAGTATTAAGTCTCTGTGCCAACGTCAGACGTGAGTGATGGCTACGATGAATGTGTTGCGAAGTATTAAGTCCTCCGTGCCAACGTTGGACGTAAGTTATGGCTATGGTGAATGTGGTGGGAAGTTTTAAGTCCTCTGTGCAAACGTTAGACGTGAGTGATGGCTACGGTGAATGTGTTGGGAAGTATTAAGTCCTCTGTGCCAACGTTGGACGTGAGTGATGGTTTGGATGAATGTGTTGGGGAGCATTAAGTCTTCTGTGCCAACGTTGAACGTGAGTGATGGTTGTGGGGAATGTGTTGGGAAGTATTAAGTAATCTGTGCCAACGTTGGACGTAAGTTATAGCTACGGTGAATGTGTTGGGAAGTATTAAGACCTCTGTGCCAACGTAAGACGGGAGTGATGGCTACGATGAATGTGTTGGGAAGTATTAAGTCCTCTGTGCCAACGTTTGACGAAAGTGATGATTACGGGGAGTGTGTTGGTGAGTATTAAGTTCTCTGTGCCAACGTTGGACGTGAGTGATGGCTACGGTGAATGTGTTGGGGAGTATTAAGTCTCTGTGCCAACGTAAGAAGTGAGTGATGGCTACGGTGAATGTGTTGGGGAGTATTAAGTCCTCTATGCCAACGTAAGACGTGAGTGATGGCTACGATGAATGTGTTGGGAAGTATTAAGTCTCTGTGCCAACGTTTGACGTGAGCGATGGTTACGAGGAATGTGTTGGGGAGTATTAAGTCCTCTGTGCCAACGTAGGACGTGAGTGATGGCTACGGTGAATGTGTTGTGGAGTATTAAGTCCTCTGTGCCAACTCTAAACGTGAGTGATGGTTAGGATGAATGAGTTGTGGAGTATTAAGTCCTCTGTGCCAAAGTTAGACGTGAGTGATGGCTGCGGTGAATGTGTTGGGGAGTATTAAGTCCTCTGTGCCAACCTTTGACGAAAGTGATGACTATGGTGAATGTGTTGGGAAGCATTAAGTCCTCTGTGCCAACGTCAGACGTGACTGATGGCTGTGGTGAATGTGTTCGGGAATATTAAGTCCAGTGTGCCAACGTTGGACAAAAGTGATGATTGTGTTGAATGTGTTGGGAAGTATTAAGTCCTCTGTGCGAACGTTAGACGTGAGTGATGGCTACGATGAATGTGTTGGGGAGTATTAAGTCCTCTGTGTCAACGTTGAACGTGAGTGATGGTTGTGGTGAATGTGTTGGGAAGTATTAAGTCCTCTGGGGCAACGTAAGACGTGAGTGATGGTTGCGGTGAATGTGTTGGGGAGTAGTAAGTCCTCTGTGCCAAACATAGACGTGAGTGATGGCTGTGGTGAATGTGTTGGGAAGAAGTAAGTAATCTGTGCCAACGTTTGAAGTGAGTGATGGTTAGGATGAAAGTGCTGGGGAGTATTAAGTTCTCTGTGGCAACGTAGGACGTGAGTGATGGTTGCGGTGAATGTGTTTTGAAGTATTAAGTCATCTGTACCAACGTTGGACGTGAGTGATGGTTAGGATGAAAGTGTTGGGTAGTATTAAGTCCTCTGTGCCAACGTTAAACGTGAGTGATGGTTGTGGTGAATGTGTTGGGAAGTTTTAAGTCCTCTGGGGCAACGTAGGACGTGAGTGATGGTTGCGGTGAATGTGTTGGGGAGTAGTAAGTCCTCTGTGCCAACGTTAGAGGTGATTGATGGCTACGGTGAATGTGTTGGGGAGTGTTAAGTCCTATATGCCAACGTTTGACGTGAGTGATGGCTACGATGAATGTGTTGGGAAGTATTAAGTTATCTGTGCCAACTGAAGACGTGCGTGATGGCTGCGATGAATGTGTTGTGGAGTATTAAGTCCTCTGTGCCAACGTCAGACGTGATTGATGGCTACCGTGAATGTGTTGGGGAGTGTTAAGTCCTATATGCCAACGTTTGACGTGCGTGATGGCTACGATGAATGTGTTGGGAAGTATTAAGTCCTCTGTGCCAACGTAAGACGTGAGTAATGGTTACGGTGAATGTGTTGGGGAGTATTAAGTCCTCTGTGCCAACGCTAAACGTAAGTGATGGCTGCGGTGAATGTGCTGGGGAATATGTAGTCCTCTGTGCCAACGTTGGACGTGAGTGATGGCTACGGTGAATGTGTTGGGAAGTATTAAGTCCTCTGTGCCAACGTTAAACGTGAGTGATGGTTGTGGTGAATGTGTTGGGAAGTATGAAGTCCTCTGGGGCAACGTAGGACGTGAGTGATGGTTGCGGTGAATGTGTTGGGGAGTAGTAAGTCCTCTGTGCCAACGTTAGACGTGATTGATGGCTACGGTGAATGTGTTGGGGAGTGTTAAGTCCTATATGCCAACGTTTGACGTGAGTGATGGCTACGATGAATGTGTTGGGAAGTATTAAGTTATCTGTGCCAACTGAAGACGTGCGTGATGGCTGCGATGAATGTGTTGTGGAGTATTAAGTCCTCTGTGCCAACGTTAGACGTGATTGATGGCTACCGTGAATGTGTTGGGGAGTGTTAAGTCCTATATGCCAACGTTTGACGTGCGTGATGGCTACGATGAATGTGTTGGGAAGTATTAAGTCCTCTGTGCCAACGTAAGACGTGAGTAATGGTTACGGTGAATGTGTTGGGGAGTATTAAGTCCTCTGTGCCAACGCTAAACGTAAGTGATGGCTGCGGTGAATGTGCTGGGGAATATGTAGTCCTCTGTGCCAACGTTGGACGTGAGTGATGGCTACGGTGAATGTGTTGGGAAGTATTAAGTCCTCTGTGCCAACGTTAAACGTGAGTGATGGTTGTGGTGAATGTGTTGGGAAGTATGAAGTCCTCTGGGGCAACGTAGGACGTGAGTGATGGTTGCGGTGAATGTGTTGGGGAGTAGTAAGTCCTCTGTGCCAACGTTAGACGTGATTGATGGCTACGGTGAATGTGTTGGGGAGTGTTAAGTCCTATATGCCAACGTTTGACGTGAGTGATGGCTACGATGAATGTGTTGGGAAGTATTAAGTTATCTGTGCCAACTGAAGACGTGCGTGATGGCTGCGATGAATGTGTTGTGGAGTATTAAGTCCTCTGTGCCAACGTTAGACGTGATTGATGGCTACGGTGAATGTGTTGGGGAGTGTTAAGTCCTATATGCCAACGTTTGACGTGCGTGATGGCTACGATGAATGTGTTGGGAAGTATTAAGTCCTCTGTGCCAACGTTAGACGTGAGTAATGGTTACGGTGAATGTGTTGGGAAGTATTAAGTCCTCTGTGGCAACGCTAAACGTAAGTGATGGCTGCGGTGAATGTGCTGGGGAATATGTAGTCCTCTGTGCCAACGTTGGACGTGAGTGATGGCTACGGTGAATGTGTTGGGGAGTATTAAGTCCTCTGTGCCAACGAAAGACGTGAGTGATGGTTTCGGTGAATGTGTTGTAAAGTATTAAGTCCTCTGTGCCAAGGTTGGACGTGAGTGATTGTTGTAATGAATGTGTTGGGGAGTATTAAGTCCTCTGTGCCAACGTTGGACGTGAGTGATGGTTGTGGTGAATGTGTTGGTGAATATTAAGTCGTCTGTGCCAACGTAAGACGTGAGTGATGGTTACGGTGAATGTGCTGGGGAGTATTAAGTCCTCTGTACCAACGTTGAACGTGAGTGATGGTTGTGGTGAATGTGTTGTTGAACATTAAGTCCTCTGTGCCAACGTAAGGCGTGAGTGATGGTTGGGATGAATATGTTGGGGAGTACTAAGTCTTCTGTGCCAATGTTTGACGTGAGTGATGGTTTGTATGAATGTCTTGTGGAGTAGTAAGTCCTCTGTGCCAAAGTTAGACGTGAGTGATGGCTGTGGTGAATGTGTTGGGGCGTATTAAGTCCTCTGTGCCAACGTAGGACGTGAGTGATGGCTACGCTGAATTTGTTGGGAAGTATTAAGTACTCTGTGCCAACGTTGAACGTGAGTGATGGTTGTGGTGAATGTGTTGGGAAGAAATAAGTACTCTGTGGCAACGTTGAACGTGAGTGATGGTTGTGGTGAATGTGTTGGGTTATATTAACTCCTCTGTGCCGACGTAAGGCGTGAGTGATGGTTGTGGTGGATTTGATGGGGAGTATTAAGTTCTCTGTGCCAACGTTGAACGTGAGTGATGGTTGTGGTGAATGTGTTGGGGAACATTAAGTTGTCTGTGCCAACGTAGGACGTGAGTGATGGTTGCGGTGAATGTGTTGGGAAGAATTAAGTACTCTGTGGCAACGTTGAACGTGAGTGATGGTTGTGGTGAATGTGTTGGGTTATATTAACTCCTCTGTGCCGACGTAAGACGTGAGTGATGGTTGTGGTGGATGTGATGGGGAGTATTAAGTTCTCTGTGCCAACGTTAAAGGTGAGTGATGGTTGTGGTGGATGTGCTGGGGAGTATTAAGTCCTCTGTGCCAACGTAAGACGTGAGTGATGGTTGCGGTGAATGTGTTGGGAAGTATTAAGTCCTCTGTGCCAACGTAAGACGTGAGTGATGGCTGCTGTGAATTTGTTGCGAAGTATTAAATCCTCTGTGCCAACGTTGGACGTGAGTGATGGCTACGGTGAATGTGTTGGGGAGTATTAAGTCCTTTATCCCAACGTAAAACGTGAGTGATGGCTACGATGAATGCGTTGGGAAGTATTATGTCTCTTTGCCAACGTTGGACGAGAGTTATGTTTACGATGAATGTGTTGGGAAGTATTAAGTCCTCTGTGCCAACGTTAGACGTGAGTGATGGTTCCTGTGAATGTGTTGGGGAGTATTAAGTCCTCTGTGCCAACGCTAAACGTGAGTGATGGCTGCAGTGAATGTGTTGTGGAATATTAAGTCCTCTGTGCCAACGTTAGAGGTGAGTGATGGCTACTGTGAATATGTTGCGGAGTATTACGTCCTCTGTGCCAACGCTAAACGTGCGTGATGGCTGTGGTGAATGTGTTGGGGAGCATTAAGTCATCTGTGCCAACGTGAGACGTGAGTAATGACTGTGGTTAATGTGTTGGTGAGTATGAAGTCCTCTGTGCCAACGTCAGACGTGAGTGATGGCTGTGGTGAATGTGTTGGGAAGTATTAAGTCTCTGTGCCAACGTCAGACGTGAGTTATGGTTACGGTGAATGTGTTGGGAAGGATTAAGTCATATGTGCCAAGGTTAGACGTGAGTGATGGTTAGGATGAATGTGTTGGGAAGTATTAAGTCTCTGTGCCAACGTTGGAGGTGAGTGATGGTTGTGGTGAATGTGTTGGTTAACATTAAGTCGTGTGTGCCAACGTTAGAAGTGAGTGATGGCTACGGTGAATGTGTTGGGATGTATTAAGTCTCTGTGCCAACGTAAGGCGGGAGTGATGGATACGGTGAATGTGTTGGGAAGTATTAAGTCCTCTGTGCCAACGTTGGACGAAAGTGATGGTTGCGGAGAATGTGTTGGGGAGCATTAAGTCCTATGTGCCAACGTTGATCGTGAGTGATGGTTACGGTGAATGTGCTGGGGAGTATTAAGTCCTCTGTACCAACGTTGAACGTGAGTGATGGTTGTGGTGAATGTGTTGTTGAATATTAAGTCCTCTGTGCCAACGTAAGGCGTGAGTGATGGTTAGGATGAATATGTTGGGGAGTACTAAGTCTTCTGTGCCAATGTTTGACGTGAGTGATGGTTTGTATGAATGTCTTGTGGAGTAGTAAGTCCTCTGTGCCAACGTTAGACGTGAGTGATGGCTGTGGTGAATGTGTTGGGGCGTATTAAGTCCTCTGTGCCAACGTTGGACGTGAGTGATGGCTACGCTGAATGTGTTGGGAAGTATTAAGTACTCTGTGCCAACGTTAGACTTGAGTGATGGCTGTGGTGAATGTGTTGGGGAACATTAAGTCCTCTGTGCCAACGTTGGACGTGAGTGATGGTTGCGGTGAATGTGTTGGGAAGAAATAAGTAGTCTGTGGCAACGTTGAACGTGAGTGATGGTTGTGGTGAATGTGTTGGGTTATGTTAACTCCTCTGTGCCGACGTAAGGCGTGAGTGATGGTTGTGGTGGATTTGATGGGGAGTATTAAGTTCTCTGTGCCAACGTTGAACGTGAGTGATGGTTGTGGTGAATGTGTTGGGGAACATTAAGTTGTCTGTGCCAACGTAGGACGTGAGTGATGGTTGCGGTGAATGTGTTGGGAAGAATTAAGTACTCTGTGGCAACGTTGAACGTGAGTGATGGTTGTGGTGAATGTGTTGGGTTATATTAACTCCTCTGTGCCGACGTGAGACGTGAGTGATGGTTGTGGTGGATGTGATGGGGAGTATTAAGTTCTCTGTGCCAACGTTGAAGGTGAGTGATGGTTGTGGTGGATGTGCTGGGGAGTATTAAGTCCTCTGTGCCAACGTAAGACGTGAGTGATGGTTGCGGTGAATGTGTTGGGAAGTATTAAGTCCTCTGTGCCAACGTAAGACGTGAGTGATGGCTGCTGTGAATTTGTTGTGAAGTATTAAATCCTCTGTGCCAACGTTGGACGTGAGTGATGGCTACGGTGAATGTGTTGGGGAGTATTAAGTCCTTTATCCCAACGTAAAACGTGAGTGATGGCTACGATGAATGCGTTGGGAAGTATTATGTCTCTTTGCCAACGTTGGACGAGAGTTATGTTTACGATGAATGTGTTGGGAAGTATTAAGACCTCTGTGCCAACGTTAGACGTGAGTGATGGTTACTGTGAATGTGTTGGGGAGTATTAAGTCCTCTGTGCCAACGCTAAACGTGAGTGATGGCTGCAGTGAATGTGTTGTGGAATATTAAGTCCTCTGTGCCAACGTTAGACGTGAGTGATGGCTACGGTGAATATGTTGCGGAGTATTACGTCCTCTGTGCCAACGCTAAACGTGCGTGATGGCTGTGGTGAATGTGTTGGGGAGCATTAAGTCATCTGTGCCAACGTGAGACGTGAGTAATGACTGTGGTTAATGTGTTGGTGAGTATGAAGTCCTCTGTGCCAACGTCAGACGTGAGTGATGGCTGTGGTGAATGTGTTGGGAAGTATTAAGTCTCTGTGCCAACGTCAGACGTGAGTTATGGTTACGGTGAATGTGTTGGGAAGGATTAAGTCATATGTGCCAAGGTTAGACGTGAGTGATGGTTAGGATGAATGTGTTGGGAAGTATTAAGTCTCTGTGCCAACGTAAGGCGGGAGTGATGGATACGATGAATGTGTTGGGAAGTATTAAGTCCTCTGTGCCAACGTTGGAGGTGAGTGATGGTTGTGGTGAATGTGTTGGGGAACATTAAGTCGTGTGTGCCAACGTTAGAAGTGAGTGATGGCTACGGTGAATGTGTTGGGATGTATTAAGTCTCTGTGCCAACGTAAGGCGGGAGTGATGGATACGATGAATGTGTTGGGAAGTATTAAGTCCTCTGTGCCAACGTTGGACGAAAGTGATGGTTGCGGTGAATCTGTTGGGGAGCATTAAGTCCTATGTGCCAACGTTGATCGTGAGTGATGGTTACGGTGAATGTGTTGGGAAGTATTAAGTACTCTGTGCCAACGTTGGACGTGAGTGATGGTTAGGATAAAAGTGCTGGGGAGTATTAAGTTCTCTGTGCCAACGTAAGACATGAGTGATGGTTACTGTGATTGTGTTGGGAAGTATTAAGTCCTCTGTGCCAACGTATGACGTGAGTGATGGCTGCGGTGAATGTGTTGGGACGTACTACGGCCTCTATGCCAACGTAAGACGGGAGTGATGGCTACGATGAATGTGTTGGGAAGTATTAAGTACTCTGTGCCAACGTCAGACGTGAGTGATGGTTGCGGTGAATGTGTTGGGAAGTATTAAGTCATCTGTGCCAACGTTAGACGTGAGTGATGGTTACGGTGAATGTGTTGGGAAGTATTAAGTCTCTGTGCCAACGTCAGACGTGAGTGATGGCTACGATGAATGTGTTGCGAAGTATTAAGTCCTCCGTGCCAACGTTGGACGTAAGTTATGGCTATGGTGAATGTGGTGGGAAGTTTTAAGTCCTCTGTGCAAACGTTAGACGTGAGTGATGGCTACGGTGAATGTGTTGGGAAGTATTAAGTCCTCTGTGCCAACGTTGGACGTGAGTGATGGTTTGGATGAATGTGTTGGGGAGCAATAAGTCTTCTGTGCCAACGTTGAACGTGAGTGATGGTTGTGCTGAATGTGTTGGGAAGTATTAAGTAATCTGTGCCAACGTTGGACGTAAGTTATAGCTACGGTGAATGTGTTGGGAAGTATTAAGACCTCTGTGCCAACGTAAGACGGGAGTGATGGCTACGATGAATGTGTTGGGAAGTATTAAGTCCTCTGTGCCAACGTTTGACGAAAGTGATGGTTACGGGGAGTGTGTTGGTGAGTATTAAGTTCTCTGTGCCAACGTTGGACGTGAGTGCTGGCTACGGTGAATGTGTTGGGAAGTATTAAGTCTCTGTGCCAACGTTTGACGTGAGTGATGGTTACGAAGAATGTGTTGGGGAGTATTAAGTCCTCTGTGCCAACGTAGGACGTGAGTGATGGCTGCGGTGGATGTGTTGTGGAGTATTAAGTCCTCTGTGCCAACTCTAAACGTGAGTGATGGTTAGGATGAATGAGTTGTGGAGTATTAAGTCCTCTGTGCCAAAGTTAGACGTGAGTGATGGCTGCGGTGAATGTGTTGGGGAGTATTAAGTCCTCTGTGCCAACCTTTGACGAAAGTGATGACTATGGTGAATGTGTTGGGAAGCATTAAGTCCTCTGTGCCAACGTCAGACGTGACTGATGGCTGTGGTGAATGTGTTCGGGAATATTAAGTCCAGTGTGCCAACGTTGGACAAAAGTGATGATTGTGTTGAATGTGTTGGGAAGTATTAAGTCCTCTGTGCGAACGTTAGACGTGAGTGATGGCTACGATGAATGTGTTGGGGAGTATTAAGTCCTCTGTGTCAACGTTGAACGTGAGTGATGGCTACGATGTATGTGCTGGGGAGTGTTAAGTCCTCTGTGCCAACGTTAAACGTGAGTGATGGTTAGGATGAATGTGTTGTTAAGTATTAAGTCCTCTGTGTCAACGTTAGACGTGAGTGATGGCAACGATGTATGTACTGGGGAGTATTAAGTCCTCTGTGCCAACGTTAGAAGTGAGTGATGGCTGTGGTGAATGTGTTGGTGAGTATTAAGTCCTCTGTGCCAACGTCAGACGTGAGTGATGGCTGTGGTGAATGTGTTTGTGAATATTAAGTCCTCTGTGCCAACGTTAGACAAAAGTGAGGACTATGGTGAATGTGTTGGGACGTTTTTAGTCCTCTGTGCTAACGTTTGACGAAAGTGATGACTATGGTGAATGTGTTGGGAACCATTAAGTCCTCTTTGCCAACGCTAAACGTGAGTGATGACTGCGGTGAATGTGTTGGGGAATATTAAGTCCTCTGTGGCAACGTAGGACGTGAGTGATGGCTGCGGTGAATGTGTTGGGAAGCATTAAGTCCTCTGTCCCAACGTCAGACGTGAGTAATGGCTGTGGTGAATGTGTTGGGGAATATTAAGTCCTCTGTGCCAACGTTAGAGAAAAGTGATGAGTATGGTGAATGTGTTGGGAAGTATTACGTCCTCTGTGTCAACGTAAGACGTGAGTGATGGCTACGATGTATGTGCTGGGGAGAATTAAGTCCTCTGTGCCAACGTCAGACGTGAGTGTTGGCTGCGGTGAATGTGTTGGGGAGTATTAAGTCCTCTGTGCCAACGTAAGGCGGGAGTGACGGTTACGATGAATGTGTTGGGAAGTATTAAGTCCTCTGTGCCAACGTCACACGTGAGTGATGGCTACGGTGAATGTGTTGGGGAGTATTAAGTCCTGTGTGCCAACTCTAAACGTGAGTGATGGCTGCGGTGAATGTGTTGGGGAACAGTAAAGTCCTATGTGCCAACGCAAGACGTGAGTGATGGCTACTATGAATCTGTTGGGAAGTATTAAGTCCTCCGTCCCAACGTTTGACGTGAGTGATGGTTACGGTGAATGTGTTGGGGAGTATTAAGTCCTCTGTGCCAACGCTAAACGTGACTGATGGCTGCGGTGAATGTTTTGGAGAATATTCAGTCCTCTGTGCCAACGTAAGATGTGAGTGATGGCTACGATGAATGTGTTGGGAAGTATTAAGTCGTCTATGCCAACGTTTGACGTGAGTGATGGTTACTTTGAATGTGTTTTGGAATATTAAGTCCTCTGTGCCAACGCTAAACGTGAGTGATGGTTGCGGTGAATGTGTTGGGGAATATTAAGTCCTCTGTGCCAACGTTGGACGTGAGTGATGGTTAGGATCAATGTGTTGTGGAGTATTAAGTCCTCTGTGCCAACGTTGAACGTGAGTGATGGTTGTGGTGAATGTGTTGGGAAGTATTAAGTCCTCTGGGGCAACGTTTGACGTGAGTGATGGTTGCGGTGAATGTGTTGTGGAGTAGTAAGTCCATTGTGCGAAACTTAGACGTGAGTGATGGCTGTGGTGAATTTGTTTTGAAGAATGAAGTAATCTGTGCCAACGTTTGAAGTGAGTGATGGTTAGGATGAAAGTGCTGGGGAGTATTAAGTTCTCTGTGGCAACGTAAGACGTGAGTGATGGTTACGGTGAATGTGTTTTGAAGTATTAAGTCATCTGTACCAACGTGAGACGTGAATGATGGTTAGGATGAAAGTGTTGGGGAGTATTAAGTCCTCTGTGCCAACGTTAAACGTGAGTGATGGTTGTGGTGAATGTGTTGGGAAGTATTAAGTCCTCTGGGGCAACGTAGGACGTGAGTGATGGTTGGGGTGAATGTGTTGGGGACTAGTAAGTCCTCTGTGCCAAAGTTTGACGTGAGTGATGGTTGTGGTGAATGTGTTGGGAAGAATGAAGTAATCTGTGCCAACGTTTGAAGTGAGTGATGGTTAGGATGAAAGTGCTGGGGAGTATTAAGTTCTCTGTGCCAACTTAAGACGTGAGTGATGGCTGCGGTGAATGTGTTGTGGAGTATTAAGTCCTCTGTGCCAACGTTAGACGTGATTGATGGCTACGGTGAATGTGTTGGGGAGTGTTAAGTCCTCTATGCCAACGTTGGACGTGAGTGATGGCTACGATGAATGTGTTGGGAAGTATTAAGTCCTCTGTGCCAACGTAAGACGTGAGTAATGGTTACGGTGAATGTGTTGGGGAGTATTAAGTCCTCTGTGCCAACGCTAAACGTAAGTGATGGCTGCGGTGAATGTGCTGGGGAATATGTAGTCCTCTGTGCCAACGTTGGACGTGAGTGATGGCTACGGTGAATGTGTTGGGGAGTATTAAGTCCTCTGTGCCAACGTAAGACGTGAGTGATGGTTACGGTGAATTTGTTGTAAAGTATTAAGTCCTCTGTGCCAAGGTTGGACGTGAGTGATGGTTATAATGAATGTGTTGGGGAGTATTAAGTCCTCTGTAACAAAGTTGAACGTGAGTGATGGTTGTGGTGAATGTGTTGGGGAGCATTAAGTCGTCTGTGCCAACGTGAGACGTGAGTGATGGTTACGGTGAATGTGCTGGGGAGTATTAAGTCCTCTGTACCAACGTTGAACGTGAGTGATGGTTGTGGTGAATGTGTTGTTGAATATTAAGTCCTCTGTGCCAACGTGAGGCGTGAGTGATGGTTAGGATGAATATGTTGGGGAGTATTAAGTCTTCTGTGCCAATGTTAGACGTGAGTGATGGTTAGGATGAATGTCTTGTGGAGTAGTAAGTCCCCTGTGCCAATGTCAGACGTGAGTGATGGCTGTGGTGAATGTGTTGGGGCGTATTAAGTACTCTGTGCCAACGATAGACGTGAGTGATGGTTAGGATGAAAGTGCTGGGGAGTATTAAGTCCTCTGGGGCAACGTCAGACGTGAGTGATGGTTGCGGTGAATGTGTTGGGGAGTAGTAAGTCCTCTGTGCGAAACTTGGACGTGAGTGATGGCTGTGGTGAATTTGTTGGGAAGAATTAAGTAATCTGTGCCAACGTTTGAAGTGAGTGATGGTTAGGATGAAAGTGCTTTGGAGTATTAAGTTCTCTGTGGCAACGTAAGACGTGAGTGATGCTTACGGTGAATGTGTTTTGAAGTATTAAGTCATCTGTACCAACGTTAGACGTGAGTGATGGTTAGGATGAAAGTGTTGGGGAGTATTAAGTCCTCTGTGCCAACGTTAAACGTGAGTGATGGTTGTGGTGAATGTGTTGGGAAGTATTAAGTCCTCTGGGGCAACGTAGGACGTGAGTGATGGTTGCGGTGAATGTGTTGGGGAGTAGTAAGTCCTCTGTGCCAAAGTTAGACGTGAGTGATGGTTGTGGTGAATGTGTTGGGAAGAATGAAGTAATCTGTGCCAACGTTTGAAGTGAGTGATGGTTAGGATGAAAGTGCTGGGGAGTATTAAGTCCTCTGTGCCAACGTTGGACGTGAGTGATGGCTACGATGAATGTGTTGGGAAGTATTAAGTCTCTGTGCCAACGTTTGACGTGAGTGATGGTTACGAAGAATGTGTTGGGGAGTATTAAGTCCTCTGTGCCAAAGTTAGACGTGAGTGATGGCTGCGGTGAATGTGTTGGGGAGTATTAAGTCCTCTGTGCCAACCTTAGACGAAAGTGATGACTATGGTGAATGTGTTGGGAAGCATTAAGTCCTCTGTGTCAACGTCAGACGTGACTGATGGCTGTGGTGAATGTGTTCGGGAACGTTAAGTCCAGTGTGCCAACGTTGGACAAAAGTGATGATTGTGTTGAATGTGTTGGGAAGTATTAAGTCCTCTGTGCGAACGTTGGACGTGAGTGATGGCTACGATGAATGTGTTGGGGAGTATTAAGTCCTCTGTGTCAACGTTGAACGTGAGTGATGGCTACGATGTATGTGCTGGGGAGTGTTAAGTCCTCTGTGCCAACGTTAAACGTGAGTGATGGTTAGGATGAATGTGTTGTTAAGTGTTTAGTCCTCTGTGTCAACGTTGGACGTGAGTGATGGCAACGATGTATGTACTGGGGAGTATTAAGTCCTCTGTGCCAACGTAGGAAGTGAGTGATGGCTGTGGTGAATGTGTTGGTGAGTATTAAGTCCTCTGTGCCAACGTCAGACGTGAGTGATGGCTGCAGTGAATGTGTTTGTGAATATTAAGTCCTCTGTGCCAACGTTAGACAAAAGTGAGGACTATGGTGAATGTGTTGGGACGTTTTTAGTCCTCTGTGCTAACGTTTGACGAAAGTGATGACTGTGGTGAATGTGTTGGGAACCATTAAGTCCTCTTTGCCAACGCTAAACGTGAGTGATGACTGCGGTGAATGTGTTGGGAAATATTAAGTCCTCTGTGGCAACGTAGGACGTGAGTGATGGCTGCGGTGAATGTGTTGGGAAGCATTAAGTCCTCTGTCCCAACGTCAGACGTGAGTAATGGCTGTGGTGAATGTGTTGGGGAATATTAAGTCCTCTGTGCCAACGTTCGAGAAAAGTGATGAGTATGTTGAATGTGTTGGGAAGTATTACGTCCTCTGTGTCAACGTAAGACGTGAGTGATGGCTACGATGTATGTGCTGGGGAGAATTAAGTCCTCTGTGCCAACGTCAGACGTGAGTGTTGGCTGCGGTGAATGTGTTGGGGAGTATTAAGTCCTCTGTGCCAACGTTAGGCGGGAGTGACGGTTACGATGAATGTGTTGGGAAGTATTAAGTCTCTGTGCCAACGTTTGACGTGAGTGATGGTTACGAAGATTGTGTTGGGGAGTATTAAGTCCTCTGTGCCAACTCTAAACGTGAGTGATGGTTAGGATGAATGAGTTGTGGAGTATTAAGTCCTCTGTGCCAAAGTTAGACGTGAGTGATGGCTGCGGTGAATGTGTTGGGGAGTATTAAGTCCTCTGTGCCAACCTTTGACGAAAGTGATGACTATGGTGAATGTGTTGGGAAGCATTAAGTCCTCTGTGCCAACGTCAGACGTGACTGATGGCTGTGGTGAATGTGTTCGGGAATATTAAGTCCAGTGTGCCAACGTTGGACAAAAGTGATGATTGTGTTGAATGTGTTGGGAAGTATTAAGTCCTCTGTGCGAACGTTAGACGTGAGTGATGGCTACGATGAATGTGTTGGGGAGTATTAAGTCCTCTGTGTCAACGTTGAACGTGAGTGATGGCTACGATGTATGTGCTGGGGAGTGTTAAGTCCTCTGTGCCAACGTTAAACGTGAGTGATGGGTAGGATGAATGTGTTGTTAAGTATTAAGTCCTCTGTGTCAACGTTAGACGTGAGTGATGGCAACGATGTATGTACTGGGGAGTATTAAGTCCTCTGTGCCAACGTTAGAAGTGAGTGATGGCTGTGGTGAATGTGTTGGTGAGTATTAAGTCCTCTGTGCCAACGTCAGACGTGAGTGATGGCTGTGGTGAATGTGTTTGTGAATATTATGTCCTCTGTGCCAACGTTAGACAAAAGTGAGGACTATGGTGAATGTGTTGGGACGTTTTTAGTCCTCTGTGCTAACGTTTGACGAAAGTGATGACTGTGGTGAATGTGTTGGGAACCATTAAGTCCTCTTTGCCAACGCTAAACGTGAGTGATGACTGCGGTGAATGTGTTGGGGAATATTAAGTCCTCTGTGGCAACGTAGGACGTGAGTGATGGCTGCGGTGAATGTGTTGGGAAGCATTAAGTCCTCTGTCCCAACGTCAGACGTGAGTAATGGCTGTGGTGAATGTGTTGGGGAATATTAAGTCCTCTGTGCCAACGTTCGAGAAAAGTGATGAGTATGGTGAATGTGTTGGGAAGTATTACGTCCTCTGTGTCAACGTAAGACGTGAGTGATGGCTACGATGTATGTGCTGGGGAGAATTAAGACCTCTGTGCCAACGTCAGACGTGAGTGTTGGCTGCGGTGAATGTGTTGGGGAGTATTAAGTCCTCTGTGCCAACGTTAGGCGGGAGTGACGGTTACGATGAATGTGTTGGGAAGTATTACGTCCTCTGTGCCAACGTCACACGTGAGTGATGGTTACGAAGAATGTGTTTTGGAGTATTAAGTCCTCTGTGCCAACTCTAAACGTGAGTGATGGTTAGGATGAATGAGTTGTGGAGTATTAAGTCCTCTGTGCCAAAGTTAGACGTGAGTGATGGCTGCGGTGAATGTGTTGGGGAGTATTAAGTCCTCTGTGCCAACCTTTGACGAAAGTGATGACTATGGTGAATGTGTTGGGAAGCATTAAGTCCTCTGTGCCAACGTCAGACGTGACTGATGGCTGTGGTGAATGTGTTCGGGAATATTAAGTCCAGTGTGCCAACGTTGGACAAAAGTGATGATTGTGTTGAATGTGTTGGGAAGTATTAAGTCCTCTGTGCGAACGTTAGACGTGAGTGATGGCTACGATGAATGTGTTGGGGAGTATTAAGTCCTCTGTGTCAACGTTGAACGTGAGTGATGGCTACGATGTATATGCTGGGGAGTGTTAAGTCCTCTGTGCCAACGTTAAACGTGAGTGATGGGTAGGATGAATGTGTTGTTAAGTATTAAGTCCTCTGTGTCAACGTTAGACGTGAGTGATGGCAACGATGTATGTACTGGGGAGTATTAAGTCCTCTGTGCCAACGTTAGACGTGAGTGATGGCTGTGGTGAATTTGTTTTGAAGAATGAAGTAATCTGTGCCAACGTTTGAAGTGAGTGATGGTTAGGATGAAAGTGCTGGGGAGTATTAAGTTCTCTGTGGCAACGTAAGACGTGAGTGATGGTTACGGTGAATGTGTTTTGAAGTATTAAGTCATCTGTACCAACGTACGACGTGAGTGATGGTTAGGATGAAAGTGTTGTGGAGTATTAAGTCCTCTGTGCCAACGTTGAACGTGAGTGATGGTTGTGGTGAATGTGTTGGGAAGTATTAAGTCCTCTGGGGCAACATAGGACGTGAGTGATGGTTGCAGTGAATGTGTTGGGGACTAGTAAGTCCTCTGTGCCAAAGTTAGACGTGAGTGATGGTTGTGGTGAATGTGTTGGGAAGAATGAAGTAATCTGTGCCAACGTTTGAAGTGAGTGATGGTTAGGATGAAAGTGCTGGGGAGTATTAAGTTCTCTGTGCCAACTTAAGACGTGCGTGATGGCTGCGGTGAATGTGTTGTGGAGTATTAAGTCCTCTGTGCCAACGTTAGACGTGATTGATGGCTACGGTGAATGTGTTGGGGAGTGTTAAGTCCTCTATGCCAACGTTGGACGTGAGTGATGGCTACGATGAATGTGTTGGGAAGTATTAAGTCCTCTGTGCCAACGTAAGACGTGAGTAATGGTTACGGTGAATGTGTTGGGGAGTATTAAGTCCTCTGTGCCAACGCTAAACGTAAGTGATGGCTGCGGTGAATGTGCTGGGGAATATGTAGTCCTCTGTGCCAACGTTGGACGTGAGTGATGGTTACGGTGAATTTGTTGTAAAGTATTAAGTCCTCTGTGCCAAGGTTGGACGTGAGTGATGGTTATAATGAATGTGTTGGGGAGTATTAAGTCCTCTGTAACAATGTTGAACGTGAGTGATGGTTGTGGTGAATGTGTTGGTGAATATTAAGTCGTCTGTGCCAACGTGAGACGTGAGTGATGGTTACGGTGAATGTGCTGGGGAGTATTAAGTCCTCTGTACCAACGTTAAACGTGAGTGATGGTTGTGGTGAATGTGTTGTTGAATGTTAAGTCCTCTGTGCCAACGTGAGGCGTGAGTGATGGTTAGGATGAATATGTTGGGGAGTATTAAGTCTTCTGTGCCAATGTTAGACGTGAGTGATGGTTAGGATGAATGTCTTGTGGAGTAGTAAGTCCCCTGTGCCAATGTCAGACGTGAGTGATGGCTGTGGTGAATGTGTTGGGGCGTATTAAGTACTCTGTGCCAACGATAGACGTGAGTGATGGTTGGGATGAAAGTGCTGGTTAGTATTAAGTCCTCTGGGGCAACGTAAGACGTGAGTGATGGTTGCGGTGAATGTGTTGTGGAGTATTAAGTCCTCTGTGCGAAACTTGGACGTGAGTGATGGCTGTGGTGAATTTGTTGGGAAGAATTAAGTAATCTGTGCCAACGTTTGAAGTGAGTGATGGTTAGGATGAAAGTGCTTTGGAGTATTAAGTTCTCTGTGGCAACGTAAGACGTGAGTGATGCTTACGGTGAATGTCTTTTGAAGTATTAAGTCATCTGTACCAACGTTGGACGTGAGTGATGGTTAGGATGAAAGTGTTGGGGAGTATTAAGTCCTCTGTGCCAACGTTGAACGTGAGTGATGGTTGTGGTGAATGTGTTGGGAAGTATTAAGTCCTCTGGGGCAACGTAGGACGTGAGTGATGGTTGCGGTGAATGTGTTGGGGAGTAGTAAGTCCTCTGTACCAAAGTTAGACGTGAGTGATGGTTGTGGTGAATGTGTTGGGAAGAATGAAGTAATCTGTGCCAACGTTTGAAGTGAGTGATGGTTAGGATGAAAGTGCTGGGGAGTATTAAGTCCTCTGTGCCAACGTTGGACGTGAGTGATGGCTACGATGAATGTGTTGGGAAGTATTAAGTCTCTGTGCCAACGTTTGACGTGAGTGATGGTTACGAAGAATGTGTTGGGGAGTATTAAGTCCTCTGTGCCAACGTAGGACGTGAGTGATGGCTACGGTGAATGTGTTGTGGAGTATTAAGTCCTCTGTGCCAACTCTAAACCTGAGTCATGGTTAGGATGAATGAGTTGTGGAGTATTAAGTCCTCTGTGCCAAAGTTAGATGTGAGTGATGGTTGCGGTGAATGTGTTGGGGAGTATTAAGTCCTCTGTGCCAACCTTAGACGAAAGTGATGACTATGGTGAATGTGTTGGGAAGCATTAAGTCCTCTGTGCCAACGTCAGACGTGACTGATGGCTGTGGTGAATGTGTTCGGGAACATTAAGTCCAGTGTGCCAACGTTGGACAAAAGTGATGATTGTGTTGAATGTGTTGGGAAGTATTAAGTCCTCTGTGCGAACGTTAGACGTGAGTGATGGCTACGATGAATGTGTTGGGGAGTATTAAGTCCTCTGTGTCAACGTTGAACGTGAGTGATGGCTACGATGTATGTGCTGGGGAGTGTTAAGTCCTCTGTGCCAACGTTAAACGTGAGTGATGGTTAGGATGAATGTGTTGTTAAGTATTTATTCCTCTGTGTCAACGTTCAACGTGAGTGATGGCAACGATGTATGTACTGGGGAGTATTAAGTCCTCTGTGCCAACGTAGGACGTGAGTGATGGTTGCGGTGAATGTGTTGGGGAGTAGTAAGTCCTCTGTGCCAAAGTTAGACGTGAGTGATGGTTGTGGTGAATGTGTTGGGAAGAATTAAGTAATCTGTGCCAACGTTTGAGGTGAGTGATGGTTAGGATGAAAGTGGTGGGGAGTATTAAGTTCTCTGACCAACTTAAGACGTGCGTGATGGCTGCGGTGAATGTGTTGTGGAGTATTAAGTCCTCTGTGCCAACGTTAGACGTGACTGATGGCTACGGTGAATGTGTTGGGGAGTGTTAAGTCCTCTATGCCAACGTTGGACGTGAGTGATGGCTACGATGAATGTGTTGGGAAGTATTAAGTCCTCTGTGCCAACGGAAGACGTGAGTAATGGTTTCGGTGAATGTGTTGGGGAGTATTAAGTCCTCTGTGCCAACGCTAAACGTAAGTGATGGCTGCGGTGAATGTGCTGGGGAATATGTAGTCCTCTGTGCCAACGTTGGACGTGAGTGATGGCTACGGTGAATGTGTTGGGGAGTATTAAGTCCTCTGTGCCAACGTAGGACGTGAGTGATGGTTACGGTGAATTTGTTGTAAAGTATTAAGTCATTTGTGCCAAGGTTGGACGTGAGTGATGGTTATAATGAATGTGTTGGGGAGTATTAAGTCCTCTGTAACAACGTTGGACGTGAGTGATGGTTGTGGTGAATGTGTTGGTGAATGTTAAGTCGTCTGTGCCAACGTAAGACGTGAGTGATGGCTACGGTGAATGTGCTGGGGAGTATTAAGTCCTCTGTACCAACGTTAAACGTGAGTGATGGTTGTGGTGAATGTGTTGTTGAATATTAAGTCCTCTGTGCCAACGTGTGGCGTGAGTGATGGTTAGGATGAATATGTTGGGGAGTATTAAGTCTTCTGTGCCAATGTTGGACGTGAGTGATGGTTAGGATGAATGCCTTGTGGAGTAGTAAGTCCCCTGTGCCAATGTCAGACGTGAGTGATGGCTGTGGTGAATGTGTTGGGGCGTATTAAGTACTCTGTGCCAACGATCGACGTGAGTGATGGTTAGGATGAAAGTGCTTGGGAGTATTAAGTCCTCTGGGGCAACGTAAGACGTGAGTGAAGGTTGCGGTGAATGTGTTGGGGAGTAGTAAGTCCTCTGTGCGAAACTTAGACGTGAGTGATGGCTGGGGTGAATTTGTTGGGAAGAATTAAGTAATCTGTGCCAACGTTTGAAGTGAGTGATGGTTAGGATGAAAGTGCTGGGGAGTATTAAGTTCTCTGTGGCAACGTTGGACGTAAGTGATGGTTACGGTGAATGTGTTTTGAAGTATTAAGTCATCTGTACCAACGTACGACGTGAGTGATGGTTAGGATGAAAGTGTTGGGGAGTATTAAGTCCTCTGTGCCAACGTTAAACGTGAGTGATGGTTGTGGTGAATGTGTTGGGAAGTATTAAGTCCTCTGGGGCAACGTAGGACGTGAGTGATGGTTGCGGTGAATGTGTTGGGGAGTAGTAAGTCCTCTGTGCCAAAGTTAGACGTGAGTGATGGTTGTGGTGAATGTGTTGGGAAGAATTAAGTAATCTGTGCCAACGTTTGAAGTGAGTGATGGTTAGGATGAAAGTGCTGGGGAGTATAAAGTTCTCTGTGCCAACTTAAGACGTGAGTGATTGCTGCGGTGAATGTGTTGTGGAGTATTAAGTCCTCTGTGCCAACGTTAGACGTGATTGATGGCTACGGTGAATGTGTTGGGGAGTGTTAAGTCCTCTATGCCAACGTTAGACGTGAGTGATGGCTACGATGAATGTGTTGGGAAGTATTAAGTCCTCTGTGCCAACGTTAGACGTGAGTAATGGTTACGGTGAATGTGTTGGGGAGTATTAAGTCCTCTGTGCCAACGCTATACGTAAGTGATGGCCTCGGTGAATGTGCTGGGGAATATGTTGTCCTCTGTGCCAACGTTGGACGTGAGTGATGGCTACGGTGAATGTGTTGGGGAGTATTAAGTCCTCTGTGCC
Organism: Haliotis asinina; assembly: GCF_037392515.1. Taxonomy (NCBI): domain Eukaryota; kingdom Metazoa; phylum Mollusca; class Gastropoda; order Lepetellida; family Haliotidae; genus Haliotis; species Haliotis asinina. The sequence continues at coordinate 33,544,844 of NC_090292.1, read as the reverse complement.
AACGTAGGACGTGAGTGATGGTTACGGTGAATTTGTTGTAAAGTATTAAGTCATTTGTGCCAAGGTTGGACGTGAGTGATGGTTATAATGAATGTGTTGGGGAGTATTAAGTCCTCTGTAACAACGTTGGACGTGAGTGATGGTTGTGGTGAATGTGTTGGTGAATGTTAAGTCGTCTGTGCCAACGTAAGACGTGAGTGATGGCTACGGTGAATGTGCTGGGGAGTATTAAGTCCTCTGTACCAACGTTAAACGTGAGTGATGGTTGTGGTGAATGTGTTGTTGAATATTAAGTCCTCTGTGCCAACGTGTGGCGTGAGTGATGGTTAGGATGAATATGTTGGGGAGTATTAAGTCTTCTGTGCCAATGTTGGACGTGAGTGATGGTTAGGATGAATGCCTTGTGGAGTAGTAAGTCCCCTGTGCCAATGTCAGACGTGAGTGATGGCTGTGGTGAATGTGTTGGGGCGTATTAAGTACTCTGTGCCAACGATCGACGTGAGTGATGGTTAGGATGAAAGTGCTGGGGAGTATTAAGTCCTCTGTGCCAACGTAAGACGTGAGTGAAGGTTGCGGTGAATGTGTTGGGGAGTAGTAAGTCCTCTGTGCGAAACTTAGACGTGAGTGATGGCTGGGGTGAATTTGTTGGGAAGAATTAAGTAATCTGTGCCAACGTTTGAAGTGAGTGATGGTTAGGATGAAAGTGCTGGGGAGTATTAAGTTCTCTGTGGCAACGTTGGACGTAAGTGATGGTTACGGTGAATGTGTTTTGAAGTATTAAGTCATCTGTACCAACGTACGACGTGAGTGATGGTTAGGATGAAAGTGTTGGGGAGTATTAAGTCCTCTGTGCCAACGTTAAACGTGAGTGATGGTTGTGGTGAATGTGTTGGGAAGTATTAAGTCCTCTGGGGCAACGTAGGACGTGAGTGATGGTTGCGGTGAATGTGTTGGGGAGTAGTAAGTCCTCTGTGCCAAAGTTAGACGTGAGTGATGGTTGTGGTGAATGTGTTGGGAAGAATTAAGTAATCTGTGCCAACGTTTTAAGTGAGTGATGGTTAGGATGAAAGTGCTGGGGAGTATAAAGTTCTCTGTGCCAACTTAAGACGTGAGTGATTGCTGCGGTGAATGTGTTGTGGAGTATTAAGTCCTCTGTGCCAACGTTAGACGTGATTGATGGCTACGGTGAATGTGTTGGGGAGTGTTAAGTCCTCTATGCCAACGTTAGACGTGAGTGATGGCTACGATGAATGTGTTGGGAAGTATTAAGTCCTCTGTGCCAACGTTAGACGTGAGTAATGGTTACGGTGAATGTGTTGGGGAGTATTAAGTCCTCTGTGCCAACGCTATACGTAAGTGATGGCTGCGGTGAATGTGCTGGGGAATATGTTGTCCTCTGTGCCAACGTTGGACGTGAGTGATGGCTACGGTGAATGTGTTGGGGAGTATTAAGTCCTCTGTGCCAACGTAGGACGTGAGTGATGGTTACGGTGAATGTGTTGTAAAGTATTAAGTCCTCTGTGCCAAGGTTGGACGTGAGTGATGGTTGTAATGAATGTGTTGGGGAGTATTAAGTCCTCTGTGCCAACGTTAAACGTGAGTGATGGTTGTGGTGAATGTGTTGTTGAATATTAAGTCCTCTGTGCCAAGGTTGGACGTGAGTGATGGTTAGGATGAATATGTTGGGGAGTATTAAGTCTTCTGTGCCAATGTTAGACGTGAGTGATGGTTAGGATGAATGTCTTGTGGAGTAGTAAGTTCCCTGTGCCAAAGTTAGACGTGAGTGATGGCTGTGGTGAATGTGTTGGGGCGTATTAAGTACTCTGTGCGAACGATAGACGTGAGTGATGGTTAGGATGAAAGTGCTGGGGAGTATTAAGTCCTCTGTGCCAACGTAAGACGTGAGTGATGGTTACGATGAATGTGTTGGGAAGTATTAAGTCCTCTGTGCCAACGCTATACGTTAGTGATGGCTACGGTGAATGTTTTGTGGAGTGTTAAGTCCTCTGTGCCAACGCTAAACGTGAGTGATGGCTGCGGTGAAAGTGCTGGGGAATATTAAGTCCTCTCTGCCAGCGTGAGACGTGAGTGATGGTTACGGTGAATGTGTTTGGGAGTACTAAGTCCTCTGTGCCAACGTTGGACGTGAGTGATGGCTGCGGTGAATGTGTTGTGGAGTGTTAAGTCCTCTGTGCCATCGCTAAACGTGCGTGATGGCTGTGGTGAATGTGTTGGGGAGTATTAAGTCCTCTCTACCAACGTTGGACGTGATTGATGGCTACGGTGAATGTGTTGCGAAGTATTAAGTCCTCTGTGCCTACGTTGGACGTGAGTGATGGCTACGGTGAATGTGTTGTAAAGTATTAAGTCAAATGTGCCTACGTTAGACGTGAGTGATGGTTAGAATGAATGTGTTGGGGAGTATTAAGTCCTCTATGGCAACGTTGAACGTGAGTGATGGTTGTGGTGAATGTGTTGGGGAAAATTAAGTCCTCTGTGCCAACGTAGGACGTGAGTGATGGCTACGGTGAATGTGTTGGGGAGTATTAAGTCCTCTGTGCCAACGTTGAACGTGAGTGATGGTTGTGGTGAATGTGTTGGGGAATATTAAGTCCTCTGTGCCAACGTAGGACGTGAGTGATGGTTAGGATGAGTATGTTGGGGAGTATTAAGTCTTCTCAGTCAACGTAAAACGTGAGTGATGGTTAGGATGAATGTGTTGTGGAGTAGTAAGTCCTCTGTCCCAACGTCAGACGTGAGTGATGGCTGTGGTGAATGTGTTGGGAAGTATTAAGTAATCTGTGCCAACGTTAGAAGTGAGTGATGGCTACGGTGAATGTGTTGTAAAGTATGAAGTCTCTGTTCCAACGTGAGGCGGGAGTGATGGCTACGATGAATGTATTGGGAAGTATTATGTCCTCTGTGCCAACGTTTGACGAAAGTGATTGTTACGGTGAATGTGTTGGGGAGTATTAAGTCCTCTGTGCCAACGTTGGACGTGAGTAATGGCTACGCTGAATGTGTTGGGAAGTATTAAGTACTCTGTGCCAACGTTGGATGTGAGTGATGGTTAGGATGAAAGTGCTGGGGAGTGTAAAGTTCTTTGTGCCAACGTAGGACGTGAGTGATGGTTACGGTGAATGCGTTGGGAAGTATCAAGTCCTCTGTGCCAACGTAAGACGTGCGTGATGGCTGCGGTGAATGTGTTGGGGAGTGTTAAGTCCTCTATGCCAACGTTAGACGTGAGTGATGGCTACGATGAATGTGTTGGGAAGTATTAAGTCCTCTGTGCCAACGTTAGACGTGAGTAATGGTTACGGTGAATGTGTTGGGGAGTATTAAGTCCTCTGTGCCAACGCTATACGTAAGTGATGGCCTCGATGAATGTGCTGGGGAATATGTTGTCCTCTGTGCCAACGTTGGACGTGAGTGATGGCTACGGTGAATGTGTTGGGGAGTATTAAGTCCTCTGTGCCAACGTAGGACGTGAGTGATGGTTACGGTGAATTTGTTGTAAAGTATTAAGTCATTTGTGCCAAGGTTGGACGTGAGTGATGGTTATAATGAATGTGTTGGGGAGTATTAAGTCCTCTGTAACAACGTTGGACGTGAGTGATGGTTGTGGTGAATGTGTTGGTGAATGTTAAGTCGTCTGTGCCAACGTAAGACGTGAGTGATGGCTACGGTGAATGTGCTGGGGAGTATTAAGTCCTCTGTACCAACGTTAAACGTGAGTGATGGTTGTGGTGAATGTGTTGTTGAATATTAAGTCCTCTGTGCCAACGTGTGGCGTGAGTGATGGTTAGGATGAATATGTTGGGGAGTATTAAGTCTTCTGTGCCAATGTTGGACGTGAGTGATGGTTAGGATGAATGCCTTGTGGAGTAGTAAGTCCCCTGTGCCAATGTCAGACGTGAGTGATGGCTGTGGTGAATGTGTTGGGGCGTATTAAGTACTCTGTGCCAACGATCGACGTGAGTGATGGTTAGGATGAAAGTGCTGGGGAGTATTAAGTCCTCTGTGCCAACGTAAGACGTGAGTGAAGGTTGCGGTGAATGTGTTGGGGAGTAGTAAGTCCTCTGTGCGAAACTTAGACGTGAGTGATGGCTGGGGTGAATTTGTTGGGAAGAATTAAGTAATCTGTGCCAACGTTTGAAGTGAGTGATGGTTAGGATGAAAGTGCTGGGGAGTATTAAGTTCTCTGTGGCAACGTTGGACGTAAGTGATGGTTACGGTGAATGTGTTTTGAAGTATTAAGTCATCTGTACCAACGTACGACGTGAGTGATGGTTAGGATGAAAGTGTTGGGGAGTATTAAGTCCTCTGTGCCAACGTTAAACGTGAGTGATGGTTGTGGTGAATGTGTTGGGAAGTATTAAGTCCTCTGGGGCAACGTAGGACGTGAGTGATGGTTGCGGTGAATGTGTTGGGGAGTAGTAAGTCCTCTGTGCCAAAGTTAGACGTGAGTGATGGTTGTGGTGAATGTGTTGGGAAGAATTAAGTAATCTGTGCCAACGTTTTAAGTGAGTGATGGTTAGGATGAAAGTGCTGGGGAGTATAAAGTTCTCTGTGCCAACTTAAGACGTGAGTGATTGCTGCGGTGAATGTGTTGTGGAGTATTAAGTCCTCTGTGCCAACGTTAGACGTGATTGATGGCTACGGTGAATGTGTTGGGGAGTGTTAAGTCCTCTATGCCAACGTTAGACGTGAGTGATGGCTACGATGAATGTGTTGGGAAGTATTAAGTCCTCTGTGCCAACGTTAGACGTGAGTAATGGTTACGGTGAATGTGTTGGGGAGTATTAAGTCCTCTGTGCCAACGCTATACGTAAGTGATGGCTGCGGTGAATGTGCTGGGGAATATGTTGTCCTCTGTGCCAACGTTGGACGTGAGTGATGGCTACGGTGAATGTGTTGGGGAGTATTAAGTCCTCTGTGCCAACGTAGGACGTGAGTGATGGTTACGGTGAATGTGTTGTAAAGTATTAAGTCCTCTGTGCCAAGGTTGGACGTGAGTGATGGTTGTAATGAATGTGTTGGGGAGTATTAAGTCCTCTGTGCCAACGTTAAACGTGAGTGATGGTTGTGGTGAATGTGTTGTTGAATATTAAGTCCTCTGTGCCAAGGTTGGACGTGAGTGATGGTTAGGATGAATATGTTGGGGAGTATTAAGTCTTCTGTGCCAATGTTAGACGTGAGTGATGGTTAGGATGAATGTCTTGTGGAGTAGTAAGTTCCCTGTGCCAAAGTTAGACGTGAGTGATGGCTGTGGTGAATGTGTTGGGGCGTATTAAGTACTCTGTGCGAACGATAGACGTGAGTGATGGTTAGGATGAAAGTGCTGGGGAGTATTAAGTCCTCTGTGCCAACGTAAGACGTGAGTGATGGTTACGATGAATGTGTTGGGAAGTATTAAGTCCTCTGTGCCAACGCTATACGTTAGTGATGGCTACGGTGAATGTTTTGTGGAGTGTTAAGTCCTCTGTGCCAACGCTAAACGTGAGTGATGGCTGCGGTGAAAGTGCTGGGGAATATTAAGTCCTCTCTGCCAGCGTGAGACGTGAGTGATGGTTACGGTGAATGTGTTTGGGAGTACTAAGTCCTCTGTGCCAACGTTGGACGTGAGTGATGGCTGCGGTGAATGTGTTGTGGAGTGTTAAGTCCTCTGTGCCATCGCTAAACGTGCGTGATGGCTGTGGTGAATGTGTTGGGGAGTATTAAGTCCTCTCTACCAACGTTGGACGTGATTGATGGCTACGGTGAATGTGTTGCGAAGTATTAAGTCCTCTGTGCCTACGTTGGACGTGAGTGATGGCTACGGTGAATGTGTTGTAAAGTATTAAGTCAAATGTGCCTACGTTAGACGTGAGTGATGGTTAGAATGAATGTGTTCGGGAGTATTAAGTCCTCTATGGCAACGTTGAACGTGAGTGATGGTTGTGGTGAATGTGTTGGGGAAAATTAAGTCCTCTGTGCCAACGTAGGACGTGAGTGATGGCTACGGTGAATGTGTTGGGGAGTATTAAGTCCTCTGTGCCAACGTTGAACGTGAGTGATGGTTGTGGTGAATGTGTTGGGGAATATTAAGTCCTCTGTGCCAACGTAGGACGTGAGTGATGGTTAGGATGAGTATGTTGGGGAGTATTAAGTCTTCTCAGTCAACGTAAAACGTGAGTGATGGTTAGGATGAATGTGTTGTGGAGTAGTAAGTCCTCTGTCCCAACGTCAGACGTGAGTGATGGCTGTGGTGAATGTGTTGGGAAGTATTAAGTAATCTGTGCCAACGTTAGAAGTGAGTGATGGCTACGGTGAATGTGTTGTAAAGTATGAAGTCTCTGTTCCAACGTGAGGCGGGAGTGATGGCTACGATGAATGTATTGGGAAGTATTATGTCCTCTGTGCCAACGTTTGACGAAAGTGATTGTTACGGTGAATGTGTTGGGGAGTATTAAGTCCTCTGTGCCAACGTTGGACGTGAGTAATGGCTACGCTGAATGTGTTGGGAAGTATTAAGTACTCTGTGCCAACGTTGGATGTGAGTGATGGTTAGGATGAAAGTGCTGGGGAGTGTAAAGTTCTTTGTGCCAACGTAGGACGTGAGTGATGGTTACGGTGAATGCGTTGGGAAGTATCAAGTCCTCTGTGCCAACGTAAGACGTGCGTGATGGCTGCGGTGAATGTGTTGTGGAGTATTAAGTCCTCTGTGCCAACGTTGGACGTGAGTGATGGCTACGGTGAATGTGTTGGGGAGTATTAAGTCCTCTGTGCCAACGTTTGACGTTTTTGATGGTTAGGATGAATGTGTTGGGAAGTATTAAGTCATCTGTGCCAACGTTGGACGTGAGTGATGGCTGCGGTGAATGTGTTGGGAAGTATTAAGTCATCTGTGCCAACGTTGGACGTGAGTGATGGCTACGGTGAATGTGTTGGGGAGTATTAAGTCCTCTGTGCCAACGTTTGACGTGAGTGATGGCTGCGGTGAATGTGTTGTGAAGTATTAAGTAATCTGTGCCAACGTTTGACGTGAGTGATGGCAGTGGTGAATGTGTTGGTGAGTATTAAGTCCTCTGTGCCAACGTCAGACGTGAGTGATGGCTGTGGTGAATGTGTTGGTGAACATTAAGTCCTCTGTGCCAACGTTAGACAAAAGTGAGGACTATGGTGAATGTGTTGGGAAGTTTTTAGTCCTCTGTGCTAACGTTTGACGAAAGTGTTGACTATGGTGAATGTGTTGGGAACCATTAAGTCCTCTGTGCCAACGTTTGACGTGAGTGATGGTTGTGGTGAATGTGTTGGGAAGTATTAAGTCCTCTGGGGCAACGTAAGACGTGAGTGATGGTTGCGGTGAATGTGTTGTGGAGTAGTAAGTCCTCTGTGCCAAACTTAGACGTGAGTGATGGCTGTGGTGAATGTGTTGGGAAGAATTAAGTAATCTGTGCCAACGTTTGAAGTGAGTGATGGTTAGGATGAAAGTGCTGGGGAGTATTAAGTTCTCTGTGGCAACGTAAGACGTGAGTGATGGTTACGGTGAATGTGTTTTGAAGTGTTAAGTCATCTGTCCCAACGTAAGACGTGAGTGATGGTTAGGATGAATGTGTTGGGGAGTATTAAGTCCTCTGTGCCAACGTAGGACGTGAGTGATGGTTGTGGTGAATGTGTTGGGAAGTATTAAGTCCTCTGGGGCAACGTAGGACGTGAGTGATGGTTGCGGTGAATGTGTTGAGGAGTAGTAAGTCCTCTGTGCCAAAGTTAGACGTGAGTGATGGCTGTGGTGAATGTGTTGCTGAACATTAAGTCCTCTGTGCCAACGTTAGACAAAAGTGAGGACTATGGTGAATGTGTTGGGAAGTTTTTTGTCCTCTGTGCTAACGTTAGACGAAAGTGATGACTATGGTGAATGTGTTGGGAACCATTAAGTCCTCTTTGCCAACGCTAGACGTGAGTGATGGCTGCGGTGAATGTGTTGGGGAATATTAAGTCCTCTGTGGCAACGTATGACGTGAGTGATGGCTGCGGTGAATGTGTTGGGAAGCATTAAGTCCTCTGTCCCAACGTCAGACGTGAGTAATGGCTGTGGTGAATGTGTTGGGGAGTATTAAGTCCTCTGTGCCAACGTTAGAGAAAAGTGATGAGTATGGTGAATGTGTTGGGAAGTATTACGTCCTCTGTGTCAACGTAGGACGTGAGTGATGGCTACGATGTATGTGCTGGGGAGTATTAAGTCCTCTGTGCCAACGATAGACGTGTGTGTTGGCTGCGGTGAATGTGTTGGGGAGTATCAAGTCCTCTGTGCCAACGTAAGGCGGGAGTGACGGTTACGATGAATGTGTTGGGAAGCATTAAGTCCTCTGTGCCAACGTCACACGTGAGTGATGACTACGGTGAATGTGTTGGGGAATGTTAAGTCCTGTGTGCCAACGCTACACGTGACTGATGGCTGCGGTGAATGTTTTCGGGAATATTCAGTCCTCTGTGCCAACGTAGGACGTGAGTGATGGCTACGATGAATGTGTTGGGAAGTATTAAGTCCTCTGTGCCAACGTTGGACGTGAGTGATGGTTGCGGTGAATGTGTTGGGGAATATTAAGTCCTCTGTGCCAACGCTAAATGTGTGTGATGGCTGCGATGAATGTGTTGGGGAATACTAAGTCCTCTGTGGTAACGTTTGACGTGAGTGATGGTTAGGATCAATGTGTTGTGGAGTATTAAGTCCTCTGTGCCAACGTTGAACGTGAGTGATGGTTGTGGTGAATGTGTTGGGAAGTATTAAGTCCTCTGGGGCAACGTAAGACGTGAGTGATGGTTGCGGTGAATGTGTTGTGGAGTAGTAGGTCCTCTGTGCCAAACTTAGACGTGAGTGATGGCTGTGGTGAATGTGTTGGGAAGAATTAAGTAATCTGTGCCAACGTTTGAAGTGAGTGATGGTTAGGATGAAAGTGCTGGGGAGTATTAAGTTCTCTGTGGCAACGTTGGACGTGAGTGATGGTTGCGGTGAATGTGTTTTGAAGTATTAAGTCATCTGTCCCAACGTAAGACGTGAGTGATGGTTAGGATGAAAGTGTTGGGGAGTATTAAGTCCTCTGTGCCAACGTAGGACGTGAGTGATGGTTGTGGTGAATGTGTTGGGAAGTATTAAGTCCTCTGGGGCAACGTAGGACGTGAGTGATGGTTGCGGTGAATGTGTTGAGGAGTAGTAAGTCCTCTGTGCCAAAGTTAGACGTGAGTGATGGCTGTGGTGAATGTGTTGCTGAACATTAAGTCCTCTGTGCCAACGTTAGACAAAAGTGAGGACTATGGTGAATGTGTTGGGAAGTTTTTTGTCCTCTGTGCTAACGTTAGACGAAAGTGATGACTATGGTGAATGTGTTGGGAACCATTAAGTCCTCTTTGCCAACGCTAAACGTGAGTGATGGCTGCGGTGAATGTGTTGGGGAATTTTAAGTCCTCTGTGGCAACGTAGGACGTGAGTGATGGCTGCGGTGAATGTGTTGGGAAGCATTAAGTCCTCTGTCCCAACGTCAGACGTGAGTAATGGCTGTGGTGAATGTGTTGGGGAATATTAAGTCCTCTGTGCCAACGTTAGAGAAAAGTGATGAGTATGGTGAATGTGTTGGGAAGTATTACGTCCTCTGTGTCAACGTAAGACGTGAGTGATGGCTACGATGTATGTGCTGGGAAGTATTAAGTCCTCCGTCCCAACGTTTGACGTGTGTGATGGTTACGGTGAATGTGTTGGGGAGTATTAAGTCCCCTGTGCCAACGCTAAACGTGACTGATGGCTGCGGTGAATGTTTTGGGGAATTTTCAGTCCTCTGTGCCAACGTTGGACGTGAGTGATGGCTACGATGAATGTGTTGGGAAGTATTAAGTCCTCTGTGCCAACGTTGAACGTGAGTGATGGTTACGGTGAATGTGTTGGGGAATATTAAGTCCTCTGTGCCAACGCTAAACGTGAGTGATGGCTGCGGTGAATGTGTTGGGGAATATTAAGTCCTCTGTGGTAACGTTGGACGTGAGTGATGGTTAGGATCAATGTGTTGTGGAGTATTAAGTCCTCTGTGCCAACGTTGAACGTGAGTGATGGTTGTGGTGAATGTGTTGGGAAGTATTAAGTCCTCTGGGGCAACGTAAGACGTGAGTGATGGTTGCGGTGAATGTGTTGGGGAGTAGTAAGTCCTCTGTGCCAAACATAGACGTGAGTGATGGCTGTGGTGAATGTGTTGGGAAGAATTAAGTAATCTGTGCCAACGTTTGAAGTGAGTGATGGTTAGGATGAAAGTGCTGGGGAGTATTAAGTTCTCTGTGGCAACGTAAGACGTGAGTGATGGTTGCGGTGAATGTGTTTTGAAGTATTAAGTCATCTGTACCAACGTAAGACGTGAGTGATGGTTAGGATGAAAGTGTTGGGGAGTATTAAGTCCTCTGTGCCAACGTTAAACGTGAGTGATGGTTGTGGTGAATGTGTTGGGAAGTATTATGTCCTCTGGGTGCAACGTAGGACGTGAGTGATGGTTGCGGTGAATGTGTTGGGGAGTAGTAAGTCCTCTGTGCCAACGTTAGACGTGATTGATGGCTACGGTGAATGTGTTGGGGAGTGTTAAGTCCTATATGCCAAGGTTTGACGTGAGTGATGGCTACGATGAATGTGTTGGGAAGCATTAAGTTATCTGTGCCAACTGAAGACGTGCGTGATGGCTGCGATGAATGTGTTGTGGAGTATTAAGTCCTCTGTGCCAACGTTAGACGTGATTGATGGCTACGGTGAATGTGTTGGGGAGTGTTAAGTCCTATATGCCAACGTTTGACGTGCGTGACGGCTACGATGAATGTGTTGGGAAGTATTAAGTCCTCTGTGCCAACGTAAGACGTGAGTAATGGTTACGGTGAATGTGTTGGGGAGTATTAAGTCCTCTGTGCCAACGCTAAACGTAAGTGATGGCTGCGGTGAATGTGCTGGGGAATATGTAGTCCTCTGTGCCAACGTTGGACGTGAGTGATGGCTACGGTGAATGTGTTGGGGAGTATTAAGTCCTCTGTGCCAACGTAAGACGTGAGTGATGGTTACGGTGAATGTGTCGTAAAGTATTAAGTCCTCTGTGCCAAGGTTGGACGTGAGTGATTGTTGTAATGAATGTGTTGGGGAGTATTAAGTCCTCTGTGCCAACGTTGGACGTGAGTGATGGTTGTGGTGAATGTGTTGGTGAATATTAAGTCGTCTGTGCCAACGTAAGACGTGAGTGATGGTTACGGTGAATGTGCTGGGGAGTATTAAGTCCTCTGTACCAACGTTTAACGTAAGTGATGGTTGTGGTGAATGTGTTGTTGAATATTAAGTCCTCTGTGCCAACGTAAGGCGTGAGTGATGGTTAGGATGAATATGTTGGGGAGTACTAAGTCTTCTGTGCCAAGGGTTGGACGTGAGTGATGGTTTGTATGAATGTCTTGTGGAGTAGTAAGTCCTCTGTGCCAAAGTTGGACGTGAGTGATGGCTGTGGTGAATGTGTTGGGGCGTATTAAGTCCTCTGTGCCAACGTTGGACGTGAGTGATGGCTACGCTGAATGTGTTGGGAAGTATTAAGTACTCTGTGCCAACGTTAGACGTGAGTGATGGTTAGGATGAAAGTGCTGGGGAGTATTAAGTCCTCTGTGCCAACGTAAGACGTGCGTGATGGCTACGGTGAATGTTATGTGGAGTATTAAGTCCTCTGTGCCAACGTAAGACGTGAGTGATGGTTACGATGAATGTGTTGGGAAGTATTAAGTCCTGTGTGCCAACGCTATACGTGAGTGATGGCTACGGTGAATGTGTTGGGGAGTATTAAGTCCTCTGTGCCAACGCTAAACGTGAGTGATGGCTGCGGTGAAAGTGCTGGGGAATATTAAGTCCTCTCTGCCAGCGTAAGACGTGAGTGATGGTTGCGGTGAATGTGTTGGGGAGTATTAAGTCCTCTGTGCGAACGTTGGACGTGTGTGATGGCTGCGGTGAATGTGTTGTGGAGTATTAAGTCCTCTGTGCCAACGCTAAACGTGCGTGATGGCTGCGGTGAATGTGTTGTAAAGTATTAAGTCATCTGTGCCAACGTTGGACGTGAGTGATGGTTAGAATGAATGTGTTGGGGAGTATTAAGTCCTCTGTGCCAACGTTGAACGTGAGTGATGGTTGTGGTGAATGTGTTGGGGAATATTTAGTCCTCTGTGCCAACGTAGGACGTGAGTGATGGCTACGGATAATTTGTTGGGGAGTATTAAGTCCTCTGTGCCAACGTTGAACGTGAGTGATGGTTGTGGTGAATGTGTTGGGGAATATTAAGTCCTCTGTGCCAACGTAGGACGTGAGTGATGGTTAGGATGAGTATGTTGGGGAGTATTAAGTCTTCTGTGCCAACGTAAAACGTGAGTGATGGTTAGGATGAATGTGTTGTGGAGTAGTGAGTCCTCTGTGCCAACGTCAGACGTGAGTGATGGCTGTGGTGAATGTGTTGGGAAGTATTAAGTAATCTGTGCCAACGTTTGAAGTGAGTGATGGCTACGGTGAATGTGTTGGGGAGTATTAAGTCCTCTATGCCAACGTTAGACGTGAGTGATGGCTACGCTGAATGTGTTGGGAAGCATTAAGTACTCTGTGCCAACGTTGGATGTGAGTGATGGTTAGGATGAAAGTGCTGGGGAGTATTAAGTTCTTTGTGCCAACGTAGGACGTGAGTGATGGTTACGGTGAATGCGTTGGGAAGTATCAAGTCCTCTGTGCCAACGTAAGACGTGCGTGATGGCTACGGTGAATGTGTTGTGGAGTATTAAGTCCTCTGTGCCAACGTTGGACGTGAGTGATGGCTACAGTGAATGTGTTGGGGAGTATTAAGTCCTCTGTGCCAACGTTTGACGTGGGTGATGGTTAGGATGAATGTGTTGGGAAGTATCAAGTCCTCTGTGCCAACGTAAGACGTGCGTGATGGCTACGGTGAATGTGTTGTGGAGTATTAAGTCATCTGTGCCAACGTTGGACGTGAGTGATGGCTACGGTGAATGTGTTGGGGAGTATTAAGTCCTCTGTGCCAACGTAAGACGTGAGTGATGGCTGCGGTGAATGTGTTGGGAAGTATTAAGTCCTCTGTGCCAACGCTAAACGTGAGTGATGGCTACGGTGAATGTGTTGGGGAGTATTAAGTCCTCTGTGCCAACGCTAAACGTGAGTGATGGCTGCGGTGAAAGTGCTGGGGAATATTTAGTCCTCTCTGCCAGCGTAAGACGTGAGTGATGGTTACGGTGAATGTGTTGGGGAGTATTAAGTCCTCTGTGCCAACGTTGGACGTGAGTGATGGCTGCGGTGAATGTGTTGTGGAGTATTAAGTCCTCTGTGCCAACGCTAAACGTGCGTGATGGCTGTGGTGAATGTGTTGGGGAGTATTAAGTCCTCTGTACCAACGTTGGACGTGATTGATGGCTACGGTGAATGTGTTGGGAAGTATTAAGTCCTCTGTGCCTACGTTGGACGTGAGTGATGGTTACGGTGAATGTGTTGGGGAGTATTAAGTCATCTGTGCCAACGTTAGACGTGAGTGATGGTTAGAATGAATGTGTTGGGGAGTATTAAGTCCTCTGTGCCAACGTTGAACGTGAGTGATGGTTGTGGTGAATGTGTTGGGGAATATTAAGTCCTCTGTGCCAACGTAGGACGTGAGTGATGGCTACGGTGAATGTGTTGGAGAGTAGTAAGTCCTCTGTGCCAACGTTGAACGTGAGTGATGGTTGTGGTGAATGTGTTGGGGAATATTAAGTCCTCTGTGCCAACGTAGGACGTGAGTGATGGTTAGGATGAGTATGTTGGGGAGTATTAAGTCTTCTGTGCCAACGTAAAACGTGAGTGATGGTTAGGATGAATGTGTTGTGTAGTAGTAAGTCCTCTGTGCCAACGTCAGACGTGAGTGATGGCTGTGGTGAATGTGTTGGGAAGTATTAAGTAATCTGTGCCAACGTTAGAAGTGAGTGATGGCTACGGTGAATGTGTTGTAAAGTATTGAGTCTCTGTGCCAACGTAAGGCGGGAGTGATGGCTACGATGAATGTATTGGGAAGTATTATGTCCTCTGTGCCAACGTTAGACGAAAGTGATGGTTACGGTGAATGTGTTGGGGAGTATTAAGTCCTCTGTGCCAACGTTAGACGTGAGTGATGGCTACGCTGAATGTGTTGGGAAGTATTAAGTACCCTGTGCCAACGTTGGATGTGAGTGATGGTTAGGATGAAAGTGCTGGGGAGTATTAAGTTCTTTGTGCCAACGTAGGACGTGAGTGATGGTTACGGTGAATGCGTTGGGAAGTATCAAGTCCTCTGTGCCAACGTAAGACGTGCGTCGTGATGGCTGCGGTGAATGTGTTGTGGAGTATTAAGTCCTCTGTGCCAACGTTGGACGTGAGTGATGGCTACGGTGAATGTGTTGGGGAGTATTAAGTCCTCTGTGCCAACGTTTGACGTTTTTGATGGTTAGGATGAATGTGTTGGGAAGTATTAAGTCATCTGTGCCAACGTTGGACGTGAGTGATGGCTACGGTGAATGTGTTGGGAAGTATTAAGGCATCTGTGCCAACGTTGGACGTGAGTGATGGCTACGGTGAATGTGTTGGTGAGTGTTAAGTCCTCTGTGCCAACGTTTGACGTGAGTGATGGCTGCGGTGAATGTGTTGGGAAGTATTAAGTAATCTGTGCCAACGCTAAACGTGGGTGATGGCTTCGGTGAATGTGTTGGGAAATATTAAGTCCTCTGTGCCAACGTTAGACGTGAGTGATGGCTACGGTGAATGTGTTGGGAAGTATTAAGTACCCTGTGCCAACGTTGGATGTGAGTGATGGTTAGGATGAAAGTGCTGGAGAGTATTAAGTTCTTTGTGCCAACGTAGGACGTGAGTGATGGTTACGGTGAATGCGTTGGGAAGTATTAAGTACCCTGTGCCAACGTTGGATGTGAGTGATGGTTAGGATGAAAGTGCTGGGGAGTATTAAGTTCTTTGTGCCAACGTAGGACGTGAGTGATGGTTACGGTGAATGCGTTGGGAAGTATCAAGTCCTCTGTGCCAACGTAAGACGTGCGTGATGGCTGCGGTGAATGTGTTGTGGAGTATTAAGTCCTCTGTGCCAACGTTGGACGTGAGTGATGGCTACGGTGAATGTGTTGGGGAGTATTAAGTCCTCTGTGCCAACGTTTGACGTGGGTGATGGTTAGGATGAATGTGTTGGGAAGTATTAAGTCATCTGTGCCAACGTTGGACGTGAGTGATGGCTACAGTGAATGTGTTGTGGAGTATTAAGTAATCTGTGCCAACGTTGGACGTGAGTGATGGCTACGGTGAATGTGTTGGGGAGTATTAAGTCCTCTGTGCCAACGTAAGACGTGAGTGATGGCTGCGGTGAATGTGTTGGGAAGTATTAAGTCCTCTGTGCCAACGCTAAACGTGAGTGATGGCTACGGTAAATGTGTTGGGGAGTATTAAGTCCTCTGTGCCAACGCTAAACGTGAGTGATGGCTGCGGTGAAAGTGCTGGGGAATATTTAGTCCTCTCTGCCAGCGTAAGACGTGAGTGATGGTTACGGTGAATGTGTTGGGGAGTATTAAGTCCTCTGTGCCAACGTTGGACGTGAGTGATGGCTGCAGTGAATGTGTTGTGGAGTATTAAGTCCTCTGTGCCAACGCTAAACGTGCGTGATGGCTGTGGTGAATGTGTTGGGGAGTATTAAGTCCTCTGTACCAACGTTGGACGTGATTGATGGTTACGGTGAATGTGTTGGGGAGTATTAAGTCATCTGTGCCAACGTTAGACGTGAGTGATGGTTAGAATGAATGTGTTGGGGAGTATTAAGTCCTCTGTGCCAACGTTGAACGTGAGTGATGGTTGTGGTGAATGTGTTGGGGAATATTAAGTCCTCTGTGCCAACGTAGGACGTGAGTGATGGCTACGGTGAATGTGTTGGGGAGTAGTAAGTCCTCTGTGCCAACGTTGAACGTGAGTGATGGTTGTGGTGAATGTGTTGGGGAATATTAAGTCCTCTGTGCCAACGTAGGACGTGAGTGATGGTTAGGATGAGTATGTTGGGGAGTATTAAGTCTTCTGTGCCAACGTAAAACGTGAGTGATGGTTAGGATGAATGTGTTGTGTAGTAGTAAGTCCTCTGTGCCAACGTCAGACGTGAGTGATGGCTGTGGTGAATGTGTTGGGAAGTATTAAGTAATCTGTGCCAACGTTAGAAGTGAGTGATGGCTACGGTGAATGTGTTGTAAAGTATTGAGTCTCTGTGCCAACGTAAGGCGGGAGTGATGGCTACGATGAATGTATTGGGAAGTATTATGTCCTCTGTGCCAACGTTAGACGAAAGTGATGGTTACGGTGAATGTGTTGGGGAGTATTAAGTCCTCTGTGCCAACGTTGGACGTGAGTGATGGCTACGCTGAATGTGTTGGGAAGTATTAAGTACCCTGTGCCAACGTTGGATGTGAGTGATGGTTAGGATGAAAGTGCTGGGGAGTATTAAGTTCTTTGTGCCAACGTAGGACGTGAGTGATGGTTACGGTGAATGCGTTGGGAAGTATTAAGTACCCTGTGCCAACGTTGGATGTGAGTGATGGTTAGGATGAAAGTGCTGGGGAGTATTAAGTTCTTTGTGCCAACGTAGGACGTGAGTGATGGTTACGGTGAATGCGTTGGGAAGTATCAAGTCCTCTGTGCCAACGTAAGACGTGCGTGATGGCTGCGGTGAATGTGTTGTGGAGTATTAAGTCCTCTGTGCCAACGTTGGACGTGAGTGATGGCTACGGTGAATGTGTTGGGGAGTATTAAGTCCTCTGTGCCAACGTTTGACGTTTTTGATGGTTAGGATGAATGTGTTGGGAAGTATTAAGTCATCTGTGCCAACGTTGGACGTGAGTGATGGCTACGGTGAATGTGTTGGGAAGTATTAAGGCATCTGTGCCAACGTTGGACGTGAGTGATGGCTACGGTGAATGTGTTGGTGAGTGTTAAGTCCTCTGTGCCAACGTTTGACGTGAGTGATGTCTGCGGTGAATGTGTTGGGAAGTATTAAGTAATCTGTGCCAACGCTAAACGTGCGTGATGGCTTCGGTGAATGTGTTGGGAAATATTAAGTCCTCTGTGCCAACGTTAGACGTGAGTGATGGCTACGGTGAATGTGTTGGGAAGTATTAAGTCCTCTGTGCCAACTTTAGACGTGAGTGATGGCTACGGTGAATGTGTTGGGAAGTATTAAGTCCTCTGTGCCAAGGTTGGACGTGAGTGGTGGCTAGGATGAATGTGTTGTAAAGTATTATGTCCTCTTTGCCAACGTTGGACGTGAGTGATGGCTACGGTGAATGTGTTGGGGAGTATTGAGTCATCTGTGCCAACGTCAGACGTGGGTGATGGTTAGGATGAATGTGTTGGGAAGTATTAAGTCATCTGTGCCAACGTTTGACGTGAGTGATGGCTACGGTGAATGTGTTGGGAAGTATTAAGTCATCTGTGCCAACGTTGGACGTGAGTGATGGCTACGGTGAATGTGTTGGGGAGCATTAAGTCCTCTGTGCCAACGTTTGACGTGAGTGATGGTTGCGGTGAATGTGTTGGGAAGTATTAAGTAATCTGTGCCAACGCTAAACGTGAGTGATGGCTTCGGTGAATGTGTTGGGAAGTATTAAGTCCTCTGTGCCAACGTTGGACGTGAGTGATGGCTACGGTGAATGTGTTGGGAAGTATTAAGTCCTCTGTGCCAACGTAAGACGTGAGTGATGGTTACGGTGAATGTGTTGGGAAGTATTAAGTCCTCTGTGCCAACGTAGGACGTGAGTGATGGTTAGGATGAATGTGTTGTAAAGTATTATGTCCTCTTTGCCAACGTTGGACGTGAGTGATGGCTACGGTGATTGTGTTGGGGAGTATTAAGTCCTCTGTGCCAACACTAAACGTGCGTGATGGCTGCGGTGAATGTGTTGGGGAGTATTAACTCCTCTGTGCGAACGCTATACGTGCGTGATGGCTGTGGTGAATGTGTTGGGGAGTATTAAGTCATCTGTGCCAACGTTTGACGTGAGTGATGGCTACGGTGAATGTGTTGGGAAGTATTAAGTCCTCTGTGCCAACGTTGGACGTGAGTGATGGCTACGATGAATGTGTTGGGGAGTAATAACATGTGGATCTTTAGTGTGTAGTTCGTTTATCCTGCTTTGTTCACATTGAGGCATGGCATTCAGCTGCACCAAGTACTTTTGGCGAATTCCATTGTATTTTGTACATTGCTTAAAAACACGGTATTCGTCTTCAGTCACTCCACAATTACAATTTATACAGACGCAATTAGTTATACATTGCCTTTGTTTCTCCTGTAAGATTTGAAGATAATGATAAGTGGGTAATCGAAACTGACTTTAAGGTTTTGCGAACACTACAGCCCAGAGGCCTTTTTCAAAGATGAAAAGACAGAAATTAAACAAGTCACTGTGAGAATAATGTTGAACTGTACAGCGTTTCTTAACAGCACGTCAGTTTAATTTTACCCGCACTCAGCAATATTCCAACTATATGGCCGCAGTCTGTAAATAATCTAGCCATGACCGGACAATCCAGTGATGAACATGAGAATCATTCTAGCCAGTTGGGATACAATGACATGTGTCAACCAAGTCAGTGAGCCTGAACCCGTTAGTCGCATCTTACGACGAGCAGGAGTTAATGAAGATCAGTTCTAACCCGGATCTTCACGGGTCTAAACGCACTTTAAACGGAGGGTAATGATTAATATAATTGCCACAACGGTGTTCGATAACAGTATGTATGCAGTTTTGTTTAAGTATCGTTTGTACAAAAACAACTTTGATCTTTTTTCAAATGTTCATCCATAATAAATCTGTCATACATTACGCAAGACTAATGGATGGTAATGGTATTGCTTAGCACAGTGGCTAATGCCGTTCGCTCGTCCGGTAATATCGAAGGCGGTCTTCAGCGTGACGAGAGACAGCTTTAACCATTAGGCTACCCCATCGCCTCTCATAATGTGTATATACTGACGGTTTACTGGTATCTTCACAGGAGACAACCCGGAGAAAGTGTGTGCGATTTGTGGCAATCCTAAGTGCCCGTCTAACGACACCTACAGTGGCTACGCTGGAGCAGTGCAGTGCCTCCTCCAGAAAAAAGGTGAAGTAGATTTCGCCAAACACTCCACCAGAAACGAACTATTGAAATGTCGCATTGTCGCGTTGTCGCCCTTTTCGATTACCGATGCGCATGCGTAGAAAGTCAATTATAGTACGC
Organism: Haliotis asinina; assembly: GCF_037392515.1. Classification (NCBI taxonomy): domain Eukaryota; kingdom Metazoa; phylum Mollusca; class Gastropoda; order Lepetellida; family Haliotidae; genus Haliotis; species Haliotis asinina. The sequence continues at coordinate 33,525,550 of NC_090292.1, read as the reverse complement.
ATGCGCAGGAAAAGTTAAACTCTATTTCACACTTCAATGGTCCTTTTGATACTTCCAATGGTTTTTAAAGTGAAGTAGTGCTTGAAATGGTAGTTGGGCTGCTTAATGCAAATCTTCATTGTTGGTTAGAAAATTATTTCATACATAAATGTATTTAGTGAATGAAGTGTGTTTTAACAGCAAGACACGTTTGCCTTGTCATTCAAGGCGGGGCAAGTTGCTGTGCAGATTAATGTCTCTTTGTCACACCAGATAGTTATTATCAAAAGTTCGAATCCCAGCACCATACACATTAATCACTTTGAACATTTCGCCGATATCCAGATGCCAGGTTGTGAAAAACTGAAATATTGTTAAAATTCAAGCCACATCGGCAGAAACATCAGGTGATGTCCTCGAATGGGTCACTATGTTCCATAATGTGGCTCCTGACACAGTTTCATGGTACAGTCCTGTCCGACGCTGATGAATTTGTTCGAGATCTGCCTCTGTTCAGCCAGCAGTGGATGGATACCAAGTAGAATGAAATATCACGTAACCACCCGACACGCCAAAGGCAGTTTAGGTCGGCTTTGAACGTGATAATGGGAAAACGCCATACAAATGGACTGTTATCATTGTGATATACTATCCCATGAAATAAACGCATAGACGAGAAATCTGTTGAGAAAAGTTTCAAACGTGTATAACTCGTCCATAAATAGACTTTAGTGCATGAATTTTACATCAGTAATGAGTGCATGTGCTTTAGAAGAAGGTAAAGACGTTGATGACGACGTAGCACGACCCTGACGTCGGGTTTTCTGGTTCTCAAACGAATCTCTTTCAGCCTGTTCCGTACAGTTTGACCTGACATCCTCTGAAGCCCAGGTGCCCTGGCTGTTGTGCTCTCACCCGTGGGAGTATCATCACGCAACTGTAGTACCCGCATGTACCTATTTGAGCTGCAGTGGTAACTCTAGGTCTGCCTTAAAAGGGGCGGTGATTTCTTATATCTGTTTGGCTGCAACGAGCTGCAAGTCATTATATCTTGCTCAGACTAACATTCAGACGCCTGGCAACAGAAGAGTTGTAAAAATACAAATGGCCTATGCGTTTCTTCTGGAGTGATGGTTTATTAGAAACGATGAAATAGCCTGGTAGTGCTGCGTACCCTTGAAGTGCCAGAAACAAAGTCTCCCTCCCTCCCTCCTCTTACTCTGCGACGCTCCACTCCATTCCACACCACACCTCTCCTCTCCCCTCCTCCTCCTTCACTCCTGCGGCGCTCCGTTCTACTCCACTCCGTCCCTAACCCACTCCTCTCCGCTTCGCTCCACACCACTCCTCACTCCTCCACCGCTGCACTCTCTCAAGGTTTGGGAAGCTTCGCAAATTAGCAAGGTGTTTCAATACAATAATGTGTTGTCATATCTGATTTTAGTTCTATCTGAATCCTGTCTTATTAACCCTGCATATGAGATAATTCACAATATATCTCATACTTTTCTCATATGGATACTTGATCAAGCGATACTTATGTACTTGAATGGTTTCAAACATGCACCTACTGAATCATAATATTCTTCAGCAAAATGGACAGTTTGAATACGGCATTCCATTAACCACTCACCCTTAGCCCACACACTAACACGGCAACATGGATGTTCATTTATCATTGTTCTGAGTTCGAATCACGGGTATCTCAGCTCTTAAAAAGCATATAAAAATATTCATGCTTGTGATAGTTTTTGGATTCCTCCGTAACTAATAAAACGCGACAATGCGACAACGCGACATTTTCACGAAATGTCGCGTTGTTGCATTGTCGCGCGTCGCGCTTTGTTAAAATTTTGACCAATGTATGTATTGTAGCTTAATGACTAAAACGCGACACGCGACAATGCGACAACGCGACATTTCGTCAAAATGTCGCGTTGTTGCATTGTCGCGCGTCGCGCTTTGTTAAAATTTTGACCAATGTATGTATTGTAGCTTAATGACTAAAACGCGACACGCGACAATGCGACAACGCGACATTTCGTCAAAATGTCGCGTTGTCGCATTGTCGCGTGTCGCGTTTTAGTTAGACTAACAACTAGTCTCTCAAATGAACATATTTTACTGAAAAACGTTCATAGGGAAAAAAATAATATAATGAAATGGAGTCCTGAGACTTTCTTCATTTTCAGGACTTTTTATTGCCCCAACATCACCCTACCCAGCCGGACCCATACTCCCTCTCAGTGTGGTGTGGGCAGCTCAGAACTCAGGGTTAGCATCTCTTGAGACTAATGCTATGGCTGGAAAACTGGATGTATCCAAAACTCCAACAAAGATATCAAATATAATTTTTCTGTCAAATCAAAATATTCTGTCTGCATTATAAACGGCAGTTTGATTGAAATCACATGGTACAGGAGAAAACTGTTTGTTGGAAGTAGTAAGACAGAGCCATCCATGTCTTTGATTGAAATATTTTACAAGTAACAGTTAACAGAAAATGTTCAACACACACAGCGTGTAGAAAATGTTCAAGATGCCACTCATACCGACAATACTTTGTGCCGTCTTGTAAAACCCTTTGAAAAGACTGCCATCGATTTGTATCTGTCCTGTGGAACTGAAGTCACAAAACAACTGAGATAAAAAAAACAGTCTGTTGTACAGATGCTGAAGCAAATATATCCAAGAAAGCCCATGCAAGTCTAGAAAATGTGGCAAGTCTAGATTCCCTTAGCTTCTGAAAGTGAAGAAGGTCTCAGTCTCCATTTTATTAATAATATGTTGTTCTTATTTTATTTTACTATGACCTTTTCCCAGTAAAATATGTTCATTTGAGAGAGTAGTTCTTAGTCTACCGATGACATTGTGAGTTGAGGGACTCGCTCAGAATGTCAGTATTCCAGGAAGGAAGATCAGGGATCTTGAATAAAACCCTACACATGTTGCCTAGCGGTGAGAGGACAGGGCACGAGGTCTTAGCCAAGTGTGGGGCCATGGGGGAGCTGTAGGGGGACCTACCCATGAATTTATACTAAACACCAGTGACAGCTAGAGATCAACTGATAATTACTAGCCATATACTGGCTATGAATTCAGCAAATTGGTACCCTGAAGCTATGAAAATCTAGACTTGCCACATTTTCTAGACTTGCATGGGCTCTCTTGGATATATATATACTTCAGGGTCTGTACGACAGACTACGTTTTAGTTAATATCTTATAATACATACTGTAGTCAATATTTTAACAAAACGCGACGCGCGACAATGCGACATTTCATCAAAATGTCGCGTTGTCGCATTGTCGCGTGTCGCGTTTTAGTTGATATCTTAAAATTCAGACTGTAGTCAAAATGTCGCATTGTCGCATTGTCGCGTGTCGCGTTTTAGTTAATATCTTATAATTCACACTGTAGTCAATATTTTAACAAAACGCGACGCGCGACAATGCGACATTTCATCAAAATATCGCATTGTTGCATTGTCGCATTGTCGCGTTTTAGTTGATATCTTATAACTCACACTGTAGTCAATATTTTAACAAAACGCGACGCGTGACAATACGACAATGCGACATTTCATCAAAATGTCGCGTTGTCGCATTGTCGCGTGTCGCGTTTTAGTTAATATCTTATAATTCACACTGTAGTCAAATTGTCGCATTGTCGCATTGTCGCATTGTCGCGTGTCGCGTTTTAGTTAATATCTTATAATTCACACTGTAGTCAATATTTTAACAAAACGCGACGCGCGACAATGCGACATTTCATCAAAATATCGCATTGTTGCATTGTCGCATTGTCGCGTGTCGCGTTTTAGTTGATATCTTATAACTCACACTGTAGTCAATATTTTAACAAAACGCGACGCGTGACAATACGACAATGCGACATTTCATCAAAATGTCGCGTTGTCGCATTGTCGCGTGTCGCGTTTTAGTTAATATCTTATAATTCACACTGTAGTCATTATTTTAACAAAACGCGACGCGCGACAATGCGACATTTCATCAAAATGAATAGAGTATAACATTTTCTGCGCATGCGTAGATTAATTGACTTTCTACACATGCGCACCGGTAACAAAAAGGGCGACAACGCGACAATGCGACATACATTTTGTCACATTGTCGCGTGTCGCGTTTCAGTCAATTTGTTAAATGCATACTATGGTCAATATTTTAACAAAGCGCGACACACGACAGTGCGACATCGCGACATTTTGATGAAATGTCGCGTTGTCGCATTGTCGTGTGTCGCGTTTTAGTGAACTCTTACATATCTTAGATAGGGCGACAATGCGACAACGCGACATATTTTGACCTTGAAAAGTGTCGCTATGTCGCGTGTCGCACTTTGGAGGAACAGAGAAAATGTTATTCGAAACGCGACACGCGACATCGCGACAATGCGACAAATAGGCGAAATGTCGCGTTGTCGCATTGTCGCGCTTTGGTTAATTTTTGCCTCATTTTGCTTGTTTTTGAGAGGGCGACAACGCGACAATGCGACAACGCGACAATGTCCCTTCTCGGATTCCATACTAGTGTTTCGCATTAGGTGGAAATTGTGTTTTATATGATTCCGTCCTTCACATGCTACCTGTTTGTCAGCAGCTCTAAACGTGCGAGCGTCTTAAAGAAAAAACAAAATCTTCCTTCGTACAACGTATTCAGTCTTATAGTTCCTTGTGTCGATAAGTAGCTTGATCTTGATGATGGTGAAAGGGCCCAGACTGTGAAAGGCGATGTCACTGTCATATTCATGATCTTCAAAGATCTTTTGTTGGATCATGACCGTCATATCATGACACACTGTAAGTGACACATCTCGACGGAGCCGATCAAGACAAATCCTCACATCTGCAAACACTATAACCAGATGACTTTACATGTTGTATAACATCACAATAACCCGGAATATTTTACATGTTTTATAACATCACAATAACCCAGAACCTTTTACATGTTATACAGCATCACTATATTTGACAAAGTTGAAATGAAAACGGAAAGGATACAATGAGAACCAAGGAATATTTCTGCTGGAATAATCACAGGTACCCAGATAACTATAACATCACAACGACATAGCTGGCTTTACATGCTGTATAACATCACAATAACCCAGAATACTTTACATGTTGTGTAACATTCACAATTACCCAGATGCCGTGCATCACCTTATCTCAGTTTTTCATTTAGTAAATGCAGCCTCGACTTCACGTGTTTCCAGGGAAGGGCTACCTGAACACGCTGGAGTACAACGTAAAGTGCGACTACACAAACAGGTGGTGCGTGGTCTCTGACGCGGAAGCACACAAATGTTTACAAATGAGTGCAGCGTTCGCCGCTGGTCGGATCACCAGCAGATGACCTGTGTGCGGGCAGGGTCACACAAGGAATGTATGGAGAAGATTGAGGCTGGAGACGCAGACCTGGTCACCTTGGATGAAGGGGATGTATACACGGCCGGCAAGTAAGGCCACCTTTTAATGACTTTAGGCTTTCATTGGGCGCCTTCAACTTTATGTAGGTCAATAACGTTGATAGGTCTATCAGGCTTTACGATCAGTCGGATTCGACTCTACGCCCGTGCACCTCATCCACTATGTCATGTGAGTGAGTTTCCTAATATTTTAGCAATATTTCAGCAATATAACGGCGGGGGACACCAGAATTGGGATTCACACATGGTAACCGTGTGGGGGACCGAACCCGGATCATCGGCGTGACAAACGAACAGAAAGTGCAATATTCCCCAAATACATCGTCGACTCACAGGCACTGGTCTATGTTACAGTCGACTCCAGCAGATAAGGAGGTGGTGGGGTAGACTATTGACTAAAGACTTCAAGCCCAAGACACGGGTTCACTTCCCATCATGGGTAGAAGATGTGAAGCCATTTCTTGTGTCATCCGCCGTGGTAGTGCTGGAATAGTGGTAAAGGGTTAAAACCTTACTGACACACTCAGCCAAAAGCTGCAAGACTTGTTTAATGTTACACACTGGTTCTAATTCTGCCTGTGCTGCTCTGGTTGTTTACTGTTCATTGTAGGTTTCGTTGTCTACATGTACTTAGGTTTAATGTATAAATTATTCTTGTCACGATAAGGCACACTCACTCTATTGCGACGTTAAGAAATATTCACTCACTCAGTGTTCGTTTCAGATATCGACCCGTGAACGTCTGAGCTAGAAAAGATCTTCAGTCGCCCATACTAAGAAGTTACTAACGAGCGGCCAGGGCCCTTATTCTCGAAATGTTCGTAGCCCTAAGAATTCGTAGCGTTGATTGTAGCCAATGTGTTAAGAATGGGCTTAAGAAGTTCGTAAGGCTACGAATGTTCCAAGAATAGCTATCCTGGCTCGCTGACCTGGCTGACAAATATCATCCCATTTGTTTCGATTGATGCTCATGCTGTTGGTTACCGGATTGTCAATCTAGACTCGGTTACAGTTGGAATATTGTTGCTGGTGCAGCATTAAATAACAGTCGATCAATTGCTTTAGATATCACAAACTTGTCCCCGTGATGGCGGAGAACTTCCCGGACACAAGCGACGCTAGCTACTGGGCTGTAGCTGTCGCCAAGAAGTCCAACACTGGCGTCAGCTTCACCAACCTGAAAGTTAAACTTAAGATCTTGAGTACTTGTATTTATCACCCGTGAAGATCAAAGTTAGACCTGGTCTTCAGCAACCCATGCTTATCGTAAGAGGCAACTAACGGGTGGTCAGGCTTGGTTGACACATGTCAGCGGTTCCTAAATGCGTTGATCATACTGCTGATCAGTGGCGGTTTGGGTCCTAGCTCGATTACTTACAAACCGCCACCATGTGCTGGAATATTTCTCATAGCGATGTTAAACAACAGACAAACAAACTTGTGTTTATCCACCTTAATCATGGCCACGTAAACGGGATTGTATGGCGTTCCAAGGAATGCTCCCGATGCCAGCTTGGGCCAGTATTCATCCTGTCATCTTGTAGAGGGCAATGTCCATGCAAGTAGTTCTCCATTCCTGACAGTGGAAATTCATTTGGAGTGACTGAGTTTGGTTTTATGCCACTTTTAGCAATATTCCAGCAATATCACAGTGGGGAACACCAGAAATGAGCTTCAAACATTGTGCCCGTGTGGGGAATTGAACACGTGCCTCAGGAGTGATGAGCGATCACGTTAACCGTTAGGCTATCCCATCGCTCCTGATTCATTTGTAATCATTCTCCTCGTGTCTTGGTCAGAATGTCTCAGTCTTGGTCAATTTTTCCAAAATGAATCCGAAGTATTGACACATTCCTGATAACGGTTATAATATGAATTTTGCACATGTAATTTTGTTTGATTTGCTTTGATATTTGATTTATAAAAAAATACATTTTCTTGACATCATCTGCCTAATATTTACAGTCTGTTTGACTCAGTGGAGGACCGACGAATTGCAATCTAACCGGAAAACTAATAAACATAAAACACTCGAAGAAACGCTCATCGTAATCAATGATCAGACAAACCTTGTCAAGTTTATATGCAGAACATAAACCCTAAAAATACAATAGTTGTTTAACAAGCTATCATTAAAATATTGACACCGTTCACCATTTGTTACGAGAGAAGTATGTAAAGAAGGAGACAGTGTACTTTTTGTTGCTTTGAACCAAACGTGCCGGCGTTTTTATAAACGAGTCATCGGTTTTACACAATGTTCATGCTACGAAATACAACATCGTGCGGGCAAAGTTCGCATTTTTCCTTAGCTGATGTTCCCACATTTTTCGACCGAATACATTTGGTTTGAATGTATGTTTTGTGCACAAAATGGAATACTTAATTAAATAGTATACTGCAAAAAAGTTTGGCATCGTTTTGGAATATATCGGTGAATCTTGATCTGTGAAATTACAAAGGGATTTAATATTATATTTTTCCACAAATATAATCAAACCACCTTTGTTCTGAAAACCCTGGCCATCACCGTTATTTCCGACAGTTCTGCATACCACGGTTCGTTTGAGGAGGGTGGTGGAGGTTAAAGCATTCGTTCGTCACACCGAAGACCCGGATTTGAATCCCCACATGTGTAAACTACGTGAAGCCCATTTCTAGGGTCCCTCGCCTTCATGTTTCTGGAATATAGCTTAAAGCGGCGTAAAAAACATATTCACTCACTTACGATTCGTTAGCCTATTCAGACAATGACCTACTTTTTAGCCGGTCCGAATTTTCTCGTGTGAACGTGAAAATAGACACCACAACCAACTCTGCTTACACTCAATTCCAATTTCTTGTTTCATAAGAAAATTGTCTTTACGAACAAATTTTAAATTTTAATGTTAAATTTTCTATGTTTTATGGCGAGATGTAGGCAGCATGACCTTAACTGAAACGTGACAGACTACCGTTGTTTGAAGAAGTCGTAAAATGATTCACAATGCATCTGGCTCACTGGTTACACATGTTATGTGTTTTTCAAATTGCGCTTAATCAGTATTGTTCTATAACGCACAATGAGACTGACATAATATCAATTCGGTACCAAACGTTTCTAGCAGCAGAGCCTCGTTTTGAGATTTCCACTACTTCCAGGTTTCCGTTTGTCAGTGCTCACTGTACGACAGAGCACACTGTACGACAGAGCACGCTGTGCGACAGAGCACGCTGTACGACAGAGCACACTGTACGACAGAGCACACTGTACGACAGAGCACGCTGTACGACAGAGCACACTGTGCGACAGAGCACGCTGTACGACAGAGCACGCTGTACGACAGAGCACACTGTGCGACAGAGCACGCTGTACGACAGAGCACGCTGTACGACAGAGCACGCTGTACGACGTGTTTGCACGGTTTAGGAGGAACGTAGTGTTGCAATATACAAATGCTTAGGTGTATCAAATCATACTGATTAATGTTTATGTATCCAGTTAAAAATGCAGAACTGGTTATTGCACTAAGTTGCGTTTATCGCTTCCATTGAAGTAACCCAGATTTACATGATTGCAGATCAAGTCAAAACATTGACTACATAATAGTCTCGTTTCCTATCGTGTACTTGGTAGGTACACTCCCCGGTCACGGTTGATTGCTGGAACAAGGAGTGTACCTACCAAGTGCCTGGGACTTGTTGATAAATTAATCTCTTCTATCTGTGTACATTCCATCCATGAAATTCATTAGTGTTTACACAATCCACCCGTGTACATCCTTTATCATCATCCCTATCATGTACATCATCCTTAATCCTCATCCAATCATGTGTATGTCATCACCATTGGTTTCCATCCTTAATCCCCAATCATGTACATCGTCCTTAATCCCCATCTGTTTTATGTAAACATAATCTTACCATTGGCTTCCATCACTGTCATCATAACTGTCGGCTCCCTATCAGTGCTTGTTTATACTGGCTTCCAGCTTTCGTTAACTCATTCCACTTGTTATTTTGTTATTGTTTTACCTGCACATATAAATATAGCTCTGTACCCCATTCTCATTCACCTGATGAAGGAGCAAGCATTAACTCCGAAACGTTGTGTTCTCAAAATAAAGAAGCTGATATCCACAAAAATCTTCATTCTTATGTATATCACTACTAAATGCCCTTCAAAGACTTAAATTATTCATTATTTGCAAAACTAACGTTTGAGGACAGAACTCGAACTCTCTCAAGATCAGCTTTCAGTTGGTCACGTCGGAAAAGAAAGTCTTACATCCATCGAGTTACCGCCCCTACAGCCAGAATGTCCGTAAAGACTATAACTCTACCGAAAAGTTAATATATGTAATGCAGTGCTCTGAAATACAACAAAATCTAGTCAACTGTATTGATAGTATGTTCCCGAGAAGAAAAAGTTAAATATATGAACACTTCATATTGCTATATTCAGTATATTCTGCTTATGAAAATATTAGACCTGTGAAGGTCCCGGGTAAGAATAGGATTCAGCAATCTATACTTGCCATTAACTGTGACTATGCTTGTCGTAAAAGGCGACAAACGGAATCGGGTGGTCAGGCTCGCTGAATTGGTTGACTCATGTCATCGGTTCCCAACTGCGCAGATCGATGCCCATGTTGTGAATCACTGGATTGTTCAGCCTCAGTTGTTTACAGACCGACACCATATAGCTGGAATATTGCTGAGTGCGTCGTAAAACTAAACTCACTCACTCACTCTCCCCAATATATTGTGTCTCTTTGAATGTGTCTGAATGTGTCACTTGTGTAAGTGAATCGGGTTGCAATTATGATGTGTGTGTATGAGAGAGAGAGAGAGAAGAGAGAGAGAGAGAGAGAGAGAGAATGAATGTGTTTGAGAGAGGGTCACTCATTCAGTCACCCAATGTTGTCTCACATCAATCCCGCTTTGTCCCTATTTAACTACGTTTCGCCAACACAAGGCTGCCACCGGGAACGTAACGTAGCCTCAGCAAAAGCAGGTGAGTATTACGCAGTTCAGAACAGCGACAAATCTACACCATACACTTCTTATGTAAGAATAATAAATGTCTCAATTCGCTCAAGCGAAACACATTCAGCTAGATGAGATAACATTCAGATAGGAATACTTAATCTGGGCCCAATGTTTCTGCTCTAGCTATGTGAATAATCCACTGGTTGGACGTTGCTCGTAATAAAAATTCTCAATACTTTTCGTGCAAAAAATAAACTTCTGCTTTTGTGTCGATTAAGTCGGTAATGTTGTGTTTTGAACATTTCGTGCAGCGTTCAGAATTGTTGTCCGTCAGCTAACAACCGCGTCCGGTTTGGGGAGACCATTTATCACGTATCCCCACAAGGCAGTACACAGTTGTAGATCGACCCGAGGCACGGTCTGGAAGTACATCAACATGCATGCCATTACAGTCGCTCTCGTCATCCTAAATGCTGGTTACCTGGCAACTGCTGACGTTACTGGTAAGTACTTTATATCCAATGTTCCTACACTCGTGTTATAACACGTGCATATACAAAAAGCGGTACAGAGCGAACAGTCTGAACTCCCTTCCCCTTACACTAGCCACGCCAACACCCCCCCCCCCCCTCCTCTCTCTCTTCTTCTCTCTCTCCTGGATGAATAGACTCTAAAATTAAAAAATCAGGTATTCGGTAACATAGTAAAGTTTTTGGGTTAAAAGTCCCCTTTTCATTTTTTGATTCACTGGACTTGCAGCCACGTTATCATACATTCTTGGCTTTTCGAGTTGGTGTTCATATGACCATCTGAGACAAGCTTCAAAACAACCTTGTTGGTACTGGTGTAAAGATCCAAAGATAAACAGTGAGTTTAATTTTAGGCCGCAATATTCCAGCAATATCACGGCGGGATACACCAGAAATTAACTTCACACATTGTACTCATATGATGAATCGAACCCGGGTCTTTAACCCTTGAACCACTAGGCTACCAAAACAGCCCAGGTTCATTTGGAACCATTCTTCTCGTGTACTGGTCAGAATGTCAGTCCATAGTGTCAGTCTTGATAATATTTTTTTAAAATCCAAACTTTGTCACATTGCTGTTAAATAACGCACAAACTGAATGGCTGAGTGATTACTCATTAGCTGTTACCCTTCCCTGAGACGCTTGTCAACATCTCACACAGCTAGGTCGTCTTGACATTACGTATACTTCAATGGCAGTTTTGCAATACGTTTTAAGTACAAAAGGAAAATGAACTTGTATTTTCTTCTGCATATTTATTATCTGCTTTGAATCGCATTGAGGTGTGGTGACGTCATTGAGGTGTGGCGACGTCACTGTCATGCCCTGCGGCAACAGGTACATGATGACATTTTGTGTTGACAAAGGAGGTCATATCAAAGTAATTCCTCTACTGTGTAGCATGTTTACAACTATATACAATCTGTTATCTTTTAAGATATTCATAATGCTGATTACACTTGTCCATTACAGTTAAACTAACAGGCAAAAGAAATCATACCAAGTCGAAATCATTACAAAACGACATACCACCATTGTGAAAAAGAAAAGCTAATTTCAATGACAGGTCTACGGCCGTTTTGTAGGACAGTGGAGGCATTTTGATGCCCCAACCCATACCATTTACACAAAAATGTCTGGATGGTTTATGCAACACAAAACAACTTCAGCGGGATACATAAGACCTAGCACAAACAATACATCTTGGTTAATGGCAGTGTTTAAAACTCCCAAAACTTTCTGAACGCTGTTAATGGCTCTGAATGTCTGCTTTATCACAGTGATCTTGTTTATGACCTGTATACAACAATGTAGCCGGATCTACAAGGTATGTATGACCTGTCTCGTATTACCAAGTTGACGTTTGTGGTGCCCTGAAGCATCAGGGTTTGTTCATGTTTGAATTTCACCGTATTGTGAAATGCAGTTTTTGAATTACATGTTTCTACCTAAGCAATGAACTTTATCCTTCATGTTGTCATTGTCAGAACGGCAAACTGAAATAGAAACAGAAATAAACATGGTAAATGTTTTGCTTTATGACCCCAAACTGTGTTCCACGGCAGATATTGCTTGTGTAAGACCTTGTACCTATTATTATTTTTTACCCATAGAGCTCCAGATATTTTTTCAAGTAATTGGGTATTTACTCCTGTGTCTGTGGACAGACAGGTAATGGCATTTTTTGAGAAGCAACTAGCATTATGTGTACTCATGTAATTACATGACTCACGATGCTCTGACGTAAAATACCTGATGACATCACAATGCAATGGCATCGCAGCGCTGCAAATCTAATGGCAGTTCCAAGTTCAGAGAAGTACGTATTTTTATTGAAAACTAATAAAGGCTGATTTTTTTGTGATAAACAGATTATCACCCTCGTATCTTCTGATATCAAATATATCAACACTCGTTGATAAACGTAAAATATCCTCGGCCAGTATCGACTGTTTGTAACTACATAAACTAAGTGTTAGTTTAGTGGTTAAACTGGCGGTATAGTCGATATCAAAGGACACTCGGTTGTGATTCTCTATGCATTAAAATGAGAACTGAACAATGTTTGGTTGGATGTTCAACGCCGCACTCAGCAATATTCCAGCTATATAGGAGCGGTCTGTAAATAATCGAATCTGGATCAGACAATCCAGGGATCAACAGCATGAGCATCTACACAATTGGAACGCGATCATATGTGTCAACCAAGTTAACGAGTCTGACCACCCGATTTCATTAGTCGCCACTAACGACAAGCATGGGTTACTGAAGATCAATTCGGGGTTGTTACAATGGATATTAGCTTGTTTTTTATACGAGTATGGAATGAAGTTCATTTTCTAAACTAATAACACACATGCTCAGGCTAGATAGCCAAGATTGTTACAGTTTCAGGAAGTATTTTGTGACATTTTACCATATTTTCCGAGGTAATGCATGTCAATTCCAGCGATTACGTATGTTTAGTTGACTCTTTGCTTTGGATTTGCGCCTTAGATTAGAAATCACAAACTGTCACCCCAAATAGATCAATTGTTTTGCTACATAACTTCAGGAGATGTCATTTCACTTGAATGAATCTAGTGCCTGATTCGCGATTGACTTGCTCGCCTACTCTCTCACTCACTCCATCCAACAATCAGATCGTAGAAGTAGCTACATATACATGTGACGGGCCCAAGAAATGCGCAGTTAACAAAATCCCGGTTTTGTATTTCAAAATGCAGCCTGACCTAGTTGAGATGCACATCAGAGCATCGTGTAAGTTGTCATACCGGATCCAGCAGTGGCGTAGCTGAAGCGTAGCACAAAAAAAACCCAAGTGCTTACACTTTAGAATTGAAAACAAATAATGTTATGATTGAAGATGCACCAAAAAAATAATAATAAAATAAAATATAAAAAAAGAACATTCCATTTGCTGTTATATTTTCTGAGTGGTTTCTAGTATAGTACCGCGGCATCCGAACGCAATTTGCTTCGCGGATCATTTATAGATACAAGATGTTTTGCAATAAAGTATGTCGGGAAACAGGCTGACACGTCATACGTTTGCTGAGCAGGCGACATCGTTGATCGATTCTTCGAAACGTTTTTTTTTCTTAAGTATTGTATCTTTAATTTGTTATATGCATGAATGAGTAAGAAATCTGCATAACGTTCATCTACAACTGATTCTTACTTCGTTAAAAAATCGATTTTACTGAAACACTTGTTTTGCCTGACAAAAGTACCCAACATACCCGAACACATACTGATAAAATAGCATTTCCGAGTCATGTACTGATTCCTCGCCAATTGTTAATCTGACACTCATCTACTGTCTCTGCTGTGCCGGTAGAATTGACAAATATTAAGACTGGTTTCGCTGTTATTGATATTGGGTTATTTGGTTATGTTGTGTACTGTGATGTACGGTGTGGCTATGTGGTGTGGTGTGATGTGATGTACAGCGAGGCTGTGTGGTGTTCTTGGATGTATGGTGTGGCTGTGTGGTGTGGCGTGATGTCATGTGATGTAGAATATGGTTATGTGGTGTGCTGTGGTGTATGGTGTGACTCTGTGCTATGCCATGTGGTGTGGCTGTGTGCTGTGCTGTGCTGTACAGTGTGGTTATGTGTTGTGTTGTGATGTATGGTGTTGTGTGGTTTGGTGCGATGTGCGATGTGGCTGCATGGTGTGGTGTGATGTGGCTGTGTGGTGTGGTGTGATGTGCGATGTGGCTGCATGGTGTGGTATGATGTACAGTGTTGTTGTGTGGTGTGCTGTGTGGTGTTGATGTGGTCTCGTGTAAAGTGTGACTGCATGGTGTGATGTACAGTGTTGCTATGTGGTGTAGCGTAATGTACAGTGCGATGTGATGTACGGTGTTGCTATATGGTGTGGCGTGATGTCTGGTGCGGTTATAGGGTGTGGTGTGATGATCAGTGTAGTGTGGTGTGGTGTGGTGTGGCGTGGTGTGATGAACAGTGTGGTGTGGTGTGGTGTGGTGTGGTGTGGTGTGGTGTGGTGTGGTGTGGTGTGGTGTGGTGTGGTGTGGTGTGGTGTGTGGTGTGGTGTGGTGTGGTGTGGTGTGGTGTGTGGTGTGGTGTGGTGTGATGTGGTGTGGTGTGGTGTGGTGTGGTGTGGTGTGTGTGGTGTGGTGTAGTGTGGTGTGGTGTGGCGTGGTGTGATGAACAGTGTAGTGTGGTGTGGTGTGGTGTGGTGTGGTGTGTGTGGTGTGGTGTAGTGTGGTGTGGTGTGGTGTGGCGTGGTGTGATGAACAGTGTAGTGTGGTGTGGTGTGGTGTGGTGTGGTGTGGTGTAGTGTGGTGTGGTGTGGTGTAGTGTGGTGTGGTGTGGTGTGGTGTGGTGTGGTGTGATGAACAGTGTGGTGTGGTGTGGTGTGGTGTGGTGTAGTGTGGTGTGGTGTGGTGTAGTGTGGTGTGGTGTGGCGTGGTGTGATGAACAGTGTAGTGTGGTGTGGTGTGGTGTGGTGTGGTGTGGTGTGTCATGACGTGGTCAGGTTTCCCTGTTGAGATGGCATCTCATCTACTTATTAACGTACGTGGCCGATAGTGTCTGAATGTCTGTATGTGTATTTGTTTCAGCCCGTTTCTGTGTAACGTCCGACCCAGCCATGGCAAAATGTAATGCAATGAAGACAGCCTTTGATGGAGTTGGCCTGCGCCAGGTCGGCTGTGTGAAGGTAGGATGAGCAAATTAGTGAGTTTAGTTTTACTCCGCTTTTAGCTTGGACCAGACAATCCAGTGATCAACAACATGAACATCGATTTACGCAATTCAGATACGATGACATGCATCAAGCAAGTCAGCGAACCTGACCACTCGACCCCGCTAGTCGCCTCTTTCGACAAGCATGGGTTACTGATGATAAATTCTTACACGAATATTCACGGATTAAACCTTTGCTGAAAACTATACAATATCTCAATCCTTTCACATTTGCGAGAAATTCTGATTCATTTCTCACTTCTTGTAATTTGTATGACCTTCATTGGCAGACATTATTGTTCGGCACCGTCTCGGCACAAACTATGTAATTCTTCCACACAGCAGTGCGATGGCCAGTTGTAGATGTGTCTGAGGCGTGTTTTGACGTTGACGTGCACCTCGGTCGTGTTCACCCAATAGGTACCGGTGTTCTGTCGGATTTAGACCTGGGGATTGGGAAGATCATCGCAAGGCGTTGACGTTATAAGTGGCAAGGTAGCGGACCGTGACCCGTGCTGTGTGTGTGAAAGCGTTGTCACTCTCGATGAACTCCCTCTATCGGTCCATAACTGGAAGTATGTGACGTGCAAGGACTACGTTGATGTACCGACTTGCTGTCAAATTTCCCTGAAACACCACAAAATCAGATCTGTGAATGCTGGGTATCGCACCTAACAGCATGACACTCTCTCTGCCTAAATTGAAAAGACCTGTCGAATGCAATTAAGGGCGAAATATTCACTTCTCCGATGATAAACACGCTGTCGTTCCATCTCGTCGTTAAAGGATAAAGTCTGACTGATCACTGAACCAGACTCCCCTCCAGTTTCTAAGGTGCCAGTTCCCGACCTTACGACAACCTTAAGTTACGACCTTACACCACCGCAAGCGACTGCACCGATGAAAGTCTTTCAACACAAGGTGCGACAACTGTCCTTCCTGGTCGAATCGATTCATGACACTTTGGCTGGAAATTCTCCTCAAACCAGGGATGCGGTGTGCTGTCTCCACGGCTGTGGCAAGACGATGACGCAAGAGAGCAACACAGATGTAGGGGTCCTGGGCCTGGGTGCTAACTCTTGGACAGCCGCTTTTCGGGCGATCTTGGGCAGAACTGGTCTGCTGGAAACGGATGGTAATGGTAACCATGTCAACAGAAACCCAAAAGCATATATACTGCAGGTCAAGTAACTGTATTATATGCTTGTGGAGAGATCTATTTCAGTGACCTGATAGTTTTGAAAAGTCCCTCCGATTTCTAAATAGTAGCCGTTGTCTGATTGGTTAAATCTATTTAACCGTCTCGCGTTTGATTGGACTGTGATTGGTCGCTCAAAGGTTACCTTACGCGACCTTCTACTAGGTTTTGTTAGACTCAATGGTGGAGTGTAACGAAACACACTGAGACTAAGTTTGCTTAGATTGCACTTTTTCATGATATATAAAATGCATTGGTGACTGTGATAAAAAAAACCCAAATAAACAAACTTATAAGTGTATAATTGCTAATCAAAAGTGCAATATTTTGTACCTGGGTTTACCTCCCTTGAAACGATACCGACCCCAGTCAGGGCCGGTGGTGTGCACTCATGCGTAACGACGCCTTGTCATTCGCCACTGATTCATTTGTCGTTACGCTTAGTCTGCTCTTTGTTTATGGCTTAAAAACCCGAAAGGTGTTAATTTCAAATTACATGTGGTCAATGATTGATTTTTGCATTGCTAGTTGTCATTAGCAGACAGGCAGGCAGACATATAGCCGTCAATAAACCAGACAATGAGTTTTTTTCTGTGACAGTGTTTGCTTATCACATTCGACATGGTATTTTGTTACGTAACGGGAAGATTATTTACTTGTTTCTGTACACAACCAAAATTAGACTACTGTTCAGAGCAGGGATACTGTTTCAAGCTGAGTGAACCTACTGAATGCGCATGCGTTATGTTGCATGTCACCTTTAATTAACATCAGATATGCAAAAAACAGCTTGAAGCACCAGTCTAGGTATAACACAGGATATAACACAGACCATACCACAGATCGTAACACAGGCCATAACACAGACCATACCACTGGTCGTAACATACACCATAACACAGACAATCAGATGATAACGCAGGTAGGAAAACAGGCATAACACAGACTATTGTTATCTGTCGAATTCTGATTGGTCAACAGCCAAAGCATACAAAACCAGGCAGGCGGATTTGCCAGGGTGTACGAATGACCTTGACCTTAGATGGAATGTTGCCAGCGGTTGATCGCTTCGAAATTTTAGAGTTGACGTATACAATTATGAGTATAAACGGAGGAATAAAATTGTTGCCACAATTTCCTATTGTTTGTGTCAATAACTATATCCAAGAAATAAACTGTTTCTGTATTTCACTTGTCGTATAACCAAACCTCAAATTTGATCATTTCTACCATAAACTAAGCCTTCCCCAGTTATCTCCCTCTATAATTGTTCAGAAAACATCATAGCGAAACATTTTGTGTCTCACTCTGCTGAAGGTTGAATGTTGTTGTTTAAAGATAAGCTAAATTAAGAGATCTTAAAAGTAATAAATTCGTCACACGGCGTTTTGGAAGGGTTGGCGGAACTGTAATTCCGTATTTCCTTCGGCTGCACTTTAAGTCACGCACACCCTTTCAAAGTACCCTGTAACTAATACAATACAGATCATAACACAAGTCGTAAGACAATCCATAACACAGGCATAAAACAAGTCTTAACACAGATCATAACACAAGTGGTCACAGGTCATAACACAGGCATAAAACAGGTCTTAACACAGATCATAACACCAGTGGTCACAGGTCATAACACAGGCATAAAACAGGTCTTAACACAGATCATAACACCAGTGGTCACAGGTCATAACACAGGCATAAAACAGATCTTAACACAGATCATAACACAAGTGGTAAGACAATCCATAACACAGGCATAAAACAGGTCTTAACACAGATCATAACACAAGTGGTCACAGGTCATAACACAGGCCATAACACAGGTCGTCAGGGTCATAACACAGGTCATAACAGAGGTTGTAACAGAGGTCGTAAGACAGGGGGACATCATGTTAGTACTTTGATGTTTTTGAGTAGATATCTATCTTAACAATGAATCGTGCACTCAAGATTATATATTGGCCCCCAACTTACCTTGACAGGCAGAAGACCGGTACCAGTGTATGAAGAAGGTGAAGGCCGGGGAGGCGGAGGTTATGCGGGTCGACGACACGGACATATACGCAGCAGGGAAATATTTTGGTCTGGTCCCCATCCTCAAGGAATCCAACAGTCTTAGTAAGTCGGACAGCTGTTCATGCTGTTAGCCACTGGTTTTACTGGCTATGATTCGACATTCATTTTTGAGAGTGGCATGAAGATCAATCTCGTTCACTTATTTGGTATACTGGCTGTACAAACAATTGTTGGCCATTAGCGAAAATACCATAGACTTACAATCTTATTTACCTGCCATAATGCATAATAATTTTCATAAAATGAGTCGAAGTCATTTTATTTTGATATTTTGCAAACAGCTTGGAAATCATCTTAGCTACGTGTATATAATTTTCTTTCATCTTTCCGTTATCGGATGGCTGGTTGACTGGTTGACTGATTTTCAAATGACAATGGATAAAGCATCATAAATAAGTACAAATTTACCAGCAGCCGTGTTACACGTTATTGATATGGCTAATATATGTTGTCTAAACAGTTGCAATTTTCTTAATAATCATCTGGGGGAAATGGAAATTTTGTGGGTGTAGATGAGATGAGTATTGAAAGCAGTTCGACCAAAACTAAATTTTTAAAAATTATTCTTGCAAGAGTTAATTTAACTTTTACCAGTAATGACCAACTACTGTAGTTGCACTGGGGATTTACAAGTAGGATTTACAAACCTAAAATATAATTCAACGAAATCAATGAGTTAAAGATTTGTGGTCTTATCTCTTTTCGTTTGTTGATTTGTTTGTTGTGAGGGGACGTCGGTGTCGTTTCAGATGCAAATGACGGGCTGTTTCTGTACAAGGCTGTGATCGTCATCAGGAAGAACAGCATTATCACCTCCCTGCAGGGTCTGCGACAGAAGAAGTCATGTCACACCGGTGTGGGCCGAACTGTGGGTTGGACGGTGCCGGTATCCAACATGCAGGCAAAAGGGATCATTTCAATCCGCGACTGCGACAACACTGTGAAAAACGTGGCCAACTTCTTCAGCCAGAGCTGCGCTCCTGGCGCTTTTGAAGAGAAAAATAATCTTGAGGGCAAGTAATGTACATCTTGGTAAATCTGGAAAGGAATTAAGTCCTCTGTGCCAACGATTGTCGTTGGAACCGATTTAGAGAATTAGACAGTTACTAGTGTTGGAAGGGGTAACAGGTATACCCGGGATGGATGGGTAATAAATAGAACCCGGGTACCCGTCTTAGTACCCGGACTCCGTAGTGTGATGATATGATTAATAGATGAAACAATGTCATTTTTTATGATTAAAATGTTGTATTGTTATTGAAGATTTATGCATAATTTACAGTCACTTTTTTTTAATATAATGCATAGTTAGGATATTTAAAATATCGAAATTTTAGCCTCGGAGCTGAAGAATGTATTGCCATTTCTCTGCAAATTTGATGTCAGGAATTAACAGAACGGGTATAAGGATAGGGTAGAGTAATAGGGGGTTGGGAACCAGGGTAGAAACTTTGGACTCGTCCCAGCCTTAATGGCTACGGTGTATGTGTTGGGGAGTATTAAGTCCTCTGTGCCAACGTTAGACGAGAGTGATGGCTACGATGAATGTGTTGGGAGTATTAAGTCCTCTGTGCCAACGTTAGACGAGAGTGATGGCTACGATGAATGTGTTGGGGAGTATTAAGTCCTCTGTGACATGCTTATCGTTAGAGGAGGAGAGGGAGATTACGTCCCCTGTGACATCGCAAAATGTTTGAACCTACTTAGAGAATTGGATGGCTACGATGTTTTTATTGGTTGAAGGTGTATTATCATTCACCATCTGTGTGGATCGACTTGTCTTGGCTCGATATCAAGCAGGCAATCATGACATTTCTGGGATATTTCTGAACGTGGCATAAAACAGTATTCACTCACTCACTTCATGGACAGGCCCTCAAATCGAAAACTTTATTTCAAGATGCCACCATCCGTTTCTCCTTCCGAAACACGTACTTCATTTAAAAAGCAACGTATGTTCGGTGCTTCCTTGTTGTTAGAAGCGATGGCGCTAATGTAGACATATTCTGCTCCAGTCACACATTACAGGCAGACAGACATTAATTCAGTAATAGGGGACTAACGGCCTATACTCCAATGATTTAAGATATCTTGCTTCTTCTGAAACACATACTTCATTTAGCTACAACGTATGTAAGAAAGCCCATTACATGGCGCTAATGCAGACGTATTCCTCTCCAAATACACATTGCACCAACATGGTAATCGGAACTGGGTTTCTGGTTCTGAAAACACTTCAGACCAGAACCACAACGGTGTTCGATAACAGTATGTATATATTTTTGTTTAAGTATTGTTTGTACAAAAACAACTTTGATCTTTTTTCAAATGTTCATCCATAATAAATCTGTCATACATTACGCATGGGTAATGGACGGTATAGCACAGTGGTTAATGTGTTCGCAATTCTCGCCTGGGTTTGAATGTGGTGTGTGGTGTCAGCAGCGCGAGATCTTGCTGGAATATCACTGAAAGCGGTGCACAACAGTCACCCACTTCGTTTCCACCTGGTCGTGTCAAACATATTATAAGTGAGTGAGTTAAGTTTCACGACGCTTTTAGCAGTAATCCTACAATATCGCTTCGGGGAACACCATAAACAGGCTTTAGACATTAAACCCTTTTGGGAAATCGTGACGATTTCGGCGTGACGAGCGAACGCTTTAACCATTAGGCTACCCCACCGCTTCCCATGCTGTGTATATACTGATGGTTTACTGGTATCTTCACAGGAGACAACCCGGAGAAAGTGTGTGCGATATGTGGCAATCCTAAGTGCCCGTCTAACGACACCTTCAGTGGCTACGCTGGAGCAGTGCAGTGCCTCCTCCAGAACAAAGGTGAAGTAGCTTTCGCCAAACACTCCACCATAGACGAACTTGCTCGCGAAAACACGGCCATCCGTAAGGATGACTTCCGACTTCTTTGCCCTGATGGTCGAGTTGCACTTGTGGACGAGTGGGACACTTGTTCATGGGCAACCAGACCTACTGACACCATTATGACGTCACCAACGTTACCCCAGGCAACAATAGACAAATTGCGGAACATCTTTGAAAGTGGCGCCAGACAGTTTAATGGGTCTGGATCTTTCAGCATGTTTAGTTCGTCCGGTGGATCTGATCTGTTGTTTACAGACGGAACGAAACGACTGCTTGGAGTCAGCGAAACGAACTACACAAGTTACTTAGGTGAGTAAACAGAACAGAGTACCCGAATGTCTCTGTAACAGTATCATGCTTATAACACTCCGTGTTTCGCATTAAGCGGAAATTGTGTTTTGTATGATTCCGTCCTACGTGTTTGTCAGCTGCTCTAAACGTGCGAGCTTCTCGAAGAAAGAAAAAAACAAAATCTTTGAGACACAATCTTCCTTCGTACAACATATTCAGTCTTATAGTTCCTTGTGTCGATAAGTAGCTTGAACTTGATAACGGTGAGAGGCGATGTCACTGCCATATTCATGATCTTCAAATATAATGTAGTTATGAACACTGCAGACGGTTCCTACGATGCAGGAAAGTCATGGTCATTCTACGCAACGGTCAGTAGGCCATGTGCCAGCAGCGCGAAGTCGCCTTGCCACTGTGAATCGGCTCACGCCATGACCCAATAACGTGGTGGCTGATGACGTCACCATGAACATCCGGTTACGTAGATGAATAACTCGCAGATAGCGATTGTTGGGACGTCCACTTTTGGGTCGATTAGTCTGGTCTGTCATACTGAAACAGGTGAACAGCCGAATTATTGTTTGTCTTGCGCCACCCAGTGTCCTTGCAAGATGGCTGTTGGAAGCACCCTCTTGTGACATTCCTGTGGTTCGTTCTCGTCGATAACGGTATTTTCTTGTGATATGTTTGTCAAGTGATTGTTCACTCTTCAAGACAAACAGGTTGTATACCCTCTGTACTTAAACTGATCGTGCATGGGACAATAATTATAATTTCGCAAAATTCATGCAAATCAGGTACAATTTTTTTTGGTTGCACTTTGGCACATGGAACATGATAGTTGCGTTCAACACAATCAGTGTTCGTCAATAATTTTACCAGCTAGAACGCAAATTTGGGATTAAAGGAACAATTACACCCGTGTACTTTCTTTTGCTCGTCAGTTTAGCTGGCTTTACATTTTCCATGATATTTCAATAACATAGTTGGCCTTACTTGTTGTGCAACATCACAATTACCCAGACGACTTTACACGTTTACGCGTGACTTTACATGCCGTGCATCACCTTATCTCAGCTTTACATTTAGTAAATGAAGTCTTGACTTTACGTGTTTCCAGGGAAGGGCTACCTGAATACGCTGGAGAACTATGTAAAGTGCAACTACACAAACAGGTGGTGCGTGGTCTCTGACGCGGAAGCACACAAATGTTTACAAATGAGTGCAGCGTTCGCCGCTGGCCGGATCACCAGCCAGATGACCTGTGTGCGTGCAGGGTCACACAAGGAATGTATGGAGAAGATTGAGGCTGGAGACGCAGACCTGGTCACCTTAGATGGAGGGGATGTATACACAGCCGGCAAGTAAGGCCACCTTTTAATGACTTTAGGCTTTCATTGGGCGCCTTCAACTAAAACTGGGACAAATTCATGTTGGTCAGTTATGCTGTTAGGTTTATCAGACTTTACGATCAGTCGGATATGTGTCAAAAATAAAAGGAAACTATAAACTGTGAGTGATTGAGTGATTGATTGAATGATTGATTGAGTGATTGATTGATTGATTGATTGATTGAGTGAGTGAGTGAGTGAGTGAGTGAGTGAGTGAGTGAGTATGGTTTTCAACTTCAGCACGGCCGACAGCGATTCTGTGCCCGTGCACCTCATCCACTATGTCATGTGTGTAAGTTTAGGTTTACGCCGCCTTTAGCAATATTTCAGCAATATAACGGCGGGGGACACCAGAAATGGACTTCACACATGGTAACCGTGTGGGGAATCGAAACCAGGTTTTCGGCGTAACGAGTGAACGTAAACTGAAACATTCTCCAAATGCATCGTCGACTCGCAGGCACTGGTCTGTGTTACATTCGACTCCAGCAGATAAAGGGCTGGTGGGGTAGACTACTGGCTAGAGAGTTCAAGCCCAAGACACGAGTTAAATTCCCAAAATGGGTAGGAGATGTGAATCCATTTCTTGTGCCATTCACCGTGGTAGTGCTGGAATTGTGGTAAAAGGTTGAAACCTTACTGACTCAGCCAACAACCGCAAGACTTTAGTGTTACACGCTGGTTCTAATTCGAACTGTGATGCTCTGGTTGTTTACTGTTCATCGCTGGTTTCATAGTCTTCATGTACTTAGGATTAATGTATAGATTATTCTTGTCACGATAAGGCTCAACGTGACGTTAAATATTAGCTCACTCACCCTGTTACGGCGTTAAGAAATATTCTAAAATAGCTCTAAATTTTGTATTTAAAACCTCACGCTACGTGTTCGGTTTTAAATCAAATTTAGAGCTATTATAATTTGGTTATATACCTCTGATTTTCCAACACAGTATGTTTATCACCTAATTCACTCACCCACTCTTCGACCCGTGAAGATCCGGTTAGAAATGATCTGCGGCCACCCATGCGTGTCGTAAGAGGCTACTAACTGGATCAGCAGGTCAGGTTCACTTACTTGGTTGACAAAATCATCCCAATTGAATAAATTGATGTTCATGCTTTTGATCACCGGAGTGTCAATCCAGACTCGACTATTTACAGCCATAAAACTGGAATATTGGACAGTGTGGCGTTAAAAGAAATCAATCAATTATTTTAGATATCACAAGCTTGTTCCCGTGATGGCGGAGAACTTCCCGGACACAAGCGACGCTAGCTACTGGGCTGTAGCTGTCGCCAAGAAGTCCAACACTGGCGTCAGCTTCACCAACCTGAAAGGTAAACTTAAGATCATGAGTACTTGTATTTATCACCCGTGAAGACCAAGGTTAGACCTGGTCTGCAGCAACCCATGCTTGTCGTAAGAGGCAACTAACGGGTTCGGATGGTCAGGCTTTGCTGACACGTCATCGGTTCCCAATTTTGTATAGATCATACTGTTGATCAGTGAAGGTGATGGTCCAGACCCGATTATATACAGACCGCCACCATATAGATGGAATATTGCCGATAGCGAAAAACAAACTTGATCACGGTCACGTAGGTGGGATTGTACGGCATTTCAAGCGTGCTCACGATCCCAACTAAGGGCTGCGTTCATCCTACCACTCTTTGTTATGTGGAGGGTAACGTTCATGTAGCTCTCCATTCCTGACAGTGGAGATTCATTTGGAGTGAGTTAGTTTTGTTGCTTGCCACTTTCAGCAATATTCCAGGAATATCAGGGCGGAGGACACCAGAAATGACCTTCACGTACTTAACCCATCTGGGGAGTCAAACCCGGGTCTTCGGTGTGACGAGCGAACGCTTTACCCACTAGGCTACCCCAAAGCTCAGGTTCATTTGGGACCATTCTTCTGGTGTCAGTCCGTAGTGTCAGTCTTGCTCAGGTTTCCCCAAAAGCACAAAATCCAAAAGTTTGACACATTGCTGCTATCATATGAATTTTACACATATAATTTTCTTTGATTTGCTTTGGTTCGTGACTTAACAAAAAGTACCTTTTCTTCCCATCATCTTCTTTATATTTACAGTCTGTTTGACTCAGTGGAGGACCGACGAATTGCTATCTAACCGGAAAACTAATAAACATAAAATACTCTAAGAAACGCTCATTATAATCAACGATTAGACAAACTCTGTGATATGTTTTGCAGAATATAAGCCCTAAACATACAATAGTTGTGTAACAAACTATCGTTACAATATTGACACCGCTCACTATTTGTTCCGAGGGAGGTGTGCAAAGAAAGTGACAGTGTGCTTTTTTTGCTGTGAACCAAACGTGCCAGCGTATTAACGAGTTGACGGTTTGATAAGGGGTTCGTGCTACAGGACGTGACATCGTTTTGGCAAACTGTTATTTGCTTAGTTGATCAAATGTCCCTGCATTTTTCGATCGAATACATTTGGTTTGGAAGTATGTTTTGGTGCGAAATGGAATACTTCATTAAATAATATATTGAAAAATGTTTCATAATAATCGTTTCTTTTGGACAATATTTAAAATGCTTTTAGAGATGGAATTGGACATTGTTTGGTCTCTTCAATATATCTTTCCACAAGTATAATCAAATCCCCTTTGTTCTGAACAACCCATGTTTCTGGCCATTACCGTTATTTACGACAATTCTGCACACCGCGATTCGTTGGAGGAGGGGAGGTAGCCTTGAGGTTATTGTGTTCGCTCGTCACGTCGAAGACCCGGGTTTGAATCCCCACGTGAAACCCACTTGTGGGGTCCCTCGCCGTCATATTGCTGGAATATTGCTCAAGGCGGCGTAAAACATACTCCCTCACTCATGATTCGTTACAACCCGGAACATGAGTCTCAGACCTACTCAGACAATGACCTACTGTTCAGCCGATCCGAATTTTCTCGTGTGAAGGTGAAAACTGACATCACAAACAACTCTGGATAGACTGAATTCCAATTCCTTGTTTCATAAGAAAATGGTCTTTACAAACAAATTTTGATTTTAAATTTTAAAAACATCGTATTTCTATATTTTATGTCGAGGTTAAGGCAGCATGACCTTAACGAAAACGTGACAGTCTACCCCTGTTTGATGAGGTCGTAAAATGATTCACAATGCATCTGGCTCACTGGTTACACATGATATGTGTTTGGGGTTTTTTTTAATTTGTGCTTATTCAGTGTTGTTCTGTAACGAGATTAATATGAGATTGGTATAATAATTTATCAGTTCCGTAGCAGACGCCAAACGTTTCCAGCCTCGTTTTGAGCTTTCCACGATTTCCAGGTTTCCAGGTAGTGTTGCAATATACAAGTGCTTAGATGTATCAAATCACACACATTACTATTTATGCATCCAGTTGAAAACTCTGGACTGGTTATTGCACTAAGATGCGTAATAGAACGGGACCCTGTCAACAGGAAACGAGACTATTATGTAGTCAATGTTTTGACTTGATCTGCAATCATGCAAATCTGGGTTATTTCAATGGATTGTTTGTTTATAATGTGCTGTGTGTTTTAGGGAAGACTTCCTGCCATACGGGCATCATGAAGACATCAGGCTGGAACATTCCAGTTGGAACCTTGATTGAGAAGAGATCAATATCGTCTTCGTCCACACAGTGTGGCATCATTAACGCGGTGGGGAATTTCTTCTCCAAGAGTTGTGTCCCCGGTGCTTTGGATCCCAAGTACAACCCCACAGGGAAGAACCCTAGTAGCCTCTGTGAACTGTGTGGGGGGAAACAGTTCTGTCAGAGAGACAGTTCCAACAAGTACTACAGCTACAAAGGAGCCTTCCGATGCTTGGTTGAAAAGAACGCCGACGTTGCTTTTGTTAAACATTCCACAGTTCAAAGCTACACAGATGGGAAGCTGAACGAGGACTGGGCGCAATCTCTGAACTCTGCGGACTTTGAACTGCTTTGTCCCGACGGGTCTCGGAAGCCAGTGGATAAATGGCGAGAGTGCAACCTGGCTAAAGTCCCTTCTCACACCGTCGTCACAAGTGGCAAGAAGGCAACGTCGGAAAGACGTCACTACTCCACCATCTTAAGAAAGGCTCAGCTCAAATTTGGGAGGGACAGCGACGTATTTAAAATGTTCGCGACATACGAAGGGAAGGACGCCATCTTTGATGACGCAACATCGTTCCTATCCCCTGTACCGGAAGCCAAACAAGATTACACCAAGTGGCTGGGTCAAGAGTACCTTGGGGCTCTGAAAGCGCTGGACAAGAAACCGTGCACCAGCGGTGGACAAGGTGTTATCGCTACAGCCAATATCATCATGTTTCTGTTTGTGTTGTTTAATCTCATATAGGCACATACATACATACATATACTGGGGGAAAATAAGGGATTACATGAAAGCAACATTGTTCCATTTTCTTTTGTAGGATTTTCAAAAGCTTGTGTATCCCATAGCTTGTGAAGAAACTGGGAAAACGTAAACGAACACTCGAGTTTTTATATGACACCTTATTTTTCCTCAGTATAGTTAACGTTATCTGTATTTTGTCAGCAATATGATTCAAATGAAGGTATATGTTTTATAATGGTTAGTTGTGTGATAAATATTACAAATACAATGTTACAACCTTCGGAGAGAAATCAGTTTGTTCTGTTTCAGATAATAGTTAAATGTATGTACCTTTTCTGCCTCGAAGTCAATATGCTACGAGAGATGTTTGTAGAACTGGAATAAGCTTAGTCCTTTCTTACAATCCCATACACATATCAGCCAAACGATGGGCTCCAGTCTGTCTACATATACAGCCAAACTTTAATATTTCATGTATATTACTAACGAATGTAAGAATGGTTTAGCAATATTCCAGCAATATCACGGCGGGGGACGTCAGAAATGGGCTCCATGCGTTGTACCCATGTGAGGAATCGACATACCAAAAGACGTTAAAATATGGCACTTGTTCGCCGTCGCGTTAGGAATTAATGGGTAAATTAAATAATTAAAGACAAGTGCAGTCAGTACAATGTTACTGAGTCGGGTACTTAAGCAATGAAATTTCAGACATATTCCCTGAAATCGCTCTCGCGTAGTCTGAAGAATATTTTATCCAGAAAGATATGGAATCAGTGTTAGCTAGTTGAGATCAAATGGTTAAGTAAGCAACAAGGAAATATGTAATATTAATTCATATACCTATGTAATTCTGGTAACTGTATTAAAAATTCCTTCTTACTGATTATGGTAGAATTTGAGATTGACTAATTCGAGGGCAACAAAAATGTTTATCGTATCTCACACATAATTGTCGTTTTCTGATTGGTTGCGCGCGCACGCGCGCTTCTATTACTTTTAAGCGAATAACATTTCTATGTTCCCTGCTGGGAATGCCGAACTCATTTGGTACTTCTTTGTAGTACTTCTTGGTAGTATCTCGAATAACATTGAATGACGTATGATGTACGGACATTACCTATGTTTTGCGAATGCAAATCGACGGAAGGGAGGTAACTCTAAATTTCTTCCTGTCTGTAAAATCTACCGATGGCTACAAAATGCTTTGTACTCGTGCCTCAGACATTTCAAAATAAACATTGAAATGTTCGGTAGGATAAATACGAACGGTGATTAAAAGAAAGGTTGTTTCCACAAATTTTGAATACAGAATCGTTACAAAAAACAGATCATTTGACAAGCGTCACAGCTGTGCTCCTTTTTCTTCTCTTTAGAGTGAGTGAGTGAGTGAGTGAGTGTAGTTTTATCCGCATTAAGCCACATTCTACCAACATCCTCACGGGTTACCTTTGAAGCTTAGTAGTAGAAAGCTGTTGTTCAAGTGTTTGTTGCCCCATGTATACAAAATTGGTTCAGATACATTTTACGGCATGTTTGTGAAACGTTACCCTGTGTTCCAAACCATTCCAATGTATGTTCGTCTTTATAATAATAAATGTGTGTACATCTTTATATACACATAAGTTCATGTTCGAGGTATTTTTATTCATACATGGTATATGGTTTATGCTCCCTATCCCTAGGTATTTTTATTCATACATGGTATATGGTTTATGCTCCCTATCATGTGCTTCTACCGGATTTTCTGAAGCAATTCCACTTCTGGGGATTGTTGTTCCTGTGACTGTCAAGACTTTGGTCATGTTTTTCACCTTAGTTTCATCAGGGCTGAAACTTTATGTCTAAAGTGTTTCAACAAGCTATGTACCAGTTGGATATTAAGCAAGTGAAGTCTAATGCTTACCATCAGTAGTATAGGGAATGATAGTTCTGGCTCACTTTCAAGAAATGTCTCTACAAAGCCTTATTTACTAAATAAGGCTTTGGTTGGGCCATTAGCTCTTGCTACTATTACCCCTACTACAAAAAAGTTGGCGGTAATTACTGTGCCTTGGTAGGAGGTAATACTGTGCCGTACGGTACGATCAATAATTCTTCTCTTACAAATCCCCTACCCGGCCCATCCCTCAAGTAGTATAAGTTAGGTTCGTCGGCTTTCATATCTATGTTGTAAGTTTTGACTGACCATATAGGATCGGTGGCCCGCTTACGGCTATCGCCCTCGTGTTCCCCCGGCTGGTATAGATACCTCACTTTGGCGGCCTATGTCATGTTTATATCGATGAAACAGTTTAACGTGAACCGCCTACGATCTCTTTGGTGTTCATAATAAAGGCTTGCTGGGCTTTTTGTATCCCCTGTTCTATATACTTTTTTTTCTCGTCCTCGCTGATAGCAGACTTACGAGACTTGGATCGAATATCTTGTTTCATTCCGTTATATTTTTTGAGTTCAGAGAGGATTGAACGAAACTCCTCTTCTGAGATCTTACTGTCAGAGAGTGCCGTGGAAATTCGCTCACTCACTGTGTTCAGCTTTGCTTCGGCCAGAACCCTGATCTCGTCGTGTTTCAATGCCTTACGATTAAGTCTGCGTGATACTAACTTAAGCGCCAACCCTACCAACCCTGTCACCCCAGCCGTTATTTCAATACCTAGCACTATAGGTGCAGCCACGATGGTAGCCAACAACCCAACGCCTGCCGCCCCTAGTCCCATGCTGGTTGCCATAAGGGTAGTGTCAGCCCCGTCCACGATATTGAAAGCTCTATTGTACTTCTTACATAGTGCTTTCCGCGTGTCACGGTCTTGTTCTAGTTGACGTTTCACATCACATAACTGCCTCAAGCGGAACCCATCTACGGTTTCCAGCGTCTTCGCTACTTCCTCTACGACTGGGTACAGACCCATCCTATAATATATATTTTGAAAGATATTTTAATTGGGTTTCAGTTAATACTCTATCAATGTATTTGAAACCTACAAGGGATAGATTATAACTAATGCTAAGAGGTGAGAGGCTAATAGACTTTTCTGTTGTAATAAAAACCCCACGGAGGCTTATTAAACGGTTTATAGGACCCGTGGGGGTATCCCGTTGTATAACAATACGGCAATATTGACCTACGTGTTCGGTATACCAGTGTATTACCAACCCGGGTAAAATTTGTTGTCCTTTCGAGGAGTTTTCATTGTCAAAATACATAAAGACGACTTCTATGATGATTGTGTAGGAGTAGGATGTTCTATCAAGAACCCTCTGGGGATAAAGATTACTGTTAAATGTTAATTTATGATCTACTGTTCCAGTACTTAACAAAATTTTTTCTTCCCTAAAATCTATCGTAGCTACTTTATTCACGTTATGCTCCAGAATGAAATCCCCGGGCCAGATACCGTTATTCCTAATCTTAGAGACAAACCCCAATCCTCCACCCCCCTCTTTTAATGTGATATAAGGTGAGGCGAGTGTTAAGTTGATCAGCCATTTGGGCTCTTTTAAATCTGGTAACGGCACCCGTCTGTACACGTTGTCTTTGAAGTGCAGGATGTATAATTCATCTTCCTCACCAGGCTGATCGAATCCCTCCGTATCTCCCAGGTCGTTAAGCGTAGTGTTGGGATGATGACTGGTCATTATTATACTATTATGATATAATTTCCAACTGGTTTTCTGATAATAATTCAGGGGTTAACTTCATACCCATGAAGTGTATGTTGTCAGGCAGGAAGATATTGATTAGTGATATCTTGTTTTCCACGATCACGTTGACCCCCTGCAGACTGGTCTTGGAGTCGACACCCACCCGCACGTAAACGTTGCAAACTTGATACTGGTGTCGTTTCACCCACCCGAGTTTGATCCCCTTCACGATCTCGACATCATTCACCGATGGTTCCCCTAGGTAGACTTTGATGATCAGTGTTGAGTTTGCCGGTAGACTCTCTAGTATCTTGGTCACGCCTTCGAATTCAGACACCAACTGCAATTTCACGTTTTGTATGGCCGGTTTACTCGATAGCATGTGGGCTGCTATATTGTTGACGGGGCTGACGACTACGCTACGTCTCTGAGTTGGGACGTAAGCCACGAGCAGGATTCCATTGTTCACGACTTTGTTTAGGTGGTTGTCTTTGTTATCCGTGAACACGTAAGGGGAGACGAGTCTAATATTGATAAACCAGTTGTTATCGGGTAACAACACCCACTTGTCATCTTCGGTGAAGACGAGCATATATGGCTTGTTTCGGGCGACGGTAGTGCTCTCAACATCGTCTAAGTCGAACAGTTTACCTCCGAACGATGGGTATATTACCCAATTATTATCACCGGTGTTGACAAGGGTGTACTTAGTGTTGACTGTTGCTCTTGTGGTATCTACTATATCACTTAGGGTTCCACCGGAGGGGATTTCAACGCGTTTGTAAATGTTGTTTTTCAGTTGCAAGGCGTACGATTTACCATCTACTCCGGGAGCGTCGAAACCGCGCGTGTCTCCAAGGTCGGAGATCCCGATATTGACGCATTTTTTCACTCCGGGCCCTTGTGCGCTGGTCATGTTACATGAAGCGTTAAGCTGAGGTATCCTATATTTACAGGATTATGATTTATATCTAACACCGATATTGTCAGCTCAGGTATGTTGCCCTGGGTTAATCTCTTATACTGCCGTGGTGAAAACGACTCGGTTCTACCGTCGTTGAATTTCTCAGTTTTCACCGGCACTGCTCTCAGTATAGTGGAAGGGTGACCTCCTTGAATGTTGTACGTTGTGCTCACCTGATCGAGATGAATGTACAGCTCTCGGTACGGTACTAGATCGGGTAACTTCGTGCCTGTGACGGTTGTTGTTGGTTTTATCTCGTCAGGAGACATACCGAGTATCCTCGCTAATGGTCGGCCGAACCTTAAGGGGTTTCTTCCGTTGTTGATTAACATCACTGTACCGTTTGAGTCGTTCATCTTGAGTTCGGCTCCCAGGGGTTTGAAGACCTCGTCGTTTAGAGAGCAAACGCTGTAGTAGCCGTCAGTTATCTGACTGCGAGTTCCACTGACGAACAGCTTATTGTTGCTGATGTTGATGTTAGTCCATTGCGGTAGGTAGGTGATATCGCAGAGTGCGACTTCGAGTTGACCTGACGTGTTATCGATCGCGTGCGTCAGCTGAACGGCCTCACCGCTCGTTATTCCTGGAAGTGTTATGTACATGTTAGAGTATATATGTTCATTATATAATAGTTTTAAAATGTATTCCCCTGGTGTGTTTTACCCTAAACTGGACGTAGATTTCTCCCCCATGAAGATCGTGGTTGCTCCTGGGTTGTATTTCAATGCCCAGTTTTTAGATGTGTTCGATCAGTATAAGCTTTCGGTGACTAACATTGAGGCAGTCCACGCTTGGTTCAACAACCCTATGCAGTTCTGGCAGAATCAATTAAACTTTGCCGTGTGGTGCGCTACAACGGGGTGTGGTGTGACATTGGCCGACACTCGGCGTGGACCGCTGAGTCAGTCTGTGTTCAAGTTCCACATGTACTACCAGGTCAGACGTATCCTTAAAGAGATCAGCGCCCCCCTCCCACAGGACAAAGCGTGGGGCGCAACAAACAACCCGTACGATAGACGGGCCTACGAACGTATTTGCAATGAATTCGAAATAAACCCGAAGACGGATTGGCGTTTGCCGGGGCCGAACCACGGGTTGGGTATTCCTTATGATGGCGCGCGACCAGTGAAAGAAGTCAGTGATGATTTACTGAAACGAGATATACTACGCCAGGACTTTGCTTTGTCGAGTAATGAATGGAGGGATGATCGTATGAACTTTAAAGGTGGTGTTGCTTTCACAGTCCAGAAAGTGGAGCAGTCAACCGCAGACGGGTGGAAAATGTTCATGCTGGACACGTCGAAAGGATTCACTCGTGCTGGTACAATACGCTTGAACGACTCGATTCGAACGTACGTGTGGGCGCTGTTGGGTGCGCAGTCGCAAACGCGTTCCAACATCATCGGTAAGGGAACTGCTTACGACGCTCAGAAACAGTTCATTGCCAACGTTGAGGATGCTATTAATTCTCCAGTTGATCTCCCGAGGGCCATCGACCGTTACCAAAACGTGTTAGAATACGCCAGATCGAAAGTCAATTACGTGTTCGGCGTGGGGTTGTACATGGCTCCGAGTGATATGCAACTGAGAATAAAAAAAGTGGTGGGTTATAACAACAAAATAGTCATAGCCACGGCGGACCAAAAGATGGGTATCAACCCCGATATTAACACCCCCTATATCCCACACATCCCACCACGTGAAAATGGTATAGTGGAGCCACCCCCGGAGCCTAAAGTTCATGTGGGGGTACCCCCCACACACCCCCATATTCAGGCCTCCAATCACATCGATAATAAAACAGCCCTGGTGGTTGGTGGGGTAACTTTGGGACTTATTTGGTTAAAGATTTCTTAGCCGCTACGTACACCAGACCCGCCACGGCGACTATGGCTGCCCACAGGTTTTGACTGAGCCACATGGCAGTTTTAGACAGAGCGCTCAACAACCACGAGACGATGCTACCCAGGATGCCGGGAAGGGCTTCGGCGGCTTTACCAGCCAGTTTAGCTAGGCCTTCCCCGAGTTTTTTTATCCAGTCTTTAACACCACCGCTGGGAGTTCCCCCGCCGCCAGGTGTGGGGGTTCCCCCTGTCAGTGACACCACCAGGGTTGATATGATGAAACCCAATGCAGTTAGAATGCTGGCGATGGTGATCCCTTGCTCCCGGAACAATATCCGAATCCTGTTGGCTAAAGTTGTATCCTCATTCAGTATTCTATCGATTGTTTCCCGAATACGACTGATCTGGGATCGAAGCTGTTCACGATTCGAGGAAGCGGCTTCCAATCGTGTACGTCTCTCGTCTTCTAAATCACGTATTCGTTCATTGATACGATGCTTCATATCATCGTTTTCAGTTTCGTTGAGTTTGGTTTTTTCCCTAGCGATGTGCTCGTCGATTTCGTTCAGTTTCCCCATGTTGTTCACGAGTTCTCCACGCACGCGTTTCACGGCTTCGTCTAAGCCGCGCTGTTCCCTTACCGGAAAGTCAAACCCCGGTAACGGTTTGTCCCAGTAGGTGCTCAACAGTTTTTCTATGCTGTCCGAGGCTTCTGTAGCACGCTGTGGTGTCATTTCATCTCTAGTGGTGAGGTGGGATCTGGTAGCTTGCAGATCTTCAACAACGGCCTTAGGTATTGCACCACCGTAATCATTCATGTTTAGATTTTTACGGATAAATTCGACACCATGGCGGCTGGCTAGAGTTGACAAGGCCAGTGGTTTTTTATTGCTCTTGTTGAAGAGGTCAACCCCTGGGTCAGACTTAAGGCGTAGAACACCCTTTGTATCAATAAAAAAATTCTTATGGTATCGACCCTGTGGTTCAACGTAGTTTTTATCTCTTCTTAAACTTTCGTAATAATCATTTACCGTTGTTTCCAAGAGTTCTTGGTTCAATGGTGAACTAGTAAATGAGGTCTCCTGCTCATCATCGAATGCCTGGGCACTAGCGCCCGGTATCTCCGTCATATCTATGTCTTCATCCATTAGTATTAAAAATATATTTCTTTTATATAACAATGTACGGCAGAAAATTAGATCCTTTCAGAAGATTGAGAGAGCCATTAGGAGCCAGAGCCGTGCGCCAGTCGGTGACCATCACCAACAATCCCATCAAGATAGACCAGAATCAAACTCTGCTGGTTAGATTTCCAAACCTTGGTGAGAATGACCTCATTGTACCAGGCACTGTTCGACTGGCGTTCAATATCACGTTGACCTCCGACAACGACAAACGCGAGCTAGTGCGGAACGTGGGTCGAGCTATCATCAAGAAAACGACCGTCAAGATCAGCGGTAACGAGGTGCTGAGCATCGACGACAGCGACGTGTTTCACTGCTACAAGGATCTCTGGAAAAGCGAGAGAGAACGAGTCAATGATGTGTACCAGGGCATCAGCAAATCAACCCGGGCGCGCATAGGATATGTCTTCACGCAAGACCAGCAAGACAAGCTATCGGACGGTGAAAAGGCCATCGCTCGAGCATACGGGAATCGATTCTGCGTGCCGCTCGACTTCGAGTTGCTCACGGGACACGCGCCGTTTTACCAGGCCGCGCTGGGTGATAGGCTTGAATACGAGCTCACGTTTAACGACTATAGCAAAGTAGTGCGTACGCCGAACGGTGATGAGGCTAGTTATACCATAGACAACATCTCTCTGGAGTTCGACATGGTCACTAGCCCTGAGCTGGCCAGGCAGGTTCGAAGCCAGTACTCTGGGAAGATGGCTATCCTGTACGATCGCGTACTGAGGCATAGATCAGTCGTGCGAGATAAGAGCGACACTGTGTGGAATATCAACCTGAACGTGCCGGCGCGATCGATGAAAGGTATCCTGGTCGTCCCCGTGGAGGATTACGAGCCATTCCGGAGGGACAGCGAGAAGTTTTTCAACCCCGAGATTGAAAAGGTGGAAGTTACCATCGAGGGCGTGCCCAACCAGCTGTTCAGTCATGGTATGAGACCACACCAGCAGTGGGATGAGATAAAAAAGCTACCAGTGGGGGATTACATAACAAAGGACCTGGACCTCGGCTCCGTGCAGATCGGTGAATACCTGACCACCAAGTACGCCCTATGGTTGGACATGCGATCCACGGATGATGATAAACTGCACGGTAGCGGGCGCCGTATAGATAACGGCAGCGAAGGGATAACCATCCAGATTACTAAGAAGGCTCAAACCGCTGGTAAGTTGAAATTATATCTGTACGTTATTATGGACGCGCAACTTAATATAGACAATGGGAGATTCGTGCAAGCCATCTACTAGTGGGGGGTACCCCCACCTCCCCACTGACCCACACTGCGCCATAGTGTGCGGGCAGACTGGCTGTGGGAAGACCGTTTTCGTGTTGGATATGTTGGAGAGTTACTACAAGGATGTGTTCGATAACATCGTTATCATGTGCCCTACTCTGAGTATGAATAAAACGTACGCGCGACCTTGGGTGATGACGGACCCGGACGTACACAAAATCGACCCTGGAACACGCCTGCAGGACTGGTTGAAAGCTCTTCACGAGAAATTTAAAGGGGAACCGACGCTGTTCATACTGGACGACTGCAGCGCTAATCGCGAGATAACAAAAAAGAGAGACATGCTATCGTACCTGGCCTTCTCCGGCCGGCATGCAAATCACAGCGTCTGGGTGCTAACGCAGAAGTTCAACTCGGTGCTGAAAGACCTCAGGGAGCAGACGCGATGGGTGGCCTTATTTCACTGCAAGGACAGGGATTCGTTCGAGGAGTGTTTGAGAGAGAACGATGTGATGAGCAAATTAGAACGGGAACGGGTGAAGAAACAGCTCGCTGAAACTAAACACGCTAAGCTCGTGCTAAAGACCGACCAACCAGTAGCATATATAGTATGCTAAAGCTAAGCAAAGCTAAGCTAAAGCTAAGCAAAGCTAAGCAAAGCTAAGCATAGCTATGATATTTGAAGTATTTGTCGTGTGCAACTTAACCTTCATTTCACTGTGTTTTGTCTGCATCGGGTATTATATAGTTAAAACTAAATCTTACTTGTTATATTATAAGATGGAGTGTGAGGAATTGCTCGAACAATTGTCGTTGGAGGGTTCCCCCACGCCGCCGGCAGGCCCCACTGATGACAAGCGAGAGAAACTGGCGGCGTTGGCTGTTGGCGGCAAAGCCAAACATTACTTTGGAGACTACACTCCTGATAAAATTCACAAAATGTCAGCCGAAGAAATCGATAAGCTGTACGCTAGATACGAGTCCCGGCTCGGAGCAGAAATGACAAAGACAATAGGATCGGCTATGACCCAGATATACACCGGTATTGTATCACACTTCCTTCCCATTCCACCAGAGCGCCGACTTTACCTGTGGGAGGACCTCGAGAAAGACCCTTTTATCGAACACGCCGTGAGTTCTATCAGCTGCGGGCTGTACCACAAATATGGTATGTTGTTGGCTCCAGTGACGGCGGCGATTATCACGGCAAAACATTGTCAATTTGAGAGAAAGAATAATAATAATAGTATAGATGGATGCTGCTCCCGAGGTGACGGAAGTGACACAGGAACCAGTGAGGGAAACCCCTCCCGAGGTGATACCCCCAACAGTGACCCCTTCACAAACAGTAACCAGGCAGAAGAATCCTAAGAGAGTAGCTGCCGGTAAAAAACGGTGGTGTAACCAACATAAAGTGACCAACCCAACCCGACTGTTGTTGGCTGTAGGCGTAACTGCTGCCGTGGTTATAACATGGTTATACGTGGGGGTACCCTCCCACAGTGAGCCACCACCCAACAGTGAGGTAACCCCCAACAGTGGGGGTGTGGGGGTATCCCCCACTATTGACCCGCATATCATGTTATAATTTTAATATTTTATATCATATACATAATGTCTGAGGGGAAAACGTTCGTCAACGACGCATACCACGCCACAGTGGTCGCCAGTCTAGCCGTAGGGTACGCTCGGTTGACTAAAATGGTGCTTAAACAACCAACTATCAAGCTAGATTTCAACCTGCAGGATATGGGTATGCTCATAATGAACCTTGGTATGGCGATGGCCACAAAAGACATCCTAGTAAAACAAGGAATAATACCTGATAATATAATGAAATAAATATAGGGATGGCCACGATAGCTATGATGGTCGGTGGGGCGTTAGTGAATGCCCTGGCATTTTCCGGGAGTAATTTCCTCTTCTCGAAACTACGAGATGATCACGCGGCTGAAATACAGGAAGAAAGGAAGCGGCACGATCTCGCTACTGAGAAATTACAAAGGGCACAGGCTGAGTACGCTAAAAAACGCCTCCAGAGGATCGATTTTATTAACGAACAACTCAAGCGTGAAAACCATGCCATTAAAACATTCAACGATGTCGATAAAGCAATGAAAGAATACTACCTACTAACTGGTAAACAATTGGAACCGCTCAATAAACCCACACTCGCTCAATACTACACACCATCCAAGGGACAAATGAATCGTGAACTGGGCTTCATAGTGTTGGGTATAGCAGCTACTGCGTTGGTTGCGAAGCAATTAAATTAAAATACCTATATAAGTAAACATGAGACCCGCTCCATACCGATGCGAATACATACTTATGGGGAAGACCGAGGCCTGTGGTAGGAAATGCAGGAATCAGGGGTTCTGTTGTTTAACCGCATTGTTATCACATGCCCCCGTAGCAAAACCTCCCACTGTAAAACAACTGAAAGCCGAGGCACACGATTTGGGTTTAGGTGGGTATTCCCGTATGAGAAAACCACAGCTTGTAGAATTATTACGACAGAATAGAGCTATTGACCTACAGTTCGTGCGCACTGAGCGCGCTGTAGGCAACTATTTGAGAGGTTGGCGCATGCACGTTGATAGAAACATAGACATTACAGATATCAAGCCTCTGATAGCTGATAAGGTCAACCAGGAACTAAATAACCTAGGAAGTATCAAGTTTCAGATCACAGTGAAAATGTCGCTCGATAAGCAGGTTGGGAGTACCACTGAGTATGTTCAGCCTTACTTCCGAGGTCAACAAGAGGTCGCCACACATACAGAGACCATTGACGCATCAATCGATACCAGTTTTCAGCAGATACGAGAATACCTAGAACGCTACACACACTTGGGGTCCGGGTGGGTTGTAGATAAAATCGATAATGTCTATCTAGACATAGCTAACTACGTGCCGTTCAGAGGCGGGTCATACCTAGCCTTGCCTCCCTACTATAGGAACAAACATGCTATAGTAAACGTTAAGAATAGAGGAAACGATTGCCTGAGGTTAGCTATCAGGTCAGCCTTATTTCCAGCTGACACTAATCCGAACAGGCCTTCTAATTATCCTCAGGATGATGGGCTCAACTGGGATGGTATAGATGAACCCACCCCCATATCCCAGATCACTAAAGTAGAAAAACAGAATAATCTGGCTATAAATGTCTTTGGGCACGAAGGTAACACAACAATAGTACACAGGGTCAGCCCGGTGAAGGATCGCCAAGTTATCAATATATTCATGATCCAACGAGGTGAAAAGTATCACTACACATGGATAAAACATCTCAGCCGGTTGTTGCACGACCAGTCGAAACACGTTGGGGAAAAACACTTTTGTGTACGATGCCTACACGGTTTCAGTCGAGCTGATTTATTAGAATCCCACCGGGATGATTGCCAAGGTGTGGGGCAGACGGCCATACGAGTCGACATGCCTAAGGAAGGTGAAAATATCCTAAAATTCAGTAACCACAAGAACCAAATGTCTGTACCTTATATTATATACGCCGACTTCGAAGCCTTGGTTGTGGGTGGGGATTCCCCCAGTGGTACCTTTACCCACAAGACACAAGAGCATAAAGCCTGTTCGTTTGGATACATTGTCGTCCGTTGTGACGGGGAAACGAAAGCTCCGGTAGTGTATAGGGGGCCTGACGCGGCTGAAAGGTTTCTAAAGTGTTTGCAGGAGGAAGAAAAAATTATTAGGAATGCATTGTATAAAATCGCTCCCATGCGTCTGACCCGAGTCGACAGGCTAGCCCACGCTAGTAGCACTAACTGTCACGTGTGTGACTCACCACTTAACGGTGATTCGGTGAGAGATCACTGCCACATAACTGGTAAGTATAGAGGCGCCGCTCACAACGCGTGCAACCTCAAGCTTAAAATCAACCCTAAGACAATAAACATCCCCGTTGTCTTTCACAACTTGAGAGGGTACGACTCACACTTGATCATGCAGGCCATCGCGAAAATCGATGGTAATATAACGTGCATCCCCAACAACATGGAGAGATACATCTCCTTCAGCTTAAACGGACTTAGGTTCATTGACTCGTTTCAGTTCCTCCTGTCATCACTCGACAGTCTGGTCAAGGCTAACAATACCTTCCCTATCACCGATCGATACACAGACGCCGAGACTAGACCCCTGCTTATGAGGAAGGGTGTGTACCCCTATGAGTACATGGATAGTTGGGCCAAGTTCACTGAGACCAGACTACCCCCTATTGACTGCTTTTATAGCAAGCTGAATGAGGCGTCCGTCTCACGAGATGATTACTCGCACGCGACTAACGTATGGAATAAACTGGGTTGTAAGAACCTGGGTGATTATCACGACCTGTACTTGAGGACAGATGTACTGCTGTTAGCCGACGTGTTTGAGACGTTTAGGTGGACATGTTTAAAGCAGTATAAACTCGATCCCGCATGGTATTACACCAGCCCAGGTCTGTCGTGGGATGCCTTGCTTAAAAAGACCGGAGTTAATTTGGAATTGCTCACAGATTACGACATGCACCTATTCATTGAGAAAGGCTTGCGAGATGGGATTTCCATGGCATCCAAACGATACGCGAAAGCAAATAATCAATACGTGAAAGGTTACGATCCTAACAAACCAACCAATCACATTCTCTACCTAGACGCAAACAACCTGTACGGCTGGGCCATGAGCCAGTATCTACCTACAGGGGGATTCGAATGGGTACCCCACGTTGATGTTATGGGGGTTGCACCAGATTCGAACAAAGGGTATATCCTCGAGGTTGACTTAGAGTACCCCAAGAAATTACACACATCGCACAACAGCTACCCCCTGGCCCCCGAACGTATGAGGGTTAACCCAGACTGGATGTCTGAGTATCAACATAACTTGTCAGGTGGGCGTGTGACAGACGTTGAAAAACTCGTGCCTAACTTAATGAATAAGACCAAGTACATCGTTCACTATCGCAACCTACAGCTGTACCTGTCGTTGGGTATGAGGCTGACCAAAATACACAGGGTGCTCATGTTCGACCAGAGCCCATGGATGGAGCCCTACATCAGAATGAACACAGACCTACGAAAAAAAGCCACCAGTGATTTTGAGAAAAATCTCTACAAGCTCATGAACAACTCGGTGTTTGGTAAGACTATGGAGAACCTGAGGAAACGCGTGACCGTGAAGCTGGTTCGGTCGAGTGAGGAAGACAAGCTCAGGAGATTGATAGCCAGTCCGGCATTCAACCGTAGTAAGATATTCACAGACAACCTGGTTGCCCTACACATGAAGAAAAGTCACATAAAATTCAACCGGCCTGTTTACGTGGGGATGAGCATCCTCGATTTATCCAAACACCTGATGTACGACTTTTACTACAACGAGCTCAAGAAACAGTACGGCGACAGGTGTGAAGTGCTGTACACTGACACGGATTCCCTGCTGATGGAGATTCGAACCGAGGACGTGTACGAGGACATGAAAAAACACCTTGATTTATACGACACCAGCGATTACCCTAAGACCCATGCCATACACAGTACTGTAAATAAAAAGGTCCTAGGTAAGATGAAGGACGAGTGTGCTGGCACGCCCATAGCCGAGTACATAGGGTTGAGACCGAAGATGTACTCCATACTGAAAGCCGACAATAGTGAGATCCGGAAGGCTAAGGGGGTTAAGAAGTATGTGGTGAAACAACACATCAAACACGGCAGATTCAAGGAAGCCCTGTTCAAGACCCGTACCTTTAGGCATAAAATGAACACACTTAGAAGTGATGGACATAAGATATACGGACTGACTATAAACAAGACGTCCCTGTCGCCTATGGACACGAAACGTTGGATAGCTATTGATGGGATAAACACATATGCATATGGACATGAAAAAATTTGAGGCTATTTACTACAGCCCGCGTGGGTACTGGAAAGGAGCTAGCGCAGTAGATAAGCTAGCTAAAATAGCGCGAGTACCCCCGGAGGAAGCCAAAGCGTGGCTTGAAAAACAAGCCCTGTGGCAGATCTATTTGCCGGCACCACGCTACGTGCCTAGAAGGAGGTTCGGTATTAACATACCTAATAGCGTTCACCAGGCAGACCTACTGTTCCTACCCCACGACAAGAGGTACAAGTATGCCTTAACCGTAGTGGACGTAGCCAGTCGTTACAAGGAAGCCGAACCCTTGACCACGAAAGATTCGGCCCAGGTAGCCAGAGGATTCGAACGCATATACAAACGCAGCCCGCTGACGTGGCCAACAGAGCTGCAAGTTGACCCCGGACGGGAGTTCATGGGTGCCGTGTCACAACTGCTAGCCAAACACGATACAAAGGTCAGGCGTGGCACGGCCGGAGCCCATCGCAGCCAAGCCATAGTTGAGAGATTTAATAGGACTTTGGCTGAGCGCTTGTTCGGCTATCAGTATGCTAGGGAGATGGCCACCCCTGGAAAACGATCGACTGAATGGGTCACGAGGTTACCCAAGGTGGTGTCGGCAATCAACCATGAAGTCACCCGTCTCACCGGTAAGAAACCGGCAGACGCTATCAAACTAAAATCAATAGTTGCAGAGTCGGCCGCTCCATTGCGTGGGAAGGAGAAACAGATACCAGATAGGGCCCTAGTGAGGTATCTATACCAGCCGGGGGAACACGAGGGCGATAGCCGTAAGCGGGCCACCGATCCTATATGGTCAGTCAAAACTTACAACATAGATAAAGTGGATATGAAAGCCGACGAACCTAACTTGTACTACTTGAGGGATGGGCCGGGTAGGGGTTTTGTAAGAGAAGAATTATTGATCGTACCGTACGGCACAGTGTTACCTCCAACCAAGGCACAGTAATTACCGCCAACTTTTTTGTAGTAGGGGTAATAGTAGCAAGAGCTAATGGCCCAACCAAAGCCTTATTTAGTAAATAAGGCTTTGTAGAGACATTTCTTGAAAGTGAGCCAGAACTATCATTCCCTATACTACTCCATCCAGAATCAAAGGGAGCCTTAGAGAGGTTTCATCACACTTTTGAAGAATATGATCAAGACTTACTGTTTTGAGACAGAGAAAAATTGGGATAAGGGTGTACATTTGTTGTTGTTTGCTGTCAGAGAGTCAGTTCAGGAAAATTGAGGGTTCACCCCCTTTGAGTTTGTATTTGGTCACGGTGTGCGCGGGCCACTGAAACAATTAAAAGAACAATGGCTCAATCACAGTCCTGAAATCAGTCCTTTAGATCATGTATCTACATTTTGGGACAGACTTTCAGAAGCAAGTGAGTTGGCCAGACAAACTTGACCGAATTGTGCATGCACATCTGCAGTAGTTTAGACAATAGCGGTTTTGGAGAAGGGAGATCTTCATTGTTGATCTGGGGCATTAGAGTTGGTGTCTGCGCAAGCCGTCCACCCTTCGATGAAATTTCACTGTTCAGCTAAGAATAAAAGTCTGATATATCTCCTTTATCTGATATAAGGCTTCTTTTCTGTGAACTTACGTGCTTCAATTTTCTCTTCATTAGGTACATAAATCCACGAACGAGGTGTAGAAGTGAGTGAGTGAGTTTAGGTTTACGCCGCACTCAGCAATATTCCAGCTATATGGCGGTGGTCTGTAAATAATCGAGTCTGGACCAGACAATCTGTCACACTTCATGCCCTTTTACTAAAGTTATTTGGGATGTATTTTGGTAGGGGTGGTTATCATCCTTAAGGTGGGAACATATCTCCCAAACACATCTTTTCATCCCTGTGGAAAGCATGCATTTAGCTCGCCAACTGCTATTTAAGGTCAGAGTACTTTAAGTCAATCACAGTTGAATTTTACTGTCAAGGGGAATCCTTAGGAGAAGGCCTTTTTGTGAATATGGTTTTGTTTCTTTAAACGAAGTTAAATGAGTAATTTGTCAGTTGATGGTGAAGGTATGAGAATAATTGTTT
Source organism: Haliotis asinina (assembly GCF_037392515.1). NCBI lineage: Eukaryota > Metazoa > Mollusca > Gastropoda > Lepetellida > Haliotidae > Haliotis > Haliotis asinina. The sequence goes on along the minus strand of NC_090292.1, from coordinate 33,480,903 downwards.
TGTTGCAATGTTCTTTCTCGTACAAGTTTTGAGTTGCGTCATGGATATTATTTTAAGAAGTTTATTATCTTAGATGTATTGATATGGCATATTGTTGGGTTATCACATGACTAGCGAGTAGGTATTTTGTTATTTATTTCAGGCTTAAGGGGAATTGCTCCTACATCTGATTTTATAACTCGAGTAGTAGCTTCCGTGGTTCTGGAAGGTGACAACATATCATTTGTGCATCTACACGCCTGTGAACTGTTTCTGTGTTTATGGAAACTCAATGACTTTGTGAACACTTTTCCTGTGTTTATGGAACTTTGTGTGGACTCTTTATAATTGTTATCCTTGCTTATGTGAAAGCTTTTGCATATTTATTGTTACATTGGTTGTTATCATTCCCTTGTGAAGAGTGCCTCCCCTTCAAGAACAATCCAAAATTAGGCTGTATCATAATAAATGTATGTAGCCTAAAAGATTTTGTATTCATTTGTGTCAATATGTGCTAATTATCCACAAGGTCTACTTTTGGTTTGTGACACAATCCAGTGATCAACAACATAAGCATGAATCTGCGCAATTGGGAACCGATGACATGTGTCAACCAAGTCAGCGAGCCTTACCACCTGATCCCGTTAGTCACCTTTTATGACAAGCCATTGATATGACTTCTTTTATTTTCCATTTCGAAAATGAACGCAATGTACGCGAGTTCTTTCCTTGATGTAATGGTCAAACTGAATGAAATGCGGTCAGCATTGTGAAATTCACGGTCATATAAATATTTATATGTGGATATATACTAGCGGACAAATGTCGCTCTAGCAACACCTTCAACATCAAACTTAACTTCGGGTCGACTTTGTGGCCATAGCAAAATTCCAAAAAGGTCGACTTTGTGTCCACAAATTATTTGGGTTGACTTATTACGTGGTATTTTCCTCTGTGTACTCAAGAGTCCAATCGTGGAAGGATTGTCGAGCCTGTGATTGTGGTCTCCAGTGACTGATGAAATCTGCAGTTGTAGACAAACTGCTCCTACGGCTTGGAACAACACATCTTGGGAGTCAGCCATGTCCACATTGCCGAATGTGTTCAGCTTATGCCAAAATCCTGCATGCAGCAATTCCCAAGCTTCTCTCTGAGAGAGAACACACTCCAGGAGTCCATAAGACTATACATGGACGCACGCTGCTCCGTGAGAGTGAATGACTATACAAGTTCGAGTTTCAACTTAACCAAGGCAGTGAAGCAGGGATGTTCAATTTCTCCAACACTGTTCTCCATGTATATAAACGACCTGGTACACAAGTTGTTAAGTGTCCCAACTTTGGAACTGAAGTTGGCAACATCACCATATCCTTGTTGCTTAACGGTCCCAAACGAAGGAAGTCTGCAATGTTTTATGCTATTGACCAGCGGTGTTCAAACTGGCAACTTACATTGAATACAGACAAAACCAAAATTTTCATTTTCGTCCCAACAATTGTCAAGTTACTGCTGTTAATTATTCATGCGGAAGTGATAACATAAACGTAGTGAATAGATATAAATATTTAGGACTAGAAGTTGGCAACATCACCATATCCCTGTTGATGTTCCAAGCGAAGGAAGCCTGCAATGTTTTATGCTATTGACCAGCGGTGTTCAAACTGGCAACTTACAGTGAATACAGACAAAACCAAAGTTGTTCATTTTCGTCCCAACAATATTGTCAAGTCAAGGAAGTGAAAACATTAAAATAGTGAATAAATATAAATATTTAGGACTATGGTTCGATGAACACTTATATCTACGTGTCACAATGAGGGAAATACCCAAATCAGCAAGTCGGGCTCTGTCCTGTTCCTCAATGGTTTTTCTTTCTATCAGACTTCAAAGTTCAGGTTCCCCTACTTTTTTGAAGAGTATATATGGTATGAGGTATGAAGAAATACCGCTGCATAAATTCAATTCAGAATAGAGCTTGCAAATTGTGCCATCCATTGAGAATTGGGCTAGAAGCGATCCCACACAAAACAACGCATCAAATTGTTCATTAATATTGTTTGCAAAAGTAACGTTTGAGGGCAGGACTTGAACTCTCTCAAGATCAGCTTTCAGTTGGTCACGTCGGAAAAGAAAATCTTACATCCATCGAGTTACCGCCCCTACAGTCAGAATGTCCGTAAAGACGAATTTTATGAGCACTTTATCTACTGACTGTTTAATGCGCTATGTGTTGACGATGAACAGTGATTCAGTGACTTGTGGACGACCAAAACAAGACAAAGTTTCAGAAAGCTACGTAAAGTCCGTAAAGACTGATTTTATGAATACTTTACCTACGGACTGTTTAATGCGCTAAGTGAAACACAGATGTCATGTTTACGATGAACAGTGGTTCAGTGACTTGTGGACGAACAAATCTCTTCAACACAGAAATAAATTAAGAACTTACAGAAAGTTTTAAAAGGACAGAATTTCAGAAAACTACCCCATGTCACGATACCAGCGAAAACAAAACTATTAACTAAACTACGATGTGAGACTCTCCCACTGTGTATAGAAACACTGGCAAATACGCTCGACCACCGACACTCTTGAATACCACCACTGTCCATTCTCTACAGCTATCACCGAGGACGAAGAACATTTCTTATAGACTGTCCTATGTACACAGATATTAGACATGAGCTTGTTAACAGTGATCACCGAACTGTACAATTTCACAAACAATAACTCTACCGGAAAGTTAATATATGTGATGCAGTGCTCTGAAATACAACAACATCTAGTCAACTGTATTGATAGGATGTACCCGAGAATAAAAAGTTAAATATATATGAACACTTCATATCGCTATATTCAGTATATTCTGCTTATGAAAATATTAGACCTGTGAAGGTCCCGGGTAAGAACAGGATTCAGCAATCTATACTTGCCATTAACTGTGACTATGCTTGTCGTAAGAGGCGACTAACGGAATCGGGTGGTCAGGCTCGCTGAACTGGTTGACTCATGTCATTGGTTCCCAACTGCGCAGATCGATGCTCATGTTGTTGATCACTGGATTGTCCAGCCCCAGTTATTTACAGACCACCGCCATATAGCTGGAATATTGCTGAGTGCGTGGTAAACCTAAACACATTCAGTCATCCCAATACATTGTGTCTCTTTGAATGTGTGTGAATGTGTCTCTTGTGTAAGTGAATCAGGTTGCGCGCGCTCGTGCGTGCGTGCGTGCGTGCGTGCGTGCGTGTGTGTGTGTGTGTGTGTGTGTGTGTGAGGGGAGGAGGGGAAGCGGAGAGAGAAAGAGAGAGTGTCTGTGAGTGTGTGCAAGTGGCTGTAGGTATATGTGGTTTGGTTGTAAGGACGTGTATTTCTTAAAGGTCACATGCAACGTAAAACACAACTTTGCAGATTAAGGTACCTTTCGGTATGCACTTACCGAAACAAATCATAAAAAATGCCAATTCAACTTATAAAGTTGAAAAAAAAACGCGATGAAAAAAAGCCCGCGAAATCGGAGTTCAAACGTTTCACTAAATTCCCCCCAGCGCTGGGGGGAAAACTGGTTTCAACAGCTGTGCTGCGCTGCGTCCATAACGCATGCGCAGTGAATAGGTTCGCGGAGCTTGAAACAGTATGCATGCCCAGCGTCTGAGGTCGTGAGCAGCAATCTAATCTTGGTTGTGTACACAAGCAAGTAAATAATCTACTCGTTACGTAAAATAAACTTGTTGATTGTGGTAAGCAGTCTCTGTCACAGAGAAATCTTAGTGTCTTGTTTATTCACACCTATATGTCTGTCTGCCTGTCTGCTAAAGACAGCATGCAGTACACAGCTTCAATCATTGACCACGTGCAATTTGAACTTAACACCTATCAGACTATACGACATAAAGAAAATAAGTTGATTTATGACTCGTGCACCCGAGTCCCGTCTCTGCCACATTATGTAATTAGGCACGTGTGATACACATTTTATGTCTGTGGGTTGCAAACAAACTACATATTCACTTTTTTCGGATGACTGGATCTGACGGAAACTGGTGCAAACTCTTGTCAGTTTCAAGTCCTGCTTTGTACTTGGACGAGTGGCTGATACCATATCTACTGACATGATTTTTGATTGGATCGAGCGCAAATTCAGAGAACATGCATTTTCAAAACTCAACATCTCTATATACATTCTTCATGAATAACGACTTCTTTTAGTGTGTATGATTTTGTTTGATAACTGTGTATGAATCCATACTGAAACGACGCATCAAGTACACAAAAAGAAGTTGTTATCCATAAAGAATCTTACTTTGTTGTGACTCGCTATACTTCTAAAATGCCCATCAAACAGATCATCTTTCTGTACACACAATGAACCCTCAGCATATCAGCAAATGAAACAGCCAATCAGAAGCCGCTGTTACACTTGAGTGCATATCCACCCGCTATGACTTGGTTCGGTCTCCCGATGACTTCGTTTCGGTGTGTGTGTGTGTGTGTGTGTGTGTGTGTGTGTGTGTATGTGTGTGAGAGAGAGAGAGAGAGAGTGTGTGTGTGAGTGTGAGTGTGAGTGTGGGTCACTCATTCAGTCACCCAATGTTGTCTCACATCAATCCCGCTTTGTCCCTATTCAACTACGTTTCGCCAACACGAGGCTGCCACCGGGAACGTAACGTAGCCTCAGCAAAAGCAGATGGGTATTACGCAGTTCAGAGCAGCGACAAATCTACACCATACACTTCTTATGTAAGAATAATAAATGTCTCAATTCGCTCAAGCGAAACACATTCAGCTAGATGAGATAACATTTAGAAAGGAATACTTAATCTGGGCCCAATGTTTCTGCTCTAGCTATGTGAATAGTCCACTGGTTGGACGTTGCTCGTAATAAAAATTCTCAATACTTTTCGTACAAAAATAAACCTCTGCTTTTGTGTCGATTAAGTCGGCAATGTTGTGTTGAACACGATTTGAACATTTCGTGCAGCGTTCAGAATTGTTGTCCGTCAGCTAACAACAGCGTCCGGTTTGGGGAGACCATTTATCACGTATCCGCACAAGGCAGTACACAGTTGTAGATCGACCCGAGGCACGGTCTGGAGCTACATCAACATGCACGCCATTACAGTCGCTCTCGTCATCCTAAATGTTGGTTACCTGGCAACTGCTGACGTTACTGGTAAGTACCTTGTATCCAATGTTCCTACACTCGTGTTATAACACCTGCGTGTACAAAAATCGGTACCGAGTGAACAATTTACACTAACCACGCCTCTCTCTCTCTCTCTCTCTCTCGCTCTCTCTCTCTCTTCTCTCTCTCTCTCTCTCTCTCTCTCTCTCTCTCTCTCTCTCTCTCTCTCTCTCCCTCTCCTGGTTGAGGTTGAGTAGACTCAAAAATTCAAAAATAAGGTGTTCGGTAACAGTACCGGCAAAAAAGTCCTGGGGGAAAAAGTCAACTTTTCATTTTTTATTTTAATGTACAGGACTTGCGGCCACGTTTCCATACATTCTTGGCTTTTCGAGTTGGTGTTCATTTGACCATCTGAGACAAGCTTCAAAACAACTTTGTTGGTACTGGTGTAAAGATCCAAAGACTTCACACATTGTACTCATATGATGAATCGAACCCGGGTCTTTAACCCTTGAACCACGAGGCTACCAAAACAGCCCAGGTTCAGGTCAGAATGTCAGTCCATAGTGTCAGTCTTGATAATATTTTTTTTTAAATCCAAACTTTGTCACATTGTTGTTAAATAATGCACAAACTGCATGGCTGAGTGATTCCTCATTAACTGTTACCCTTCCCAGAGACGCTTGTCAACATCTCACACAGCTAGGTCGTCTTGACATTACTACAATGGCAGTTTTGCAATACGTTTTGAGCATAAAATGAACTTGTATTTTCTTCTGCATGTTTATTATCTGCTTTGAATCGCATTGAGGTGTGGTGACGTCACTGAGGTGTGGCGACGTCACTGTTATGCCCTGCTGCAACAGGTACATGATGACATTTTGTGTTGACAAAGGAGGTCATATCAAAGTAATTCCTTTACTGTGTAGCATGTTTACAACTATATACAATCTGTTATCACTTAAGATATTCATAATGCTGAATACACTTGGAACGCAGGTCCATTAGAGTTAAACTAACAGGCAAAAGAAATCATACCAAGTCGAAATCATTACAAAACGACATACCACCATTGTGAAAAGAAAATTTAATTTCAATGACAGGTCTACGGTCGTTTTGTAGGACAGTGGAGGCATTTTGATGCCCCAACCCATACCATTTACACAGAAATGTCTGGATGGTTTATGCAACACAAAACAACCTCAGTGGGATACATAAGACCTAGCACAAGCAATACATTCTGGTTAATGTCAGTGTTTAAAACTCCCAAAATTCCAATCCAGACGGCCGGATTAGTAACTTTAACAAAATACCAGTCCGGATACAAAGTTTCCTGTCTGATTTTCAACAATCTAAAGATAAAAAAATGTAATATTATAATGCATGTATTACTAGATAATGTTAAGGCTAAGCTACGTGGATTTCTTTAAAAACCAGAAATGTGTTGCATTTTCTGCCGCACAGTCAAAATGAGAGAGATCTGATTCATAATCGGAGTCAGCATGGCCGTTGTCAGTCCGGTCTAACAGACCACCGGACAGGCTACTTTTGAAATTAGACAGTCCGAGATGAAAATACCCCGTTCCTGGTGGTCGGCCAGGCGAGGATTCTGAACGCTGTTAATGGCTCTGAATGTCTGCTTTATCACAGTGAGCTTGTTTATGACCTGTATACAACAATGTAGCTGGATCTGCAAGGTCTGTATGTCCTGTCTCGTGTTACTAAGTTGACGTTTGTGGTGCCCTGAAATGCACAATGGTCTTAAGTGCACAGAAAGCATTAATATTCATCAGCGGGTCCAGGCCACCGACAATATTTGTTCATGTTTGAATTGCACTGTATTGTGCACTGCAGTGTTTGAATTACACGTTTTTACCTAAGCAATGAACTTCATCCTTCATGTTGTCATTGTCAGAACGGCAAACTTTCTAAAACAGAAATAAACATGGTAAATGTTTTTCTTCATGACCCCAAACTGTGTTCCACGGGATATATTGCTTGTGTAAGACCTATTATTATTTTTTACCCATAGAGCTCCAGATATTTTTTCAAGTAATTGGGTATTTACTCCTGTGTCTGTGGACAGATAGGTAATGGCATTTTTTGAGAAGCAACTAGCATTATGTGTACTCATGTAATTACATGACTCACGATGCTCTGACGTAAAATACCTGATGACATCACAATGCAATGGCATCGCAGCGCTGCAAATCTAATGGCAGTTCCAAGTTCAGAGAAGTACATCTTTTTATTGAAAACTAATAAAGGCTGATTTTTTTAATGATAAACAGATTATCACCCTCGTGTCTTCTGATATCAAATATATCAACACTCGTTGATAAAAGTAAAATGTCCTCGGCCAGCATCGACTGTTTGTAACTACATAAACTAAGTGTTAGCCTAGTGGTTAAACTGGCGGTATAGTCGATATCAAAGGACACTCGGTTGTGATTCTCTATGCATTAACATGAGAACTGAACAATGTTTGGTTGGATGTTCAACGCCGCACTCAGCAATATTCCAGCTATATAGAAGCGGTCTGTAAATAATCGAGTCTGGATCAGACAATCCAGGGATCAACAGCATGAACATCTACACAATTGGAACGAGTCTGACCACCCGATCTCATTAGTCGCCACTAACGACAAGCATGGGTTACTGAAGATCAATTCTAACCCGGATCTTCACGGGTTGTTACAATGGCTATTAGCTTGTTTTTTATACGAGTATGGAATGAAGTTCATTTTCTAAACTAATAACACACATTCTCAGGCTAGATAGCCAAGATTGTTACAGTTTCAGGAAGTGTTTTGTGACATTTTACCATATTTTTCGAGGTAATGCATGTCAATTCCAGCGATTACGTATGTTTAGTAGACTCTCTGCTTTGGATTTGCGCCTTAGAATAGAAATCACAAATTGTCACGCCAAATAAGATCATTTGTTTTGCTACATACCTTCAGGAGATGTCATTTCACTTGAATGAATCTAGTGCCTGATTCGCGATTGACTTGCTCGCCTACTCTCTTACTCACTCCATCCAACAATCAGATCGTAGAAGGAGTAACTATATATGCATGTGACGGACCCAAGAAATGCGCAGTTAACAAAAGCCCGGTTTTGTATTTCAAAATGCAGCCTGACCTAGTTGAGATGCACATCAGAGCATCGTGTAAGTTGTCATACCGGATCCAGCAGTGGCGTAGCTGATGGGCAGTACAAACAAGCAAGTGCTTACACTTTAGAATTGAAAACAAAAATGTTATGATCGAAGATGCAAAAAAATAATTAAATAAAATAAAATAAATAAATAAATAAAAAAAGAACATTCAATTTGCTGTCATATTTTCTGAGTGGTTTCTGGTATAGTACCGCGGCATCCGGACGCAATTTGCTTCGCGGATCATTTATAGATACAACATGTTTTGCAATAAAGTATGTCAGGAAACAGGCTGACACTTCATACGCTTGCTCAACAGGCGACATCGTTGATCGATTCTTCGAAACGGTTTTTTTTCTCAAGTATTGTATCTTTGATTTGTTATGTGCATGAATGAGTAAGAAATGTACATAACGTCCATCTACAATTGATTCTTACTTCGTTAAAAAGTCGATTTTACTGAAACACTTGTTTTGCCTGACAAAAGTACCCAGCATTCCCAAACACATACTGATAAAATAGCATTTCCGAGTCATGTACTGATTCCTCGCCACTTGTTAATCTGACACTCATCTACTGTCTCTGCTGGGCCGGTACAGTTGACAAGTATTAAGACTGGTATTGCTGGTATTGATATTGGGTCATTTGGTAATGTTGTGTACTGTGATGTACGGTGTGGCTTTGTGGTGTTCAGGGATGTATGGTGTGGCTGTGAGGTGTGATGTCATGTGATGTCATGTGATGTACGATATGGTTATATGGTGTGGTGTGGTGTGGTGTGGTGTATTGCGGTGTGGTGTGGTGTATGGTGTGACTCTGTGCTGTGCTATGTGGTGTTGCTGTGTGGTGTGATGTGATGTCATGTGATGTACGATATGGTTATATGGTGTGGTGTGGTGTGGTGTGGTGTATGGTGTGACTCTGTGATGTGCTACGTGGTGTTGCTGTGTGGTGTGGTTTGATGAATGGTGTGGCTGTGTGTTGTGCTGTGGTGTACGGTGTGGTTATGTGTGATTGTGCTGTGATGTGCGATGTGGCTGTGTGGTGTGGTATGATGTAAAGTGTTGTTGTGTGGTGTGCTGTATGGTGTTGATGTGGTCTCGTGTAAAATGTGACTGCATGGTGTGGTGTACAGTGTTGTTATGTGGTGTAGTGTAATGTACGCTGCGATGTGATGTACGGTGTTGCTATATGGTGTGGAGTGATGTGTGGTGCGGTTATGGGGTGTGGTGTGATGAACAGTGTGGTGTGGTGTGGTGTGGTGTAGTGTAGCATATTACAACATTACTGTGTTCGGACCTGAGACATCATGACGTGGTCAGGTTTCTCTGTTGAGATGGCATCTCATCTACTTATTAACGTACGTGGCCGATAGTGTCTGAATGTCTGTATGTGTATTTGTTTCAGCCCGTTTCTGTGTAACGTCCGACCCAGCCATGGCAAAATGTAATGCAATGAAGACAGCCTTTGATGGAGTTGGCCTGCGCCAGGTCGGCTGTGTGAAGGTTGGATGGGCAAATTAGTGAGTTTAGTTTTACTCCGCTTTTAGCTTGGACCAGACAATCCAGTGATCAACATCATGAACATCGATTTACACAATTCAGATACGATGACATGCATCAAGCAAGTCAGCGAACCTGACCACTCGACCCCGCTAGTCGCCTCTTTCGACAAGCATGGGTTACTGATGATAAATTCTTACACGAATATTCACGGATTAAACCTTTGCTGAAAACTATACATTATTTCAATCCTTTCACATTTGCGAGAAATTATGATTCATTTCTCACTTCTTGTAATTTGTATGACCTTCATTGGCAGCAATTATTGTTCGGCACCGTCTCGGCACAAACTATGTAATTCTTCCACACAGCAGTGCGATGGCCAGTTGTAGATGTGTCTGAGGCGTGTTTTGACGTTGACGTGCACCTCGGTCGTGTTCACCCAATAGATGTTCTGTCGGATTTAGACCTGGTGATTGGGGAGGTCATGGCAAGACATTGACGTTAGAACTGGCAAGGTAGCGGTCCGTGACGTGAGGAAGCGTTGTCATTCTGGAAGAACTCCCTCTATCGGTCCATAACTGGAAGTATGTGACGTGCAAGGACTACGTTGATGTACCGACTTGCTGTCAAATTTCCCTGAAACACCACTAAATCAGATCTGTGAATGCTGGGTATCGCACCCAGCAGCATGACACTCTGTCTGTCGAACCTGAAAAGACCTGTCGAATGCAATTAGGGGCGAAATATTCACTTCTCCGATGATAAACACGCTGTTTTCCTTCTCGTCGTTAAAGGATAAAGTCTGATTGATCACTGAACCAGACTCACCTCCAGTTTCTTAGGTGCCACTTCCCGACCTTACGACACCACCGCAAGCGACTGCACTGATGAAAGGCTTTCAACACAGGGGCGACAACTGTCCTTCCTGGTCGAATCGATTCCTGACACTTTGGTTGGAAATTCTTCTCAAACCAGGGATGCGGTGTGCTGTCTCCACGTCTGTGGCAAGACGATGACGCAAGAGAGCAACACAGATGTAGGGGTCCTGGGCGTGGGTGATAACTCTTGGACGGCCGCTTTTCGGGCGATCTTGGGCAGAATTGGTCTGCTGGAAACGATGCCAAAGGCCGGATATGGTGCTCTCGTGAACGTTGACATGTCAGGAAGCTGCAGACTCCCCAGCTTCAAGGCGATCCGTGACGATGTTTCCATTGGCGGTTCTTAGTCGTGGCATGATGTTTTCCTCTTTTCCAGGAAACAACGAATGACAAAATTAAGCACTATATTTCCCTTTTTGAAATGATCAATACCTCATATGCATGTTTTCTCGGTGGTGTTCTCGAGAACATTTTTTCAAATGCTTCTAAAGCAGGGGGGATAAATTGAAATTTGGGCACTGAAGTTGTTTACACAGAATTACACAAAGATGACATTTTGGTAAGAAATAGTGGATTTGTTTTCTTTCTTTCTGCAGATACATTCTAGATATACTCCTGCTTTCTCAAAATCACATTTACCTTAATTAGTGTGTGTCTGATGAGGGTGGAAATCCGCCTGTGGACAAACCTGATATATTTATGTTTGGAACTCAGCATTGATGAAAGAATTCTTCCTTAAAGGTCACATGCAACCAAAAAATCAAACATAATTAAAACACAGTTATCACTTTTTCACAGTCTAAGTAAACTTTTCCTCAGTACTTTTCGTTACACTCCACTATTGAGTCTAACAAAACCTATGGGAGGTCGCGTCAGGTAACCTTTGAGACTGACCAATCAGAGCACAGCTTACCAAATCGCGAAAGTGGACATTCGCACATACCTTTTGAACTTTTTATCTCGAAAAGATTCGTGTGTTTTTGGAAATATTCAAGGATGTTATCTTGAGGAAGTATTAGCTAATGGTAACCATGCCAATAGAATCCACAAAACATATATACTGCAGGTCAAGTAACTGTATTATATGCGGACTCAAGATAACTTATCCTTGAATATTTTCAAAACACGAATCTTTTGAGACCTGAAAAGTTCAAAAGGTCATCCGTGCCAGATTGTCACTTTCGCGATTTGGTTAAGCTCGTGCTTTGATTGACGTCATGTCCTCAAAGGTTACCTGACGCGACCTCTACTAGGTTTTGTTAGACTCAATAGTGGAGTGTAACGAAAGTACACTGAGGACAAGTTTACTTAGACTGCACTTTTTCATGATATATAAAATGCATTGGTGGCTGTGAAAAAAAAACAATAAACAAACTTATAAGTGTATAATTGCTAATCAAAAGTGCAATATTTAGTACCTGGGTTTACCTACCTTGAAACGATACCGAACCCAGTCAGGGCTGGTGGTGTGCACTCATGCGTAACGACGCCTTGTCATTTGCCACTGATTCATTTGTCGTTACGCTTAGTCTGCTCTTTGTTCATGACTTAAAAACCCGATAGGTGTTAATTTCAAATTGCATGTGGTCATTGATTGAAGTTTTGCATTGCTTATTGTTATCAGCAGACAGGCAGGCAGTCATATAGACGTCAATAAACCAGACATTGAGTATTTTCTGTGACAGAGTTTGCTTATCACATTCGACATGGTATTTTTTATGTAACGAGACGATTATTTACTTGTTTCTGTACACAACGAAAATTAGACTACTGCTCAGAGCAGGGATACTGTTTCAAGCTGTGTGAACCTACTGACTACGCATGCGTTATGTTGCATGTGACCTTTAATTAACATCAGATATGCAAAAGACAGCGGAAGCACCAGCCTAGGTATAACACAGGATATAACACAGACCATACCACAGATCGTAACACATGCCATAACACAGACCATACCACAGGTCGTAACACACACCACAACACAGACAATCAGATGATAACGCTGGTAGGAAAACAGGCATAACACAGACTATTGTTATCTGTCGAATTCTGATTGGTCAACAGCCAAAGCATACAAAACCAGGTAGGCGGATTTGCCAGGGTGTACGAATGACCTCGACTTAGATGGAGTGTTGCCAACGGTTGATCTCTTCGAAATGTTGACGTATACGAGTTGACGTATACAATTATGAATATAAACCGAGGAATAAAATTGTTGCCACAATTTCCTATTGTTTGTGTCAATAACTATATCCAAGAAATAAACTGTTTCTGTATTTCACTTGTCGTTTAACCAAACCTCAAATTTGATCATTTCTACCATAAACTAAGCCATCCCGAGTTATCTCCCTTTATGACTGTTCAGAAAACATCATGGCGAAACATTTTGTGTCTCACTCTGCCGAAGGTTGAATGTTGTTGTTTAAAGATAAGCTAAATTAAGAGATCTCAAAGATAATAAATTCGTCACATGGCGTTTTGGAAGGGTGGGCGTAATTCCGTATTTCCTTCGGCTGCACTTTAAGTCACGCACACCCTGTCAAAATACCGTGTAACTAATACAATACAGATCATAACACAAGTCGTAAGACAATCCATAACACAGGCATAAAACAAGTCTTAACGCAGATCATATCACAAGTGGTCACAGGTCATAACACAAGTGGTCACAGGTCATAACACAGGTCGTCACAGGTCATAACACAGATCGTCACAAGTCATAACACAGGTCATAACACAGGTCGTCACAGGTCATAACACAAGTGGTCACAGGTCATAACACAGGCCATAACACAGGCCATAACAGGTTGTAACAGAGGTCGTAACATGTTAGTACTTTGATGTTTTTGAGTAGATATCTATCTTAACAATGAATCGAGCGCTCAAGATTATATATTGGCTCCCAACTTACCTTCACAGACAGAAGGCCGGTACCAGTGTATTAAGAAGGTGAAGGCCGGGGAGGCGGAAGTCATGCCGGTCGACGACACGGACATATACGCAGCAGGGAAATATTTTGGTCTGGTCCCCATCCTCAAGGAATCCAACAGTCTTAGTAAGTCGGACAGCTGTTCATGCTGTTAACCACTGGTTTTACTGGCCATGATTCGACAAACATCTTGGAAATCATCTTAGCTACGTCTATATAATTTTCTTTCATCTTTCCGTTATCGGATGGCTGGTTGACTGGTTGACTGGTTGACTGGTTATCAAATGACAATTGATAAAGCATCATAAATAAGTACAAATTTACCAGAAGCCGTGTTACACGTAATTGGTATGGCTAATTTGTCTAAATAGTAGCAATTTTCTTAATAATCATCGGGGGGGGGGGGGGGGGGGGGATTGGAAATTTTGTGGGTGTAGATGAGACGAGCACTGAAAGCAGTTGGACCAAAATTAAATTTAAAAAGAATTATTCTTGCAAGAGTTAATTTAACTTTTACCTGTAATGACTCACTTGTGACCAACTGCTGTAGTTGCATTGAGGATTTACAAACCTAAAATATAAATCAACGAAATATCAATGAGTTAAAGATTCGTGGTCTAATCTCTTTTTGATTGTTTATTTGTTTGTTGTGATGTGACGTCGGTGTCGTTTCAGATACAAATGACGGTCTGTTTCTGTACAAGGCTGTGATCGTCATCAGGAAGGACAGCAGCATCACCTCACTGGAGGGTCTGCGACAGAAGAAGTCATGTCACACCGGTGTGGGCCGGACGGTGGGTGGACGGTGCCTGTATCCAACATGCAGGCAAAAGGAATCGTTTCAATCCGCGACTGCGACAACACTGTGAAAAACGTGGCCAACTTCTTCAGCCAGGGCTGCGCTCCTGGCGCTTTTGAAGAGAAAAATAATCTTGAGGGCAAGTAATGTACATCTTGGTAAATCTGGAAAGGAATTAAGTCCTCTGTGCCAACGCTTGCCGTTGGAACCGATTTAAAGAATTAGACTGCTATTGGTGCTGGAAGGGGGTAACAGGTATACCCGGGATGGGATAAATAGGACCCGGGTACCCGTCTTAGTGCCCGGACCCCGCTGTGTGATCATATGACTAATAGATGAAACAATGTTATTCTTTTATGATTAAAAGGTTGTATTGTTATTGAAGATTTATGCATAATTTACAGTCACTTTTTTTAATATAATGCATAGTTAAGATATTTAAAATCTCGAAATTTTAGCCTCGGAGCTGAAGAATGTATTGCAATTTCTCTGCAAATTTGATGTCAGGAATTAAAAGAACGGGTATAAGGATAGGTTAGAGTAATAGGAGGTGGGGAACCCGGGTAGAAAATTTGGACTCGTCCCAGCCCTAATGGCTACGATGTATGTGTTGGGGAGTATTAAGTCCTTTGTGCCGACACTAGACGTGAATGATGACTATGGTGAATGTGTTGGGGAGTATTAAGTCATCTGTACCGACACTAGACGTGAGTGATGGCTACGGTGAATGTGTTGGGGAGTATTAAGTCCTCTGTGCCAACGTTAGACGTGAGTGATGGCTACGGTGAATGTGTTGGGGAGTATTAAGTCCTCTGTGCCAACGTTAGACGTGAGTGATGGCTACGGTGAATGTTTTGGGGAGTATTAAGTCCTTGTGCCAACGTTTGACGTGAGTGATAGCT
Source organism: Haliotis asinina (assembly GCF_037392515.1). Taxonomy (NCBI): domain Eukaryota; kingdom Metazoa; phylum Mollusca; class Gastropoda; order Lepetellida; family Haliotidae; genus Haliotis; species Haliotis asinina. The sequence goes on along the minus strand of NC_090292.1, from coordinate 33,465,626 downwards.
ATGGTGAATGTGTTGGGGAGTATTAAGTCATTGTGCCAACGTTTGACGTGAGTGATGTTTACGGTGTATGCGTTGGGGAGTATTAAGTCCTCTGTGCCAACGTTAGACGTGAGTGATGGCTACGGTGAATGTGTTGGGGAGTATTAAGTCCTCTGTGCCATGCTTATCGGAGGAGGAGAGGGAGATTACGTCCTCTGTGACAACGCGGGATGTTTGAACCTATCTAGAGAATCGGATGGCTACAGTGAATGTGTTGGAGAGATTACGTCATCCATGACAAAGTAAAAGGTTGCACCTACTTAGAGAATTGGATGGCTACGATGTTTTTATTGGTTGAAGGTGTATTATCATTCACCGTCTGTGTGGATCGACTTGTCTTGGCTCGATATCAAGACAAACATGACATTTCTGGGATATTTCTGAACGTGGCATAAAACAGTGGCGTTAATGCAGACATATTCCTCTCCAAATACACATTGCACCAACATGGAAATCGAAACTGGGTTTTTGGTTCGGCTTCAGCCCAGAAGCCTGTGTCACAGAAGAAGGGACTAAAATTAGGCAAGTAACCGTGAGAATATTTTTGAACTGTACAGTAGTTCTTAAAAGCGCGTCAGTTTAGTTTTACGCTGCACTCGGCAGTATTCCAACTCTGTGGCGGCAGTCTGTAAATAATCTAGCCATGACCAGACAATCCAGTGATCAACAACATGACCATCGTTATACAAAACTGAGATACGATGACGCCTATCAACCAAGTCAGCGATCCCGATCCCGATTAGTCTCCTCTTACGACGGGCATGTGTTACTGAAGATTAATTCTGCCCCGGATCTTCATGAGTCTAAACGCACTTAAACGGAGGGTAATGATTATAATTGCCACAACGGTGTTCGATAACAGTATGTATATATATTTGTTTAAGCATTGTTTATACAAAAACATCTTTGATCTTTTTTCAAAATGTTCTTCCATAATAAATCTGTCATACATTACGCATGGGTAATGGACGGTATAGCACAGTGGTTAATGCGTTCACTCGTCTCGCCTGGGTTCGATTGTGATGTGCGGTGTCAGCAGGGCGAGATCTTGCTGGAATATCACTGAAATCGGTGCACAACAGTCACCCACTTCGTTTCCACCTGGTCGTGTCAAACATATTATAAGTGAGTGAGATCACTTTACATGCTATATAACGCCACATTTACCCAGAATACTTTACATGTTATGTAACACCACATTTACCCAGAATGCTTTACATGTTATAGAACATCAGTGTAATGACCAAAATTTAAACAAAAACTGAAATGATGCTTTGAGAACCAAGGAATCAATAGAACTGAACTTAAAAGTATTCTTTTTCATACAAACAATCACAAATTCACAATAACCCGGAATATTTTACATGTTACACAGCATCACTATAATGGCCAAATGACAACGGAAATGAACACGTATATATAACATCACATTTACCCAGATTACTTTACATGCTATATATATAACATCACATTTACCCAGATTACTTTACATGCTGTATATATAACATCACATTTACCCAGATTACTTTACATGCTGTATATATAACATCACATTTACCCAGATTACTTTACATGCTGTATATATAACATCACATTTACCCAGATTACTTTACATGCTGTATATATAACATCACATTTACCCAGATTACTTTACATGCTGTATATATAACATCACATTTACCCAGATTACTTTACATGCTGTATATATAACATCACAATAACATAATTTGGCAAGCAAAAGAAAGTACACAAGTTTCGCGACGCTTTTAGCAGTAATCCTACAATATCGCTTCGGGGAACACCATAAACAGGCTTCACACATACCCTTTTGGGAAATCGAGGCCAGGTCTTCGGCGTGACCAGCGAACGCTTTAACCATTAGGGTACCCCTCCGCCTCTCATACTGTGTATATACTGACGGTTTACTGGTATCTTCACAGGAGACAACCCGGAGAAAGTGTGTGCGATATGTGGCAATTCTAAGTGCCCGTCTAACGACACCTACAGTGGCTACGCTGGAGCAGTGCAGTGCCTCCTCCAGAACAAAGGTGAAGTAGCTTTCGCCAAACACTCCACCATAGACGAACTTGCTCGCGAAAACACGGCCATCCGTAAGGATGACTTCCGACTTCTTTGCCCTGATGGTCGAGTTGCACTTGTGGACGAGTGGGACATTTGTTCATGGGCAACCAGACCTACTGACGCTATTATGACGTCACCAACGTTACCCCAGGCAACAATAGACGAACTGCGGAACATCTTTGAAAGTGGCGCCAGACAGTTTAATGGCTCTGGATCTTTCAGCATGTTTAGTTCGTCCGGTGGATCTGATCTGTTGTTTACAGACGGAACGAAACGACTACTTGGAGTTAGAGAAACGAACTACGCAAGTTACTTAGGTGAGTAAACAGAACTGAGTCTATCCACATTCAACAACGAAGTACCCGAATGTCTTTGTAACAGTATCTTGCTTATAACACTCCGTGTTTCGCATTAAGCGGAAATTATGTTTTATATGATTCCGTCCTTCACATGCTACCTGTTTGTCAGCAGTTCTAAACGTGCGAGTGTCTCGAAGAAAGAAAAACAAAATCTTTGTGACACTACCGGCCTTCGCGCAACATATTCTGTCTTATGGTTCCGTGTGCCAATAACTACTTGATAATGGTGAATGGGCCCAGACTCTGACAGGTGATTTCATAACATCACAATAACATAAATTGGCGAGCAAATGAAAGTACACAGGTTGTGTTTCTTCCAATAAGATATAAATAACAAAACAAAAGTAGCAAATGGAAAATGTATGTAGAAGCACACCTACTTTATCAGCGAAATCAAAATATAATAGTAAACAGTGATGTAGTTATGAACACTGCAGACGGTTCCTACGATGCAGGAAAGTCATGGTCATTCTACGCAACGGTCAGTAGGCCATGTGCCAGCAGCGCGAAGTCGCCTTGCCACTGTGAATCGGCTCACGCGATGACCCAATAACGTGGTGGCTGATGACGTCACCATGAACATCCGGTTACGTAGATGAATATCCCGCAGATAGCGATTGTTGGGACGTTCACTTTTGGGACGATTAGATGTCTGGTCTGTCATATTGAAACAGTTGAACAGCCGAATTAATGTTTGTCTTGCGCAACCCAGTGTCCTTGCAAGATGGCTGTTGGAAGCACCCTCTTGTGACATTCCTGTGGTCCGTTCTCGTCGATAACGGTATTTTCTTGTGATATGTTTGTCAAGTGATTGTTCACTCTTCAAGACAAACAGGTTGTATACCCTCTGTACTTAAACTGATCGTGCATGGGACAATAATTATAATTTCGCAAAATTCATGCAAATCAGGTACAATTTTTTTGGGTTGCACTTTGGGAAATGGAACATGATAGTTGCGTTCAACACAATCAGTGTTCGTCAATAATTTTACCAGCTAGAACGCAAATTTGGGATTAAAGGAACAATTACACCCGTGTACTTTCTTTTGCTCGTTAGTTTAGCTGGCTTTACATCTTGCATGATATTTCAATAACATAGTTGGCCTTACTTGTTGTGCAACATCACAATTACCCAGATGACTTTACACGTTTACGCTTGACTTTACACGCCGTGCATCACCTTATCTCAGCTTTACATTTAGTAAATGCAGTCTGGACTTTACGTGTTTCCGGGGAAGGGGTACCTGAACACGCTGGAGTACTACGTAAAGTGCGACTACACAAACAGGTGGTGCGTGGTCTCTGACGCGGAAGCACACAAATGTTTACAAATGAGTGCAGCGTTCGCCGCTGGCCGGATCACCAGCCAGATGACCTGTGTGCGTGCAGGGTCACACAAGGAATGTATGGAGAAGATTGAGGCTGGAGACGCAGACCTGGTCACCTTGGATGGAGGGGATGTATACACGGCCGGCAAGTAAGGCCACCTTTTAATGACTTTAGGCTTTCATTGGGCGCTTTCAACTAAAACTGGGACAAATTCATGTTGGTCAATAATGCTGTTAGGTTTATCAGACTTTACGATCAGTCGGATTTGTGTCAAAAATAAAAGGAAACTATAAACTGTGAGTGAGTATGGTTTTATGCAACTTCAGCACGATCGACAGCGACTCTGTGCCCCCGCACCTCATCCACTATGTCGTGTGAGTGAGTTAGGTTTACGTCGCCTTTAGCAATATTTCAGCAATATTTCAGCAATGTAGGGGCGGGGGACACCAGAAATGGACTTCACACATGGTAACTGTTACGAGTGGACGTAAGCTGAAACATTCTCCAAATACATCGTCGACTCGCAGGCACTGGTCTTTGTTACAGTCGACGCCAGCAGATAAAGGGCTGGTGGGGTAGACTACTGGCTAAAGAGTTCAAGCCCAAGACACGGGCTCACTTCCCAACATGGGTAGAAGGTGTGAATCCATTTCTTGTGCCATTCGCCGTGGTAGTGCTGGAATTGTGGCAAAAGGTTGAGACCTTACTGAAAGTCAACAACCGCAAGACTTTAGTGTTGCACACTGGTTCTAATTCGAACTGTGATGCTCTGGTTGTTTACTGTTCATTGCTGGTTTCATTGCCTTCATGTACTTAGGTTTAATGTATAGATTACTCTTGTCACGATAAGGCTCAACGTGACGTTAAATATTAGCTCACTCACTCTGTTACGGCGTTAAGAAATATTCTAAAATAGCTCTAAATTTTGTATTTAAAACCTCACGCTACGTGTTCGGTTTTAAATCAGATTTAGAGCTATTATAATTTCGCTATATACCTCTGATTTTCCAACACAGTATGTTTATCACCTAATTCACTCACCCACTCTTCGACCCGTGAAGATCCGGGTTAGAAATGGTCTGCGGCCACCCATGCGTGTCGTAAGAGGCTAACGGGATCAGCCGGTCAGGTTCACTTACTTGGTTGCCAAAAGTCATCCCAATTGAATAAATTGATGTTCATGCTGTTGATCACCGGAGTGTCAATCCAGACTCGACTATTTACAGCCATAAAACTGGAATATTGCACAGTGCGGCGTTAAAAAGAAATCAATCAATTATTTTAGATATCACAAGCTTGTTCCCGTGATGGCGGAGAACTTCCCGGACACAAGCGACGCTAGCTACTGGGCTGTAGCTGTCGCCAAGAAGTCCAACACTGGCGTCAGCTTCACCAACCTGAAAGGTAAACTTAAGATCATGAGTACTTGTATTTATCACCCGTGAAGACCAAGGTTGGACCTGATCCGCAGCAACCCATGCTTGTCGTAAGAGGCAACTAACGGGTTCGGATGGTCAGGCTTTGCTGACACGTCATCGGTTCCCAATTTTGTATAGATCATACTGTTGATCAGTGGAGGTGTTGGTCCAGACCCGATTATATACAGACCGCCACCATATAGATGGAATATTGCCGATAGAGAAAAACTAACTTGATCACGGTCACGTAGGTGGGATTGTATGGCGCTTCAAGCGTGCTCCCGATCCCTACTTAGGGCTGCGTTCATCCTGCCATTCCTTTGTTATGTGGAGGGTAACGTTCATGTAGCTCTCCATTCCTGACAGTGGAGATTTATTTGGAGTGAGTTAGTTTTGTTGCTTGCCACTTTCAGCAATATTTCAGGAATATCAGGGCGGAGGACACCAGATATGACCTTCACGTACTTAACCCATGTGGGGAGTCAAGCCCGGGTCTTCGGTGTGACGAGCGACCGCTTTACCCACTAGGCTACCCCAATGCTCACGTTCATTTGGGACCATTCTTCTGGTGTCAGTCCGTAGTGTCAGTCTTGCTCAGGTTTCCCCAAAAACACAAAATCCAAAAGTTTGACACATTGCTGCTATGATATGAATTTTACACATATAATTTTCTTTGATTTGCTTTGATTCGTGACTTAACAAAAAGTACATTTTCTTCCCATCATCTTCTTTATATTTCCAGTCTGTTTGACTCAGTGGAGAACCGACGAATTGCTATCTAACCGGAAAGCTAATAAACATAAAATACTCAAAGAATGACTCATTATAATCAACGATCAGACAAACTCTGTGATATGTTTTGCAGAATATAAGCCCTAAACATACAATAGTTGTGTAACAAACTATCATTACAATATTGACGCCGCTCACTATTTGTTCCGAGGGAAGTGTGCAAAGAAAGTGACAGTGTGCTTTTTTTGCTGTGAACCAAACGTGCCAGCGTATTAACGAGTTGACGGTTTGATAAGGGGTTCGTGCTACGGGACGTGACATCGTTTTGGCAAAGTGTTATTTGCTTAGTTGATCAAATGTCCCTGCATTTTTCGATCGAATACATTTCGTTTGGAAGTATGTTTTGGTGCAAAATGGAATACTTCGTTAAATAATATATTGAAAAATGTTTTAAAATAATCGTTCCTTTTGGACAATATTTAAAATGCTTTTAGAGATGGAATTGGACATGGTTTGGTCTCTTCAATATATTTTTCCACAAGTATGATCAAACCCCCTTTGTTCTGAACACCCCATGTTTCTGGCCATTACCGTCATTTACGACAATTCTGCACACCACGATTCGTTGGAGGAGGGGAGGTAGCCTTGAGGTTATTGTGTTCGCTCGTCACGTCGAAGACCCGGGTTTGAATCCCCACGTGAAACCCACTTGTGGGGTCCCTCGCCGTCATATTGCTGGAATATTGCTCAAGACGGCGTAAAACATACTCCCTCACTCGTGATTCGTTACAACCCGGAACATGAGTCTCAGACCTACTCAGACAATGACCTACTGTTCAGCCGATCCGAATTTTCTTGTGTGAAGGTGAAAACTGACATCACAAACAACTCTGGATAGACTGAATTCCAATTCCTTGTTTCATTAGAAAATGGTCTTTACAAACAAATTTTAATTTTAAAATTTAAAAACATCGTATTTCTATATTTTATGTCGAGGTTTAGGCAGCATGACCTGAACTAAAACGTCACAGACTGCCCCTTTTTGATGAAGTCGTAAAATGCTTCAGAATACATCTGGCTCACTGGTTACACATGATATGTGTTTGGTTTTTTTAAAAATTTGCGCTTATTCAGTGTTGTTCTGTAACGAGATTAATATGAGATTGGTATAATATCAATTCCGTAGCAGACCCCAAACGTTTCCAGCCTCGTTTTGAGCTTTCCACGATTTCCAGGTTTCCAGGTAGTGTTGCAATATACAAGTGCTTAGATGTATCAAATCATACACATTACTATTTATGCATCCAGTTGAAAACTCTGGACTGGTTATTGCGCTAAGCTGCGTAATAGAACGGGACCCTGTCAACAGGAAACGAGACTATTATGTAGTCAATGTTTTGACTTGATCTGCAATCATGTAAATCTGGGTTATTTCAATGGATTGTTTGTTTATAATGTGCTGTGTGTTTCAGGGAAGACTTCCTGCCATACGGGCATCATGAAGACATCAGGCTGGAACATTCCAGTTGGAACCTTGATTGAGAAGAGGTCAATATCGTCTTCGTCCACACAGTGTGGCATCATTAACGCGGTGGGGAATTTCTTCTCCAAGAGCTGTGTCCCCGGTGCTTTGGATCCCAAGTACAACCCCACAGGGAAGAACCCTAGTAGCCTCTGTGAACTGTGTGGGGGAAAACAGTTCTGTCAGAGAGACAGTTCCAACAAGTACTACAGCTACAAAGGAGCCTTCCGATGCTTGGTTGAAAAGAACGCCGACGTTGCTTTTGTTAAACATTCCACAGTTCAAAGCTACACAGATGGGAAGCTGAACGAGGACTGGGCGCGATCTCTTAACTCTGCGGACTTTGAACTGCTTTGTCCCGACGGGTCTCGGAAGCCAGTGGATAAATGGCGAGAGTGCAACCTGGCTAAAGTCCCTTCTCACACCGTCGTCACAAGTGGCACGAAGGCAATGTCGGAAAGACGTCACTACTCCACCATCTTAAGAAAGGCTCAGCTCAAATTTGGGAGGGACAGCGACGTATTTAAAATGTTCGCGACATACGAAGGGAAGGACGCCATCTTTGATGACGCAACATCGTTCCTATCCCCTGTACCGGAAACCAAACAAGATTACACCAAGTGGCTGGGTCAAGAGTACCTTGGGGCTCTGAAAGCGCTGGACAAGAAACCGTGCACCAGCGGTTGATAAGGTGTTATCGCAACAGCCAATATTATCATGTTTCTGTTTGTGTTGTTTAATCCCATATAGGCACATACATACATATACTGGGGAAAAATAAGGGATTGCATGAAAGCAACATTGTTCCATATTCTGTTGTAGGATTTTCAAAAGCTTGTGTATCTCATAGCTTGTGAAGAAACCTGGGAAAACGTAAACGAACACTCGAGTTTTTATATGACACCTTATTTTTTTCCCTCAGTATAGTTAACGTTATCTGTATTTTGTCAGCAATATGATTCAGATGAAGGTATATGTTTTATAATGGTTAGTTGTGTGATATATATTACAAATACAATGTTACAACCTCCGGAGAAAAATCACTTTGTTTGGTTTCAGATAATAGTTAAATGTATGTTAACGTTTCTGTCTCGAAGTCAATATGCTACGAGAGATGTTTGTAAAACTGGAACAAGCTTGGTCCTTTCTTACAATCCCACGCACATATCAGCCAAACGATGGGCTCCAGTCTGTCTACATATACAGCCAAACTTTAATATTTCATGTATATTACTAACGAATGTAAGAATGGTTTAGCAATATTCCAGCAATATCACGGCGGGGGACGTCAGAAATGGGCTCCATACGTTGTACCCATGTGAGGAATCGACATACCAAAAGACGTTAAAATATGGCACTTGTTGGTCGTCGCGTTAGGAATTAATGGGTAAATTAATTAATTAATGACAAGTGCAGTCAGTACAATGTTATGCACTTAAACAATGAAATTTCAGACATATTCCCTGAAATCGCTCTCGCGTAGGCTGAAGAATTTTTATCCCAAAAGGTGTGGAATCAGTTTTAGCTAGTTGAGATCAAATGGTTAAGTAAGCAACAAGGAAATATGTAATATTGATACATATACCTATGTAATTCTGGTAACTGTATTAAAAATTCCTTCTTACTGATCATGGGAGAATTTGAGATTGACTAATTCGAGGGCAACAGAAATGTTTATCGTACCTCACACATAAATGTCATTTTCTGATTGGTTGCGCGCTCGCGCGCTTCTATTATTTTCAAGCGAATAACATTTCTATGTTCCCTGCTGGGAATGCCGAACTCATTTGGTATTTCTTTGTAGTACTTCTTGGGAGTATCTCGAATAACATTGAATGACGTATGATGTACGGACATTACCTATGTTTTGCGAATGCAAATCGATGGAATTTCTTCCTGTCTGTAAAATCTAGCGATGACTACAAAATGCTTTGTACCCGTGCCTCAGACATTTCAAAATAAACATTGAGATGTTCGGTAGGATAAATACAACCGGTGATTAAAGGAAAGGTTGTTTCCACAAATTTTGAATACAGAATCGTTACAAAAAACAGATCATTTGACAAGCGTCACAGCTGTGCTCCTTTTTCTTCTCTTTACAGTGAGTGAGTGTAGTTTTATCCGCATTAAGCCACATTCTACCAACATCTTCACGGGTTACGTTTGAAGCTTAGTAGTAGAAAGCTGTTGTTCAAGTGTTTGTTGCCCTGTGTTTAAAAAAATGTCTTCAGATACATTTTACATGTTTGTGAAACTTTACCATGTGTTTCAAAACATTCCAATGTATGTTCGTTTTCATAATAATAAATGAGTGTCAGGACATGTTACGCCAGAAGCTTACATATACTTGCGTTCAAGTTCATATCCAGTTTTTTCTAGAATATAATAATACTTTATGTAAACTTTTCTAGCTAAACGCGCACATTCTGGCAATGTCTTATAAATGTATGTTCATGTAATCAAGACGCTGCGGCGATGTAGTAGTAGTCTAGAATAGTTCAAAATATACAGGCAAGTTTCCTTATTATCAGTCTCAGTATGAAATAATCAGAGAGTATCCACTTTTCGTTATAAGACACATATTCGGTCAGGCGCACACAGGGGCGTCGGGGCAGTATGTAAATTGTGAGGCTTAGCCTCATCGTCACCATGGCAACTGTAAACTTAAGTGAACCGCTTCGTTAGTTATTGTCATGTATGCCAGTTATCGTTTCATTTGGAAATCGAAACTCTGAATGTTTCAAATAAATTATCACGTTGAAGTATTTACATAATATTGACCCTCATTTACTCTATTTACTCTAATAGTCGACGATGATAAAATTGTTATAGCTGTCACTGTTCAATTAAGTATTCGAGTTACCTTTATTCTTAAAGTAAAAGTTAATGACTGATCCTTTAGGTTCGTCAGTGAATTATAATCAGTCATTTATAGGTATTGCGTCATAACACCTATGATGCTGATTACATGTCTTACCTAGTTATTCTCGAATATTCAGTGACTGCAACTGATTGACCTGATTCATTGATTGTTCTGTATATTGATTGATTGGTTTATTGATTTATTGATTGTCTAAAGAATAAAGATTCCTGCTTTGCCTGAGATCCCTCTCTGTTTGTTTTTGAAGGCGTGGAAATCCCGAGCTTAATTCCCCCAATACACAAGTTCTAGGGTTTAAAACACGAACACTGTTTTAACATAGACAATACCGGTTTTGAGAAGGGAGATCTTCATTGATGATCTGGGGCATTAGAGTTGGTGTCTGCGCAAGCCGTCCACCCTTCGATGAAGTTTCACTGTTCAGTTAAGATTAAAGTCTGATAGATCTACTTTATCTGATATAAGGCTTCTTTTCTGTGAACTTACGTGCTATCAAATTTCTCTTCATTAGGTACATAAATCCATCAACGAGGTGTAGAAGGGAGTGAGTGAGTTTAGGTTTACGACGCACTCAGCAATATTCCAGCTATATGGCGGTGGTCTGTAAATAATCGAGTCTGGACCAGACAATCCAGTGATCAACAACATGAGCATGAATCTGCGCAGTTGGGAACCGATGACATGTGTCAACCAAGTCAGCGAGCCTGACCACCCGATTCCGTTAGTAGCCTCTTACGACAAGTATAGTCGTCTTTTATGACAAGCATGGGTTGCTGAAGACCTATTCTACTCCGGGACTTTCACGGGTCACGAGGTGTTGGAAGAAGCCATTGATGTGACTTTTTATTTACCATTTCGAAAATGAACGCAATCTACGCGAGTTCTTTCCTTGATGTAATGGTCAAACTGAATGAAATACGGTCAGCATTGTGAAACTCATGGTCATATAAATATTTATATGCGGATATATACTAACGGACAAATGTCACTCTAGCAACACCTTCAACATCAAACTTAACTTCGGGTCGACTTTGTGGCCATAGTAAAATTCCAAAAGGTCGACTTCGTGTCCACAAATTATTTGGGTTGACTTATTACGTGGTATTTTCCTCTGTGTGCTCAAGAGTCCAACCATGGAAGGATTGTCGAGCCTGTGATTGTGGTCTCCAGTAACTGATGAAATCTGCAGTTGTAGACAAACTGCTCCTACGGCTTGGAACAACACATCTTAGGAGTCAGCCAGGTCCACATTACCGAATGTGTTCAGCTTATGCCAAAATCCTGCATGCAGCAATTCTCAGGCTTCTCTCTGACAGACAACACACTCCAGAAGTCCATAAGACTATACATGGACGCACGCTGCTCCGTGAGAGTGAATGACTATACAAGTTCGAGTTTCAACTTAACCAAGGCAGTGAAGCAGGGATGTTCAATTTCTCCAACACTATTCTCCATGTATATAAACGACCTGGTACAAGTTGTTAAGTGTCTCAACTTTGGAACTGAAGTTGGCAACATCACCATATCCTTGTTGCTTAACGGTCCCAAACGAAGGAAGTCTGCAATGTTTTATGCTATTGACCAGCGGTGTTCAAACTGGCAACTTACACTGAATACAGACAAAACCAAAATTTTCATTTTCGTCCCAACAATTGTCAAGTTACTGCTGTTAATTATTCATGCGGAAGTGATAACATAAACGTAGTGAATAGATATAAATATTTAGGACTAGAAGTTGGCAACATCACCATATCCCTGTTGCTGTTCCAAGCGAAGGAAGTCTGCAATGTTTTATGCTATTGACCAGCGGTGTTCAAACTGGCAACTTACAGTGAATACAGACAAAACCAAAGTTGTTCATTTTCGTCCCAACAATATTGTCAAGTCAAGGAAGTGAAAACATTAAAATAGTGAATAAATATAAATATTTAGGACTATGGTTCGATGAACACTTAGATCTACGTGTCACAATGAGGGAAATACCCAAATCAGCAAGTCGGGCTCTGTCCTGTTCCTCAATGGTTTTTCTCACTATCAGACTTCAAAGTTCAGGTTCCCCTACTTTTTTGAAGAGTTTTTATGGTATGGGGTGCAAAGAAATACCGCTGCATAAATTCAGTTCAGAATAGAGCTTGCAGATTTGTGCCATCCATTGAGAAATGGGCTGGTAGAGATGCCACACAAAACAACGCATCTTATTATTCATTGTTTGCAAAAGTAACGTTTGAGGACAGGACTGAACTCTCTCAAGATCAGCTTTCAGTTGGTCACGTCGGAAAAGAAAGTCTTACATCCATCGAGTTACCGTCCCTACAGTCAGAATGTCCGTAAAGACTGATTTTATGAATACTTTACCTACGGACTGTTTAATGCGCTAAGTGAAACACAGATGTCATGTTGACGATGAACAGTGGTTCAGTGACTTGTGGACGAACAATTCTCTTCAACACAGAAATAAATTAAGAACTTACAGAAAGTTTTAAAAGGACAGAATTTCAGAAAACTACCTCATGTCACGATACCAGCGAAAACAAAACTATTAGATAAACTACGGTGTGAGACTCTCCCACTGTGTATAGAAACACTAGCAAATACACTCGACCACCGACACTCTTGAATCCCACCACTGTCCATTCTCTACAGCTATCACCGAGGACGAAGAACATTTCTTATAGACTGTCCTATGTACACAGATATTAGACATGAGCTTGTTAACAGTGATCACCGAACTGTACAATTTCACAAACAACAACTCTACCGGAAAGTTAATATATGTGATGCAGTGCTCTGAAATACAACAACATTTAGTCAACTGTATTAATAGAATGTTCTCGAGAAGAAAAGGTTAAATATATGAACACTTCATATTGCTATATTCAGTATATTCTGCTTATGAAAATATTAGACCCGTGAAGGTCCCGGGGAGAATAGGCCTTCTGCAACCCATGCTTGTCATAAAAGGCGACTAACGGGATCGGGTGGTCAGACTCGCTGACTTGGTTGACACATGTCATCGGTTCCCAACTGCGCAGATCGATGCTCATGCTGTTAATCACTGGATTGTCCAGCCCCAGTTATTTACAGACCACCGCCATATAGCTGGAATATTGCTGAATGCGTCGTAAACCTAAACTCACTCACTCACCCCAATATATTGTGTGTCTTTGAATGTGTGTGAATGTGTCTCTTGTGTAAGTAAATCAGGTTGCAGTTATGATCTGTGTGCGTGTGTGTGTGGGCGTGTGTGTGTGCGCGCGCGCGTGTGTGTGTGAGGGGGAGGAGGGGAAGCGGAGAGAGAAAGAAAGAGTGTCTGTGTGTGCAAGTGGCTGTAGGTATGTGTGGTTTGGTTGTAAGGGCGTGTATTTCTATAAACGGATATGGATGTGTGTGTGTGAGAGAGAGAGGGGGGAGGGTGTGTGTGCGTCTGTGTGTGTGCGTGCGTGCGTGCGTGCGTGCGTGCGTGTGTGTGTGTGTGTCCCTATTTAACTACGTTTCGCAAATACCAGGTTCCCGCCGGGAACGTAGTATAGCCTCAGCAAAAACAGATGGGTATTACGCAGTTCAGAGCAGCGACAAATCTACACCATACACTTCTTTTATAAGAATAATAAATGTCCTAGTAAAATTCGCTCAAGTGAAACACATTCAGCTAGATGAGATAACATTTAGATAGGAATACATAATCTGGGCCCAATGTTTCTACTCTAGCTATGTGAATAATCCACTGGTTGGACGTTGCTCTTAATCAAAATTCTCAATACTTTTCGTACAAACCATACACTTCTGCGTTTAAGTCGGTAATGTTGTGTTAAACACGATTTGAACATTTCGTGTACGTTTGTGTGTGTTCGTGCACAAATCGCCTGTACGTTTCTTATTTGGGATAGTATATTATGTACCACAGATGAATGACCATGAACTGTTTACTGCTGTATCATCCTATGATGTGTGTCTGTAAAATATATTGATTTTTTTTTTTTTTTTTTAAAAAAAAAAAAAGGGTGTTTGGAATATTCACACGCTCAAACTCGAGTTTAACAACACGTGTTGTCAAACTATAGTTTGCCGTACAAAGGCCCCTGAACAAACATCGCTTTGAAGGAAATATAAAGTCAGTAGCACAAGAAAATTTCGCCCGTCCTTATAGAAGACGGTGTTCCCATGTTGACAGTGTTGGAGCAATGCGAAACAAGGCTTGTGAAGAAACCAGGGAAAAATGGAACACTTATTTGGAATTTGTTTTACAATACATCAGTTCATGGCAAATAGCACCTTTAGATCTAAACATGGTCGAATATTTGCAAAATATATTATGTATAGAATATATTATAATATTATATATATGCATTCTTAATATGTATACTGATGTGCAAATCCGAACTCGACCCATTGATATTCTTTTCCTTGTTCAATACCTGTGTCGTCATCTCAAGTTTCGCAGCTGTTTCTAGTAACACACATCTAGCATAATGTTGGCATGCAATATGCCCTCTTCTTACATACCCCAAACAAATCAAACTGCAAATATTCACAGCGTGTTTTCTTAATGTGCAACTCCATAACGAAATAGCTGACTGAGCGCTGAAGCTGAGGAGGATGGAGAGATGATTATTTTCAGAATTTTGTAATTTGTATGAAACTGATGACCCAAATTTCCGGGATTTTGAATTTTGAAAACATTTCTCTTATCTTCTCATTTCTCCGAAACAGCATCCAATCCTATCTGGAGTATGCATATTTAAGGGGGTAGGTTAGTGCTTAAAATGTTCGCTCGTGACGCCGAAGACCCGCATTGATTTCCCACATTGGAAGCTCATTTCTGGCGTCCCCAGCCGTAATATTGCGGGAATATTGCTAAAAGTCATACTCATTTAGGTCAAATCCAGTTTTCAAACGTACAATTTCTACTATAACAGTATTAATTATCACTCAACTAATTTATTACACTCATCGCAGAACTCTCCGTAGAATTCATATCAATTATTATGGTTATGAAATCAAATGTCCTCGTTTTCATAATAACTGTAATAGATTATATCATTGTCTCTAAATATAAAAGCCGTTTAAGACAGTGTGATAAAAATTCTGACTCAGTTCGCTGTTTGTTACGAATGAAAGGTGCAAAGAGAGGTAATGAACTTTGTTAAGGAACTTGTTGATGTTTCGGACATGAATTCTGCAAAAATATCACAGAGTTGGTCTGATTATGATCACCGTTTCATTGACTATGGCATGTCAGTTATTTTTTTAGTTCATCGGTCCGCAATAGAGTCACAGACTACAGAAGTGATTGATAATGGTGTTAGAACCTACACCGAAACGCCGCTGTCACTGTAATAAAGACGTTGTTCCATATAATGTTGTCCTTCCTCACTGCTCCAGATTCTTAAGAGTCATACTTTTCATGTGATTCGATATATCTATTGCATCAGTTCGTTATTGCCGACTGGTGAAGATACGGGTTAGAATTGGTCTTCTTGTAAAGGACGACCTACTGGATTGGTTCACATATGTCATTGTATCCCAACTGCGTAGATCGACACTCATGCTGTTGATCACTGGATTGTGAGGTACAGACTCGATCATTTACAGACCGCCACCATATAGCTGGAATATTGCTGAGTGCTGTGTCACACTAAACTCACCCAAACTCATTATTGCTAAATACATTCATATATTTTTTTAGTTTCGGTCAGATAGCCTGAATATAAAACTAAATTCAAATACTGTTATGATGACAGTGGTGAAAGACATATTGAGACTGAATGTAGAGCTCCACATAAGCGCCGTATAGGCGTCAGGCGTATGTACGGATAAAACAGTAGGAAAAAAATCAGAAAAAGTAGCAGATACGCACCACAGCAATGATGTACGGTCTTAGAACCAAGTACGGACGTACGTATCTGAGAAAGTATTGCTTTATTGTTTATTGACCTGTTTACACAAGGGTAGCAATGTTGTGGCTGATGTATGAAACGAAACACAGGATTACATGCACGCCATTAAATTCCATTCAGTACTCTAAACGTTTCCCAGTACTCTTATACTGAAAAAATAAGGCGTACGTACTCCTCATTTTATAAATAAAAATTAATAAACCTAAATAAAAATAAAAATTATCTGGAGCCCTGCTGAATGTATGTTTGTGTCAACAAAGCATTATATTGAAGGTCAGGTAGCTCGTGACCGTGCACCGCCGTTTAACAAGGTCAGACTTTGTCGTGCGTGAAAGGAGAGAGCAAGAAGGTATCCCCGTCAATGCTTCATACTGAATTACAACAATGGCGGAAAGTGCCCGTTTCAGTCTGTCAAGATGGCCGGTGAAAGGGATCCTCTCCGTCCTTGGGGGATTTCTCGTCCACTTAACCCTCAGCACCGTCTATGTTTTCGGTGAGAAATGAACTAAAATACCGACTTCAGACTATTTTGTTCAGTATTTATGTTTAAACCACGAGTTTCGTGAAGGTAAATGGTAAATTAAGGTCGAACATAATGAAAATACAGTAATTATTTGAATACTGTACGTATAAGTAATACTGTACGCATAAGTAATACTGTACGTATAAGTAATACTGTACGCATAAGTAATACACATCAAGATGCGTATAAAGTAAATGTATTATTCAAATATCTGACATAAAAAGTGTTGTTTTTTTTAAGTATTGCCATTTTGTGGTACTTTGACTGCATTGTCAATGATAGTTCATAAATATTTTAGGGTCGGTAGCCTTGTGGTTAAAGCGTTTGCTCTTCAGCCCGAAAACACGGGTTTGATTCCCCATATGGGTTCAATGTGTGAAGTCCATTCTTGGTGCTATTGCTGGAATATTGCTAAAAGCGGAGTAAAACTTAACTCTCTCAGTCATAGTTATTTTTGCTGTGAAAAAATAAGCTCCCTTACTTGAAAAGTAACTTAAGTATAAAGAGCCCATATTTACCAAATGAGTTTACTCCTAGGAAATATGAACCCATACGTGACGTCATATCTACGAGGTTTGAACGAGAACTCCACTGTTGGTTACACACAGACCATATGGATATCAACTGCCCAAGCCATATCGATGTCAGCCTCCATGCCTGCCCTGGGATTGCTCGAACAACGGATTCATCCCAAATACTGTGCGCTTATTGGCTCATGGATTTTCAGGTATCACGGACTGTCTCGGCCAGAGTGAGTGAGTGAACTTAGCATTACGCCGCTTTTAGCAATATTCCAGCAATATCATGGCGGAGAACACCAGAAATAGGTTTCACACTTAGTACCTATGTGGAGAATCGAACCAGGGCCTTCAGTGTGACAAGCGAACACTTTAACCACTATGCTACCCCACCTCCCCATTACCGGCGATTGATAAACAGATGAGATTCATTATTTACCATTATATGGATGGCAACGTATCAGGAAGGAAATAAGAATTATTACCTAAACAAAATTCATGAGAGTCAGTATGAGAATCATGGACCCCCCACAACAATAAAAAAAAATTTAAAAAAAAGGTTATCACATTGCACAGGTTGGCATGACGATCGAACACTAGGCACCCCACAGTCCCGTCTCTGCTGGACATTGCTGACTCAGTTACTAGCTTATCTGGCAAATACTAGTATCACAATGTGCCGCACATTTTGAATGTTTCATGAGACAATGAACGTTATAATTTTCATCAGGGAATTTCTGAGTGAGAGTTGCATGACACTTTCATAAATCCTGATATGAGACACAGGAATACAGCTCACTATATAGGGAAAGACAGCTATTGGAAAGCGGAAGTCATCCATCGCACCCATCAGCTGATTAGAAGTTAGCATATACTCCGAAACGCTGTTGGTGCAGCCTACTCCTTGTTAAAATGTTGTGCACCAAACCTATATATTTTTATAGATGTCGTTAATGCGTCTAACTGTATGACTGCCATGTTGCCCAGCCTCGGCATGGCCTTGACCTACTGGACTGTGCGCCACTCTCTAGGACTGACGATCCTGACGTATGGCGTTATTCACGGTGCAGGTAAAGGAATGGCCTACCCAGCAGCTGTCAAGTGTGGCCTTGAGGTAGGTGGGTGGTCATTAAGGGAACCACTACTGTTATAAGATAGTGAAGACTGTTGCTGCAATAATTCCAATTTCTTCGTGATTGACACTACAACAACGATGAAAGGTAGTGTATTGTTACTATTGTTGGTGCTTATAGATGATGATAATTCCATTTATCATGCACACTGTTCCATGCACAATGCATGGTCGAAGCGCCCAAACAATCTAAGACTTTAGACTGTAAACAAGAGTACCTAATATCCTAACAGACTCACTTGCCTAAGTTGAGATTGACCGCAGAGGCTAGGCAATGAACAGGTTATTTGGTGACAAGAGGACGGGTTCTGGCAATCATCAAGATGCTAAAAGCATGTTCTGCATAAGGTGTTTAGTTGTACTTCTGTGGACAGACAGGAAGCCAAGAGTAAAGTCCCTTCACCGACTGTGATGTGTACTTTAGTCAAACGGCAATGGATTCCACACCTGTCTCTCTAAGCTGCTGTTTAGTTCCAAGCAAGGGAGGTTCCGTTTCATCAGAGGCCATATATTATATGGTTTCTGGTTTCATCCTCTTGAAGTTTTAGTTTGTTTGCAGTCATCCGTGAGTTCAGAACACTAATACAGTGAAGTGTGTTCCCATATGTCTGATCATATTAATGCTCACAAGCGTTTTCTTTTTGATACACAAGTACTTCCATAATGATATTCATGATCACAAGCCTGTTCACACTTACAAGCGTGTTCACACTTTTGTCCCGGTGCAGTGGTTCCCTAAACGGAAGGGTCTGGTGACCGGTCTGATCATTGCGGGAATAGGCGGAGGAACCTTTGTTTTCAACGAGGTCATCACACACTTCATCAACCCCGACAACCTCCTTCCGGAAACCTCACATCGTGGCGACTTGTATGTTGACACCTAACTGTTAACCTAACGACCAACTTTTTAAAACCTCACATCTTCCCGACTTGTATGTAGTACAACCGAGTTTTACTCAACGGCCATCTTCACAAAACCTCCATAAGGGCGACTCGTAAAGTAGTACATCCAGTTGTTAGTTTATTGACCAACAGTCTGAAGCGTCAGTCATGGGGATTTGTAAAAATAGTATAGACAAATCCTACCCTAACGACCAACTGCCTAAAACTAATATAGCTACCTCCAAGTACAGAGTAATGAAGTACAATTTTATCCTGAACTATTATAATTCAAACAAGAGAAAGTAACAATATTTATTCCTTACTTCATTTCTTTCCTCGAAATTACGACTTTCCTCTCGTTACGTACTCTCGTACGTTTTCAAAATAATCTTAAACTAATGAAAGAAATAAGTAAAATTACGACAAGATAATCGAAAAAGTGAGAAAAATATTGAAATTTAGAGTCTTCAAGAAATGTGAACACGATCGTGAAATTGCGATCTGTTAGTGAAGTCTGTCCTGATCTTGCTACTGTCAAGCTATATCAGTATAGATGTTTAACCAGTATCTACCATGACTCATCGGCTATTCTGTACATTGCAGATATTTCAGCCAGGCTGTACTACTCGATAAGGTTCCTAACTGTTTTCTTTTACTTGGTGGTGTTGATGCTGGCATACAGCTGTTTGCGGTACTTCTCATCAGCAAGTCAAAACCAGAGGTGAGTAATATGTCTTAGATCTTGTTTGTTAATCAACCAAATAGTATCAAATGTTTGACAATGTCCTGAAAATAATCGAGTATGGGCCACACGTGTCCAAAACGACAAACCATCTGGGTGCCGACATGGCCTCAACCAAGTCCCCCGAAAGTAATGGTACCGGACTAGGTTGAAAGGCTCATCTCAATGGTCTACACTACGTTCACGTTGAGTTAGATTTTGCATAGCAAATCTACTTTTATAATGCTCTCCTTAAAAACATTATTTTATGAATATCAATCTTCATTCTCATTCCAGAAATAAGATATGATACATTTTGAATTATAGCATTGGAATTGACATTATTGATATCCCTGCCTCTCAGGGACCTAACGTTATTGTCCCAGTTTGATCTATTTATCAGAGCCCTGCCCTCATAGAAGACATTCACCAGAGCTCTGCTCTAACAGAAGACATAATCCAAACCTCTGCTCTCGCAGAAGACGTTCCTCTGAACTCACCTCTTTTAGAAGACGTCCATCAGAACTCTGCTCTCGCAGAAGACGTTCGTCACAACTCTCCTCTCACAGAAGACGTTCATCAGAGCTCTGCTATCACAGAAGACGTTCGCCAGAGCTCTGCTATCACAGAAGACGTTCACCAGAGCTCTGCTATCACAGAAGACGTTCGTCACAACTCTCCTCTCACAGAAGACGTTCACCAGAGCTCTGCTATCGCAGAAGACGTTCGCCAGAACTCTCCTCTCACAGACGACATTCAGCAGAACTTTTCTCCCATAGAGAATATTCATCAGAGCTCCGTGATGTAGGTGTTAATGCAGTCAAAAGAAAGTTGTGTTTCCATGTAAAGAAAGATACCTTTTGTTGTAGGTGTTAATGCAGTCAAAAGAAAGTTGTGTTTCCATGTAAAGAAATAAACCTTTTGTTGTAGGTGTCATTGCAGTCAGATGAAAGTTGTGTTTCCATGTAAAGAAAGATACCTTTTGTTGTAGGTGTTAATGCAGTCAAAAGAAAGTTGTGTTTCCATGTAAAGAAATAAACCTTTTGTTGTAGGTGTCATTGCAGTCAGAAGAAAGTTGTGTTTCCATGTAAAGAAAGATACCTTTTGTTGTAGGTGTTATTGCAGTCAAAAGAAAGTTGTGTTTCCATGTAAAGAAAGATACCTTTTGTTGTAGGTGTTATTGCAGTCAAAAGAAAGTTGTGTTTCCATGTAAAGAAAGATACCTTTTGTTGTAGGTGTTATTGCAGTCAAAAGAAAGTTGTGTTTCCATGTAAAGAAAGATACCTTTTGTTGTAGGTGTTATTGCAGTCAAAAGAAAGTTGTGTTTTCATGTAAACTGTCTAGTAATAGATATTGTGCTCTTGAAAACCAAAGGGTTAAATACCCCATCTACATCACCATCGAATAACCGTTTGGGTTTCACTTTATTCACCAGAAGACAGGAATGCATACTTGCTTTGTCAAGTTGGTATCCCCTTGAAAGTCACTAGGTCACACTATTTCCCGTCATATTTGGGCCTATATTATATAGATTGGAAACGTGCATTCAAATTACTTTTCTACTGATGTTACAAGACTTATTATCCCTTACGACCTGCTTGAAGTCAATAATTGAAATTTCGACGGGAACACTTGCCATATATAAGATGTAAACAATTGGTTCGAACGCGGAAAACTGTCGACTGAATGCATCGTTGCATTAATTCATGGAACTTTTTAATGGAATATTGTAATCTAAATATATAACTTTACTTTTGGAATAAATTATATGGTAGCTTCCCTGAGGACTGGCAGTAAATATTATTGAAAGAAATGCATTATTTACTTTTAGAGAATATTTGATATTGTGCCGTATATGTTTATTAGTAAATATCAAGGTCACATTGAAATATCCACCTCTACAACTATGTCGCCTTGTGATCTTGTACATCATCTGTCATGACATTCAGTGTTTTGTCGGCAGTGGGGTGGCCTATTGGATCAAGCGTTTGCTTTTAACTCCGAACATAGTTTGATTCCAAACACTGGGTGCAGTGTGTGAAGGTCATATGCATTCTCGCATCGCCTGCTATGATATTTCTGGAGTTTTGTTGCATGCGGCGTAAAACCATAGTCGTTTATTCTGTCGATGGTATCTGCAGTGATGAAAGGAAGACCGATTTTGCACCCTGGGATGTTCTCCGAACCAAGATATTTTACCTCATGTGGATAATCTACCTGTGTGTCGTCCTTGGCATCTTCTTTGTAACCAACTTTTATAAGGTATGTGGGTAAAATTTATAAATCTCATTTTTGTGTAAACCATCTTGATACTGCTGGAATATTGCTAAAAGCGCTGTAAAACCCAACTCACTCACTGTATAAACTATGGAATGGGCTCGTGTTGCGAGTGTAGCTGTCCCTGTCCATAAGTAATCGAGTCTGGACCAGACCATCCGGTGATCACTAACATGAGCATCGATCTATACAAATAGGACACGGTGACAAGTATCAAGTGAGCGATTTTGACCATCCAATCCCTTTCAGTCGCCTCCTACGACAAGCTTGCTGAAGACCCATTCTAACCCAGATCTTCACGGGGACCAGTTGTGAAATAAAAACATACATTCCAGTAATATGGTGATAAGTGCGTTTGGTAATAAAAGTTACACTTCAAACTGTACCTAATACAGACGTCAAGTTCGGTTAGATATAACAGTAGTTAATTACATTCATTTCGTCTAATATACACAGAAGGAGTCGGTCAAATGAGGTCAGTTCATTATATACATGTTGGTTATACACGCTCTTCCGCACTTGACTGGTACTGGGCTACCTTAACACTGCCAATACCTACACCATTAGTATTTCTATAGTACTAGAAAGCGGTACTTTAATACCACGTCCATAACTCGAATGGCACTGGGCTACCTCAACACTGCCAATACCAATGCCATTAGTATTTCTATAGTACTAGAAAGCGGTACTTTAATACCACGTCCATAACTCGAATGGCACTGGGCTACCTCAACACTGCCAATATTAATGCCATTACTGTTTCTACAGCACACCGATACAACGATGACATCACCAGAACTATAAACTGATATTTCAGTGGTACCACCAGTACTTAAATACTTCAGTGGAACGTCTGTACTCCCACGGGAACACACAGTGTAAAATGGTACTTCAGTGCCAATATAAAGATTGAAAGATTAATCAGTGTATGAAATAGCGTCTAGTTACATGGCGGGCGTACAACTTTTATAGCCAACCCTGTGGGCCAGTATACATTTTCCAAGGCGGTATATTTCACCATGCCATTGGCTACGAGAAATATTTTGAAATAAATATTTTACAATTGTGGTAGGTAGACGATACCCATATACATGTAGTTCATGATTAATCAAACCATAACTGACACAGATCCTAATTTTAATACAGGACTGGTTACACGTTATTTTGGCCAGCAACATTTTTCAGTTATCATCCTGTGAGCTTCCTGGGTTTTTATACGACTTGCATACACTGCTTTAATACTTTACTATTTAATGCCAAGCTGTTAAATTAGACTTAGAACTTCAAAGAGACCAAGAGTACATAGTTCACACAGTTTCATTTCAAAACTGGGCTGGGTTGCAATTGTTGAGTCTCAGATAGTCATTCTCGATGGCTGAAACGAAAAGCTGTCGATTGCGAGCTGCGAGACTATCGATAGTTTAGTATTTGATTTCCGTTGATAAATGCTCTGCGCAAAATACAGGAAGCACCAGATTCGATCATGTTGATTTAGGGTTTTGTCCGCCCCTGCAGACTTGATTGACTTTATGCGTTAACTGTTAAACAGATCCGGGTTTCAAATATCTTCTCCACTGTTAAAAAACTTCAACTTGTTTTTATTTCATATAAACTACACTTCCATTTGGGAAACGACATCAAATGAGACAAATTCAAGGAGAAAAAAACTCGTGGAACAATTGTTTCCCCCTCATTAGTCAGCTGGTCTAACAGCTGGTCATCTTGCAATTCAGTGCCACCCCACATTCTGTTTTGCCGGGGTTTTTTTACCACCTGTACACGTTCTCAGTGATTCAAGTGGAGTCTGTATATTGATATAGCTTCTTGGAACGTTCTGCTAGTACTGATCCATACTCACAGTTTGAAATACTGGTGACATGTTGGAAATAATATTTTGATCCGAGAACGATATTTGTTTCAGACATTCTCCCAGGCTTTCATAAAGGACGACCACTTCCTGTCTCTAGCTGGGTCAATCAGTTCGGTCCTAAATGCTCTGGGTCGACCGTTCTGGGGTGCCGTGGGTGACAGACTTGGATATAGGGTATGCTGGTAAACTGTTCTGGGTGACAGACCTGGACATATGGTATGTTGGTCGACTGTCCCGGGTGACACACTTGGATATAGTGTATGATGGTCCACTGTTCTGGGTGACACATTTGGATTTAGGGTATGTTGGTCGACTGTTCTGGGTGACAGACTTGGATATAGGGTATGTTGGTCGACTGTTCTGGGTGACACACTTGGATATAGTGTATGATGGTCCACTGTTCTGGGTGACACATTTGGATTTAGGGTATGTTGGTCGACTGTTCTGGGTGACAGACTTGGATATAGGGTATGTTGGTCGACTGTTCTGGGTGACAGACTTGGATATAAAGTATGTTGGCCGACTGTTCTGGGTGACAGACTTGGATATAGGGTATGTTGGTCGACTGTCCTGGGTGACACACTTGGATATAGTGTATGATGGTCCACTGTTCTGGGTGACAGACTTGGATATAAAGTATGTTGGTCGACTGTTCTGGGTGACAGACTTGGTTATAGGGTATGTTGGTAAACTGTTCTGGGTGACAGGCTTGGACATATGGTATGTTGGCCGACTGTTCTGGGTGACAGACTTGGATATAGAGTATGTTGGTCGACTGTTCCGGGGAGCAGTCTTAAGCTGTGACCTCTTAAGCTGGTATTTATGTATGATGAACAACTGGGCATGAAGGTTAACACTGTCACTGACGAGGTCTAGGCATTCATGCAGGGTGTAACGAGGTCAACACACCAAGGCCGTTTCAGGGAGAATCCAGTAATGCTCGTTATTTCCTTTCCATAAACGTGCAGTTTATTGAAAGTTAAAAGCTATGACCGTTTGCGTCTGTGAAGTAGAAGTATGGCTAAAACTTTAGCTTTGAATCGAACGTTTCATGAAAAAACAAAACCAACATTTTCATTATCTCTATGCGTTTTCGTATTTTTGAAAGAGTACCGCTTATGATAAGCATGCTGAAGAATTGGAAGCACCTGTAATGACGTCATATGTCCGCTATACAGGAAGCCCTTGTCGTCGTCTGCATCATTCTGGGAAGTGCATCGGCGACCTTCACCTTGTGTGAGTATGGCGGCAAGGTGATGCTGATCATATGGATGTGTCTGATCTATGGAACCTTCTCGGGCTTCTACTGTATCATGCCTTCCCTCAATGTCTCTATCTTTGGGCACAAGTACTATAGCTCGAACTACGGCCTCTTAATGTCGGCGATGGTGAGTACATTGAATGATACCCCTAAATCTTCATTAGCTTTATGATGGATTAATGAAGGGATTCCTTAATTAATGCAACTGAAGATAAGCAATGATTAACTGATCAAAGTTTAATTATCGATTAAAGCTTTAATAAAGTTTGAGACAACCGGGTCCAGGCTGGACATACTACGGACAATAGAAACACTACTTCAGCTGACGTGAGTTCACCCGTGAAGATCCAGGTTCGAACTGATCTTCAGTAGCCAACACTTGTCATAGGCGGTGACTAACTGGATTGGGTGGTCAGTACAGCTCTGTACACCAGTACAAGCAGATGCAGCACATGCATAATTTGTACAATAAGCTTGAATGCGGGACTCACGTAATATCTTCACGTAACCCATGCTTGATGTTAGAGGCGACTAACGGGATCGGGTGGTCACTTGGTTGACACATGTTCTCGTATCCCTCGTCGATCGTTGCTCATGCTGTTGATCACTGGATTACCTGGCCCTCGATTATTTACTCATCGCCGCCATACATTACTGACTGCGGCGTAAAACTAAACTCACTCGGTCACGAAAACTTCAATATCGTTCTTTTGATTGTTCAAGTTCCATTTCGAGATTCAAACACCACTTCCTACATGCGACATGTGACAGAATGTTTGTCTTTCGGTTTTAGTGTTCACTGTGTGAAGCCTATTTCTGGTTTCTCCTGTCGTATCATATGTTAAGGTTTTCTGATATTAGGGCTCGAACCACTTACTCTCCGGGTAGACACCCTGCCCACTTACCCACGAGGATGGTCAATCAAACTAGTATGGAGGTACTAACTTGAATCAATTTTGCAGTTCATCACAGTGAATGCTCTCACTCAAGCAAGAGGAAAGTCCCGTATGTAGTGTATTGCCCGTGTTGCATGTCGACCTAAAGAGTGAATGAGTTATGTTTTACGCCACATTATCACGGCGGGGGACACCAGAAATGGGCTTCACACATTGTACCCATATGGGGATTCGAACCTTGGATTTTTATTTTGATCTCTTCATTCAGCCCTTCACAATCAGTGATTGTGAACATAGCGCACATTAATATATTGGTAACCGATGAACATATTCAAATAGCAATAATTCGAATGTGTTGGCAAGTATGTGCAAAAAAAAGCATCCATTTTCTGTAGAAGCAGAAAACTGTCCAAGGTCTGACATATGCACAGAGGGTGACTATGGTACACATTAATATTAATGGTACCAATGTAACCTGAACATGAACGAACACATTATCCATAGTACCACTTCTGTGCACCTCGTTTTTCGTTCAGCAATATTACACCCTTTCATGCATTCTAACTCCATGCATTCACTTCTCGCCTATTTCAGATGGTCATTCAAATTGTGGGAGGTCTGCTGACATCACAGCTGAAGGACACAATCGGGTGGAAAGGCATCTTGTACATTGGAGCAGGAGGGGTGATTTTCAGTAAGTCATTAACCCATATATCACTCGCAGTTAGAAATACGTGGATTATGACTCCTAAAACAGAATGATTGGAATCAGTGTTAAGTTTATGGTAAAAACTCGTTCTAAAGCAAAGCAAACACTGTTTTCATCCAAAACCATGTCTCTACAAGTATGGCCCTGGAATGTTTAATGTTGAATGTATTGGTGAATGTGAACGTTCAAACCATCATCTTGTGTCACACGATTCAATGTCAGTACCGGGTGTAAAGCTCCATGTGACTGTATGACTGCCAGCACTCTCCTTCTCATACCCCCTGTCAGCCTCCTGATCCCCTGAAGGGAGCCAGTTAAGCCAGATTCTGTATACGGCCTTCTTTCACTAAGGTGATCGTAAGTCACTAAGGTAACCGTAGTGCAATATTTAAGAATGGGTTTACTGTTAGCCTCAGTAAAGATTGCTACTTGAAAGGCACCTCATGGGGATCTCCTTGTTGCACACCATGACCAATTACGTCCCAAATATGCTCCAAAGGGTTTACATCGGGGCTCATTCAATCGTAAGACATATCAGGGGCTGCTTAACTAAACTCTTTGCGTACAGAATAAAATAAAATAAATTCAGAATTGTAGATATGTACATATAGAAAGACATTACCTCGGATTTTCACGGGGATGTCTGTATATGCACTACATGTAGGGGGCGGTGTGGTAGCCTATTGGTGAACGTAACTGATGGAGATGCTGAAAATCCTGGCTCGATTTCCCGTCCTAGGTGCAGTGTATGAAGTACATGTCAGGTACCCCCAGCCGTTATATTGTTGGAATATTACTAAAAGCGGCTAATATTACTAAAACTAAACTCACTCACTCACTTTACACGTTAAGTCGTTGAAATAAATCGTAATCTCACTCAGTACGAATATATATGCGAGGAATTAGTATAATTCCTTCGGAAACATTCGGGTCTTTGGCTCGATAAAAAGGACTTAACTATCCCTGGATACTTGATACTATCACTTGATACTGATGTTTGCACACCGCCGTCACACAGCCGCACCCTGCATGTACATGTAGATTGAAATCTTTGACTGCCAATAGTATATAAATTACTTATCTCATTCCAGGTATGTTTCTATCGACTGGAATGATGATACATCACCGTCGACAACGGAAGAAGCACCGGATGTGACCTAACTACTTCCAGTTGAAAATGTGCACAATAATCAGATTTACCATTCGTGACCAACTCGTGTTATTCCGTGGAGAGTTGTTTTAGGGGTTACGGAAAGGGGCGAGCTGCGCCGATTGTAACTGCATTTGACAGCTGTCTAATGTAAGATGATTTCGGAAAAGATTTTTTAGAATTAGAAAACATCGAAAACATTTCTATACGCAATGGTTCTTTTATGACAAGGGCAGGTAACTCTAACCAAATACGAAACCACTGAGTGGGTTCACTGCATTGTGTTATTTACTGTTGTGGCAATAAAAACTCCATCCACAATCTCAGAGACACAGTGCAGTCTGGGGTCAAGGTTCAACGAGCAACATCCGTTTGGGTCTGTTCAGCCCGCAGAAAGGTCTCATGTCGCCATATTTTAGCCTTGACTGACAACCATTAACAGAAAACGACACCGATCCTTGATTTACATAACATGAAGAAGAGAACTATCTGATTATTTAGAAACTTGCAGTGATTTGAGAATGTATTTCCAAATGCCAGAAAGCGGACGTAAAATCTGCAAAGTCTTCCCGCAAGGTCGTTAAAAAGCACCCAGGTGCATGGTTGCGACCACAACCGTTTTCTTACCTTTTAAGGGTTCAGTCTTAAAGAAAACCTCACAACAGGCAACACAATCCTGTTAGCTATATTCTCCGTACTGTCAGTGTGACGATATATATTTTCCCATGGGTATGCTTCTTACGCGCGTTCTGGTTGGCTTGCATTTCCGCATGTAAGAACAAGACAAAATTGTGTCCAGGGACACGAATGTCCCCGCTGTTGTAGGAAGCGTTCCCTACACTGAATGTGAGATACACACCTGAATGTGAGATACACACCTGAATGTGAGATACACACCTGAATGTGAGATACACACCTGTGCAATTATAAAGAAACACATGTATAAGCTTAATCAATTCTGCTGAGCAGTTTTGGTGGAGAAATGGATAGACTTAATCCCTTATTTCACTACCATAAGAGAAAAATTCCACAACATTTATCTAAGTTCAGTTGTCTCTAAGCATACAAAAAAACCTATAAAATAAAAAAACAGATATAAACTGCACACCTTTAGAGTCTCTATAAAAGACATATGTAAGCTAACTGAGTTTTTGGGCAGTGATTGTTTAGAAGTGTATGGGACGAACGGGATGAATAGAACCAAATTCAACAAAGTTCAAACATCTGTAGAAGTGACAAAATTAAGAAATTGGATGAACAAGGTGTGAGGTGCATACCTTTCGAGTCCCGATGAAACACATGTAGAAGCTACCCATTTACTACACGAGTAACATTTGTAAACAGTGTTCATAATAGTATTGCGATTAGAATATTTATGAATATATATCTTGCTATATACTTGGCAAGATTGGTTGTAACCTTACAGTGTATTGTACGTTATCTAGTCAGTCTGTTTACAACTAGTAGTTCAAACTATTGCACATTGATGCTTTTATTACATGCAATATTATTTCTGTAAATGTTTCTGTAAATTACGGACCATTAAATACTCCTATGGCAACAGTTTAGAACCGTAGTGTGTGTTTGTACTTATTTACATTCACTGCCATGCTGCATAAATGAATTCCATGAAGCAGTTTTTAAGGAGAAGTGACTAACGTACACTCATATAGGAATTCAGCAAAATAAAAATCGAGACGGGAACGAGGCTTTTGGGAGATTGCGAAAAGGGCCGAGTGGTGACGAATGAATCAGTCGGGTTTTGAAATCCGAACCACCTGGACTACTGAACGGCCCTGGTTCCTGAATTCCCCTAAAATAGATTACATGTATTATAGTAATCATTATAATAATAGGTATATTAACTATCAAAACATCCTACCAGATTTTTTGTCCCAAGAAGGGTAAAAGTTGAAAAAAGGGACAGTCAGGTGTGCGAGAGAGGATGGAGACAGCACAGTACAGGTTAATGAATAAACTTATGCACTTGTGCACGTGCTTCTTGAACACCTCGCTGTCCTTTTCTCTGCACTCCCCGTGAACTGTGTCAATATTTTCAAGATAGTTTTTAAGCAACCTTTTCAAGAACTAAAACATCTGACACGAAAGTAAATGTAAGTTTTCCCTCACATTTTCATTATCTTGCAAGTATATCAGTCTTTGTCATTTGGCACATGAGTCCAGAAATCAGGGATCTTTCTGTAATAGCTTGACACCCTCTGGATTTATTGCAACTGCTCGTTAAGCGAGGGCACCCTCCTGATCATTAGTGTCGAAACAAGATGGCGGAAAATGATTATTTCAAGCCGAAATATGACACCCTCATCGGTAGGCGTGCCTTTCTTTAGCTGTCAGTACTTAGATATAGTTATTTTAGATCTTCATCCGCGGTGCTGGCTTTATAGCGGCAGCATTTATTCAGTTATCGTTGAAAAATCAAACTGCACATTTTATATGGAGTTGGTCACAGCAAAAAGGTCCACAGTCCACTGCGTTGTGGTTCTACTGTCCAGGGAGTTGACAGTTTGTAGTATTAACCGCCACGTCATCAGCCGTTTTTCTAGAGGTGTTTGTTGTGTTTGTTGTGAAGAAAAATGTTTTGTTCATGATTGTTGTAGTTTCTGAATATTGGACTAATATCAGAAGGTCAAGCAACCCGATAATTTTCAGACGTTAAGGAACATGAAGTGCCATTTTCACTGCTAACGCTTTATCATGACACACATGTTGGTGGATGTCTGTCAACCAATACATCAAGGCGACTACACATGGTCAAAGCGTTCCCTCATGACGCTCCAAACAACCCTAATTCGATTTCCCATATGGGAATGATGTCTGGAGCCTATATTTGTTACTTCTCGCAGTATTATATCTGGTGTAAAAAAAAACACCCGTGAGGTCTTGATATCCGTGGGAGTGAATGGGAGGGTGAGTTTAGTTTTATGCCGCACTCAACAGTATTCCAGCTACATGGCAGCGGTCTGTACATAACTGAGTGTGGACCAGACAATCCAGTGGTCAAGAACATGAGCATCGATCAGCGCAATTGCAGTGTAATGACGTGTCGTCAAATTTGCATCATGCAAGTCGCGAGTACCTACGTGGATATCACTATCCACGTGCAGCATGATATCTGGTCACATTCTGTTGAGAGTATCTGAGTGAAGGTTTCGTGTATCTTTACACGTGCAAACACATGTACAAATCTAACCACCGACGAAGAAATCATCGTGTACATACTTGGTTGCTTAACTTTTTACCATCAATATATATGCTTTAGTTTGATATGTTTATGGTTTCAGGAAATGAATTTTGAAGTTGAACGAGTCGCGTATATACTTCAGTACCAATCGTTTGTTGTCAAGCACACCAAAAAACATAGAAGAAAAAGACTGGGTTCAGTCCTTGTGAGCATCTAATCACTTGTACATTGCAACACTACGCTCCTTATATTCTTTCGTGCTGCACGTGCTCTGACAAACGGAAATCTCAAAACAAGACTAGACGTGTAAGGCTTGGTGGTCTTGTACGACCTTGAATATCATATCAATCACATTCTACTTTACAAACATGCACTGAATTAGCGCAAAGAACACATGACAAGTGTAACTAGTGAGCCAGATGATTTGTGAATAATTTTACGACATCATCAAACGGGCTGTCTGGGAGGTCACGGTTAACGTCACCTAAACCTATACAATATTGAGATACTATTTGTAAAAAAGTTTAAAATTCAAATTCATCTGTAAATACCATTCTCTTATGAAAATAGGAACTGGAATTTCGTGTATCCATAGTTGTGTGTAGTGTTTCATTTCACTTTCACGTAAGAAAATTAGGATCGGCTATAAAGGAGGTCATTGTCTGAATTAATTCATGACTCTCATTTTTCGGTTTGACCTCTTCCACACGTGCGGTTCCGTCCTTTTGCGCATGTAATCACTTATATATTGCAACACTGACTTCAGACTGCATGTTATAGGGACCCACTACCGTTCCCGTTGTCAGGTCAAGGTATCAACAACAGGGGGATTTCCACAGTTAATGCTCTAGAATCCACGCAACTACATAGACAGTTACTTCAATGTAAACATTCAAAGCATGCAATGGACAGTTTGCAACTCCACAGAAAATGTACAGTTTGATTTTTCGACAATAATTAAAGAATTACTGGTGCATTAAAGCCTAAACTGTGAATGGAGATCTAAAATAACTACAACGTATGTGTAAGTACTGACAGCTACACAAAGGCGCTTCTGAAGATGAGGATGAAACGATCTTCTTCCGCGATCTCGTTTCGACACTCAGGAGGGTGTCCTCGCTTAACGCACAATTGCAATAAATCTGGAGGGTGTCAAGCTCTTACAGAAAGATCTGTAGATTTCTAGACCCTTGTGCCAAGTGGCAAAACATGATATACTTGCAAAATAGTGAAGGTGTGAGGAAAAACTTACCCTTACTCTTGCGTCAAGTGTTCTTATTTCACTGTCCAGCGAGGAAATGCAGTTGCTTTTGGGACAACTCCACATTTCGTGCACGTGTGGACAGCGCTTCCACCGTTTGTATGATATAACAATCCAAACACGACTCGCACAAGGAAACTGAACTTTTCAAGTTTTAGACGACAATCTGTTTCTCCCATTTTTCAAACAAGGTTCTGGAGGGCGTCCCCATATGTGCAAACTGAGGTCATGTGTCAGGCCGTGTGGTTCATCAGTAAGGAAAGAGTAAGTTAAGTATATTTTACGATTGCTTCGAGGGTGCAGGGGAGGCAACTCTAAAATGTTTGCCAGGAACATTCTGCCGGTACCACGAAGTAACCAATAAATGTACCGAATAAAACCAGTTTTTGCCTATCAAATTCAATCCTGCTGTACGCATCATTCATTTTCACAAGGTGTGGATAACGTATGTGGCTTAAGAGTCTGTTGGAGTCTATTAAAGGTACCGGTCATTTTACTCCGAGTGAATTCGATTTGGGTCACGACAGGCTTGGTGGTGGTGGTAGTGGTGGTGTGGGGGGTGGGGTGGGGGGTTCTCTGGAAAGGTTCGTAACATTATGGATGCTTGAGCTCATGTCAGATGTAACAGACTCTAAATAATTGTACCTACCCCTCATGAAAATTATCATTTGGAAATCATTTTGTGTGATGCATTGCCTTAGTCCTGATGATCGTTGCGTCTTTTCTAACGGGTTTTAATGTTTTCCAAATACATGTACACTGATCGTTATGTGCGAGTGGTGAGCCACGCTTATAGAATGTCAAATACGTGTCAAGTTCTCTTAGTACCTAACTTATGAGACATCATTGCCAAATCAGAGCTTAAACAGCTGATGACATACATTACGTTGTAAGGGGAGCAGATACACTAAATACATAAATACGTGTTCATTAGCTCAAAACTAATTACTCTGCAACTGAAGACAAATGTATTTTAGGACAGAAGTGTTGGCATCCACTACTGACAGAACATTAGAGATCAGGTTACTTGTCACGGTTTCAGGGTACTGAAAGATAGTTGGTACCCCCTCATGTTGTCACCTCAGCTGATGGTGTACAAACATGTTCTTTAAACCTCAGGATTATTTCATATATATAATAAAGCGTGTCCTGTATTATCACGTGACGCACTTTCTGGGAGAAATGATATCTGGACTGAAATTGAAAATTTAAAACAGAGTACTCAGATCAAAGGTTTAAATCATGGTCACATGGTCGGATTCAGGAATTTTGACAGGACAGGGTTCAGGGGGTTCAAACCCCCTGAATCTCCCATTGGCTCTGCCAATAATTATCTTCAATGTGATCTTAAGTCACCTTCAAAGCAGGGGTAGGTGGGGTTTCAAACCTCTGAAGCTCCCCCTCTGGATCCACCAATGGGTTAGAGATTGTTGCTAGGGCAAATGTAGTCTGTAGCACAGACCCTGAAGTATATATATCCAAGAAAGCCCACACAAGTCTGAAAATGAAAGTCTCAGGGCTCCATTTCATTATATTTTTTTTCACTATGAACGTTTTTTCAGTAAAATATGTTAATTTCAGAGACTAGCTGTTAGTCTAGGGCAAAAATGCCATAGACATCACTATCAAACCAATGAAACACTTTCAGAATCTTGTGAAAATCATGCTCAGCTGCACACAACTGCAAACTGATATTTAAATTCAACTTTCATTTCTGTGTGTACTTAATAAGATTTCATGCTTATTTCAACACGACGGTCACATGGATATACTGGAGTCGGTGGACATTTTTTTACCTCTTCCAAACAAATGCTGCAAAGTTTCTGCATACAAGTCACCAGGATAAATCTAACCAAACAGATCAGATTTTTGAAATTAGCGATTAATATTTTGTAATATTTTGACTCCCAACTTGAACTCTGAAGTTATTCCCATTAATCACCACAGTACTGTTATAAAGCAATACCAGTACAATACTTGTCAACTCATTAACTTGTCTAAATGGGTCCTCATGTACATGATAAAGAGCCCTTAAGGACAATTTCAACAAAAAGCTGGATGACATCAACAGTGACCTACAGACTTCAACTTGGGAACAAACCCAGGTCTCTCGGACAACAGGCAAACACCTTCATCACTAGGTTA
The DNA here is from genome assembly GCF_037392515.1 of Haliotis asinina. NCBI lineage: Eukaryota > Metazoa > Mollusca > Gastropoda > Lepetellida > Haliotidae > Haliotis > Haliotis asinina. The sequence continues at coordinate 33,430,820 of NC_090292.1, read as the reverse complement.
CCCCCCTCTCTTCTGTCAGGAACAGGTCATTGTGTCATAACCACCTGTCTCGGTTACCGAGGAACGAAAAAGCAGTGAGCAAATACAGGAGTATTTGATGAGGTCTAGAATCTTTAAAAAAATTAGAGTGAGCAAGTCAGCGAGTTGGTTCAGTTAATGCCACTTCTAGCAATATTCCATCAATATGGTGGCAGTGGGACACCAGAAATGGGCTTCACACACTGTAGCCATGTGGGGAATCAAACCCGGTCTTCCTAAAAAGGAGAACAAAGTTCCACGTCGCAACAGTTGAGACAAAAAAATGCCTTAATAAAATTTAATCAGATGGTGTTGCCATCTGCAAAAAAAACCAGTTGATGCCGCACTGAGATCTGACAATCAGTACAAAAAGATGTTCCATATGTTCATTTGCTCTTTATTAATACACAAAATTTTACATAGCAAGATAGAAATTATATATGTATATTATATATAGTTTACAGGCAGTAGACCTGGCCATATGAAAGAGGCATGATTTACAATTGTATGGAGCAGAGCAGCAAGCTACAGTGTACATACATGCTAGGATAGTTCTGTACATAGACAGTAGGCCTCAGAGTATTCCAGAATAGGCTCAGTATCTTCTACTTACCTCCCAATTATTCCACACTAAATTGTGTTCTGTAATGGGAGGAAAATTACAGTATTTCAAGGATGATCTAAAATCTGACAGAACTATTCTGTCTGGTTATTGTTGAACCCTACAAAACAAATTTCCTAATAAAGATACAAAATGATGTGATACTTTAGCATCTTGTGTACAAAACCAATTAAGAATCATTTCATAAATACAAGTGTTACATGCCAACATATCGCTTTGGAGTGCACTGAATTTAAATAAACTGAATTTAAAAAAAGTCTGTACAAGAATTGGCCAGGTTTCAAGTAACTGGATACACAGCAACTCACTTGTTTTGATAGTCAAAGGCATATTTTCCCCAATCCCAACTGAAGTCTTATAATATACATAATGCAACACTGATTCTTACACAAACAGAACAGGACTGATGAGTCACCTACTACAGCCATGGTTTACTGTGACAAGCTGGTTAAAAAATATTTCTCACATTAACCAACAGGATCGCATGTCAAAAACAGCTTAGCAGACGGATCAACAGCTTCAGCTTCTAAGGATTGTATTGCCTTGCTCAGTAAAGACAGTGGAGATGGTCATATTCATCAGGTTGAAATCTCTGGCGACACCAACAGCAGGGAAAGTAACAAATGGAATTTTGTGTTGTGACAAAACGACAAGTGTGTTACAGACATGTAGTAGCTTTGTACAGAAAGAATTTCATGACAATTCATTCATGGAAGGAGAACTGCCCTTCCTTTAAGGGCACATTGAAGTGTCGGCTACAAAAAATTCATCACAGATATCATATACATAAAGCAACATTTATTTGGGTTCAGTCTGTCTGGCGACACATTGCACACTATCAGGGCTGAGTGTGGTGGTATTCTGGATCTTAATAGAGGATTTATGGGGAGACAACCCAGCATTTTCAGCTCAATTTTGGCAATGGCTATTCTGCTTCAATAACAGGCAAAGGAACTTTATTACTTAGTCCATGTTCGTTCCTAAATGTCTTTCTCGGTTTGCCACATCAACTTGCTTTGGCAAGCTACTTCTCTAAACTGAATCTGGTCACAGACTCGCATCCAGTTGAGCTAACAACACCCATCAAAGTTGAACAGATCAAGACTGAAACAATATCAAAGGCCGAGAAAAGCAGTGCTTGAACATTCCAGAACACTGTGAAAAATAAATATTGATAAGAGGCAGCCTTTTTCATTTCACCCATGCTACAGCAAACTGTACAGGCAAAGAGGGACTCTGTAAAAGACATTTTCCAACAGTCAAGACAGGTTACTCTCATGGTATCTTCAAAGGATGTGCTGATGGTTGTTTTGGATCAGTCAAATGTGACTGTAGACACAGAATAGTGATTTAGTAGCGATTGGGTGCTAACAGAGTTTGGTGGTACTTCATGAATGACCATGCTATAGATCCCTAGAACAAAACCAATCAATTTCATAGTGTTGGACTTGGACTAGAACTCAGGCACATGAATTTAAGTGTGTTCAGTTCCGTCATTCTGACTGGAATCATGTTGATGGTGAAGGACTGGGTGCTATGTAGTCACAGCCTTCTACCACTCCACTCAGTCTTGGTTCCCAAACCATTGGGTTGAAGAGGTAGCAAATAGCCTTCTCTATGCAACATGTCCTTCTAGTCCTAAGTTTGATAATATCAAATAATCTAAACCAATTTATTCTTCCACCTGAAAGAGCATTACTAGGGACATTCTATACATCATTACATGGTAACAAGTCAGCAAAATGAATTACAAAAAAATATATGTCAACTTTTCATGCCTTTGCCACTAACAAGATTTGCATAATCAACAATAACAAATATTGTACCTTAACAATTCTAAGATTTAAATCATGTCATCTTCAATGAAATTCGAACAAACCAACAGTGGTGTTCTAAGCTTTATACCGCAAACAAAAGAAAGACAAACCATTGAAGTTTGTGAGAGGCAACCAAGGTTGTGTGTATGTGTCAATGTGTATGTACACAGTTGTCTCCACTCAGTCCATTCGTAACACATAATAACCTGAACTGCCACGCAAGAATCTTAACAGGAAAAGATACCAACGAACACAGGTAACTCATCAATACTGCTCTACACCCTACGAAGCATCGTTTCAGCTGACCAGCAAATGCACATCTTAAAAAAAAGGGAAAGATTAGCAAGATAGACTACCACATTTAAATCATTTGACTGGAACAACCTTGAGTATATTTTAATAAAATCTGTCAGGTGCTGTCTGTGAAATTTTTGGGATAGGGGTATTCAAGTTGGTTTCTCTTTATTCAGTGAGTTATCAGATGAAAAGTGTTATGTTGGTAAGGGTTCCCACTAAGGAATCGAGCATGGTAGAAGTCAACATCATTCCACTACATAACAGCACTTCAGGCATGCAAAGACGTACAAGGAACTCGCTCGATCATGAACTATTTCACTAGCAGCAATCTGCCATGGATAGCACGAGGTGGAATGTATACATCAATCACTACCACAGGAAAACTGGCAGTATCCTACAAATGATGATGGATGTTTCCTACAAGTGATCACAGAAGCTTCCTACAAGTGATCACAGTGATCACAGAGGTATCCGACAATAACTTTGTGATCAAAGAGGCATACTGCAAGTGAGCAGGGCAGTATCCTTTAAGTGATCACAGAGATATCTTACAATATTTTCATGATCACAGAGGTATACTGCAAGTGATAAGGAAGGTATTCGACAAGTGATTCCAATGGTTTGACATAATAATCGCCAAAGTTGAAATGCAAGTAATAACTTGCTTTCTACAAATGCTTCACTGTAGTTGGAAATAACCTGCCAGTAATCATGGTAGCATCTTACAATTGACACAGTAATCAATCAAGCAATGCAAGGGCAAATCACGAACAGGGATGACAGATATCCAACAGGTCATCATGACCTCAGCATAATTATCATAGACACACTGCATTGCAGTGTTTCTTTCCTGTATTAATCAATTCTGTAAATCACATTACAGTGTTCAAAAGATGCCTCGTCCAAACACCGAATCCTAGTGAGAATTAGTAGCCTGCATGAGTTTAACATACACTGAACAACCATACTATTGTGGCAGGAGAACAATATTATCCAATATTATCGATTTCTGAATTACATTCATTCAAAATTTGAAAAAATTAATAATTAAGAGATCGATGGACAATTTCAATATCAGATATGAACGACAGTGATGCACCAATGGTCTGCTAATGGACTTAAAAACTCATTCTCCCAATTCGGACCATAACACAAATGGCTAACACATGAATGTACAAAAACGTATCATTGCAACCACCTCTTACAGTGGCCCTTGTTGTTAGCGTTCCACAGGGAACACGGCCCCAACTGCACAAGACATGTTCAAATTCTTCTGTAACTCTTCTTCCCTCCCAACTCATGTAGCTTTAGGTTGACAATAATTTGAGCCTAGACATTACAACATTGTTTCTTGGTTCCCGCGGAATTATCTGTGGGCGCAACGGTAATTGTCTGTACATTGCTACTAGGCGAGTTTTCGTCGTCAGGACTATCACGGATTTGCTTCTGAGAAACTATTTTGTAAATCTCTGGAAATAGAAAAACAATAATACATGACAAAAATATACATTCCTCAACAATATCAATGATTTTCAACGAAAATGTCTAAATTTCACTTGCATTTTTCAAATAGAAGCTGCATGTCAATGAAACTTAGCCTTTACAATTAAAATAGTAAAATTACACCTACACTTGTCTTATCAGAGACACATACTAGATTAAACAGCCCATAATATAGTCTTAAGATTGTCTTTCAACACAGTGAATATCATTTCTCCAACATAAGGGCTTACATATAACTTTCACCATTCATTTATTTTACACATAAAAGTTGTGTTACCTGTAAGAATGTTGTGAAATGCTGCTTCAACATTTGTGGAATCTAACGCTGATGTTTCTATGAAGGATAGGTTATTTTTTTCTGAAAAAATACAAACAATTAACAATATTAGGATTTTTAAAGAAATGTGAGAAAATTGGAAAACACACCACTGAAATAGAATTTAGGCTGGCAGGGGACACCAGAAATGGGTTTCACACATGCTACACACATGGGAAATTCAACCTGGGTTTTCAGCATGGCAAACAGAGACTTTAACCACCATATAACATGTTCTAATTGGGATTACTTTCTTTGTGAAGTACAGATTCTCAAGTACTGTCAGAAATAGAAAAAAACTGTTTACAGGCTGTTACTGTTTCTCTAAAATTTACACATTTACTTTCATCGGCCCTACAGTAAGCATCCAGTGGGATGCATAATAAAATACCAAGAAAAGCATCTTAACTCATAAAATCAGGAATAACTTTGAAAAAACACGAATAACTGGTGAAAACAACGGATCAGACTATAGATTGCAATTAGGTCACACAGCCAGGCATTAAATGCATGTGCTACCTACAGGCACAAGGGGTCATCTCAACGATATTGTATGCTTATTCATGTGTGTTGAATATGTCAATCCTATCTATAAACACCTTATGTGTTCTTTAATAGCGTTTAGGTTGAGATATGTACATGTGTACGATATTCACAGAAATGCTTAAATGAGCCACTGTATTAAATGTCTCAAAATATATAGGTAGCATGACCACCCAAAAGTCAACTGGACTCTTATGTCAGTGCAAACTGTTATGACATGCTGTTTACTTCCCCCAAAAGACTCTCTGCTGATATCTCTATCCCCAGCCCACCCCTTACAACTATCTGTGACACCCATTTCCACGGAAGCTACATCCTGATAGTTTCAGTATTAAAATTATCATTTCTTACACAAGCTATCATTTATAATTAAGCACCATTTAATTCTGAAATGGGCATTTAAGAAAATTGTCTAATTTCACCACACACAAATTTGCATAAAGCCATGTTCTGTTAAAAAAAAGTGGCTACCTTTTGCACTTATGTACCCTCAGGAAAGTCTTTTTCTATGTTCTACGTCACTGAAACTTCAAGTAACAGCACTGATCTAAATGCAGCAGTTTGCAGATCTGATACTTCACAGTTACATAAAACTAATCCCAAGGTAACAAGCAGTGTGGGAGTGTGGATGTGTTGTTACCTGCAAATGCCTTGGCCTCGTCTGTGGGTACAGCACGTAAATGTCTCAAGTCACTCTTGTTCCCCACCAGCATTATGACTATGTTTTGGTCTGCATGATCTCTAAGTTCCTTCAGCCACCTCTCCACGTTTTCATATGTCAAATGTTTGGCAATATCATATACTAGCAGGGCGCCGACTGCTCCTCGGTAATATCTGAAACAAGCACACTGGCATGGTAAACTATCTGGCAGAACTTTTGTGTCTTGTATACAGAAATGGCAAAATACACATAACCTTTTAACCACAGCTCCTGCTTTATTGACAAGGACACACAGACAGTAATTCCAATGGAAGTTCAGTCCTATTTTCACAAAGTACTTGGGAGTATAAGTATCATTAAATAGTTGTGAAATTAGTCCCTAAATATTAGCATTGCAAACATTCACCAAGACCTTGATTTGATCCCATTTTTGATACTGAACCTGAATCAAATTAAGTTTGATTCTTCACTTAAGCAAAAACATCATTTAACTCTCACTCTATACTAAAACAAAACATATCACACTGAAAATTTATTCCCATATTTGACTAGGAATTCAGGAATGTAAATGATGTAACGTTTTTCAAACAAATAAAATATGAAGTTTATGCACAGAACAGTACTTTCCACTTTCTTTTCCCCTTGCCAAGGACCACAAAAGTTAATAAAGTAAAAATTACATGTCATGTGTGAGAAAATAATTTATAAAGATCTTCAAATATCAAATCTAAATAGTGATAATGGTTATCAAAGTCGAGGCCAGTGTTGCTGCACTACTAAATATATCTTTTACACTTGTAAACACTGGTGGAATTATTTGAACAACTATGGCAAAACAATTCATTTGAACAAAAAAATCCTCCATGAATTTTCTTTAATGGCCGAAATGAACAAACTCTGTTATCTGCTCGAACCAGATGCATGTATGTGGAAATGACAAGTGACTGGCAGATACTTACGCACTAGTGATGGCTCTATACCTCTCCTGCCCAGCAGTGTCCCAGATTTGTGCTTTAATTGTTTTGCCATCAACCTGTATACTCCTGAAACAAACCATAATCCAGCATCTCATCATGTCTCATCTACTGTCTCTGGCTGCTGTTAACATGTAACTATGCATAGCGGGCATTAGAAAACAACAGAAGTAGAAAGAAAGGTCATCATAACCACATCTTAATATCTCGGATTATTACAGCATATCCTCGATATCTCCAGCATATACGCTCTGATAAGTCTCCGCTACACCCTGGAAGCATCTACGGCTCAGCCCAATAAATTTATTACCTCCCTTGGCTGACTTTTTATCCAGTCAGGTGTCTACGCTGGGAAGTTGAGCTTTTCGCTTTCAAATCATCTAATCAATTAAACTTGGCAACACAAACCATGCAGAGGTTCTCTGAAAATTATCGAACAAACCCATAGATGTGTCCAAGGTATAATGGAGACTTTTCGGAACGCATACCCTGGAGATATCGAGGATGATTACAGAACACACAGAAACACACAGAGATTCAGGGATAAAAATCTTTTTTAAAGAGTGCCTTAGACAATTTTGGTGCACCTTTGTGTAAGCAACCTTTGCATTATCCAAATCAGCTTAAAATGTCATAAGTGTATATATGCACTCAGGGTAACTAAATCTTCATCACTTTGCTCATGTATTTTCAGCCTACTGCCTTAGAAACCGCTTGACATGGTGACAGTGAACTAGTTGCAATCTCTGCTGACTGTAAAAGTTCTCTGCATTTATAGTTTTCACCAGCCACATTCAAGGAACAAATCATGTTTCTTTGGTGCCAAGTTAGGAACATGCACATATTACACCTATAGGGCAGTGGTCTGTAAATAAAGGAATCTGGACCTAACAATCCAGTGATGAACTGCTTGAGCATTAATCTATAAAGATGGGATAAGATGACGTGCCTTCAAAATCAGTGAGCTTGATCACCAGATCCCATTAGTTGCCTGTTACAGCAAGTGTATGTTACTTAAGTTCATTTCTAAGATCTTCACAGGTCTCACATTCAGGATTACTGCCCCCATATCACATACGTACTATGTGCTGTCTGCTTGTACTGGAGTGAATGAGTGAGCGGTTTTCCTGCTTGTACTGGGGTGCAGATTTGTGCTCGTTTTAGAGTGCAAACTAGTTCACCGACCATGTCCAGGCTTTTTCCTAGACATTTATATCTGGGGGTCAGGTTGACTCTCCAAATTTTGGGGGGAGTAAACACCTAGATTTGGGGGATTGAACAATTTACAAAGATTATAGATTTTCAACAATATGCCCCCAAGTCTGAATTCTAAAGAATTACCATGAGTATTTTCTGATTAGTTTGAAATCAGAAATCAATTTAGTTGATTTATTACCAATACCATTGAATCGTGTGGTTTTGATTAGTGATTTTACTTCACCAGAAGTGATGCAGTGTTTGTTTCTTATGCATGTTTTCACCTTATGCTGCATCACATAAACAGTTTTCTATGTCAAGGGGAACCCTGCATGTCTGCTTTTAAGTTTAATTACAATTGCAACTGGATATTGAACCACAGACTTTCCACGATCCTGGCAGATACTCTATGGACTCTTACTAATGCCAGATCTTCATCATCTAGCAAGGCCAGCTGTGATACTGGGTTCATACTGATAGCTGATATTAACAAGCAGTGTGTTCAATGAGTGATGACAAGCTGTCAACCACATAACAAGTGTGAATACCTGATTCACCAAGTCCCTCTACTGACGAGCAAAGACTGATGGGAACCAACATTAATCCAGAATGACCACTAGTTCAGATATTAAAAGTCAAAACTAAAGCATTTTTGAAATACGAAATTCTATTTTCATTCATCCAAGTGTCAGTCAAATATTCTGAAAGGTCAGGTGAATCAACTTAACCTTCCTCCTATAAACAATTTATGATTGGACCTGCAAGTTTTCCTCAAAAGCTAGAAATTTGATACATTCCTAGACCCTGCTGTCCAACTGCGTAATCTGACAAGAGAAGGAAAGCTACGAAATGAGTCAAAACTACTTAAATTTAGATGTTCATAAACGTAAAAGTTCCAAAAAGTCCATACCTTCCAGTACTTTTCAATGATTGTTTCAGATGTTCCAGCAAATAAAAAGTGTTAATTTGACTCTTTATTTTGATTACCTTTAGATGAAACCTGCAATAGCTGATTAAGGTGAAAGACAACCTGAGTGTTCAGGCTTAACTGTAAAATTTGGTGGTTCATAGAGTGAACAATGTTCTTTGTATTCACATTACCAACAAGTATTACAGTCAAAGCCATACGTCAGTTTTATTTGGAAGAATGACAATACACAAGAGATAAAATGCTGCTTTTTGTATCTACCATATACCCAATAATGCATGAATGTAAAAAGATTTCACCAACCGATCCACTATGAACCATGGGAAGATAATGGGTCTGGCTGATAAAAGTAACTGAAATCAATTCAAATGTTCAATTGTTACCTGCAAATATATTTAACAGTAGTCTGAGTTTAGCTCTTGAAACTTTTGTACCAAACTCAACAATGTTCTTTACATGCTCAGAGGCTGATATTTAGCCACGTCTGCAGAAAATTACATTAAACAATATTGATTACAGTCCCAATATTGATTACATATTGTCAAGATTGGTCAGTAACTCCAAGAAAAGTAAAACATTCAAAGATTCAGAAGAAAATCACTAAGTGCACTTAATTTGGAATCTTAGATAAAACTATTTAAATCTAATTACATCTTAACTCATGATGCATAAATCAGGTCATGTACACAAAAGCCTTGACACTTTAGACAATTTACTTCCTGGCACACAGGTGACACTAGAATCCTGATTTTCATATATGTGATCCCCATTTTTACATTGTTATCACTACAGGGTATTAAAATAGTTCACTACATTATTTTACTCGAATGGGACAAACTCAAGGAGTGGTTTTGTTTATTTCCCCTCGACAATTGGATGCTTATCTCAACAGTATATCGTATTATCAAACTCAACTCACCGGGGATCATACAACTCTTGCAGCCACAAGACGCACAAAGTTACTGTTACTTTCCATCTTTACAAAGTAGCCATTCACAGCTGGGTGAACTGGGATACTGTCCCAGTACTTTGTCCAAGTTAACAGTATGTTGCTGTACCCGCAACTAGGTGTATGCACACATTTGTGTGACTACAATCTTATCAACTACCAATAGATTTGTGGATTATTTTCTGAGTGAGTGAGTGAGTTTAGTTTTACGTCGCACTTAACAATATCCCAGCTATATGGCGACGGTCTGTAAATAATCGAGTCTGGACCAGACAATCCAGTGATCAAAAACATGAGCATCGATCTGCGCAATGGGGAACCGATGACATGTGTCAACCAAGTCAGCTAGTCTGACCACCCGATCCCGTTAGTCGCCTCTTACGACAAGCATAGTCACCTTTTATGGCAAGCATGGGTTGCTGAAGGCCTATTCTACCCTGGGACCTTCACGGGTTATTTTCAGAGCACAGGGTTGTGTACTGAACATTTTCACATGTACGAACGTCTAAAGTCTCCAAGGACTGACAAAGACCCCAATAAACCCTGCATTATGGGCCTGGCTAATGAAAATTGTAAGGCTTACACATTTTCTAATTATATCCAGTTATTTTACATAAATCCAACTGGGTGACATCAGAATGGATTTATTCATGGCACTTGCCTTGGGTGGTCTACAACAATATCCATTAGAGATTGTCTGATGAGTCATAATAAACTATTGATTCCTTTCTCTAAAGCAGTGATTGATTCTACCTGTTCAGATTCCTGGCATGTGGTTATTACAAGAAATATTGCTTAATATCAGCCATTCTTTAAAATGCTCACTCAATCCCTTGCTCTCTACCATAAATCCATCATTAATATTGCAAGTATCTGCTGATTCATGTAACACATGAGATTTGAAGTTCATCCTGCATAATTCTACATTTTGGACATTGTATATAATTGCCAACAACAAAATCCCAGGTAGATGAAAGTTTGTTTCAAATTTACAATGGCACTATCAGACTTTAGTGTGGGCACTGCAAAAGCTCTCATGTGTATAAACAAATACAATAACTAAAATGAAAGTCAGCAAGAATCATACATGACCAGGATGGATGCTTAACATTAGTCACACCATGGCACATCTACAATGAGACAGGGCTGTGTGTTGTGACACACCGTCAAACATTATGATCAACATGTCATTTGTCCTAGGCCAAATCCTGGAAATTTCCCTATCTTTTATGATCTCAACAGCAGTAAAAGTGATATTCAGTAATTAATATGACACTTCCCACTCTCCAGAAATCTACGGTTGATATGGAACTAGCCACAGAATGTATCAGGTTTTTAAAAAGAAACAAGAATTACTCCACTGTTAAAGCATGTCCACATTCTAACAGAGCAACTTGGTAAGTAATAACCACATGGTTTCATGGACAGTGACGAGCAATGGTGTTCAACATGTTCAAGAATGAGAGAGTTTGGTTTAATGCCACTTTTAGCAATACAGTCAAACCCCGTTTACCCTGACATTTTGGTTTCTCTCGAAAATCGTCCCGATGGCGAGACGTCCGGTTAACTGGATTAAACATCCAAAACGTGAAAATTAAGTGAAAGGATAAAATATTCATGTATGTATATCAATAAATCAACAGTCAGTAGTAATAACAGTGAATCATCGTAACATATAAGTGTACCGATAATACATGGAAGGTGGAACATAGGTTACTGTAGTTGTCTCGGACATAATCGTGTAGCGTATGGAGCTTCAGATGGTAAGTTAGATGAAAAACATACATCGATGACAAAAAATTTCTATTTTGCCAATTGCATATTCCTTTGTTAATTTCAAATGCCCTAAAAACATACATCATATCGAATTTATGCTGTCTGCAGAAAGTAAATTTCCGGACGGGATCACATGACTTAGATCATGTGGCAGGCTATCTTTAACTTGCATCGCGACAGATAGCAGGGGTCGATTTATAAGTTTTATATACAGTACAATTACAGTGTAGTTTCCCTTAATCCTACTTAACATGTGTTTTCGTTACTGATGAGATGTTCTCACACGCGCCAATTCATAATGAACAACCCAAGTGACACGCGTCACTAGTGTTTTGATGGCTAATTAATCAATTCACACCAAATACCTCCTGATAGATTAAGAAATCACATGCACGTTGCACAGATCTCTCCGTCCGGATAACTGGATCATTTTTCAATGGAAATGTATGGGAATGGTTTGAAAATTTGCTGTCCAGGTCCGGGAGTGCAGGGTCCGGTTAAGTGAGTACAACATAAAAATCGTCCGGAAGGCGGGGTTTCCGGATCTGTGGGGTCGGGGTAAACGGGGTTCGACTGTATTCCAGCAATAGTATGGCATGGGACAGAGGAATTAACCATCAGGCTACCCCATCATCCCACATGATCAAGACATGCAGTATGGGTACTAGGTGTATTATATAATGATCTTGATGCTATCTCTACATTTGGCCTCAGAGTATCATGTAGAGAACCCTTGAAATGTATCAGTGCACCTCTTAACATGGAAAGAAACCTTTCGAAAACTTCCCACTTCACCACAGGACTAGTGAGTTGACAATTATTTGTGGTCCTGTCTGTACTTCACCGGACCAAAAGAACTTTCCTCATTTTACATAACTATCTAGTGTTCACGTTAACGCAGTAAGATGCGTTTTTCACGCAAAAAAATAATAAACCCTTTCAAAAAATATTTTGTGCATGTTTTGGACGCATAGATTCTGATCTACATAATTTTAAAACGTACCTTAAAACCACAACATATTGACAAACAATATATTTTAACATGATTCAGGATATTGTGTTTAAACATGATAGAGGATATTGTCTGAAAATTTCACACGTAGAAGATTTGAACTACACATATATAATTTTATTTCTGCACACACTCGTACAAAACCTACCGCGATCACTATCAATACAAAATCCACTAGCCACAAAGACAACTGTGCGCTTATCATTTACCTGATGAATTCTCACAAGCCACGGACCAGTGTTGATTTCACACACAGCTGTTCTAAGGGACACAACTCAGTGGGGTAAGATGTTGAGACGAGGGTCCCTCAGCTCACTGGCCCAAGTTTCACTATATAGCCCTGTATCAATGAGTGCGCCCACCTATATATAAAAGATAACCTTAATCTGCAATATTCATGTATTTCTCACCTTGTGGCAAACTCTACTCCTATTGTGCTCTTGCTCTCCAAGTTGAACTCATTCCTGGTGAATCTGGACAGTAGATTACTCTTTCCAACTCCCGAATCTCCAATCAGGACAACTGCAACAAAACATAACAGTCAGTAGTACACAGACAATGAAGCAGTTTTGCTAACACTATAGGAGGAGTACACAGCACGCAACAGAAGTAACAGAAACAAAGTAGTTCTTTGATTTTAGTTTAGTTTAATACTGCAATCAGCAATATTTCAGCTATATGACAGCAGTCTGTAAATCATGGAAGTCTGGAGCAGACAATTTAGTGATCAACAGCATGAGCACTGTTGCACACAATTAGGATACAATAACATGCAACCCAAGTCAGTGAGTCTGACCACCCGTTTTCCGTTAGCTGCCTATTACAATAAGCATAGTTTACAGAAGATCAATTCTAACCTAGATCTTCATGGGTAATCATAAAGACTATGATGTTGACGCACCATTCAAGCTTACATTTGGAGTATTTACCCCATCCACTTACTAAAGCATTACGATATACTGTAGCATCAATAATCATGATACTCTATCATACGATAAATATGAGATGTTGATATTTTTTTTTTGTATCTTAATAAAATTGTTAAAATTGATGACTATGTGAAAATTTACACCTTTCCTTGATATAAAAATGTCTGGGTTTTTTTAAAGAATAACTAAAAATAGCGCATCGTGGAATGCATTGAATCGAATCCTTCTAAGATATCGTGATATGTATTGTATCGTAAATTTTCTGTAATGTTCCACCTCTACCACTTACTCTTAATTGTGGATGTTGACTCCTAAGACTGATTTTTAAAAGCTTGTGTAACACACCATGCAGAAAAGGGATCAGATTTTTAATTCATGTAAATCAACTTCTTTTATGGGTTTACATGTAAATCAGACTATTAGCACTATTCATTAACAGAGCATTTCTTGGTTGACATGGATCAAAATAAATACATGAAGATTAAATTTTACCTGACAGAAACTCTCCACCTCTGTTAAACCCCCTCCGTGAGCATAGACATATGGAACTTGCATAAGAACCTAACATCAAACTGCTCTCAAACACGACGATGATCAAAATGCCATTGTATCTATCAAATTTAAGTGGTATCATGTCAAGATGTTCAAAATACAGTTGAGACACAATAACAAACAAAGGTGATCTGTGATATCAAAACCAACATGTCCTGAACTCTGAACCCACTTTGGTTTCTGTCACTGACCCATCAACTTAGTCAAAAAGCACCCGAACATTTACCATAAACACCTGCATGAGAACATATCAAAACCATGATTATTGGCCTTAAAATTACAGTTGGAATGAGCATGGTTACTAAAATCATGAATGTAAAAAAAGTCCACCAATGTCTACTTACATTTTAGAATAAAATCAACCTCATCATCAGGGAAATATTGCTTCATAATGAAACATGAGTGGTAGATACTGTCCATTTCTACAAGTTTCAGCAAACAGTTTAACTAATAACCTTCCACACCAGATGTGATCAGCAATGAAGTACTTTGGTATTGGTAGACAGTGATATATATGTAGCAGATGTAGGCAAAGAGATCCTGTTTGTAAACACTATGACTCACCGGTATTACTATCATGACTATTAATAGCATTTAGTCCAGGCCAGCCTGGAACTTGGGAATGAGTAAGAATCAGATAATAATGTTAGCTCTCGAGGCATCAACTGTAATCAACAAAATGAAGAGAACAATATTAAGATAGCATAACTTTGATGCTTAAACAACTATTACGGGTTGGAAAGGGAGACAACTGACACTTGACATGGCTTCTATCATGGCGTCTGTTTGGAAATGTTTCCATTTATTATGTGCACCTTCAATATGTATAAATGACAGCCATTTCACAAGTATTTTCTGTAGCTATACACAAGAAATTGTCATCCACACTTTCTTGTTCCTTAACTGTATATTTCTTAGAACGTATTTCATTTATTTTGTGCCTGGTGTGTATCCATTAGGTTAAGATCACACAATTATTGACAAATTTACCTTAACTTTAAAGATTTTCTAATTTCACACAATAATAGATCTTCATAATCTCACGAAACATGTGGAATAAATGTACAGATGACAGACTCTCCTGAAAGTTCACTGAAACCAAATGAATTGGCCTACCAAAGGAAATCATGAGTACACGTTTACACTTAAAATAGAAATGGCCACACAAATTGCAGAATTAACGTAATAAAGACAGGTGGTATGTTTTGCACCATCCTTCACATGCCTACTTACAATGAGCATAATTTTGATTGTGATGATCCAGAATATGTAACCAGCAGATCAAAAATATGTTTCAATGAAAGACTTCTGGGTCATTTTCAGTATGTTCAAGCACTGAAATCATGAATCGATAAGATTGACAAGCAAAATCAAATTTATTCTTTTGTGTACACACCAGATGTTACCGACTCATCTGTGAGATGTACTGCCTGCATGAACCACATAGACAAAACCCTGCATCAAGTAAGTGTTGGTAAGTGAACTATCCTATGTCCCATCCTTGCTAACCGACAAACCTGTTTCAATATGACAAATGTGAACAGTACCTTGGGACGGGAAATCAATCAAGTCTGTGTCAACCAGGCCGGACAGGCTACTCTGGTTATATAGATGGCCGTCAATCATCAACACGAATGTGATTACATAAGCTTTGCAAATTATATAACTCAAGTACATACACATGCAACGTGTCATTGTCAATTACATACAATAGATGTATGGATATCCTAGACCTTCGAAGGTAATTACAACCCTCTATTAGTTTCTGTGTCAAGACTTGTGTGTGTTACTATGTGAATGTTATCATGCAAGGTTTTACCTTGACTCACAAACATGGGGGTACCTGGGACCGCTAATTATAAGTTTTGGGGTCACTGGAGGCATTATGATGGTCCGATGAAGTAGTGAGTGAATTTAATTCTATGCCTCCTTTAGCAATATTCCAGCAATATCATGAATGGGGACACCAGAAATGGGCTTCACATATTGTACCTATGTGGGGAAATGAACCTGGGACATTGGTGTGATGAGAAAATGCTTTCATCACAAGGTTACCCTAATACCCCTCCTATGAAAGAATGGTTCAGAAACTATATGTTTTGAGAATTCTTTCAGAGCCAGGAGTGAATCATTTATTATGCCAACTGATGGGTGAAATGATGTAAAGATAAAAAACTGCCCTGAACGAACAACCAAACCCTTTACAATCATGCATGTGGTGTGGTTTCAAGTACAAAGAACAATATCATGCCTCACTCTGGACACAGTATTTTGTTCCCACCATTCTCAACATGTGTGAGTACGGGACATAAATTTGTGCATCACATAAATCCCTGTTGTCACAACTGTAAGTGCAACAACAGGTGCAGGTTTTCACCTAACCCGCAAATCTAGTGGTCCAGAGAACCTCTATTACCAATTTTAAGCTTCTTTACGAGAAATATGAGGGTTCCAGAAAGTAATGAAAAGGAGTTGAACATTGCACCATAACATAAAATATATGGTCACATGTTTCTGCATTGTGTAACATCCTGAAAATGTTTCCTCCTGTCACTTACTTGTGTGTGACTAAAAGATTATCAAGGATGACAGATCAACTACAACAGTGTGGAAGGGAGCAGCCATGAAACAAAAGTGAAACAAAAGTGAATCAACTGGTGCATCTCCACCTAAAAAGCTGCAGTTCTATTCAATCAGCATCCTGAGCGACACATCCTAAGCGACAACCCAAGACACAAAAAGTTGATATGTATTGTTAGTCTGTCTGGCAGTAATGATTAAAACTGAGGGCCGGGTAGCCTTGTGGATAGTGCTTTAACTCGTCATGCTGAAGACGCTGGTTTGATCCACAACATGGGTAGAATGACCGAAGCCCTTATCAGGTGTCCCCAGTGACTCCCCACCATGGTATTGCTGGAATACTGCCAAAAGCAAGGTATTAAACAGATAAAACATGAACTTCATTTTAACTGCTGCATGGTATAGCAGTCAACTGCATGTAAACATATATGTAAATATGATACACACTATCAGGAAGTATTGCAATTTATACCCTCACTTGAGTGAACTGGGTGAATACCTGACATTAACAAGGTTTGATTCCTACAACATGCCAAAATTGATTCACAACCTGATCTAGTTGTAAGTGGCTATGACATGGATCAGATTTTCAGGTGAGATAACTTTGCTCCATGCAAGTTTTTTGTATCCTGAGAACAGCATCATTGTTCACAAAAGCAGTCACTAAATTCAAGCCTTTAGGTTTTTACAATTTATAGACTGCTTACAAATGCTTGAAAAAAGCGTAGTGAAGCATTACCCAACAAACACACTAAAATAATTCAAACTGGCAACCCTTTCCAGAATTTCTATACATTCTGTATGTAGTGAAAAATGGACACCTTCTTCATGTATTGTCATTTATATGCGTGTGCCTATGTCATCCATGCACTCAATACTTCCATGTATTCATCTATTTTGGGGTGGTGGAGAGAGATACTGGATGAAGCGTAAACAAAACCTTATAAAATACTACCATATAGCAAACAACCCACTTTTGTCATCATTTGGAAGTAGAGTTGACACAACTGAGTGGATGATCAACTTCTATGCTTTGTTCTTCCCACCTTTTTTTATTGTTATCTCATTGTGTTATGCAAATGTATCTTGTATTTAAACTATTTATACCAGCAACTTCTAAAAAGCCACTCAAACAAATCATTTGGAAATAGTCTAAAACTCATTTCCTGCTACCTGTAAAATTACTACTTAACCAATGAACTGAAATTCATTAAACACAGAAGACCTAGAACAGACAAGAAAAATGTTTATAACTTTCTGAGTAAAGTCTGACTGCCTTCATGCCATACATACCAAACTGACGACACACCTGTTTGATATTCTACACCAGTAACAACAGCCTACATCTAATCACTCACAAAATAAACCATGGAAACATGTACCACTGATTGCATTACTGACATTTCTGGAAATTTGCTGACACTTCTTAAAAAGCAAGGTCGTAGGGTAAAGCTGTACAAGTTCATACAATAGTGAATAAAGATTTCATGCATGTACATGCAAACGTATCAGATTTATCTTGCGTTGTTTAGACATCAATTATCTAACATCAGAAGGAATGTATGTTCAGCGCCTGTGATTAATAACGTCCGAACTGGCAATTGTAAACACTAACGATTGCACATATTCCTTAATTAAAGATAAATCATATACGCATTTAGTATAAGCCACGATTATACGGGGTACACGCCCACCTACATATCGCTGAGGCAACTATACAACCTCAGGTGACCCTATGATAAATCGATCATTTCCACAATTCATACATGTATTAGAATACTGACTTGGGTTAATATTGTGTCAGTTAGGGGACAATTTCCTTTAAATTTGACTTTTCTGTGACAACCGTTTGACACTTAACCTATAAACCACTTTGATCGTATAGCAGGTGCCTGTTTGTTCGTCGTTTCCGTCCTTGTCAAACGAAGTCAAAATGGAAGTTGCGTAGCACCAACTCCCATCTAGCATACAAATCAGCTACAAGACGAACCGTATCTGTAAAGATACACAGATCTCATTTTAACTGATAACCGATGTCGCATTTGACTGGTGTCACCTTACCTTTGAAAAGATAGTCGTATTCATCATCCTTAGTGCCCATTTTCTTTGCTCTTCCGCTTGGCAGACGCTTGTAAACAAATGCCTTGATGTCCCAATAAGAGCTTACTTTGGGAAACAATAATTATCTACTGCCTACTGAAAACTTCAGCAAACACGGTTCAAACGGAAGATTAACACCACAAACGCAGATGATTACGATTTAGGCCGATGACAGCCAATACTCTCGTCGTCTATTCCCTTCTCAGCAGCCAATATGGCGGACCATTCAACGCCCCTTGGACGACTGCGCATGGAATGACGTCACCACAGTAAGCGGAAGTGAAGTCGTCTAACAACATATCTAGTCTGACTGAGATGATTATAAGATAAGAACATGATGGTAACTTCCAACAGAATTAACGCACAAATATATAACAACCATTTGGCACAATAAGCTCAGAAAAAACAAGGTTATTGTTTAACCTCAAACATGCATTCACCGGGCTTTGGAAGACGATTAATCCTTTCAAGTGAAAGTTATTAAAAGTATTAAACATTAATACCAGTTGCAGTGGTCTGGAGCTTGATAAAAAGAATTACCCACAAGTAGATTGAAAGTGTGGAATCCAGAGTAGAATATGTCCTCAGTGATCTGTTCTGGTCGTGAAAGTGGATCGGGTGGTCCGATTCAATGGGTTGTCGGGCCCTGATGCTAATGACTTTAGCATAGTAAAATCGATGTTATTGCTGTCAACGACTGGTTTGACGTTATCAGATTTGAATATTTACTAATTGCTACGAGATTTAAGCAATATGTTACGACTGCGTCATAAAACAAAATTGACATATTTTTAGTGTATTAGGTCAATTCGTCTGAATATCAGGGGATAATATTACTGTGTGGACAGATCTAGGAGCTTAAATTACCGTATGCTTATACTACCGTTCTTTCATGTGAAAAATGTTCATTTCAGAGGCTAAATGTTAGTCAAAATGTGAGTCAGCGTCTACTGGTTCGACTCTGACATGAGTAGGCCCGTGGGTTCGTCGCGTTATATCATCATTGTGTAAAAAACCTACAACTGTTGAAGCTATTGTTGGTTTGACCGCCATACCACAATCGTTAATGCACATACCGTCCTCCCTTTATTAAAAGCGCCGTATATTGTCATATTTGCATTGAACCCACCCTGACATATTAGTGAGTGTGGTTTTAACCTGCTTGTAGCCATTTTCCAGGAATAACACGGCGGGGGACACCAGAAAAGGGTATCACACTCTGTACCCACGTACGGAATTGAAACCGGGTCTTCATCGTGACCTGCTAACACTGTAAGCACTTGGCTACTCCACCGCCCCCTGTACCTCAAACATTGTAATGGCTGGAACTTGTACTGCTCGACATGAGAGGGATGGGAAATTTTGAATATTCACATTTCATACAACCTTGTGGAGACAATGTATCAAGACGGGGTACGCCAGAAACGGGCTTCACATATTGTACCCATGCTGGGAATCAAACCTAGGTCATCCGCGTGCAGAGCGAACGCTTTAACCACCGAACCGTGGAAAACTTCGTAATTAAGGAGAAATAGACCGACCATAGAGGAAAAAAGTACTGTTAATCAGGAGAAAGCTTTCATATTCCGAGCAGTAACTTTCAGAGAAGTGAGTGAGTGAGTTTTGCTTTACACTGCTTTTAGCTGTGTTCCAGAAATATCACGGCGGGGTACGCCAGCTTACAGAAAAGTGAGTGAGTGAGGTTTGCTGTTCACCGCTTTTAGCTATGTTCCAGAAATATCACGGTGGTGTACGCCAGCTTACAGAGAAGCGATTGAGACTGGCTTCACTCGGCTTTTAGATGTGTTCCAGCGATGTCACGACGGGTGACACAAGAAATGGACTGAACACGATGTACCCATGTAAGGAATCGAACCCGGATATTAAGCATGCTCTATTCATCATTCTAGCCCACTGCCCTCATTACGAACCAGGAGTATTGCAGAGCTACAGATGACTAACTATTGGGTCATTGAGTTATGTACTCGCAGGTGATCTCAGTTGGGTATCCCGAGTTTCCTTCAGTAACTAAACACATCGTACAATCTTCTCCATTGTGTGGGGAATCAAACCCGCATCTTTCGCGTGATAAGCGAATGCTTTAACCACAAGACTACCCCAGCACCCCGACAGAGAAACAGGTTCAATAGCGAGATTAAATGACGGGACTGTTGTATATTACTGACTTCTGTCCTTTCACATGAGCAACAAGTGAACGTTCACTGTCCTCCCAGCACGCGGCGTTGTTGCAGTTAGAGGAAGGTTGGATTTCAGTCAAAGGTGAACCTACCTTCGGCAACCCGTTGTGCACAAGTGACAGCATGTAAGAACACGTGTTCAGGTATTGATGTCAGATGTACTGGTAGGTTTAATGTAGACCACAATTAAACGATGGTTACACGTATGGGATTACCCGAGAAGCTGTACGCGATGCAAGCAGGAGATGGACATATATCCAAATGCCTTCAGGAAAGTGGTCAGTGTACCAACGTTATGTACTTTCTGAGTAAAGTACAGATTCTAGTAACTTTTTTGGGTTGTGTCCCATGTGGAATTCGAACCCATACCCCCAGAGTCGGGCTCCTAATCGCCAGCACACAATGTGAGCCGCCTAATCAACTCAGCCACAGTGTGTGTGAGTTCGAATCTCGTATTGGAGACAACCCAACAAATGTATTAGAATGTATACTTTATTATGAATGTGTAAACCCAAATGAAACATACGTTTGCAGCTTACATATTTAAGTCAATATAAAACTATGAGCATATGGGAAGGGGGGATTTAGTTTAGTTTTTCGATTCCGTTAGCAATATTCCACCAATATCACGACGGGGAACACCCAAAATTGGCTTCACACATTGCACCCATTTGGGGTATTGAACTGGGCCATCAGCGTGATCTAATCATTATTCTACCCCACTGTCCCCATTATGAAACAGGAGTATTTGCAGAGCTACAAATAAATTAAATTATTGACTTAGGAACTCATTTGTGTACATCGCAACTGGGTATCCTAATTTTTCTTCGAGTAACCAAATAAATTGTACCCACCTCACACAAACACAAGACTTTGTTCTACCAAAGTTTATTGATTGTAAAAATACAGTAAAGCCTAAATGTAGGTTTCGTATGTATTACGCGCTTGTTATTCATGTTTGATCTGTAATATGAGAAACGATAAGAAAGACTGCAAGTTTCCAAGTGCATGTGCTGAAATAGAACATCTCGGTATACCTCCGTTACTTTTTCTATTTTGCATGTACATTTGTAATATCAACTTTACTGAGTATTTATGAAACTTCAAGCGTACCTGTACGCAAATGACTGGGATAGGAATGGAGTTTTCACGTAATTTTAAGCAGCTAAGCAGCTTATCTGTACCTGTGTCACTATTGTAATATCTTTGAGAGGCATGTGTAATAGAAGGTGGATCAGTAAGGAAGGCGGTGTTTACAATACTCTACTTTGACAGCTGGCCATCAGGGCCTGCTGCTAACTGCAAGCTCTGAAATCTACAGACACTGAAAGACATCTTCAGGCCCATTTTGTTAAAGTGAAACCAATAAAAACAAAATAGACTACATTGTACACAGTTTCACGCTGTTCTAACAAACTCAAGTGAAACTTATGACACACAGAAACCTAATATGATGGGTCGTGAGTGATTCCCGAACATTAAAACAGAAAAAGAAGGGAAGCATTCCAGTTGAAACATAATTGACAGACAGGGTACTGTAGGCCATAAAGACCTCCACATATTTGAAACTGCTAGCCCGATACAATTACAACTGGTGCTGGGCCTCCGGGCCGGCGGTTATTTCGAACGTTAAAGGAGGATATCGGTATATGGATGAACAACACTTTTTTTATTGCCCTCACTACAATAAAAACGATCCATACATTGTTTTCCCAACATTAGCAGACACTAAGTGCGAACAGTCTGATTGACAGTTTACTGCTACTGCCAATGTGCTAGGGAGACTACAGCCCTGTAATGAGCTGTACTTGGGACACCCATGGCCTTGCCCCAAGACTGTACTGAATGCAGAACCTGTGGATGTATAATAATTCAGACCCCTAGAAAGGCAAGTCTAGATTGGGGCGCAAGTTTGTTAAAGAAATTATCATTTAAACTGCGCAAGTCTACCCTGTTGACAATCACGATCACTAATTCATACAACGAAAGAAGGGGCCAGACTAGGGAAGAAGTTGAGTTGTCGGCATAACACTGGAATGCTTCCTGCTTTCGTCTGAGTTTATCGGTTCATGACAATCAGTTTAATTTTATGTTTATCTATTCCAAATAATACCAACAAACACGTGATAAATGTAGATATCTCACTCGATCGATGTGGGTGAGTTCACGTGCACAACCCGACACGAATGATAATGAAGCTTGTCTCTGTAACTTCCTCGTCACCTCAACAGTTACCGACTGTACAAACAGACCAATATATGAGTATAAATAGAGAATCCCACCCGAGTGTCTTTAGATATCAAATAAATCACCACGAGCTGATAAAGTTACTGATTTGTTTTTACTTTCATAAACACTCACTGTTACGTAAATATTTTGCTACAACTGAGTCAGTAAGGTTATGACAATACATATTTATATTTCAAAACGCCTGCATTGTTTGCTATCCTTTGGGCTTCGATGACAGCATTAGGAGCCGTACAACCCACGTAAACAAAGGGTCGCAGATCGAAATATCGTTACAAGTTTTAGGATAATTTCTCTGTGAAACGGAACCGTTTTAACAAAGATGTTTAATTAAATGTGTAGACTCATAAAAAATAAAACAGTTATGAAATCTGTACATTATATTGACTGTACTGTGTAAAATGTGAGGAATCGTCACATCTTTCTGGCCTGTGGCAGAGATACTATGCTGGCTCGCCACTTGGAACTCTACGGATACCTATTAGGGCCACGCTCCGATATTATTCGGCATCTTGTATCTTGAAAATTCAACTTAGCATCTTCCGTAGAACTCTGGGTAGGAGAGTGTTCGCTATTATTAAGTTGAATTTTCAAAATACAAGATGCCGAATAATAGCGGAGCGTGGCCCTAATAGGCTTCCGTACATAACACTGTAAGGGTATTGTACAAAATTTACTGTCAAGACGGTATCTCCTAGGACTAAAAACTTTAACTCACTCACTTACCAAGAATCTAATCTCCAGAATACACGTTTCGATAAATCTCTAGTAGTGCCCATATATCGGAACGTATACACTGGAGATTTATATATTATATTTATTTATATATAATATTTATATAATATTTCTGTAGCTGTACTCACTGACTTTTGTGAAATGTCTGATAACTATTCAAAAACACTTTACGGAGTTACAAACGACTGTCCGTGGATGCTTGAGAAACTAACTGTCCGTTTCATGGGACTAGTTAGTCTTTAAGAAACCCGAATGTTATATCCATAATGCTTTATCATTATCTTTGACTAATTGTTGTCTATTTTACGCTATTCATATTATATTTTCATTGCCAATAGATTGTTTATTGAACAATATATTAATTAAAACGTAAAGTGAGTAATTTTTCTAATTATATACTTGACTGAATGAGAGTACATGATAAATTATCGTAAACTATCTTCATAACGAACCGTGTGGGGCTTTTTTTCTTGTTTAGGTACTTAATATAATAGTTCAGTCAAATTGCGTTTGACGTGAGTTTCACTTCGTTGTCTCTTAGTGTACTGAATATAGTACGCACAAAAAGTACGGAATAGTGTGAATCGTGTATTCAAATACTGTCGTCCAAAATCACGGTGACGTGAACATATCTTAGCTCCAAAGTCACCACTCAGTTCTCCAGCGACAGAAACATGTAGTGATGTAGACTGGAATGAGTGTGTCTGTGATATTGTATTATCGACTCGACCACATCGGTGGAACGTGAAACTATCATCTGCCTCCCTCAGTCCAGGTCCAGTAAGCTGTAGAGAGTCGACAATGCTGAAAGTGCATTTAGGGAAAGTCATATAAAGACGACTGGAGCTTAGATAGCTTTGGGTCATTATGCTATGAAGGGTCAGTTGTCAAAAAGTACCATTTAAGATCGGAATCGTTTGTAGAGAGGCAATTATAGTGAATATCAAAACAGTTATATAGGGCAGAATGATAGTTCTAGTGAATGCCATAACATTTACACATGGCAGAGACATAGTCCTAGCGAATACTATATATACCTGTACATATGTACGGCAGAGTGATATTTGTGGTGAATGCTATAACGATACACATATAGAAAAGTGATAAGCCTAGTGAATGCCACAGCATTTACATATGGCAGAGGGGTAGGTCTAGTGAATGCTATAAGAATATATGCATATACATGACAAAATGATAATTCTAGTGATATAGTATAAAGTATTTTTAATGCAGTTTGGATTGAAAACAATTGAGATATACCCATCCTGTACTAAACTAACCTCACTGACCCAATGGTACCCACTGACCCTGAGACGTACTTCATTTTCAGAGTCACATTTTCTTGACATGCGTGGACTTTCCTGTCCATATTTGCTGCAGCGTCTGTATGTCAGACCGACATAACCTATACTTTGAAACATGGATAGGTAAGAAAGATGGCAGGCCTGAAGTACATAGGAAGTATTATGTCAATGGTATTCGTGTATTTATCTTCTGGGTACAGAGCATGATCCACAAGCTATGTGTGACCTGGAGATACAAATACATTTAATGACTGTCATGTGCCAACTGTGTATTTGATTTGATCAGGAGATATCTATATTTTTTGTACATATGTTTGTTAGTGCGTGTCAGTTTTCCACAAATTTATTCATAAATTGTCAAAAAATCACACACAGTCATACTTTCTGTTGTTGACGTAGCAACGTAATAGTGTGTGTAAACATGTTTACATGACTATCCTCAGTAGCTCTTGTTTAGCTTTCTGGCTGTGGGTCTTCGGAGGGCATATCGTATCAGTAATGTGTTTCCTGTAATCTGTCACATTCCAATGGACTTCTCATAACCATCCCTACCCCACTTCCTCATTACCCCTGGGGATCCGATATACTGTTATTCTATACCGAGACCTGCCTGAGCCCTTCTTATAGACTCGTTCCTAGACCTAAGAATTCTTAACTTTGGTCGTATCCAATGTGTTAAGAATGGGCTTAAGATAGACACACAAAAAACCACCTGCGAAGGTGCACCCCAATCAGGTACGTACAGGTACATAGATACAGAACAATGCCAGGAACCAAGCTATCGTTCGAAACCTATGCCGAGATCCGATCAAGTCGTTTGTCCCTCCCGGAAGCGAAGAGGAAATACCACAATTCGCAAACCTGATATAAGCGAATTCGGGGCAGCTCCGAGCCAACTCCCAACATGGCAGAATAGTTCACGACCTGCTGGTGAAGTATCCCCACGTCTTGCTTTCCAACCGAGAGAAAGAAATCCTGGAGCAATAGGGTCTCACCTCACCACCCAAATCCCTCGCTAGATTCTGGAACTCTAGTTGCTGTGCTTTCTCGCGTTTATAGAAGGCGGGAAGATAGTCGATTTTGTCTACATCTGCCAACCCAACTAATTTTGACACGCTGTGGGCAAGCTCCTTATCGTTCTAGCCAACGACTGTCCGGAACCCAAGGACAGACACTACAGATGCCTCTGTCCTTTTTCAAACACTGCCTATAACATCATACTGAATGGAGAGATGTACGATGGTGATATTTCCCAAAGTCTACTCTGGAATATTTCCAAAGTTAGTGTTTTTATGTCAGGCGATATAGGGAGACACTGAGATTTGTGTTAAGAGTTTAGTCGTGTCAGCTATCCGTGTCATCCTTTATACATTCAAGGCGATATAAAGGTAAATAGCCTATATTACTTGGAATGCTACTGGCAACTTTAGATGTGATTATAAATACTCGCTAGTGAGAAGATTACGG
Organism: Haliotis asinina; assembly: GCF_037392515.1. NCBI lineage: Eukaryota > Metazoa > Mollusca > Gastropoda > Lepetellida > Haliotidae > Haliotis > Haliotis asinina. Next base: position 33,404,095 of record NC_090292.1, on the reverse strand, counting down.
TTTGGGTTATTCTTACATCAACAGAAAATAGTGTATATCATCGTCAATGCAGGGACAGAAGTTACTGTACTGATAGTAACACATATTTTGAAAATACAAATTTACATATTCTTCCTTATTCACCTTATTTAACATGTCTAGATGTTTACCTGGTGATAACAATGTCCAGTATATTGAAATATGCATTCGTTAAGTGCATCCGTCCAATACTTGGAGTATGGATACTGTCCTAGCACGTGCAAGCTTTCTCTGTTTGCTCTATTTTTACTCTGCAGTGACCAGGTTATTTTCTCAACACTTGCAACAGTTCGGAGATGATTGTGAGTGAGTGAGTGAGTTTAGTTTAGTTTTACGCCGCACTCAGCAATATATATATATATATATATATATATTGTCGGACTTCGGAGGGCAGAGGTAACTAAGAAGTTTGTTGCGTCCCACAGTCGTTCATGTATTTAGAAATGTTGCTTATGAGTCAAAAAATCAGCCATAGGAGGATACGGACAAGTAAACTGTTCTCACCATTGTAACTTCCCGTCAGTAGTTTATGTGTAATCTTGGAAGGTTCCTCCCCATTTAAAGACAGCCTGTCGTGAAATTCACCGCCGCTTTCAGTCTCCTCAACTCACTGGATTGCTTGGCGCGCTGTGCAGATGGCTCCTGCACGAGTTTTCTATGCACATGGTCACCATATTGGAACCGAAAGTAATTGAAGATATTTGGAAATCGTTTCCCGCCCTTTAATTTAAAGATATCTCCAAAATTATTAGTGATATCTATAGTTTGATTTTAAATGTCAGTAATAGCAAGAATTGAAGATATCTCTAATCGAAGTAGCCGGAAGTATTTGAAGATATTTGGAAATCGTTTCCCGCCCTTTAATTTAAAGATATCTCCAAAATTATTAGTGATATCTATAGTTTGATTTTAAATGTCAGTAATAGCAAGAATTGAAGATATCTCTAATCGAAGTAGCCGGAAGTATTTGATGATATCTTCAAATCGTTTCACGCCCTTTGATTTAAAGATATCTGCAAAACTATTACTGATATCTATAATTTGATTTTGAAATGTCTGTAATAGAAATATCTTTAAACGAAGTAAAGACATCCCTAACTGAAGATATTTGTAATACATTTGTACATATGTATTAGTTATTTCAAGATATCTTCAGTTAATGGAATTATGTACACTACGGTTGTGATTGTTTTACAGATATCTTAACACATTTAGAGATATCATGAAATATGTTTTGGATATCTTTATAACATTTTGAGATATCAGTAATTTTACTTTGGATATGAGAAATAGATTAAAGATATCTTCAATGATTTACAGATATCTTTAAACACAATCGATGTCTTTAAATGAAAGACAGATATGTTTAAAACAATTGAAGATATATTTAATTTCTTAATAAATGTGAAAACGGCTTGCCATTGGCCCAGGCTTTTAATGACGTCATTGCGTCCCAACACATTATTTGTGCGTGACGAAGAATGCATACTAGCCAGTCGCACTTTTTGGTTTGTTGTTGTTGTTGTTGATGTTGATGTTGGTGGTGGTGGTAGTGGTTAACGCCACACTCACCAAAATCTCAGCATTATGGTGGCTCCCTCTAAACGAAACTGGGAAACTGGGATACAATAACATGTGTCAACCAAGTCAGCCAGCCTGACCACCCGATTCCATTAGTTGCCTGGGTTGGTGGAGACCAATTGTAACCTGGATCTTCACGGGTATTAAACAGACTAGTAGCTTCTCTGACGACTACTAAATGATAAACATGATATGATAAGCTACAAACCAGTCTGGATCGCATTCCACAAAATCTTATTAAATAGCTTCCGTTTTGACATTGACATTGACATAACTTGATGTCTGTAATTTGACTCCCCAGGATTTCCGGTAACAGCTGAGGGTCCCATCGGTCTGTGCTTGTTACTACAGGAATGTATGGATTCGGTGGCGTGTCCCAGTGGCTTGTTTCATTGTGTGTCATACGTCCCGATAAAGTGAATTGATGCTCGTGGTGTCCATACCTATTTAAAAATCGCCGTCATAGCTGGTAAATAGTTGTGTTTTTTCAAACTGTCTTTATTGCAATAGAAGCGACTTTTCGATGTAGATGCTATAACTGTTACCAGCGGCGTAAAACTAAACTCACTCTCTGTATTTGGGAATACACTTGCTCAGTAAAAACAGATTCTAGTACAGCATCTGAGACAGTTTGTAAAAGCCAGCACATAAAGTCAACCGTCAAACCCACTCAGCCACTTCAACGTCCAGTGAGCTGACGGGGTTAGACTGGACTGCGTGCTGGCGATTCGGTGCCTCACCCTGGGACTGATGGGACTGAACCTAACAAAAGTACTAGAGTCTGTACCGTACCGAGAACGCTTAATTCCAAATATAACATGTTACATTCGGTAGATAATTCACAAGTAACGTCCAGCAATGGGTCCTTTTAGACACATTAAGACAGTAAGTGCAGATACATGAAACATACTGCACACATGTTATAGTATAAGTTGTTTGCATACCTGTTCCGGTACCTCTGCCACACAAAAAAGCGCACATCAGACAGCGTATTTATCTTATAACCTGTTAAATTTACAAAATATCATTTCATTTGGAAGATCGATAACCTCCTCACCGACTACATGACACGTAAACAAAATGGCGTCTGCCCCTCGACTGTAACATCAGTGAAGTATGTTCTAACAAGCTTAAAACTGCTAAAAAATGACTAACTATGTTTAAGATACGCGTGCAAACGATTCAAAGTATAAAACAGTTCAAGTAATGCAGTGAAAGTCGGTAAAATAATTGTCTACACAATGAACTCAAAACAGAGAATTGAACGTTTTTCTTAACTCCGTGCTCTGCTTGCATTATATTATGACGTCATACGACTGTAAGCGATACCGCTTCTCGGCGGAGACTGGGCAGCGGATAATATGTTTTTCCATTTGTGCACATGTGCACACATCTCTTCTGCCCTGCAACCATTGTTTCTAGATTTTGTCGTCTGTGACATCATTAATCAACAGGACATGGCGTCAATCAACACATTTCCGTCACATTTGATTACCGTGTTTTACTTCACACGTGTACGTGAATAAAATGGACAATATAGCTCATATTACACCCAAGTAAATGCGCCGTACGTTTTATACGAAACTCGTGCCAAATTACACTTTTTCGTGTAGTAACCTCTCTATAATAGCATGTTTTAAACAATAATACAGCTTTCTAATGTTGGTATAATACAACTGTCTCTAAATTTTTAAGGAATCACGTTATCAACAGGTCAATACAAGCGTATGTGCGTGCGCGCGTGAGTGTGCGTGTGCGCGACAGAGTGTTTTGCAGCTGGTGTTGGAAAGCATACAGATAGCGATGGAAAACACCCCTAGTTGAGAATATTCATGAATGGCAACAGAACACTTCAGTTGCAAGTCAGGTTTCGTGAGTCCCAGTTGAAGTAAGCCGATCAAGGGTTGTCAGGCCAAGAAATCGCCAGCGGGGCAGAACCACAGGCAAGGCCGATCCGCCTGACATTCCTCGGCAATGACGGGAGGGTCACGTGATCAAACACCGTGTCGCTAACAGCGTGGAATCACGGACGTCTACTGTGGGTCGTCTCAAAACCTGTATTTGATTTACTGGGCACTTGTTTGGAGAACAAATATTGAAAGGAACGTTTTAGTTGAGTACGTGTGTCAGCGTACGTATATAGGAGATCGTAATGTCTATACTTGAAATAGATCCAGTGATTTCAGACGCAACTCATAAAGACCAGCTCCTATATTCTCGAAACGTTCGTAGCCCTAAGAATTTTTAAACTTGATCGTTGCCAGTGTGTTACTATCTGTGAAGCCCATTCCCGTGGGCACCTGTCGTAATCGAAAGCCGCGTAAAACACCGGACGACTCATTAGCAGCAGTAGCAGTGTATTCATAATGGTAATATTAGCTGTGGTAACAGAAGTAGAAACAAGAGTAATAGTTGTCGTTGTAGCTGTGGAAAACAGAAGTAGAAACAATAGTAATAGTTGTCGCTGTAGCAGTGGTAACGGAAGTAGAAACAACAGTAATAGTTGTCGTTCTAGCAGTGGTAACGGAAGTAGAAACAATAGTAATAGTTGTCGTTGTAGCAGTGGTAACGGAAGTAGAAACAATAGTAATAGTTGTCGTTGTAGCTGTGGTAACGGAAGTAGAAACAATAGTAATAGTTGTCGTTCTAGCAGTGGTAACGGAAGTAGAAACAATAGTAATAGTTGTCGTTGTAGCTGTGGTAACGGAAGTAGAAACAATAGTAATAGTTGTCGTTCTAGCAGTGGTAACGGAAGTAGAAACAACAGTAATAGTTGTCGTTCTAGCAGTGGTAACGGAAGTAGAAACAACAGTAATAGTTGTCGTTCTAGCAGTGGTAACGGAAGTAGAAACAATAGTAATAGTTGTCGTTGTAGCTGTGGTAGCGGAAGTAGAAACAATAGTAATAGTTGTCGTTCTAGCAGTGGTAACGGAAGTAGAAACAACAGTAATAGTTGTCGTTCTAGCAGTGGTAACGGAAGTAGAAACAACAGTAATAGTTGTCGTTCTAGCAGTGGTAACGGAAGTAGAAATAATAGTAATAGTTGTCGTTGTAGCTGTGGTAACGGAAGTAGAAACAACAGTAATAGTTGTCGTTCTAGCAGTGGTAACGGAAGTAGAAACAATAGTAATAGTTGTCGTTGTAGCAGTGGTAACAGAAGTAGAAACAACAGTAATAGTTGTCGTTGTAGCTGTGGTAGCGGAAGTAGAAACAATAGTAATAGTTGTCGTTCTAGCAGTGGTAACGGAAGTAGAAACAATAGTAATAGTTGTCGTTGTAGCTGTGGTAACGGAAGTAGAAACAATAGTAATAGTTGTCGTTCTAGCAGTGGTAACGGAAGTAGAAACAACAGTAATAGTTGTCGTTCTAGCAGTGGTAACGGAAGTAGAAACAACAGTAATAGTTGTCGTTCTAGCAGTGGTAACGGAAGTAGAAACAATAGTAATAGTTGTCGTTGTAGCTGTGGTAACGGAAGTAGAAACAATAGTAATAGTTGTCGTTCTAGCAGTGGTAACGGAAGTAGAAACAACAGTAATAGTTGTCGTTCTAGCAGTGGTAACGGAAGTAGAAACAACAGTAATAGTTGTCGTTCTAGCAGTGGTAACGGAAGTAGAAACAACAGTAATAGTTGTCGTTCTAGCAGTGGTAACGGAAGTAGAAACAATAGTAATAGTTGTCGTTGTAGCTGTGGTAGCGGAAGTAGAAACAATAGTAATAGTTGTCGTTGTAGCAGTGGTAACGGAAGTAGAAACAACAGTAATAGTTGTCGTTCTAGCAGTGGTAACGGAAGTAGAAACAACAGTAATAGTTGTCGTTCTAGCAGTGGTAACGGAAGTAGAAACAATAGTAATAGTTGTCGTTGTAGCTGTGGTAACGGAAGTAGAAACAATAGTAATAGTTGTCGTTCTAGCAGTGGTAACGGAAGTAGAAACAACAGTAATAGTTGTCGTTCTAGCAGTGGTAACGGAAGTAGAAACAATAGTAATAGTTGTCGTTGTAGCTGTGGTAACGGAAGTAGAAACAATAGTAATAGTTGTCGTTGTAGCAGTGGTAACGGAAGTAGAAACAACAGTAATAGTTGTCGTTCTAGCAGTGGTAACAGAAGTAGAAACAATAGTAATAGTTGTCGTTGTAGCAGTGATAATTGTAGTAGCAGCAGTAGTTGCGGCAGTAGTAGTAGCGGTAGTTGTAGCAGTAGTAGTTACTTCAGTAGTAGTGGCTGCAGTTGTAGCACTAGTAATAGTAGTAGCAGCAGTGGTAACAGAAGTAGTTGTCGCAGTAATGATACCGGTAGTCGTAGTGGTTACTGCAGTTGTGGTAGCGGTAGTAGTAGTAGTTACTGCAGAAGTAGTAGCGATAGCAGTAGTAGTTGCTGCAGTAGCAGTAGTGCAGTAGCACTACATGTTGTAACAGCAGTTGTGTTGGTGTTTCGTGACTAAACACACTCATACATGCCAACAACCATGTCACAAAAATAATTATTTACATTGAGATGACCCCCGCTCCAACTTAAATATGTACCATGCTTAGTTACAAGTGATAATATACACACGTAACATTTATATTTACCTAAATGACACACTGCCATTGACAACAGTGTAAAAACTGAAGCTTACGTATACCTGTAGATAACTAAATCATAAACCGAAATTGACGCTTTATTTGACTAATTACCCTAGCATTACTCGTCATTACAAATCTCATTTGACAGCAATGATTTGTGGCGTGACCCAATCTGATCTATGAAGGGCGTGACAGGGATCGATCAGAGAACGTCACTCCCTTAAATGACAGACAGTGGTATAAATACTCCTTTGGCTTCATCCCAGGGTCAGTAATGATGACAGAAGGCGAAGTGTTTCTTTATCCCAACAACGTATCTATAACCCCTGTGCGCTGGTCGATATTGTCTAACGTGAAATAGGACGAGCTTCAGACCACCTGGGGCAGTACAAGGGAAATAACTCTGTAAGCACGTACGTGCTAAATGGAGATTTCATATCATCTGTGCAACGCGTCAACGGGGTAAACAATTAATGTCAGCTTTGTTTATCTGCCTTGCATAACGACTAACGCTTAGCCTCTAAACATGTATATTTTTCGGCGTGACGAGCGAACACTTTAACCCCGACACCTCCTTAATATCGCTGGCATTTATAATTCATAAAAAATGATGGTTCATATAAAAGGTTTATATAAATGAGTTCATTTAAATGTATTGCTGCGGAGGCCTTTCGAGTGGTGAGTGAGTGGTTGACTTTCGAATTTTTCAAACATGTAAGTTCACTGTCTTGTCAAGGAATATGCGGTATAGGTTATGTAAACAATTATATTGATGTGACATTAGATATTTAGAAGTAGATTTTTTATAGACCATTAAAGTACATTATTGTCTGTAATGTCAAAATCAGCCAAAAGAACAAGGAGAAGTGAGGGACGAATAGTTCATCTTGGAGCGGTTGGGTAGCCTAGTGGATAAAGCGTTCGCTTGTCACGCCGAAGACACGGGTTCGAAATCCATGTGGTGATGCATTCTCAAAACATCCATTATTATTGTATCAACATTGATTCAATCTAATATATCTCCCAATTTCGACAATCGTACATTGAAAGTACGGTTCCCCTACTTTTTTATGAGTATTTTGGCACTGTGCCGTAAATAGCTCAACATTTAGGACCCCGATGGACCTGTTATAAATGCTTTAGGAAATCTTAAACATTACAAAGATGGCGTCAACGATTAGGACACTACAAGTCATTAAAACGTTCCTGACAAACGCGCACCTGGCCAATCAATTAATATGCATGATTGATTTGTCCATAAGACGACACAAACATATTCAATGAACAAGACAATCCCTTACAATTCCTTCAAATATGTGTGCACGTACATTTCATAAAATGTAGAAATAGGTTTTTATTAATTTGTCAACGAGTTCATGTATAGTTGATGCTTCGCCTGAGTGTCGGCTCATGATTTTGATGAACACTACGTTGACGGAGACAAATGAATACGTTGATGATGACGAAGTCACAGTTTAGTTGTTCAAACTTCTTTAGTCGTTTTCACAAGACATGACAAACAAGTATACATGAATGAGGTGAGCGGACTTCCAGCTCAACCCCAGGGCCTTTCCTGCGAGCGACATAATCCTGCTCGCGGTCGTCCCTACAAAGATAGTCGGAATGCCGGTCTCCACACTCACATCTCATATCTCACGTCCAGTACAGATATGAGCATACATATATATATAGTTTTTTAACAACAAAAGATTCAACAATGGACAGATAGCGAAACTAATAGCACTTCCTTCTACAGTTGATGTGATGACAGACACAGCCAAGGGGGATGACAAATAAAAGCACAAATGTCATATACAGTAATTAATGGTAGTGACAAAGAGGAACAAGGTAGCTGACCAAACAATGTACTCTGCGGTAGTGATAAAGATCAGGATTGCAGATTGAATAACAATAACTAAATATCATATAGCCTGGCTACATAGATTTTGGTCTGTAGAAATATTTGGACATGGCTGTCCGAAAGTAGACACTATAACAATATTATCAGAGACGTGATCTCCGATGAGGCCCTCGTCGCTCCAGCAGGAGTTATCGCAGATAAGGGCGTGGCTTGGGTCTAGATGATTTTTGGACGTATCAACGGAAAACGAAATCAAATGACCAAAATGACAATCATACATACTTGGACAAGTCTGCTAATTTCATATTTTGAAATGTATCCGGCTTGAAACAAACATAAATATTTAATAATGACTTCATGGAATACTTTGAAACAGCTGACATTGTTGGCTTCATTGAAACTTGGTGTGATGACACGGACTATACACACTGTTTCGCCGATTATATTTCATTTTTTTGTAGAATTTATACAACTGAAAAGAATAACTGAAAACAGCATATTCATTTTATTTGATAAATCCTTGTTTGGTTTTAATAAAGATCTTTTATATGCGTGTACCTATATACATACATCCAGAAACTATCAACATGGTATGGTCAATCTCTTTAAGAATGCAAAAATTGAATCTCTATTTTCCAAGATGACCTACTGGAAATAATTTCGGGACTACCAGATGTTTGTTCTTGTGTGGTGGGTTTAACGCGCGCAAACGTCCTCGTGCTTAACTATACTAGTTCAGGGCGAAAGTGTGCTTTATCACTTTATACATGTGGTAGATCGAACTGTATTTATTATTATTGTGACGTAATTCGGCATTGGATCAAGTTAAAGTAATGCCAACCCATCGCTTACCAAAGAAATGTTATAATATGATGCTCTTGTGTGATATAAATGGATAAGTGAGTGAGTGAGTTTGGTTTTACGCCGCTTTCAACAATATTCCACCGATATCACGGCGGGGCACACCAGAAAATGGGCCTCACACATCGTACCCATGTGGGGAATCGAACCCGGGTTTTCGGCGTGACGAACGAACGCTTTGACCACTCGGTTACCCCACCGCCCCGATATAAATGGATAAAAAGACTGGGTGACTGATATGAAGCAATCATTATTTTCATTTAAAAACAACAAGCATACATATGAAAAGAACTGTTTATATTATTTTTTCAGCTGATATTCGTAATTATAGGAGACGCCAGTATAGACCTTGTAACTTCTTATATGTAATACATATGCAAATGACGACGACTATCAGTTTCTTCCTGTATGCCCCAATTACAGTCATCTTCGAAGCAAATATATAAAAGAAAAATATTATGTCCATCCGAACAGGCCTAAGTTTTCACAACTGCTAAACAGTTCAAATGCTAAAGAAATCGAAAACCTGTCCATGTATAGTTTATATTCATTTATACAAACAGAACGTATCGTTCCCTGAACGTGTATAAAGCAGTGTATATAGTTACTATTTGTAGAAGCGAGTGTCACGGTTAAGGGCGCTATATTTTCACTGTTAGAATAAACGTAACTGTCTATTGTGTCAGTTGCGGGTTTGGTTTCTAACTGGAACCCGTTTCTGGTGTCGCCCGCCTTGATATTGCTGGAATATTGCTGGAATATTGCTAAAAGCAGCACAGACCATAGTGACTTGTTTTCGTTAAAGATTTATATTTTGGCACAAGTAATACAGTTTGTACTTGTTGCAAAAATATCACTCTGGAAATCCATTTGTTCTTCTCTGCACATGTATTAAGCAAACGGGGGCGGTGGTGTAGCCCGGTGGTTAAAGTGTTCGCTCGTCACGCGGAACCAGAGTTCGATTCCCCCAATAGATACAATGTATGAAGCCTATTTCTGGTGTCTCCTGTCGTGATATTGCTGGAATATTGCTGTAAGCGTCGAAAAACTAAATTCATCCAGTTACTCGCTCAGCAGAAAGGAAATGCCATGAATGGCCTACAATACTCACTAGAGGGTCTCCACATTGAAATGGACGTGGGTTATCTTCCCAGAATTTTCATAATTAACGTGATAGTCTCAACAATAATTCGGTTATAGCGGAGAAAATATTGGTTTCACCGTATATAAGGCGGCGTGTTAATCACTGGTGTCGCCTAACACGCTATACAAAGTTGTGTAAAACTAAGAAACAAAGACGTTAACAATGGCGAAAAACACAGGTTTTCGTTAGAGTACATCACGGTCATTATAACACATCTGATGTAAACAACGTGCGGAAGAGAACAGTCACTGACAGTTGATTACCACCAGACAGCCATGTCGGACAATGAGGTGGAGGAGGTGTCCTTCCTTCCTGGTGAGTGACTACATTCCGGAAACCTGACTGTAGATATTTCGTTTTCATTTTCCGTCGGAATTTGTGTTCTTGTCTATGACGCCTGTCACTTTCAGTGGCATTTCGGCGCTTGTCTGTGAAGATCTAGCACAGCATTACAATAAACGTCTTATCGTTTAATCAAAGTATGCTTTGTCAAAACCTGCACAATGAGCCATGCAACACCCCGAGCATGCATTATCGTCCTGAATGTACGGGTGAAATACTGGTGCATCCACTGCAGGCTAACCCGGAACCTTAGCAAAATGTCACCATTCATAATTCATCTGTAGAAAACGAGCACCATAGTTCATGCGAGAACGCTATTTCACAAAATTTAAAAGTAGTTATGCAAGAGTAATCATTCTTGAAAATATTCTCAACTGCCTCAGAAGTAGAGCACATTTAGTTATCAAGCTCACTTCAGCAGACCTGAGTAAGTGCAATTAGTCGCTGATTGGCCAACTCACTTTCACACGAGTCACAACCACAACAGTTAATGTACTTGTGCTTTGTAAAAGGGAGGCTTGAACCTTTACTTGAAGTACATTAATGGTAAACCTACCATGAAGATCCCTAAACTACGTGATAATAAACACCTTATCATTTAGTAAATTGTAAGCTAAGGATGCTTTGTTAATCCAAACCTTCAAATTGAACCATGCAACACCCGAGCATGCAAAATTATTGTGGATAAACAGGTGTAGGAACGGGTACCTAAAGTATACTGTCGGAAATAGAAAAAAAATGTTTTTAGTTAGTTACTCAGTATCTCTAAAATTGAAACAACTGCAAATAAATCACTTTGGCCAAGCAGGACATTCAGTGGGATGCATAAGAGGTTTTCCAGAAAAGCATCTTTACTCATAAAATTGGGTAAAACTTTGAAAAAAATTGATTAACTGCTCAAAAAAAATAGATCAGACAATAGATGTCAGTTACGTTGCTCAGCCAGGTATGATGGAAAGTCAACTCACCCGGCATGAAATGCATGCCCTACCTACTGGCACAAGGGGCCATCTCAGAGATAATTTTTGCTTTTTCATGTGTGTTGAATATGTCTCATCTATTGATTAACATCTTAAGTGTCTTTCTTTCATAAAGTGTATGTTGAGATATTTAAAAGGATATGATACCTGATACCCACAGGAAAGCATTGTATTAAATGTCTTATAATATATAACTTGCATGACCACCAGAAGGTCCACATGACTGAATATTATTTGTAAACTGTAATGACATACTGTATACTTCTGCAGTTTAATTCCCCTAGGAGATTATCATTACATATATTAGCTGATATATGTATCCCTGAGCCCAGCCATTGTCTGCAACACCTGTCCTGGTTTTGCTTTTGAGATTACCCCTCCTACCTCTCTCTTTTTAAGTGATAGAGTCCATGGTAGCTACATCCTTAGTAGTTTCAGCAGGAAAGTTATTATTTTTTATGTCAGCTATCGTTTATAATGAAGCTAAGTTTCATTTAAAAAGTGCCCATTAATTGTAATAAAATATCATTGCACACAAATTTGCTTAAAGCCATGGTCTGTTCCAAATAAGTCGATTTGGCTTTACAAAAAGTCTGCATTGTTCATTTCTGCACTAATCTCTTCTCAGTAAAGTCCCTTTATAATGTTCCCTATCTCCTTAAACTGAAACTGTAGGTAGGCCAAACTTAGGTTAACAGATATTTCACACTTTTACCTATCGACTTCATCAATTGTAGAGATAAATGTGAAAAAACATTTTTTTCCTATTTCCAACAGTGTTTTAACAAAATGTCACCAATGTCAACTGTTGAAAACTGATGCTGAAGTTCCTGCAAAAATGCAACTTAAGAAATGATGAATTATAAGATTATTCATGGAATAGTGATTTATGCTTGAATATATTCTCAGCTGCCTCAGAAGTAGAGCCCATTACCAAGTACACTTCAGCAGATCCACTTTAGTTCAAGAGATCTTGAATGCAACCCAGTTAGTGACTTTGCTTAAAGTAGTGAATTAAAATAAATCAGGCCCTTATTCTTGTAGTCAAAGTATTAAGAATGGGCTGAAGAAGTTCATAGGGCTAAAAATGTTTCGAGAATAGCTAGCCAGTTAATGTTCTTGCTGAAAGGAAAGTTTTCACCTTGTTACCACACATACATTGTCAGTTGTTGAGGTCAGACTTCACCATAAACATACTCCACTCTAGCTCTTGAATGTTGAAATGACATCTTAGTAAATTGTTTCAGTCCCAAATTTAGATGTTGACTGCCCCCTAAAATTTCAAGTGTCAGCCCAACCCCCAAATATAAATGTCAAGGGGGAACTCTGCATTTTTTGTGAAAACCATGTCCACAATTGTCCATCAAGTATGACCAGTCTGTTGTTGTATTTCCATGTAATATGAGATGACTATTACACTGAAGTTAGTTAAGATAAGTGGCTGACAGAAACGTAACACTAACCTTAATACTAACCCTAAGTAGTGTAAAAGGGGATAAGCTATTTAAGTTGTTTCAGATCCCAAAGGAATTGTTAAAGGGTGTTTGCTTGTGAATGCCTATCTAATGTTCACATACAGTGCAAGCGTTTGGATAGCCTAGTTGTTGAAGGGTCTGCTCCTGATTTCCAAGACCTGCTTTTCACTTCCCACATGGGTACAATGTGTGGAGCCCATTTCTAGTGTCCCCCACCATGATATTGCTGGAATATTGCTAAAAGTGGTGTTAAACCTCACTAACTCACGAACGAACGAACTAACGAACGACACGAGAAATTCTTATATATCAATAACTGTTTCTGTTAGTTGTGAGAAAACTCCTATTTGTACTGCTATGAGTCTCTTCCGCTACGTTATATGAAAACACAAATCGATGATAGTGAATGAACCGGAAACATCGCTGAATACTGAATAGCTAATTAAGTATCATAATCAATTCTGTTTCATTGATCTAACAAATGACGGAGTAATTTTGTAAATACCACTAAATAATGATGATAACTGTTTGGCAGCCACTACAGGTCTGCCATGTCCATAGAATGTCTGCTTGGTGCTTACGGCTTGAAAGTGTGTACTGTTTTCATCAGTAAGATTTGCCATGCCTCCCAATCAGGTTGTCAAATAATTGCAGTAGAGGTCAATAGCAAATGTAAATATGTTTTCATGAGATTAAATTTCACAACTATTTTTTTGATATATTTGAATATGCATAGTTTGTTTCCCAAAACCAAACTGAAAGAGATGTTGTGCTGGTTTTTCCTGAGTAGTGGCCATTTTCCCTTTAGGTAATGTTCATTTTCACAGATCAATGATGTTTCGACTCAGAGACTTTGTGCTGTTTTAGCTGGTACCCATAGATAAAACAGAATGCATAAATGGAGCCTTGACAGACAGACAGACAGTTTTATCTAATAGTTAAGACCCAGTGGCCCTAAGGATAATTGAAGTTGCTTGTTGGCAACTAATTTCTTTACACCCTGGAATGAATCACTGATTATACAGACTTTTGGATGAAATGATGTATGTAACTGCTCTGAAATAAATAACCATATTGGTAGCAAAGTCATGGATGTGATGTGGATACAATGAATAATATTGTGAGCAGGGATTGGGAAAGACAGTCGCCATGGGCCATATTGCACATTAGGATGAAAAATGGCCCATTAAAATTTGAAGTTTACTATTGACACAAGGGCAGTGGCCTATTCTAAATTCAGAAAATGGCTAATTTTTCTGAGAATGGTCCATTGTCAAAGTTCCCGTTCCCAATCCCTGTGTGCGTCCTTCAGGATGCAATAATTTTTTTTCTGTGTCAACTACATTTGACCTTTTTTTTTTAACTTTTTGCATACTGCATGCACATTTGCTTGTTGCGCAACATCCCGCTAATGAATATCCCTGCAGTCACATGACAAGGTTATCAAATGATATTAAAAAGCAAATATAGTAACACATTCACCCAGTCACAAACAAGAAAATGATTTTTTCATGTGGCCCCAGAAATGAGGTTATTATGTTATTTAAGTATCTGTGTCTGGGAGAAAAATGAATTCAGAAACAGCACAGAATTATTATGCTAAGAAGCTTGTTCCATTGCAAAACATCTGTTCGTTCAATTGTTTTTTGTTTTTTCTCATACATTTGGAGCATGAAAATGAAAATACAGTTCACAGTTAATTTTCAACCAAACCTGTTGCTTGGCTTTAAATTGTGACATTAACTGTATATAATAAATGAAAAAGTGATAATTGTACACAGTGCCATAAACCATTGTAATAAAATTGGTGGTTTACCATCTGTTAAACCCAATGATAATTAATAATGTATAAATTAACAGGGTAGTTTGTTACATGTCAAGTATGCCACAGGGCAAGTGACTTGAAGAAAGTAACTTTTCTTGACTAATTTTCCATTTACACTGATTTTTATGACAAATCATGATGATGCAATTATCAAAGAATAAATCAACATGGTATCGATGTTAATGTGATAAATGGCAACGAAAGATAACTCTGCTACGAAATTTAATAGCTACATTTTGAGCAGATATGAAATCCAAGTTTATTTACAGTTGGAAACTGCATGTGGAAATTATCCTACAAGTAGCCCATGGACAAGTAAGATACCATAATTTGATTGCGCAAAATGAAAACTGACTTGTCTCGGGCATCGGGCAACGAGATTATATAAACCATTTGTCTAGAATAGGGGCAGTTGGGTAGCCTAATGGTTGCAGTGTCTGCTCATCATGCCGAAGACCTGGGTTTGATTCCTCCCATGGGCACAATGTGTGCAGCACATTTCTTGTGTTCCCTGCTGTGATATTGTTCAAATATCGCAAAAAGCCACATAGAATTAAACTCACTTACTCTAATCAGAATAGGGGCGGTGGGGTAGCTTAATCATTACAGAGTGTTTGCTCGTCATGCTGAAGACCCAATTCGATTCCCCACATGGATTTAATGTTTACAACACATGTGTCTCCTGCCGTTATATTGCTGGAATATTGCGAAAAGTGGCTCAGAGACGCCAACCTCTACGATTTTTTAGTAGTCGCTACGAATTTTAACTTCAAACTGTGCCAATACGATTCCACTAGAAATCATATGAAATTTGAATAAAGCGCATTAAAACTCATATATATATATATGAAAACATACATTTTCAGTGATGAAATACATTTTCGGACTTACCGTCCATTCATCCTATTTAATGACATATTTGATCTGCAATGATTGCATGTAACAAACGTAATTTTAGAGAAGCTCATTTCAATACCTTTGCGATTTGACACATTTAGTTCCCATGGAAATAATTTAGCCACATGACCGTAATATCATTAGTTTTTTCTCAGAATCCATCTTGATTTTGTTTATTTAGTTAACTACTAATTTGATGGTCAAACTACTAAGTTATATGTTGAAACTACTATTTGCAACACTTTGGGGTTGGCATCTCTGAGTGGCTCACAACCATGCTCACATAGTCTAATTAGAAAAAAGTACAGTAAAAATTGATGCCTTCTCTATTTCCCATATTCATCAGTTCCAGTACTATTTATCACCAACCGTTATCTGGTTCTGTTTTTGTGGAATGGCAGATGGTGCTTAGTCAGTCCAACCTGAAATTGAAAGGTCAACCACTAAATAATTGAAATCGGCCAGTAAATCAAAGAACCATCTCCAAATTATATTCAACACTCAGAATGCAGCAACCATAGATAGAAGTTATCTCAGGGTGAAATATTTGACTGCAGCAATGTATATTTCAAAAGTAATGTACACATGAATGTGCAGTATTTGTTGCAGTTGAGTGAGGCAGGAGCTTGGTTAGTGAATCAAGAAAACACTGTTGGGAGCAGACAAAAAAGACATCATTTATGATGTGAGAGTTATATTTCCCTCTAACCAGATCTGAGGAAAATAATGAATGACCTCATAATCATGGTCATTAGTGAGTTCAGTTTTACACCACTTTTTACAATATTGCAGCAAATCACCCATTGTACCCATGTGGTTAATCAAATCTTGGTCTTTGGCATTACGAAGAAACGCTTTAACCTCTAGGCTAATTGTGACTTGAGCTCGATGCACAGGACCTCACACCACCTCACACCACCTCAGTGTAAGAACTGTCTTTACCACATGTACACATGATCATTTCAACCAGTCAACACTGACTGCTGTCATTGTAAAGGTATGCTACCATCAGATTCAGCTGTCATGTTGAAAATGTCAAAATTAAATACCTAGTCATTGTCCTGGTGTTAGACCACGAGACACGACCTCATCTGTGTATGTGTTGGAGGATCCCCCTAGATTCAGCATTTGTTTGATGTATCTGTGAGTGTTACAAAATGTTAAAATAGATTTGAACAGGTTAGATGTTTCAGACTGTTATTTTCATGATACTAACGATTACCAACAGAATACCATGGCTGTGTATTTCAGGCAAGTGTGAACTTGATGCAGTATCTGTAGATTTAATGTGAGTTTCTATTTATCCACTGCCTATTTTCACCTTCATATCTAGATATCTTTCTATTTAGAATCTAGAGGTTTGTCGATGAAACGTTAATATCTCAGATGGCACACAACAAAAGTACAAGAATCTCTACTTCATTGAGAAAGTGAAAATATAGCATGTTATATTTAAAGAGGAGCAATTTTATGGAAAGACAACTTCTTTATTGTGTAGCTTTATTGTGTATCTATAAAAAATGCTACATGTCATCATACCAGCTTCTAAATGCCACTCAAGGAAAATGTGTTATATTTGACCACTTTCGAAATCGCATTGTGTACTAAAGAACCTTTTCATGTTCTATGTTAAATACAAAATAGTAGTTTATGAACACTTCATTCAGGACACCAGTTCTCAAACCCTGGTGTTGCTTGTTTGTTGTCAGCAATTTTCCAACTATATGGCACTTTGTACTGGTCCACAAAACGTTCATAGCGCTACGACATTTGGACACTAGAGTTAGGACAGCTTGTGGCATTAAGAATACTTTTTGGATTGAGACCATGGTACATGGGCACATATGTGAATCCAATTTCTGGCGTGACCCGTCATTGATTTTGATGGAATATGTGTAAAACTATGCTCACTCAGGGATGGAAATAGTTCTTGAATCGCTAATTCTCCACTATACCAGCCGATTCTCTTGTTGATTTTTTAAATAAACAACATAATTAACAATGGAAAGTCAAGTGGACACTGGTATAGGGTGATATACAATTTTTTTAATCAGCTTGCCTGACAGAAAAAAAACACCAGACCAGGATATCAGGCAATGGGTCATTTCACCCCTGTCACTCAGTCATTCACTTTTTCAGTCTGACATCAACTTTTAATTACATTGCAGAGCTCCAGATACAATTTCGCTTATGTGGGTACTGTATGCACTGTATTTTTGGGGTATGGGTTTTATGAATTTTGGATGGGTATTTCATTTTCCATTACCACTGTTTTGAAAAAGTGAATGAGTGAGTTTAGTTTTATGCCGCAGTCAGCAATATTCCAGCAGTCTGTAAATAATCGAGTCTGGACCAGAAATCCAGTGATCAACAACATGAGCATCGATCTGCGCAATTGGGAACCGATGACATGTGTCAACCAAGTCAGCAAACCTGACTGCCCGATCCCGTTAGTCACCTCTTACGACAAGCACAGTTGCCTTTTATGGCAAGCATGGGTTACTGAAGGCCTATTCTAGCCCGGGACCTTCACAGGTCTGTTTTCAAATAAGTGGGTATTTCAGCTAAGTATATATCATTGAGTATGATCAGGTATGTACTGCCTTATGTCATACCAAATCAAAACCAACTTAAACATAATGGAAACGATTTCATAAGACATCACTCATCATATATTACTAGTACAAAGTGATAGCAATCGATGTCTTTTCCGTCACATAATACTGATTTATCCTGCATGCATGTGTTTCAAATATCTTGTATATGTAACATTTTAAACGCATAATTGGTATACAACAATTATTTTACAATGTGTAATTGGGAATTTTCTATGCATATTTTACTTGGATTAGCAGCTTATGTGGGTCTCTGCATTGACAGTATACAAAAAAAATTGGTACATTAAAATAGGCAAGATGAATTATTAGGATAATGCTGTCCCACTTACTTACATCAGAGTATTTGGCTTCCATGGCGTCCAGACAAAGTATGTTTATATGACATTGGAAATTTTTGGGGTGATATAACATCCAAGGCCATGATGATGACTGGTTTGATTATGAGCTGAAACTTTGAACAAACTGATAAAAACAATTAAACTCTTAGGGGCATGACTGGTCTTTTTCTCAGCTGAACAAATTATGATAATAATAAAAGAAAACATTATAAAAAGTATTTCAAGAACTATATACTTCAAATCCAGTTATTCCTAGGGCCCGTGGGGTAGCCTAGTGGTTAATGTGTTCCCTTGTCATGCTGTAGACCTGGGTTCAATTCCCCAAGCGGTGCAAAACTAAAGCTCACCTACTTATTATTATTCCAAACCTTTTTGTGATTGATACACATGGCTACATTTAGTAGCCACCAAAATTGAAGGAGTTGATAATCTGTCATAAACTTCTGAAGCCTCATATGAAAACCCTTGGTGCTTATCTAACATATGAGCTGTGTACTTCAAAATCAGATTTCAACATGCTAGTTTTGTCTCACGCATAAAGTCTCAAATATGTGCGGTTTACAAAATTAATATCTTCCTGACCCCAAATTCTCGAAACAAACTTAGTCTGAGTTTTTACTCATATTTGAGAAAACACATTTCACAGAATGAACTGAAATCGTCATAAAACTCAAACTATAGGAGACACTTTGAATTTTGTAGCTAGATCACTCAAGTTGTTTAGGCTTTCATATTTCAAAAATGCAGTTGAGTTAAAAAGTCAGCTGTTTCAAATTGTGAAACTCAGTTTGAGATTTGAGTAAAAAGTTTGTAGTAAAGTGTGTTTCGAGAAATCAGGGCTTGGTTAAACATTTACAAAGAGACTTGACCATGATGATAATGATATGCATGCTGTAGCTTCACTTTGGATTCAAATGTGTTGATGGATATATCATGAACAATACGTTTCTCTCCTGTACAAGCTGTGTCGGCCATTACAGACTCAACCATCTGCTGTAGATGATATATCAATTATGGCTGCTTCATGGCTGCTGTAGCTATTTATTGGTGATAAGCTTGAAATATTGTTTTGAGGACTCGGCATTACATTTAGTTTTTCAGTATTATTAAATGGATATTTTGATAGTTCTATAGTCCATTCAGTCTACGTGCATACTTAAGCACTTTGTTTTTTTTCGTATGTCTATCTCAACAGCACATCACATTTTCAATCTCAACTCCCAGGGGATCATATATCTCATGCAGCCATTAGGCACACCGAGTTAATGTCACTTTCCCATCCTTATACTTTGTGCAATGTGATATCCTTTTTCCAGTGTAAATTTATGGTTTTTGGGGTCCATGATTCTCATATTGACTCTCATGAATTTTGTGTAGGTAATATTTTCTTTTTTCTTTCTGATACGTTGCCATCCATGGAATGGTAAACAGGGAATCTCATCTGGGTATCAATCGCCGGTAATGGGGGCAGGTGGGGTAGCGTAGTGGTTAAAGTGTTCGATTGTCACACTGAAGGGCCTGGTTCGATTCTCCACATGGGTACAATGTGTAAAGCCCATTTCTAATGCCCCCTGCCATGATATTACTAAAATATTGCTAAGGGCGCCGTAAAACTAAACTAACAGTCTTCATGAACTAAAACTTCAATTGAGATCTCCCAGCACCACAGTCTCCAGCAGGATGATACCAAATCCTGTACTAGCAGTAAATCTGTGAACATCATACTATTTTATACATTCAAACTAAGCCGATACAAGCTTTATGTTTGTTGTTGTCTATGAATGATTTTGTATTTTGAGTGACTTTATGACTTCCAGAATGTTGATGAAGCAATAAAATGCGTACCTTTAACTCTCACATCCAGATGCACTGTGATGTGTCTCACCTTGGACCACATGGCTGAGCATCATAACACAGCTTCAGGAGGTCCTCGCTTTGTTTACACATACATGCAATCAAGAGGTATACTCGTGTCAATATTGACAGGTAACACCTCACTGTAAGCATGCACACCATTTACAGGAAGCAAATGAGCATAATATACAAGCTCTCACCTGTCAATTCCTCATTATAACGTGAGTGACCTATTTCCCTCCTCAGTATAAACTCAGTGAGTTTGATTGGAACAGCTGTTACCAATGCAATCGTTGACACACCGTCGAAGGCGAGGGGCTCCTTCAGCAGTAGACATGGAGGAGAGAAGTCTAATTGATGAAGGTTTGTCTGTTTCCCTTTGACATTACCTTATCACCTTGTCTATAATGTCTGAGAGTGCCACCTCTCAGAGACATATGTCTGGTACTACAACCATGTGCTTGTTACCCGGACGTCACACTTGCCATGTGCTGATATATAATCTCCTTTCTCCTCATTGAGTTGCCCTATCACTGTCAACATTAGCATACAACTGGTAATTCATCCCTAAAACATTTGTTAACAGTTCTTGTTTCTGTTTTCATATTAATGTAAAATATTGTACATATGTAGATGTGGTGTATGTTAGTCAGTACCATTCAGTAAACCGACATGTTTAAAAATATTTTCACCCTCACCCAAACTCACCCATTTACTCATTCAGTTCACACTGGATACAATGTCCCTGGTTATACTGTCACCCTTGATATAATGTCTTCCTTGATATAATGCCCCTGGTTATAAAGTCACCCTGGATATAATGTCACCCTTGATATAATGCCCCTGGTTATAAGGTCACCCTGGATATAATGTCACCCTTGATATAATGTCACTGGTTATACTGTCACCCTTGGTGTAATGTCTTCCATGATATAATGCCCCTGGTTATAAAGTCACCCTTGATATAATGCCACCCTTGATATAATGTTTCTGGTTATAATGTCATCCTTGATATAATGCTGCTTCATATAATGGTGATAATGCCTCTGGTTGTAACATCACTCAGGTTATGCAACTTGTTATAATGTCACAGTGTTTTCTCCTATACATAATGTCACCCTGGATATAAAGACCCTGGTTGTTATGTCACCTCGGTGTTAATGTCACCTTGGAGATAATGCCCCTGGGTATAATGTACTTGGTTAAAGTGTCATCCTGGAAATAATGCCCTGGCTATAATGTCACCCTGGATATAACGTCATCCTGGAAATAATGCCCCGGCTATAATGTCACCCTGGATATAACGTCATCCTGGAAATAATGCCCCGGCTATAATGTCACCCTGGATATAACGTCATCCTGGAAATAATGCCCTTGTTTAAAATGTCATCCTTCTTACAATGTCATTCTGGATGTAATGTCCCTGGTTAAAATGTCATCCTTCTTACCGTGTCATTCTGGATGTAATGTCCCTGGTTGAAATGTCATCCTTCTTACCGTGTCATTCTGGATGTAATGTCCCTGGTTAAAATGTCATCCTTCTTACCGTGTCATTCTGGATGTAATGTCCCTGGTTAAAATGTCATCCTTCTTACCGTGTCATTCTGGATGTAATGTCCCTGGTTAAAATGTCATCCTTCTTACCGTGTCATTCTGGATGTAATGTCCCTGGTTAAAATGTCATCCTTCTTACCGTGTCATTCTGGATGTAATGTCCCTGGTTAAAATGTCATCCTTCTTACCGTGTCATTCTGGATGTAATGTCCCTGGTTAAAATGTCATCCTTCTTACCGTGTCATTCTGGATGTAATGTCCCTGGTTAAAATGTCATCCTTCTTACCGTGTCATTCTGGATGTAATGTCCCTGGTTAAAATGTCATCCTTCTTACCGTGTCATTCTGGATGTAATGTCCCTGGTTAAAATGTCATCCTTCTTACCGTGTCATTCTGGATGTAATGTCCCTGGTTAAAATGTCATCCTTCTTACCGTGTCATTCTGGATGTAATGTCCCTGGTTGAAATGTCATCCTTCTTACCGTGTCATTCTGGATGTAATGTCCCTGGTTAAAATGTCATCCTTCTTACCGTGTCATTCTGGATGTAATGTCCCTGGTTAAAATGTCATCCTTCTTACCGTGTCATTCTGGATGTAATGTCCCTGGTTAAAATGTCATCCTTCTTACC
This sequence comes from Haliotis asinina, assembly GCF_037392515.1. Lineage (NCBI taxonomy): Eukaryota > Metazoa > Mollusca > Gastropoda > Lepetellida > Haliotidae > Haliotis > Haliotis asinina. Next base: position 33,381,554 of record NC_090292.1, on the reverse strand, counting down.
GTGTCATTCTGGATGTAATGTCCCAGGTTAAAATGTCATCCTTCTTACCGTGTCATTCTGGATGTAATGTCCCTGGTTAAAATGTCATCCTTCTTACCGTGTCATTCTGGATGTAATGTCCCTGGTTAAAATGTCATCCTTCTTACCGTGTCATTCTGGATGTAATGTCCCTGGTTAAAATGTCATCCTTCTTACCGTGTCATTCTGGATGTAATGTCCCTGGTTAAAATGTCATCCTTCTTACAGTGTCATTCTGGATGTAATGTCCCTGGTTAAAATGTCATCCTTCTTACCGTGTCATTCTGGATGTAATGTCCCTGGTTGAAATGTCATCCTTCTTACCGTGTCATTCTGGATGTAATGTCCCTGGTTGAAATGTCATCCTTCTTACCGTGTCATTCTGGATGTAATGTCCCTGGTTGAAATGTCATCCTTCTTACCGTGTCATTCTGGATGTAATGTCCCTGGTTGAAATGTCATCCTTCTTACCGTGTCATTCTGGATGTAATGTCCCTGGTTAAAATGTCATCCTTCTTACCGTGTCATTCTGGATGTAATGTCCCTGGTTAAAATGTCATCCTTCTTACCGTGTCATTCTGGATGTAATGTCCCTGGTTAAAATGTCATCCTTCTTACCGTGTCATTCTGGATGTAATGTCCCTGGTTAAAATGTCATCCTTCTTACCGTGTCATTCTGGATGTAATGTCCCTGGTTAAAATGTCATCCTTCTTACCGTGTCATTCTGGATGTAATGTCCCTGGTTAAAATGTCATCCTTCTTACCGTGTCATTCTGGATGTAATGTCCCTGGTTAAAATGTCATCCTTCTTACCGTGTCATTCTGGATGTAATGTCCCTGGTTAAAATGTCATTCTTCTTACCGTGTCATTCTGGATGTAATGTCCCTGGTTAAAATGTCATCCTTCTTACCGTGTCATTCTGGATGTAATGTCCCTGGTTAAAATGTCATCCTTCTTACCGTGTCATTCTGGATGTAATGTCCCTGGTTAAAATGTCATCCTTCTTACCGTGTCATTCTGGATGTAATGTCCCTGGTTAAAATGTCATCCTTCTTACCGTGTCATTCTGGATGTAATGTCCCAGGTTAAAATGTCATCCTTCTTACCGTGTCATTCTGGATGTAATGTCCCAGGTTAAAATGTCATCCTTCTTACCGTGTCATTCTGGATGTAATGTCCCTGGTTAAAATGTCATCCTTCTTACCGTGTCATTCTGGATGTAATGTCCCTGGTTAAAATGTCATCCTTCTTACCGTGTCATTCTGGATGTAATGTCCCTGGTTAAAATGTCATCCTTCTTACCGTGTCATTCTGGATGTAATGTCCCTGGTTAAAATGTCATCCTTCTTACCGTGTCATTCTGGATGTAATGTCCCTGGTTAAAATGTCATCCTTCTTACCGTGTCATTCTGGATGTAATGTCCCTGGTTAAAATGTCATCCTTCTTACCGTGTCATTCTGGATGTAATGTCCCTGGTTAAAATGTCATCCTTCTTACCGTGTCATTCTGGATGTAATGTCCCTGGTTAAAATGTCATCCTTCTTACCGTGTCATTCTGGATGTAATGTCCCTGGTTGAAATGTCATCCTTCTTACCGTGTCATTCTGGATGTAATGTCCCTGGTTGAAATGTCATCCTTCTTACCGTGTCATTCTGGATGTAATGTCCCTGGTTAAAATGTCATCCTTCTTACCGTGTCATTCTGGATGTAATGTCCCTGGTTGAAATGTCATCCTTCTTACCGTGTCATTCTGGATGTAATGTCCCTGGTTGAAATGTCATCCTTCTTACCGTGTCATTCTGGATGTAATGTCCCTGGTTGAAATGTCATCCTTCTTACCGTGTCATTCTGGATGTAATGTCCCTGGTTAAAATGTCATCCTTCTTACCGTGTCATTCTGGATGTAATGTCCCTGGTTAAAATGTCATCCTTCTTACCGTGTCATTCTGGATGTAATGTCCCTGGTTAAAATGTCATCCTTCTTACCGTGTCATTCTGAATGTAATGTCCCTGGTTGAAATGTCATCCTTCTTACCGTGTCATTCTGGATGTAATGTCCCTGGTTAAAATGTCATCCTTCTTACCGTGTCATTCTGGATGTAATGTCCCTGGTTAAAATGTCATCCTTCTTACCGTGTCATTCTGGATGTAATGTCCCAGGTTAAAATGTCATCCTTCTTACCGTGTCATTCTGGATGTAATGTCCCTGGTTGAAATGTCATCCTTCTTACCGTGTCATTCTGGATGTAATGTCCCTGGTTGAAATGTCATCCTTCTTACCGTGTCATTCTGGATGTAATGTCCCTGGTTAAAATGTCATCCTTCTTACCGTGTCATTCTGGATGTAATGTCCCTGGTTAAAATGTCATCCTTCTTACCGTGTCATTCTGGATGTAATGTCCCTGGTTGAAATGTCATCCTTCTTACCGTGTCATTCTGGATGTAATGTCCCTGGTTAAAATGTCATCCTTCTTACCGTGTCATTCTGGATGTAATGTCCCTGGTTGAAATGTCATCCTTCTTACCGTGTCATTCTGGATGTAATGTCCCTGGTTGAAATGTCATCCTTCTTACCGTGTCATTCTGGATGTAATGTCCCTGGTTGAAATGTCATCCTTCTTACCGTGTCATTCTGGATGTAATGTCCCTGGTTGAAATGTCATCCTTCTTACCGTGTCATTCTGGATGTAATGTCCCTGGTTAAAATGTCATCCTTCTTACCGTGTCATTCTGGATGTAATGTCCCTGGTTAAAATGTCATCCTTCTTACCGTGTCATTCTGGATGTAATGTCCCTGGTTGAAATGTCATCCTTCTTACCGTGTCATTCTGGATGTAATGTCCCTGGTTAAAATGTCATCCTTCTTACCGTGTCATTCTGGATGTAATGTCCCTGGTTGAAATGTCATCCTTCTTACCGTGTCATTCTGGATGTAATGTCCCTGGTTAAAATGTCATCCTTCTTACCGTGTCATTCTGAATGTAATGTCCCTGGTTGAAATGTCATCCTTCTTACCGTGTCATTCTGGATGTAATGTCCCTGGTTAAAATGTCATCCTTCTTACCGTGTCATTCTGGATGTAATGTCCCTGGTTAAAATGTCATCCTTCTTACCGTGTCATTCTGGATGTAATGTCCCAGGTTAAAATGTCATCCTTCTTACCGTGTCATTCTGGATGTAATGTCCCTGGTTAAAATGTCATCCTTCTTACCGTGTCATTCTGGATGTAATGTCCCTGGTTAAAATGTCATCCTTCTTACCGTGTCATTCTGGATGTAATGTCCCTGGTTAAAATGTCATCCTTCTTACCGTGTCATTCTGGATGTAATGTCCCTGGTTAAAATGTCATCCTTCTTACCGTGTCATTCTGGATGTAATGTCCCTGGTTAAAATGTCATCCTTCTTACCGTGTCATTCTGGATGTAATGTCCCTGGTTAAAATGTCATCCTTCTTACCGTGTCATTCTGGATGTAATGTCCCAGGTTAAAATGTCATCCTTCTTACCGTGTCATTCTGGATGTAATGTCCCTGGTTAAAATGTCATCCTTCTTACCGTGTCATTCTGGATGTAATGTCCCTGGTTAAAATGTCATCCTTCTTACCGTGTCATTCTGGATGTAATGTCCCTGGTTAAAATGTCATCCTTCTTACCGTGTCATTCTGGATGTAATGTCCCTGGTTAAAATGTCATCCTTCTTACCGTGTCATTCTGGATGTAATGTCCCTGGTTAAAATGTCATCCTTCTTACCGTGTCATTCTGGATGTAATGTCCCTGGTTGAAATGTCATCCTTCTTACCGTGTCATTCTGGATGTAATGTCCCTGGTTGAAATGTCATCCTTCTTACCGTGTCATTCTGGATGTAATGTCCCTGGTTGAAATGTCATCCTTCTTACCGTGTCATTCTGGATGTAATGTCCCTGGTTGAAATGTCATCCTTCTTACCGTGTCATTCTGGATGTAATGTCCCTGGTTGAAATGTCATCCTTCTTACCGTGTCATTCTGGATGTAATGTCCCTGGTTAAAATGTCATCCTTCTTACCGTGTCATTCTGGATGTAATGTCCCTGGTTGAAATGTCATCCTTCTTACCGTGTCATTCTGGATGTAATGTCCCTGGTTGAAATGTCATCCTTCTTACCGTGTCATTCTGGATGTAATGTCCCTGGTTAAAATGTCATCCTTCTTACCGTGTCATTCTGGATGTAATGTCCCTGGTTAAAATGTCATCCTTCTTACCGTGTCATTCTGGATGTAATGTCCCTGGTTGAAATGTCATCCTTCTTACCGTGTCATTCTGGATGTAATGTCCCTGGTTAAAATGTCATCCTTCTTACCGTGTCATTCTGGATGTAATGTCCCTGGTTAAAATGTCATCCTTCTTACCGTGTCATTCTGGATGTAATGTCCCTGGTTAAAATGTCATCCTTCTTACCGTGTCATTCTGGATGTAATGTCCCTGGTTAAAATGTCATCCTTCTTACCGTGTCATTCTGGATGTAATGTCCCTGGTTAAAATGTCATCCTTCTTACCGTGTCATTCTGGATGTAATGTCCCTGGTTAAAATGTCATCCTTCTTACCGTGTCATTCTGGATGTAATGTCCCTGGTTAAAATGTCATCCTTCTTACCGTGTCATTCTGGATGTAATGTCCCTGGTTAAAATGTCATCCTTCTTGCCGTGTCATTCTGGATGTAATGTCCCTGGTTAAAATGTCATCCTTCTTGCCGTGTCATTCTGGATGTAATGTCCCTGGTTAAAATGTCATCCTTCTTACCGTGTCATTCTGGATGTAATGTCCCTGGTTAAAATGTCATCCTTCTTACCGTGTCATTCTGGATGTAATGTCCCTGGTTAAAATGTCATCCTTCTTACCGTGTCATTCTGGATGTAATGTCCCTGGTTAAAATGTCATCCTTCTTACCGTGTCATTCTGGATGTAATGTCCCTGGTTAAAATGTCATCCTTCTTACCGTGTCATTCTGGATGTAATGTCCCTGGTTGAAATGTCATCCTTCTTACCGTGTCATTCTGGATGTAATGTCCCTGGTTAAAATGTCATCCTTCTTACCGTGTCATTCTGGATGTAATGTCCCTGGTTAAAATGTCATCCTTCTTACCGTGTCATTCTGGATGTAATGTCCCTGGTTGAAATGTCATCCTTCTTACCGTGTCATTCTGGATGTAATGTCCCTGGTTGAAATGTCATCCTTCTTACCGTGTCATTCTGGATGTAATGTCCCTGGTTAAAATGTCATCCTTCTTACCGTGTCATTCTGGATGTAATGTCCCTGGTTGAAATGTCATCCTTCTTACCGTGTCATTCTGGATGTAATGTCCCTGGTTAAAATGTCATCCTTCTTACCGTGTCATTCTGGATGTAATGTCCCTGGTTAAAATGTCATCCTTCTTACCGTGTCATTCTGGATGTAATGTCCCTGGTTGAAATGTCATCCTTCTTACCGTGTCATTCTGGATGTAATGTCCCTGGTTGAAATGTCATCCTTCTTACCGTGTCATTCTGGATGTAATGTCCCTGGTTGAAATGTCATCCTTCTTACCGTGTCATTCTGGATGTAATGTCCCTGGTTGAAATGTCATCCTTCTTACCGTGTCATTCTGGATGTAATGTCCCTGGTTGAAATGTCATCCTTCTTACCGTGTCATTCTGGATGTAATGTCCCTGGTTGAAATGTCATCCTTCTTACCGTGTCATTCTGGATGTATTGTCCCTGGTTAAAATGTCATCCTTCTTACCGTGTCATTCTGGATGTAATGTCCCTGGTTAAAATGTCATCCTTCTTACCGTGTCATTCTGGATGTAATGTCCCTGGTTGAAATGTCATCCTTCTTACCGTGTCATTCTGGATGTAATGTCCCTGGTTGAAATGTCATCCTTCTTACCGTGTCATTCTGGATGTAATGTCCCTGGTTGAAATGTCATCCTTCTTACCGTGTCATTCTGGATGTAATGTCCCTGGTTGAAATGTCATCCTTCTTACCGTGTCATTCTGGATGTAATGTCCCTGGTTGAAATGTCATCCTTCTTACCGTGTCATTCTGGATGTAATGTCCCTGGTTGAAATGTCATCCTTCTTACCGTGTCATTCTGGATGTAATGTCCCTGGTTGAAATGTCATCCTTCTTACCGTGTCATTCTGGATGTAATGTCCCTGGTTAAAATGTCATCCTTCTTACCGTGTCATTCTGGATGTAATGTCCCTGGTTGAAATGTCATCCTTCTTACCGTGTCATTCTGGATGTAATGTCCCTGGTTGAAATGTCATCCTTCTTACCGTGTCATTCTGGATGTAATGTCCCTGGTTGAAATGTCATCCTTCTTACCGTGTCATTCTGGATGTAATGTCCCTGGTTGAAATGTCATCCTTCTTACCGTGTCATTCTGGATGTAATGTCCCTGGTTGAAATGTCATCCTTCTTACCGTGTCATTCTGGATGTAATGTCCCTGGTTGAAATGTCATCCTTCTTACCGTGTCATTCTGAATGTAATGTCCCTGGTTGAAATGTCATCCTTCTTACCGTGTCATTCTGAATGTAATGTCCCTGGTTAAAATGTCATCCTTCTTACCGTGTCATTCTGGATGTAATGTCCCTGGTTAAAATGTCATCCTTCTTACCGTGTCATTCTGGATGTAATGTCCCTGGTTAAAATGTCATCCTTCTTACCGTGTCATTCTGGATGTAATGTCCCTGGTTAAAATGTCATCCTTCTTACAACGTCGTCCTGGACATAATGCCCATAGATATAATGGTTGTTATGTCACCCTGGATATAATGCGATGTGTTTGCTAGAACAGATATCCTGTCCTAATATTACCCTGGTTATAAAGCATAGACAATGGTATTATGACCATCAGTCATCCTGTTGAGTGATTGTATACACTATGTGAAGAATGCATGGGTGCAAGAAACAACCGTTACAATTGCTAAATGTTCGAAACAAAGAATCATCAACAACGTGATCTTGTGTTTTCCATGAAGCCAGTGTGCCTCTTACTGCCCTACCTGGCCATAATGCCACCCGGATATAATATCATATCATCTCCTGGGTGTACAGTATACAGCTATCTGTATATGTATCTTTGATCAGCTGGGCAGTGGAGTAACCTAATGGTTAAAGCCTTATCAGTATCACCTTATGTTCCTCACATTGAAGGCAGGTTCAATTCCTCACATGGGTACAATATGTGAAGCCCATGTCTGGGGTCCCCGCTGTTATATTGCTGAAATATTGCTAAACCTGAAGTCACTCACTCTTTGAGCAGCTGAGCTGAGCTGCACATTTGCGCTATACAAATATGTATAAAGTAAATGAAGTCTGTAATGCCATTCGTCTTAATAGTGGAAATTACAGACAGTCTCACTTCTGGGCACAGAATTTGACAATTACATACGCTAACTGACTTAGTCTTGTAGGATTATCTCCACTGCTATACGAGTTGTTGTATCACTGACAAGGGGTCTTCTTGGTCAATAATTTAGAGCCATTGATATGTTTAATAGATATGTCTGTGGCATGTCTGTGATGAAGGTAAGATCCAGTATGGATGTCACTTACAGCTCTCATGTTTAGTAATCCTGTAACCAGGTACTGTAGTAATATTGTTGACTATGTGGTTAGTCTGTCTCACAGTCCCTGAACCCTACAGGCTAGACTACAATGCTAAAGCTCTAAATGAAGCAAGTCTAGATCTGGGGTATCCCTGGTGTTGGTCTTCATTGTAAATGGGTTTATTTGTTGCAATCAAAATTATAGGGACTAAGCATATGTCTGCCTTGTAATCACCCAGGGTTTCAGGGTCCAGACTCAATTACATACAGTCACCATATAGTTGGAATATTGCCGAGTGTTGTGTTTAACATCTCACTCGGTCACCCAGAACCCACCTTAAACCCACTCATTCACTCAGCCACTCAACCACTCAACCACTCGCTCAATCAGTGTGTGACAGAGCCACTGTCCCACTAGCCTGTGGCGAGTAAGAATTCAGTCATGTCAGTAAATCTTCTCAGTCCCTGGCCTGACTGGCTAGTAAATTTTCATGGGGTCATTTGGGAAATATATCAATCTTTCCGACTTAATAAGTTATGACAAACTTTCAAATCATTTAAGACTATGGCCTAACAAAATTATTCATCAACATTCTGGAAGTTGTAAAGTCACACGAATTACAAAATCATGGACAAGAAGAAACATCAAGCTTGTATCAGCTCAGTTTGAATGTATGAAAGGATGACGTTCACAAATTTACTGCTTGCACAGGAATCAGTATCACACTGCTGGAGATTGTGGTGCCGAGAGATTTCAGTTGAAGTTTTAGTTCATGAAGACAGCTAGTTTAGTTTTACGGTGCTCTTAGCAATATTTTAGTAATATCATGACAGGGGATACCAGAATGGGCTTTACACATTGTACCCATGTGGAGAATCGAACCAAGGCATTCATGCTGACAATATCTTATTCTCATTTATTTTTATAATCTTTTGCTCAGTTTCTTTGTTAAAATTTTGGGATAGTGATTTATTTTGTGGGCTTGTATCTTTCAGGCATGGCTAGCCCTACTGGCTCACTAACTTTGGAAACAATTTTGCACAACCATTTGTTTTCACACTACATAAACAGTTAAAGATAAGCAAGAAATTGTAGCATTTCCTGCCCTGGTCCTAATATCAAAAGTGAGTGATTCAGAGAGTCACTAGATTTAAGGGTCAAATTATAATAGCACATAACATTATGTTGTTCATCTGCATGAATTAGTTTTCAAACATAATATCAGTTGATAAGCTTTCCCTGTGATGGAAGTAGGCTGACTAGCATGTCCCCAGGTGGCCAGGTGCTGCTTGTGACTGTGACATAGATGATAAACAGGATCTAGCCTAAACCACTGAAGCGATTGAAACACCTGTTGTCATACTGTGTTTGGCTGATCTCGGGCTAGTTGTGCTGAAAATGTTTTCAGGATTTAAATTTTCACGTTGATTCTTTGAGGCAACATTTCCAAACTTCGATCCTGCGTTTACTGATCTTGTGACCATCTGTGTGACATAGTGTATAGGTTGTCTGTCCAGAGAACAGAAGGTTGGTGGTTCTATTTCCAGGTTGTGTTATCAAAAGTCCTTAAAAGATGGTACGTTTCTGTCATATTAGCTCTCACCCACTAGCTAGGACTGCTGGCATTAGCTCATCATGTCAAAGACACAGGTTCAATTCCTGACAAGGGTACAATGTGTGAAGCCCATTTCTGGTGTCCCCTTGCTGTGGTATAGCTGAAATATTGCTAAAAGATGCGTAAAACCAAACTCACTCTCTTACTCATCCCCAGAGTACCGGTAGAGATCTGTGTAAGAATTGGTCTTCTGCAACTGTGAAAATCAGTGTTAGAACTACAAATTCACCCCAAATACTTCATGTTACCTTGCCTGACACTCAGCATTATGGGATAAATCAAAGAGTGGCAGATTATAGACAGATCTGTATACTAAAAGTCAAGATGTACATTGTAAATGAAATAATCTTGAATGAATTATATCCATTTCACCAGACACAGCTCACATCCCTAATCTTGTCAGTTGTCTGGTTGGCTTTCATATGGCTTGTGTAGAAGATTTTGTGTTGGATTTAAGTGAATTGTTTGTGGAAGAATGAAAGAGTACAGTGAAAAGGCAACCATATGTTGACCATGCTACTCCAGATTCAAGCAGATGGCACATACGCACCAGTTTGGTTTGGCACTACCCAAACAATGACAATAGATCTATCTCATATGGAATATCACAATTTGTAACCTGAGAGTTACAATATTTGGTTTATGTCTAGAAAATGTTCTGAACACAATCACTATTTTTCTGGTCCATGTAGAATATTCATTTACATGTTGCAGCAATAGAGCTACTATTATTGCCCTAAGTATTTGTTAAGCACCAGTGCGTGTTCGCCTGACTGGAATGTTTTGTCAACATATTAAGCATTTATAAATTGAGGGAATCAATTATGTTTTGTTTTATTCTGAATGTGTACATATATATTTAATTTTTAGATTATTTCTATGGACATTGTATTGGACAACAGGTATGCGTTATGAGATTCTACAGGACAACAGGTATGCATTATGAGATTCTACAGGACAACAGGTATGGGTTATGAGATTCTACAGGACAACAGATGTCTGTAGAGACAATCACTACAGCAGTATATCATGCTGAACAATTAGGAAGGACTGGATGAGTCATCTTTGCTGTTAATCTTTTAATATATCATTTCATCCTTCTTGCAGAGAACCAACATCCTCAACAAGAAAGTTCCATAGTCTTCATAGCTGTGAATCTATATATCTTCCATTACATGTCATTCTTCTTCCAGGGGACATGTCTTCCTCCATGGTGTAGTGGTTAGAGAGTCCACCTGGACTTCAGAAGGTCTCGGGTTTCGATCCCTGGCTGTGTTGTACCAAAAAGACATTAAAATATGGTACTTGCAGGTCCCTGTCTGGCGCAGGCAATGAGTACAAAAAAAACTGGTTGGCTCAGAGTCAGTATAATGTGTCCAAGTGGAGTATTCATTCTTAACTGTGGCATGGTATCTTAGTGAGCTAGCACAATTAAAACAGCTTAAGTCTAGATTAGCACAAGCCTCCACACATACGCATGCATGCACGTCATCATATGAGTGAGATATTTTAAAGTACAACATTAAACCCCATTTCCCCTCACCTGCAGGGTACACCCGTCCTCAACAAGAAGGCGGTTTATGAGCCTATCCTCATTGCTGTTCATACATGTATCTTCTGTAGTATGCCATTCTTCTTCCAGGGGACACCATCCTCAACAAGAAAGCAGTTTATAAACCACCTTGTCCTCATTGCTGTTAATCTATGTATCTTTTGTAGTACGCCATTCTTCTTCCATGGGACACCATCCTCAACAAGCAGGCGGTTTATGAGCTGTCTATTCCTCATTGCTGTTAATCTATGTATCTTCTCTAGCATGTCATTCTTCTTCCAGGGTACATCCATCCTCAACAAGAAGGCAGTTTATGAGCCTATCCTCATTGCAGTTAATCTATGTATCTTCTGTAGTACATCATTCTTCTTCCAGGGGACACCATCCTCAACAAGAAGGCAGTTTATGAGCCATCTAGTCCTGATTGCTGTTAATCTATGTATCTTCTATAGTACATCATTCTTCTTCCAGGGGATACCATCCTCAACAAGAAGGCAGTTTATGAGCCATCTAACTCACAACGCTGTCGCCAGCTGGTTTGTAGTAGAAGCTGGGCTGTCACTATCCTCATTGTCATGGGCCTCTTCCTGGTCCTGATCGCCATCATCGCCTCCTTCGCCAGACCACAAACTCTTCCATGCACACCACTCAATACTGTCACAGAGGCGGTCACAACCCCTACCCCTAAAGCACCAACATACATCGCAACAAATGGGAAGGAGTTTCCATGGAAAGACATCCGACTTCCGAAAAGCATCATTCCAGAATCCTACAACATTCTAATGCATCCAAACATATCCCAGTCTACATTCAAGGGCAGAGTTATCATAAAAGTCCGAGCTACTGCGCCAGCAGACTTTGTAGTGTTTCATATCAAGGAGTTGAACATCACCCACTTTGACGTGACGTCTCTGAAGGATGGAGAGCCAATACACACCATGGAGTATCTGGAGTATAAGGAGAGCCAGCAGTTCTACATCAAGCTGGGACGGAGTCTGGAGGTAGATGAAGAAGCGGAGGTCACAGTCAAATTCGAGGCCTTGCTTGTCAATAAGCTAGTAGGCTTTTATAAAAGTTCTTACACAACGTCATCAGGTGAAAAAAGGTTTGTATGATTTATTGTGTTTTTCATTTTGATTTGAACGGGATGAAAAACTGGATTAATTTTTAGAAGCACTTGCAGAGATTCAGGACATTCCACTTTCGAATAGCACCCAAGAATCTTTGAAGGGGTGACTGTATGGATCAGAGCCACTTGTGTTAAGACTATCATAATCCTTAGTTAAAGCATGTAAGTTATGATCATCTTAACTCTAACATTGCTTTGTGCATGTGGATCTTGATGGCAAGGTGTCAAATTGTAAAGATCAATGCTCATGCTGTTGATCACTGGATTGTCTGGTCCAGTGAAAGACTGATTTCCAGACTGATCCCATATAGTTGGAATGTTGCTATGTGAAGTATTAAACAACAATAAAAAGTAACTCAGCTGACTGTAAACTTGCCTATTCACAGCTATGTGACAATCACACAATGTCACTGGATAATCTCAAGCTTGATACTGTTCTATCCAATACTTACCTTGCTGACTGTTTTGCAATGATTAACGCTGTTACCATAGAGAATAAAACTAGGAACTTTCAATTACAAAAAAATGCACAGAATTGTCTCAACAAAGTCATTTCTTTGTAACATAGGTACTAATCAGGATGACCTTTGTACTTTATGTGGCCGAGACATAGAAACACTGAAGCCCTTTTTCTTCTTATGAGAGGAAACTAAACATCTAATCCCTCAGTTTGCAAACTGGTACAGTTTGAAGACTGACACTTGCCTCTGCATAGATAATTTTTACTGGGGGACCCTGAGGTGGGTGTATTAGTAAACCACTCTTTTATCATTACCAAGTTATTCATCAATAAAACAAGATACAGCTCTGTGGAATTAAATTTTGATCAACTTCACTATTTCATTAAACATTTACTACCATTTGGAAAAATATTTTTGATGAAGATCATTCAGATTTCAAAAGAAAATGGTTATGTCTTTTTCAAAATGACTAAACCATCAAATTGACATAGTTTCTCTACGCTGCCACCTGCACTCTCTCATCTTTCCTTATCTCTCTCTCCTTATCTCTCCTCCCAATCTTTGTAAAACCAAAAATACCTATGTTGTTTTTGTAATGTGAGATGAAAAAAAAAACTGAAAGGAAAACAGTATACAGGCTTTCAGCATATATCTGGAAAATTTGTATTGGAACTTGTTGTTCTGTGACATTTGACGGAATAAATTTTTAAAAAGTAAATATAAAACAAAACAAAATAAACAAAAAGATAATAAAAAGTCAATGACATTGTTGATGGTGTGTGTGATGCTGCTGGAGTGAATTGTTGCTCTTATTTCAATCTGTGTGAGGTGTGATCCAGACTAATCATGATTATTTATAGGTTTGATCACATTGTATGGCCTGGCAGCAAAGTCAATCATATCTGGCAGAAACTTAAAATTGGACTTAATCGGAAATCTCAAATCAGTGTGAAATGGACAAAAACGACAAGTATTGTTAGGGTTTCCAGACAAAAACAATAACCTTCTCAAAGTTATTATCATCCTCTTCAAAAATCTCAGTTTTGGAAGCAGGTTCAAAAACAGATTGCCACTATTTCATGTTTTCCAGAATGCTAGACATTACTTTATCATACCTAAGTGATCTTCTTTAATGGAGTGAATATCATCACCTTTTATAAGTCTTGTTCTTCATATCCTGGCTTTTTTATCTCATATTTTAAAGCTTGTTTTTATGATTGTAACCGAAATGTCCATTGCTAATTTTGTTCAAAATCATGCTGATTGACAAGGTTCAGCCACTCATTATGCCAGATACCCAGCATTCCCATGCACCTGCCCCTGACACCATGGTCCTCACTACATTAATGCTTTCTCCGGTTGTCTCATGCCTCGCGTTTCTTTATCTCCAGCATGACAGAGTCTCGATCTTAGCATGGATCGTTAGATTGCTCCAGCTATGATCTGCGTAAGTTCACGTCTAAGATTCATCTTAGATAAGATCTGTCAGTGGAATGTTGCTGTGTAAGAAAACAACAATATACTGTAATACTGACTTTCTTTCCCTGTTGTATAAAGGGATATTGCAACAACCCACTTTGAGCCAACGGATGCTCGAGCAGCCTTCCCATGCTTTGATGAGCCAGAGCTAAAGGCGAACTTCACGTTGAACATCGTGCGAGACAAACAGCACATATCACTGTTTAACATGCCCCTGAAGAAGACTGAGCAATATGAGAACACAGGTCTCCTACTAGACTACTATGACACCAGTGTGAAGATGAGCACCTACCTTGTCGCCTTTGTTGTGTGTGACTTTGCTAACATCTCTAAAACTACTTCTGATGGAGTGAAGGTAGGTGGTGTTACGTATACAGAGTGTCAAAATTGTATTGCTAATTTTCTTCATAGGATATTTATATAGCACACATATCCACGCAACGAGTACATATTCAAGGGTTCGCTTGATCAAAGGTCTGTTTTTCTGACATTCTTTTAACCAGCTCAAATCCAAAGGGAATCTCTCAATAATACTAAGTGTCAACCCTCAGGGAAGCTACCATAATTTATTCATTATTTTTTTTGCATATTTAGATTACAATATTGAATTAAAAAGTTCGAATGAAATAATGCAACATTGCATTAACTCTACCCTCTTCTAGCAAAACAGTGTTTCAAGTGAACCTCATGGCATTGTGTCCCTTGGAGCATTCTTTATGACTATCCAGTAACTAACTTGTGATTGAAACCAATTTGCTAAACATTGACATCACAGCGTGCAAACGTTTTCAAAGTATGGAGCAGTCATTTACATTCCATATATGGCAAGCTTGCTCTGTTTGGAGACTGTTTGCATGGAAGTTTCAGTGGTTGATTTCAGGTGAATTGTAAGGGATGATAAGTCTTTTATTGCATTGAAAGGAAGCTGAAGTGAACATATAGTATTCCCAGAAATTATTGAGAATCATGTTGCGTCATGTAACTCATTACGTTTATTAACTTCTGGCATTTTACTTACATAAACATGTTAAAACATCATCCTTTTACAGTCTCAGTCTTGTTTTAGTACTTTGTTAGACCTCCTCGCTCAGCAATGCATGCCTGAATACGCCTAGGCACACTACCCATCAAAGTTTGTAGGTAATCGTGTGACCGGGTATCCCAATATTGGACCACCTCGGCCTTCATATCTTCAATATTTCTCAGTCCCTTTTGGTTTATTCTGTCCTTCATGACTCCCCACACATTCTCAATTGGGTTTAGGTCTGGGCTGTAACTGGGCCAGTCTAAAACTTGAACTTTTTCGCCCGACAACCACTGTTTTGTGTAGCGCGCAGTGTGTTTTGGGTCATTATCATGCTGGAAAATCCAATCATCTTCATACAATGTTTGTGCTGTCGGAAGAAGGTGACCATTTAGAATGTCAACGTATCTTTCTTTTGTCAAGTTTCCCGTGAAAACACACAATGGCGTCACTCCGCGAGCCGATATGCCACCCCACATGTGAAACTTCGGGCTATGTTTTGGTCGCTGGTAGATAGGTTTGACAGTATCTTTGGTCCAAATTTTCACACAAGTAGGGAAAAGCCAAACAGAACTTTCATCCGAAAAGAAAACATTATCCCAATCTTGATTTTCATGAGCCCGACACCAGTTTAAACGTTTTTCCTTTTGTGCATCTTTCATCAACGGCGAGGGAATTCCAAGTTTTTTCACCAAATTAAGTCTCTGTAATTCCTGCCTAACTGTTTCATTGCATACCTGAGGACTTCCTCTGCTAATCATTTCATTTCTGATGTTCTCAACACTTTTCAATTTGCCCCTACTCACAATCTGCCCAAGTCTTCGGCGATCCACAACACTGAATTTCCTAAGCCGACCTGCCCCTGCTTTGTGCTCTATCCCGGTTCCTGTTTGAATATTCTTCAAAGTTCTGTATACTGTAGACAGAGGAATACCATGTCTACAAGCTAACACTTTAGCATCAGCCTCACCCCTTTCAAAATCATCTGGAATGAGCTCTCTTTTCTCTCTTGCTGTAAATTCTGCCATGTCAACACAGGAAGCCGTCTGCTCAGACAAGGGAGATAACTCTTGACGTAATGAGCTGCCTTCTAAGCCTTCAAAAGTTGTCTCCCTTATTTAGTCTGCTTAGTGCATAGTGAAAGCCCTTTTTCCAATCTTAGCATCATTAGAAAAAAAACAAAGATTTTCTCAATAATTTCTGGGAACACTGTATATGACCCTATATATATAATATAGTCCAAAATATTGTTGTAAATGTAAATTGTAAATTGTGCATTTAAATACAGTATTGAACTTTGTTCTTCAAACAATGTCTGAATGTTTAGCTGGTGTGTATCCTCCCATCAATATCTTTTGCACTATCTGAAAAGATGAAATTGGATCCTCTGAAGATTGTCTATGTACATATCAGGGGTTCCTTTCATGAAGAAACCTTTATTAAGGTTAACCGTAACACAGATTCAATAACATTGCACTAAAGTTACAGGGTTTCCCATAGGCATAAAAATTTAGCAGTCATTATGATTCACTGGTGTCATGAGAGGGAGTCATGAACATGTTTTTGGGAGTCAACTCTAATCAGTGTTTTCCATGGGCATAAAAATTTAGCAGTCATTATGACTACCTGGTGTCATGAGAGGGAGTCGTAGACATGTATTTGGGACTTAAATACATAGGTTTCCTGCATCATGGGAAACACTGGGTTACCTGAAGTAGAGACTTAGGGTCACCTTAGTGCTTTGTGAAAGGAGGCCATGGACAGTGTAGGACATAAAAAATAATATGATTAGTGCGTGCTATGAAATACCTTTGAAAATTATCCTTAGTATGACTTTGTTTATGAACCTTCCTTATATCCAAACCTGTGAAGATCTTGATTAGAATTGGTCTTCAGTAATCCTTGATAATCGTAAGAGGCGACTAACGGGAATGGATGGTCAAGTTTGCTTATTTGGTTGACACATGGCATTGTATCCCAATTGTGTTGATCGATGCTCATACTGTTGATCCCCAGATTGTCTGGTCCAGACTCTTATGTTTACAAGCTGCTGCTATATAACTGAATGCAGTATTAAACAACAACCCAACCAGCCAACCAATCTTTCTTCCATTTGCAGGTGAGCGTGTATGCTCCACGTGAATTGATCAGTCAGGCACACTTTGCCCTCGATGGAGCCGTGTCGGTCCTAGAGTACTACAACTCCTTCTTTGGTGTGAAATACCCTCTGCCCAAACAAGGTGATATGTCTGTAACTGATGTTAGAGAATAGGGCTTACTACTGCTTCTGGTGGTGGTGGTGGTGGCGGCAGCAGTAGTAGCAGTAGCAGTAGCAGTAGCAGTAGCAGTTGGTAGTAGAAGGCATTCTTTGGCATGACTGTCAGCAGTGATTTTTGCTCGGAATATTTGAGCAGAACTCTTCAGATTTCAGTGTGGTACATGTGATAGCTTGTGTAAAAATTCAAAACACAGCTCTGTGATTGGACATGGATCCAATTTAAAACACATATCTGTGATAGGACAGGGATCCAGTTTGAAACACAGATCTGTGATAGGACATGAATCCAGTTTAAAACACAGATCTATGATAGGACATGGATCCAGTGTAAAACACAGATCTGTATTAGGACAAGGATCCCATTTAAAACAGATCTGTGTTATGACATGGATCCAGTTTAGAACTCATCTGTATTAGGTCATGGATCCAATTTAGAACATAAGGCTGTATTGGCACTTGGATCCAGTTTAGAACACAGATCTTTATTAGGACTTGGATCCAATTCAAATCATAGGTCTGTGTTGGGACATGGGATCCAGTTTAGAACTCAGATCTGTATTAAGACTTGGATCCAGTTTAGAACTCAGATCTGTATTAGGACTTGGATCCAGTTTAGAACTCAGATCTGTGTTCGGACTCTTGTACCACTCACATGTAGACCTGTCTCATTATTGGTATCAAACTTTCATCTTTCTGTGCATTGTTTTTCATGGAAGGTTTTCTGTTTTACAGATCTGATAGCCATTCCTGACTTTGCTGCTGGTGCCATGGAGAACTGGGGGCTGATCACATACAGAATGACAGCCATTTTGTATGATCCCAAGGTGTCGTCGCTAGGCAACAAGCAGTGGGTGGCAACCGTTGTTGCTCATGAGTTGGCACATCAGGTATTGATTTGTACGCTGAAAGGATTGATTTGTTTCCTTCGTATGACTTATTGTGCAAAAAAAATCCCAAACTGATGTTTCTTTTGAATCTTATGCATAATATAGACAACAGAGGATATGCTTTTGTGGACTTTTCCTAAATGTTCTGAAGGAGTTCTTTTGTCAGTTCCCAAAGCTCAACACCACACAATTATACATTAATAGCAAGCGTAGATGCATATGTATCGAACTTGGTATGTACAATCTTTCGGATGGCACTCTTCTTTGAAAGGCTTGGATCAAAGAACTGAAGAACAAGATTGTGGCTTCCATGAAACATGTTTGAAGCATAGTAACATCAATAGACGTGACACTCATGTCATCTGTTACTTGAAATGATTGGCTGTCTGCAGCCATGGTCGTCTTTGCAGTTAATCTCCATCGAAGTTACTTGTATCATTCAGTTGTTTTAATTGCACACCCCTGAAATTTGGTAGATGATTCCTGCAGGGAATTACTGATACAGGGAATAGTTCATGAGACCACCATGCATGTTTGTTCCCAATCAAATCTCCCATCAAATCTCATGTATTACCATACTGAAGAAGCCATAGACCTACAGTACACAGTCAGCTAGCAACAATGGCTTACAATCGTAATGTTTTCTAACCTTGGTGGATATACATGCCAAGTTTGCAAATTAAAGCTGTGTTATTAGATTTCATTTACAACTTGAATTTATGAGTAACAGGAGATGGATGCATGGCAACATTGTTTTAAATATTTTGTCCTTCAATAGTTGTAATAAGGACTTACCTGCCAAAAGTGGAACTCATTGTCAATTATGTTTAATGTACAAAACTTGCACAGTCTGTTTTCTCTTGGAATACTATAATATCTGCCCTTCTCAAACGTAAGATCATGTGAAAAATATCCAAGTCTGGATAATGCAACAACAGATTTTCTGAGGTTAATATCATTGAAGTATTGCTCTGTATTAAAAAAAAAATTTACAAGTCCTGTAAAAAGTGTATTTGAATGACTGTATTAAAGATTAATTCCAGGTTTGAATGTATCTCTTTTAATCTTTGTGATACAGCATTACAAAATGACTTTTGTCAAGTAATCTTTTGTGACAAAAGTACCGGTACATCACTAAAACCACAATGATTGATCGAGTGATCATTAAATCCACAATGACCGATCCATCAAGTATAAACAGACCATCACTGCTTGTCTGTGACAGTGGTTTGGGAACCTGGTCACAATGGAGTGGTGGGATGACCTATGGCTGAATGAGGGATTTGCCAGCTACGTCGAGTACATCGGTGCAGATCAGATCAACCCAGACTTCCATATGGTAGGTACACCATGTGTACACTGAAATCTTGAGCAACACTTTTTTTGGGTTTTTTGTGTGAAAGTGGGTTCAAGTTTTATATGGCATTTCCATTATGTCAGCCTTACACTACTGAGTATTCTTAGTGTGGATGGAATGAACTTAATAAGATTTGAAATAAGTCTTTAAAAACAGAACTGATGACATCAAATACTTCATCTTATAATTACAATAACTACCACACCGTACTCCACACCACAAACCATTATGCTCAGTGTGTGCACAGACACCACAATATTATCACCCACATAACCCAAGCTTCTTGTTAGGTGCTTGAAGTTTAAAGTCTTATGACCTATCCCACCAGGTACCCATAATCTCCTGGGTGAACAGAGGCAGTTATGAACAATATGTCACATGTGTTTTGTTGTGAGGCAGGACTGAAGTCCTTGAAACTGTGAGGAGTCAAGCTCCAAAACAGGGACACCCATCCAAGCACTTTCCAAGCTCAAGCTTACTTAATTTCACCTGATTTGTGACCTGAGCTCTATACACAGGACCATGAGCTGCCATTTTGCTGTTCAGATGCATGATTTAACTTTTTCCTGTACAATTTTGTGTCTCATTTGAGGCATGATGTGTTTCAGTGTTTTGTTTGGAAATTAACAGAAATTACAGCATTTCTCATGTCCTCGCTATCAGCCAAAGTGTTTAGGGTTTTAGGCCTTTTACCTCTATGAATTGTATGTAATACGGGCTTGTTGACTTATTAACCTTTTAGTATATGAAAGCAGCGAGAGAGTGTGGTTTTATGCCATTCTTAGCAATATACCAGCATATCATGGCTGGGATACCTGACATTTAACAGGGCATTACCCATAGATGGCCAGATGTTGCAATGAGAATTTTTTCCTATACCAGGTAGACATATATCTCTGGGTTAACACCTATGAAAAGCCAGGTTAAAATTTATCTTCAGCAACTCATACATCTTGTAAAAGGCGACTAACACCATCGTGTGATTAGGCACACCGACTTGGTTGACGCATGTCATCATTTCCCAATTGAGTAGCACAATGCTCATGCTGACGATCACTGGATTGTCTGGTCCAAACTAGGGGATTTACAGATTGCTGTAATCAACCAACCAACCAACCAGTCAGTCAGTCAGTAACTATGGTAACACCATTCTCTGCTCCAGCATGACCAGTTTGTGACAGAGGACCTCTTATCAGCCATGTACCTCGACAGCATGAGCAACTCTCACCCCATCCACGTTCCCGTCGACAACCCCGATGAGATTAATGAGATTTTTGACAGAATCTCATACAGCAAGGTGAGCTTTAACATTGCCAATTTCATCAATATCTAGAACATAGCGTGACAACTTGTTTCAAGTTCCCAGATTTCAGCTCTTAGTACAGTGTGTTAAATTTTCACTGGTCCTGTGTTTCCTGGTTAGTAAAATTTCATCGGGGCCACTAAATGATAAGTTTGCAGTGGTATTGGCAACCAGTGAATTTTGTATTGATTGTTCAGTAAAACAGATGATATTTTGGACCAGTGAAGTACAGACAGGACCACTAATTATTGTCCACTCACTGGTCCTGTGGTTAGGTTGGAAATTTTGAAAGGTTTCTTATCCTGTAGTACACAGTAGCAGTGGGTGAACAGTTGAGTAGTGTTATGAAATAAGTGTGTAACCCTTAAACTATATAAGAAAATGGTTCTCAGGCAATTCAAAAAATGTTGCCGCAATTAGCTTTATTTCTTAGGAAAGAACCTCCCTAATAAGTCCATGATTGCTGGTGTAGTACAATACTGGCAACTTTACTCCTTCGTTCAGATTAGGGTTGGAATTGATCTTCAACAACCCATGCTTGTCATAAGAGGGGACTGATGGGATCGGATGGTCAGGCTCGCTGACTTGGTAGAGACACGTCCTCAAATCCCATCCCATAGGTCAGTCCTCAAGCTGTTGATCACTGGATGCAAACCTGGTAATTTACAGACCGTTGCTGTATGTTGGATAACAAACCAACCAAACCGAACCTTCATCTTAATGGAAGCGGCTTGAAGCAGTTAACTCTCCAGACAGGAATCCCAAGCTTTTATCCAGTTGTAATACACAGAATTCAACTTATGTTATCCAGTGTGTATACATGTTATCCAGTGTGTATACAATCATCCCTCACCATAACGCAGGTTTTGGGGTCCATGGATGACTCCCCTGTACTATGACACACCCGTGTTGTGAGACATCCATGTTATGCATAGCATGGAATAAGGGCCAAGTAAAATACTATTTTCCATGGGCATCACACAACTGCTGTTGTGCATGTTGTAACATCAGAGGTGAAAAAAACCTATTCTTGTCATAAGAGGCAACAAACAGGATTGGGTGGTCAGACTCTCTGACTTGACACATGTCATCGGTTCCAAATTGTGTAGCTCAATGCTCATGCTGTTGATCACTGGATTGTATTGTCCAGACTGGATTATTTACAGACTGCCGCCATATAGTGCGGTGTAAAACTAAACTCTCTCACTGACTTACTCAACTCAAGCAGGGCCTAGGTAAAGTGCCATACATTTATATTAACTATGACAGTCTAGCACTAGGAGAGCTTGGAGAACCTTGGCCCTGGTTGTTACTTTGTTCTCCAAAGGTTTGTAGTCTTAAGAATTCGTAACTTTAGTCGTAGCCAATGTGTTGAGAATGGGCTTTACAAGTTTGTAGGACTACGAACTTTTCGAGAATAGCTAGCCAGGTAAATATCGCTTTGAACACCCACATATTTTGAGCTATATTGATAATAATAAGAAGAATTATTAGTATCATCATAACCAGCTGTTTTGGTTTAGCACTGATGAACACATGTTCTTATGCTACCTCCGCCAGTTTGTTCTGATATCAGTGAATTAGTGTTAATTTGCTTTACGCTAATATGCAATCACATATGAAACAATGAATAGAATGTTCTAGAATTTATAGGGTGTTCAGTCTTTGACTGCCTGTGTGTTTGTAACACGTGTGCAATGAGGTTCAGTTTTGTTTCTCACTATGAAGACGTTATTGTAGACAAATTAATCTGGAAATAGTCAACAAATCCAAGCTGGAGTATGGACTTCGTCTTTATATTTCTCTATCTGGCCATATATGTATGTAAACTTTGGCAGTGGGTTGCCTAGTCATGAAGGTGTTTGCTCATCATGCCGAAGACGCAGCAGAGTTACAAGTAATGTTTTGGGTCATGAGTAATGTACTCACTTGTGTTCATCTCAATTGGGGGTCCTAATTTTCCTTTGAGTAACCATATAAGTTGTACCTATCTTACTCTGCCATTTTCCATTAATTGTAAAAATATTATAAAGTTTAAATATTATTAATGTTTTATCTGTAGTATGAAGAATGATAAGAAAGATTGCAAGTTGTCTTGTTTATGGGTTGAAATAGAACTTCTCAGTATACCTCAGTCAGTTTATCTATGCGCCGGTACACAAGCTAAAATTTGACATTGTTGTGTGTACATATATAAGATCTAATATGTTGAGGATTAAGAAAAATTCAAGCATACTTGTAACCCAATAGACTTAATAAGAATTGAGTTTTCACAAATATATTTACGTAATTTACGTAGATACACAGCTTATCTGTACCTCTGTACCTCTGGGTTCATGTTTTCACATGGTTATAATGTGTGAAGTCCATTGGTGGTGTTCCCTGCTGTGATATTGCTTGAATATTGCTGAAAGCAGTGTAAAACTAGAATGACAGACTGACTCCCTCCCTCACTCACTCACTGACTCACTTACTCGTAGTAAGGCCAGATTTGCTGACTCTTCACATGTTGATGTCCAGGGCGGGTCAGTGCTGCGAATGTTGAGAAACATCCTGGGACAGAGCAAGTTCAAGGCGGGTCTCACTCACTACCTGACCATCCACAAGTACAACAACGCCCACACAGATGACCTATGGTCAGCTCTTCAAGATGTAAGTTGCACAACTAAATCATCTGCATGTTACTGAAGTTGATAATCCAATGATCATTGATGATTTACAGGTTTTTAACAACATGCTGTCATTGTTATTTTCACTTTATCTAGAATGAACAGTTGTGGACTTAAAGTGAAATCAGAACCTGTTATTATGGACCCACAAAAGCAATACTAATCATGAGGCTTGCTGTCATTTTTGGTCAAGTAACTGAGTGAGCTTCCAATTTCTCCCAAGCTTCTCCACTCCTTGCTTCTTCATCTTGTGTATCGTTTTGGTTGACTGATAAAGCAACAAGGAACCCTGAAATGTCTTGTTGAAGACGAGGAGTTGTAGGATAGAGTGAGTGAATCATTTAATTGCTAAATTGGGATGGCCGAATGAATGTTTGTGATGTATTTTGTAGGACACGTCCCTCGGAGACTTACTGACCTCTGCTTCTTGTCTCTTCATCAGGTGACTGGTCCAGATCAGTAGTACTAGACCTGAAATGTGTTGTGGCTATGATACAGAAGTTGCCCTACATTACATGCATGTCATTATCAGAGACTCTGAATGACTCCATTGCTGAAATCAGCATGCAGGGTGGACATAACTCATTGCTAGATGTCCCAGTCCAGTGATTTTTCTGTTGGACAAGCAAATTTGTACATCATGATGTACAGTTGACTTTCCATTTTTATATCGGCTTGTATAGAGGAAAAATTAGCAGGCCTCAGTATCTCAAAACAAAGTTAAGACTTTACTCAAATCTCCAACTGTAATTGAGAAACCTACAACAGATTAGTTTCTAAATTAACTTCATTTCTACAATCAAGAAACCAAAACAACTGAAGTAACTGTTTTATCTAACTCTTAACTGCCTGCTTTGTTTGAGTTTAATGTTCATTTCAGTTTATTCTGGGAGATACATTTGTCTGCTTTTTCTCAAATTTGAGTAAAAAATTTAATGTAAGTCAAAGCTCAGACTTTTTGTTTTGAGAAATCAGGGCCTGGGCAGGTGAGCTTAAGCCAATGATATTACAGATGTGCCTTATAACGTTACTTCCAGCCCTGGTATGTAATGCTATGGTGTATTTTGTGAAGTGGATCCTTGTGAAGTGTTTGTTGTGTAGGCTAACCCTAACCTGCATGTGGACATCAAGGCTGTGATGGACACTTGGACCAAGCAGATGGGCTACCCCGTAGTGACCGTCAAACAGACTGGGACACTCCTTTCCCTCACACAGGGCCGCTTCCTCCTCAATGCTGCTCACACCAATGACGCTGTCCCCAGCTCTGATTATAAGTCAGTCACACTTGTTTTTATGTATTACCTGGTTCAGTTCTCTACGTGGGTACAATGTGTGAAGTCCATTTCTGGTGTCCCTTGCTGTGACATTAGCAAGCGATATCCTAAACTAATGCTCAGTTCCTGAATAAGAGAGCCAACCAAAGGATCACAGGAAAATTCAAGCTTACTTTTAGTATTTTCCAGTTTTGATCACCACAGCGCTAAAGGAAGACTTAAATTTTCCTGTGATCTCTTATTTGGTTCTCTCAATATGTACAATATTAGCAGTGAAAAATAACCCTTTTAAAATGAGAATTAGCCCCTGTGAGTTGGAATATCTCTGAACCTGGAGAAATCTAGACTTGACTGATTGAGGGCTTCAGTATCACAGGGAGGGCTAGGCTGTGGGGAAAATATTGTGGCTCAGGGACACTGAGACAGAGTACATTGCAGAGAGGGCTAGGCTGTAGGCGAAATAATGTGGTTCAGGGACACAGAGTACATTGCAGAGAGGGCTAGGCTGTAGGGGAAATAGTGTGGCTCAGGGACACTGTGACAGAGTACATTGCAGAGAGGGCTAGGCTGTAGGGGAAATAGTGTGGCTCAGGGACACTGAGACAGAGTACATTGCAGAGAGGGCTAGGCTGTAGGGGAAATAGTGTGGCTCAGGGACACTGAGACAGAGTACATTGCAGAGAGGGCTAGGCTGTAGGGGAAATAGTGTGGCTCAGGGACACTGAGACAGAGTACATTGCAGAGAGGGCTAGGCTGTAGGGGAAATAGTGTGGCTCAGGGACACTGAGACAGAGTACATTGCAGAGAGGGCACATATGTTATTATTAATATCATGTGTTTTGCTAAAAGCTGCATTAAAGTAAAACTCACTAACTCAATTTAATGATATGTGTGTATAAGATATGTATAGACATAGTATCTTTTCATTGTTAACAAGTACTATGACCCATGGAGAATGTTAGCAAAGTTCATGATTGACTGACTGTGTGAGTTTGCTGCAGGTATAAGTGGTACATCCCCCTGACCCTCGTCACCAGCGCCGACAACGAGACTCACCAGCTCACCTGGATGAACATGTCATCAGGTGAGTCGCACGGTCATCCAGACTGCCACTCCATGTCATTAGCTTACTGCACTTAAAGGTGACACTATGGTTGTCTTATATCTCCATGACGATCTGGAGAAATAATTGTTATCAAACGTCCCATAATTATATCCATCGTTTCCTGACAACATGCATGACATCTGTGTGGGTTAAAATAAACCCCCAGCATTGTATGCAGGTTGTATGGGCGAGTGGTGTTAGTTTTATGTAGCACTCAGCAATATTTCATTTATATGGCACGGTGTGAAAATAATTGAGTTTGACCAGACAATCCAATGATCAATAGCATGAGTATCAATCTACACAGTTTGGATATGATGACATCTGTCAACCAAGTACATAAGCCTGACCACACAATCTCACCCAGATCTTCATGGATGCAGGTTGTGTGAGGTGTCCAAAGGAATCAGGTGGAAGGATTTTGTGACTTGTTCAAAATCTTGATCACTGTTTGTCGGTCAGAAACTCATGTATTTAAAGCCTGTCACCATTATTTAGTCTCGGCTAGGAATTAATCGATGACAGAAACAAAGGCTGTCAATCCATCGATAATATGTATGACTATTGATAGTTTAGGTAATTTACTTCCATTGATAAATGCACAGTGCAAAATACAGAAAGTATATATTTGTTCCCTTCGGTTTAGAGTTATCCGCACCTGCAGATTTAGAGCTTCATTGAGTTTAGTTGTTAACTCTGTACTTGATCTATTTAGTTTCAAGCATCTTGTCCGTTGTTAAAAGAGACTGAAACTACCTCAACTGTTTTTATTTCATATAAACAATACATTCATTTGAGAAATTACTCCAAATGGAACAATGCAAAGAGAGAACAAACAATTGCAATAGTTGGTTGCAGTTAAGACTCACTATCACAATAGTTTGTCGCAACAGACTGTCAGTAGCGCAATAGTTGTTTCCCCCTCAACAGTCACGTCAAGTAACAGATAACATTGTTTTGTGTTTTAACGCTGCTCTTGATAACTGAGTGACTAGGTTAGAACGTGGCTTTACTGTTGAGTGGAAATTTAGAGGAAGAACATAAAACTACATATATTTAATCAGCTATGTTTCATTTGCAGCTGAAACAACAGTGCCACCAAATATCAAGTGGATTAAGGCCAACTCTGGCATGAATGGCTTCTACCGTGTCAACTACGATACTGCCAATTGGCAACATCTTATCAAGCAGCTTATGGACAACCACAAGGTAAATACATACAACTTGCTGAGCTGTGTCTCGACCTGACGTTCTGAGGATTGTTTAACCTAGCAAACTTATGTTTGACAAGTTTGATGTAATGGTCATGAATTTGTTTGACTGAATGTCTGATGATGGGAAAGCGTTTTTGGAAATCATGATTTTTACAAAAATGTTTGTCATATAGATGCTCTATTCCCAGGGATTTCGGGTAGCCTCATCTGTGCTCACTTGTTTCAAAACCACACATGAAGCCAGTTGTTTGACTGGTATTGTTGGAGCATTTCTCAATCTCTCCTTTTGTTGGCAGGTCTTCACAGCAGCTGACAGAGCTGGTCTTATTGATGACGCCTTCAACCTGGCAAGGTAAGGTTGATCAAAAGTGGACTGTATCTTGTCAGGCCGGTCTGTCTCAAAATATTGCTGGCCAGGTGGGCCAAATTCCCCTAAAGTTACCACCTCATTGGTTGAATATGGTTATTCTTACAGACATTTCATTCATTGGAACCATTCAGGCTAGAGACATTTCACAATCCAAATCCTCCTTATAATTTTCTGTCCTCAGGCTAGCAGGCAGGTGTCTTTTTTGCTTGCTGTCAGTCTCTGGTCCAGATAGATATTTACTGATGATAAGCTGAAATATAGGTTCCACCATTTCTAAAACATTTTCCAAAACTGCTTCTAAAGCAGATTTTACTGTGAAGATTTTAGATTGACATGGGACCGAACAGTAATGTCTGCACATTTAGACAGTACATCTGAACCAGGAATTAAGAAGAATAAACTGTGAACAACTAATAAAATATTCTAATGTAATATTCTACAGTTTTCATCACCGGCTTTGACTAGTGCTGTGGGGGAAAATCTGACAATGAATAAAGGAATGCTGCCTTATATGTTTCCCTCAGTATATATGACACGATCTTACTTTCATGTAAAATGATTCAATGACATTGGTCAGTGACACATTAATAAGTATCTGTGTCACCCCTCCCAGGAGGGTGACAGCTGGAAAAAATATTACCCATTGCCACAGTAACAAAACGCTGTGCAGAGAAGCTGTACCGCTAGAAATTAAATGACAATGCAATGAATGACGCACACAGTGCCCAGAGTTTGAAAACCATTTGATAAGCTGTTTCTGAGTACACCATGTATACATGTATTTTACCTACTTTCACTGCTTTATGTAAGCCAGTTTGTACATTGAATCAGCTTAAATACAATTGACCATTTTTTTTGCAGTTTTAAGGTTGTCAGAATATGATTCACTGATGTTAAATATCCAGCCAAGAGGCATTTTGTTTACATGTCAGACAGTGGGAAGCAATCTCAGTAAATGAAATTAAATGACATTTTGTACATTTGACATGTTGGTACCTCTGGTAGCACTGCTACATAGATGCATATAACACACTGTATTACCCTCGAGAGAAGTCCCTGTGAAGGTCTCGTGGTAGAATAGGCCTCTAGCAACACATGCTTGCCATAAACGGCGACTATACTTCTCGTAAGAGGCGACTAATGGCGTCCGGTGATCAGGCTTGCTGACTTGGTTGACACATGTCATCGGTTCCCAATTGCGCAGATTTATGCTCATGTTGTTGGTCACTGGATTGTCTGGTCCAGACTCGATTATTTACAGACCGCCTCCATATAGGTGGAATATTGCTGAGTGCGGCATAAATCTAAGCTCACTCACTCACTTGAGAGACGCATACAACTTATATTACATGTTATGGAGTATTTTAAGACACACATTCATCTGGTACTTTCAGGGCTGGGCTGGTGAGCCAGAAGATCGCACTGGACCTGACATTGTACCTGGAGAAAGAAGTGGAGTATGTGCCGTGGAAGGCGGCGCTTGACAACCTGGCCTACATTGAGGACAGGATCATTTACAAGGAAGTGTTCACGAGTTTCAAGGTAGGACATTTTCATGAACATGTTTCTTGGACTGTAAGTAGTGATTTTAACAGCGTGATACTGATTACTGATGTAATATTACCTGCAGTAACAGTGAATGTGTTAGAATGCCAGTTATAGTCCTGAGGTGGTTGGATAGCCTAGTAGAGCCTTTGTGAAGCTCATTTCTGGTGTCCTCTGCTCACTGCAATTTATATACTTATCCCTTCTGACACTATGTATTGCCCTGTTTTCTTTTTTCTTACAAAGTTAATAAATGATTCATTCATTTTTATTGCGCCATGTCCACATTTATGGCATACTTATAGTGCTGACAGCACATTATTACCTCAGATAACCCAAGCTGCCTGTTGGGTGCAAAAACGTCTTTGGTTATAGTGTTACATTGTTATATTCAGGAAATACATCTACCCTCTTCTACCCTGTTCTGCTTGACAATTGTACAAGAATCAGTATTGAAACGTTTCTCTCATGAATAAATGAAGTTGCTATCCATAGAGTTTTTTCTATATTGCTTCATCCATGCAACCATTAAATGTTTGAATTTTTGTTACCTGAGCATGCCACCACACTGTAAGAACACATTCCATAATTCCTACAACTAAGGCATACTGTTCCTTTCAGGCCTATATGCTGAAACTGATCAGTAACCGCCTGGCAGCACTGCAGTGGACAGACAGTGGATCTCACCTGGAAATGTGAGTGTACAAGTGTCAAACTTCTAGTCATGTAGGACAGTACTAAGGATTGCTGTTTAGACAGAATTAGATTATTTAATTTCCATGCATTGGCTGCTTTTGGTATTAGTAGAACCGCAGTATTTTTGCCTTTGGTTCGATGTAATGTAATGCAAAATAAAATTCTGTATTTTCAGTTTTCGTACCTTCATTTGTAACTAGTCATAAACTGACAGTTTTATTCATTCAAAATAACAAAGATTATTGTTAATTTTTTCACGTTATTAATCAAAGTAAGGTTTGGCTTGTCAGTGTTCTGCATTATGATCATATCTGATATGCCGAAACGGACTGAACCGAAGGCCTTAAATATACCATACCATGATAAGGGCCGACTGTTTCACCCCTATTACTCACCAACATAAGGTATTAAACTTGTGTGACAGAAGTTAACATTCACACACAGGTTCCTGCAAAGTAACATTCTCAGCTGGGCTGTCAAACTTGGCCATCAACCATCCATTGACAAGGGCAAGCAACTCTTCAAACAGTGGGTACAGGACCATGCAAGGTATTTTCCCCTTACTGGTTTTCTGCCTTGCTCAGGACTACTTGTTGTCATGGTATCACCAGTGTGGGTGAAGAATTTTGAAAGTTTGAAGACATAGTGACGTGTATGTGTGTCTTTAATAATGTCATAATGAAATGTGATGGTGTTACTGACAACTGTTTTCCAAATTTATGTTGTTTTTTTTAAGATGTTTTTTAGATTGTATTGTTTGAAGAGAGTTGCTGGCAATGGTAAAGATGCTCAGTCACCATCCTCAGCACACTTGTCACCTGTTAAATACTGGTAGCATTTTCAGACTTAAAAAAATGGGAGAAATGTTTTCTGCATCACATGTGATCATGTGTTTGTAAACAGGATCGTTATTTGTTGCAAGTACAGCTCGTTTCAAGGTTGTAGTGTCCCTAGCACAGTGGCGACTTGTAACTGGTGGCAGGGGAGGTGTATAGACAGCTCAGGCAACTCTGAAGACTGTTCTCACTCAGTGTCTCACTATGCTCCTGTTCATGAACCTGTGAAGATCTCAGTTACAATTGATCTTCAGCAACCCATGCTCGTCATAGGAGGCGACTAATGGGATGGGATGGTCAGGCTCGCTGACTTTGTTGACACATCTCATGATATCCCAGTTGTGTAGATTGAAGCTCTGGTTGTTGATCACTGGATTGCTGGTCCAGACTTGATTATTTACCAACTACCGCCATATAGCTGGAATACTGCTAAGTGCATGAGTTCAGTGTAAACCCAAACTCACTCACTCACTCAGTCACTTCAAGCTATTCTTCCACATTCAGCTGACATACTTTCACATAACAAGAATACTATATAAAGTGGCAAAAAAATCAAATCAGTCAAGCAGTCAATATTGACTGATCCATCCATCAAACTGTATTTGATCAATCAGTGAGTGAATCTGATGGTAGATTTTCCACAAGGATTAGTGACTGCAGATTGCCAAATCATGAAATGGATTTGTCCTGTTTGTGTAGGCTGCGTCTGTTGTTGCGTCTGTCTGTCAGCATTGTCCAACTCTTAATGTTCAGGTTATAATGAAGCAGGTATGACATACCTGTGTGTGGGCTGCTCAGGTGAGTGTTAATGATATAGTAGCTGCTGCCAAGGCTGTACCCACCTGTAACACCTGTCTGGTGCGACCATCTCTCAGTGATTGTCATGGTAACAGGTGTTATTGGATCTGCTGAAACTTAGGTCACAAGAGCGCATTTCATCCAGTTCTACACGCCTAGTGTATGCCTAATGATGATGTCATCATGGTTAGAATTCACTTCAGCATCCCATGCTTGTCATAAAGAAACGACTAATGGGATGAGGTGGTCAGGTTCACTGACTTTGTCGACACATCTCATGATATCCCAGTTGTGTAGATTGAAGCTCTTGTTGTTGATCACTGGATTGCTGGTCCAGTCTTGATTTTTTTCAGATTGCTACCATATTGCTGAAATATTGCTGAGTGTGGTATTTAGCTACAAACAAACAAACATGTGATGCTGTTTGTTAAGTACATTACAGCCAGTGAGTTATTGAGTACAGAGTGATTCCATGCTGTAGCCATGTGATACAAGAAATATGGGATATCTGATTATGTAAGCCTGAATAAAAGGATGGAGGAGGAAGAATGTGGTTATGTCGCGTTTAGCAATATTCCAGCAATATCACTACACAGGACACCAGAAATGGCCTTCACACATTGTACCCATGTGGGGATTCGAGGCCGGGTCTTTGGCTATGATGAGCAAACGCTTTAACCCCCAGGCTACCCCACCTACAGACACAGGGTGGCTCAGCAGAATGCATTCACTCATCATGTGGGAGGCCTCTGACTCCCAGTGAGGTGCATCAACATTTTGTCTACACACATGTAGAAAGTCATAACTCGTGCATAGTACATTGTGTAACGTGTCTGTTTTTTCGTATCACCCCCGACCTGAAGAATGTCGTCTGCATGATGAGAGTGAAGTATGTTCTCGCATGTAGAAAGTCATGACTCGTTGATAGTGTATTGTGTAATGTGTCTGTGTTTCAGTATCAGCCCTGACCTGAAGAATGTCGTCTACATGACGGGCGTGAAGTACGGCACGGAAGAGGACTGGAAGGCGTGCTGGAAGGTGTACGAGGAGACTAATGTGCCATCCGAGAAACAGAAGATGTTGGTGGCCATGTCGTACAGCACAGACACAAGGCTGCTCAACCAGTGAGTTACACATCCCCGGCCTTCCTTTTCTTCCATTACTAGTTAGATTTTATAATACTAGGGTAGGTGGTAAACTGTATGTTATAAACATTTACAGTATTGCAACATATGTTGTATGGGATTACCCTTTCTCAGTACAGATTCTACTGCTTTTGAGTTACAGTATTTTCTGAAAGCTTTCTGAAGATACGGGTTAGAACTTTCTACACTGTTTTCATGCTATCACCATTATCATCACTAGCTTGATAGTTGGTCTAAGGATCAACACCAAAACTTTGCATCTCTTGCAATAGAAAAGTAGTCTTTCTGTAAAAATTTCAGGATGACATGTTATTTATTCACTGCCTTTTTTGTTCTGTGCTTTCAGATATTAAACTGTCAAGTTATCAAATGTGAGAAGTACAAATTCTATGTTCCAATCTTATTCCTACAATACCCAGCTGTCAATGCTGATCATGTTAAATGTTTGTCCAGGTACCTTGGCTTCAGCCTCAACAAGTCCAAAGTCCGGTCCCAGGACACCGAGAGGGTCATCACGTCTATTGCAGCCAACCCCAGCGGGCAGCTCTTGGCCTGGAGGTTTGTCCAGCAGAACTGGGACATCTTCAGTGACAGGTGAGACTGACCCGATACCCCCACCCCCACCCACCCTCTGCCTTCAGCCTTTCAGACCGCCTCTGTGTGTATTGTCGGGAGCGTACGCCTGGAGTATGGAAGGTTGCAGGCTTGGTCCCTGGCTGCGTCATACCAAATAATGTTAAAATATGGTTCTTGTTGGTACATGCCTGTGTATACATGCTTGAACTGCTTCACATAATCCCCTACATGACATGTGTCAGCTGAACAATCTGTTCATCTAGCAGAAAAGGGTGGGATAAATCATGAGAGTATTAACCTTCTAGTGCCTCAAGCAGCTTGAGTTATTCAGGGTAATAATGAACAGTCTGTGCTATGAGCTTGCTGTCAGTGTGGACTTGTAATGTGCCGTTGAACAGGTGCCATCGAAATCCATTTTTATAATATATATTATATTGTTCCAGGTACAAGGAAGGTTCTTTCGGGATGTCTCACCTCATCAAGGGTGTTGCGTCTCACTTCAGTACTCAGTTTGACTATGATGAGGTGAGTACCTGCACACAGTCACACCTGTAATCAATCTCCTGTGTCTCTGTCCACCATATGCACAGCTACAGTTGTGTAAGGGATCAGGTAGATGCTTCTGTGTAGTCATCTTTCATGGTTGCAGTGGACAAACAGCCCAACAGAGACTTCAGTTGGGATTTCCAGGATTCGTCATATTCGTCAGGTTATTCCACATCAAATGTTATATATCTGCTACTGGATGTAAGCATCTAGAACATTCTTTACCTGTTATTTGAAGATGCAATATTCTTCAGCTGTTTTTCCAAGCAACATTGTACCCAATCTGTTTTCTTGGGGAAGAACACTGTGTCCTGATTCTGAGAAACAATGTTCTGTATCAGCTGTTATTTTGAGGATTAATGATCTCTGTAGCTGTCATTACTAGCAACATTATTCTCTGTCTGTTATTCCTAGGGACAATATTCTCTGTATCTGTTATTCCTAGGCACAGTGTTCTATATCTGTTATTCTGAGGAACATTAATCTAAAAATCTGTTATTCCTAGGAACAATATTCTCTGTTATGTCCAGGAACAATGTTCTCTATCTGTTATTCCTAGGAATGATGTCCTCTGTATCTGTTCCTCCTAGGAACAGTGTTGTGTCTGTTGTTCTTAGGAACAGTTTTCTCTGTCTCTTGTTTCCATGAACAGTCTGTATTACATTTGTTATTTCCAGGTACACAATTTCTTCGCCACAAGAGATGCTGGATCTGGAACTAGAGCTGTGAAACAGTCCCTGGAGAAAATACAGATGAACATTGATTGGCTGGAGAAAAATGAAGGCGAGGTCACTGATTGGCTCAATCAGCATTCAAGCTGAAATTCATAGATTAGACTGGGAGTGAAAAGTTATATCAGAAGTCTTAAGTGATATGTTTTAATCTTGTAATTAATATCTATCTTTGAAACTTCATTTCCAAGAGATATGTATTTGTAAACCGGGATGAGGGATAATCTAATGGATAATGGACTCTAGCATCATGACAAGGTTTGGATTCATTACCACACATGGTGCAATATAACCTTTGGTTTGTCTTGCCATGACAGGATCTAGTTTTAACAACTGTGCGATAATCTAGCGATTTTACTATCCTTCATTTAGAGGTTTTTATTAAGTATATGGATTTATCATGAATTTGGAACTAGTTTTAGTCACGATATGGCTGAAGTATTGTCAACGTGACGTAAAATCTAAACATCACGTCTACTGACATGATGCTGCTGGTGTATTGAGGAAGGTATTAAGCCAAACTCTCTGCCATTATGCAGGTCAGACATTATCAGTTTCCTGTTTATTATCCTGACTGAATTGAAATCAAACGATTCTTTTCTTGAAAGGAAAACATGATAGTAATAACCATATTCCAATACAGTATTGACCTGTATGAGAGCTATTGTGTTCACAAAGCAACACAGTATTGATCTTTATGGAAAGTCATGAAGTTCCTGACACCACCAAGGTGTCATTTCTTTTTATGTTTACCTGGTTGTGAACTTAGCAATTAATAGAGCTGTGACAATATATCGTATATCGATAATCATGATACTTTTTTAGACAAAATGTATTATTGACCTTAAAATGCATAATTTTAAGTATAAATTGACAGTTAGGTCAAAATTTACATGTTTGCTTGATATCAAAATGTACGGTTTTAAAGGAAATAAATGTAGATAGCATATAGTGAAGTGCATCGAATCGTATCATGTCATTCCAAGATATGGGGTTACTTATAATTATCGTGAATTTTACTTATGGTCACACCTCTGGTAATTAAGGTCTGGTGTTAACAAGCACAACCATCATACAGACCTCAATTCTCTTCCCACAGAGGTTACTCAAGTCAAGTTCCCACATATCTCTGTTCTTATACAGCCCTTTCATGGAGTGTGGCTCAGTAATTTCTGGATGCTTTAGGAAAACTAGAACCTGTTCCTCTACGCATTGTGCAAATGTTTTTTCTAGACAGATCTCAGTCTTGTAATGGTGGATCGATGGCATCTCCATGGCTTTCGTTGATAACTGACAAGCTGGCCATTAAATGTCTTGTATATCACACCAACACAAGTACCTGGCAGAAGAGGGATATCTGTGGCCTGACATTTGCTTGTGTTAGTTAAGATGAGCAAGTGCTTGGGAGGAATATTGAGAAGTAACAGGGTTTGGGATCGCCATATTGAATCTGAGTTGATGTAACACATGTTCTGATTGGATAGAAAGATGGGAGATTATTCGTGTTGTAAAGTTTGCTCCAAGGGGATTTTAAACAACTAGGAAGTGTGGTGAGGTAACAGAGATTAAGAGATTACATAGGTAGATATGTCTTGAATAAACCTCTGTGGGAAGATAATGGCAGTCCTGAAAATTCCTCAGACTTATCTTGATGGGTTGCCTGTGTTTGTCTCTAGAAGCCAAACCAAGTCAACTGAAGACTTTCCCGTAAGGAGGGTCTCCTTTATTAGGAATAGCAAACTGTTCAAAACAGACAGAATTCTTATGGAGGAGAGTGAAAATTTGAAAAGATTGTCACAAATATTTGTTTTTTATCTATATTGATAAACTTATATTGGTATTTTAAGTATATTTGCAGTTATAAGAGATTTTGAATAATGAAGAAGCAGAGTTTAGGATTAACTCCTTCGAACAAAGGAGCTGACTCAGTGTTTGGGGAAGGATACTGATTGACTGTTTTATATGTGTATAATATTGGCATTGTGATATTCCTACAAGGAAAACTGTGAGTGTAGTTTTTGTGCAATGATATTTTGATTGTTATTGTGTTGTCATATCATGTTTGAAGTCAGCTTCAGGTGAAACAAATGTCACGAGACACCTTCACATAACTTGTGGGTGTGCATTTTGTGGGTGCATGGATGGCCGGTATCTGACATTGTGCCATTTGCTGTGTGGAGTTACCTCCCTTAAGAGTACCAGAAACTGATGATTGTGGGCTTGAATCCCAAATTTGCCCTGATTAAGTTGCTAAGTTTGACAGGACCATACTCAAACTTTTACAGACTGCATTGGTAACTATCTACCTTTATTAATTGGAAGTTTTTTCCCACAGAACGCTCACCACCAGGATGTAACTGAAATATTGTTCTAGGTGTTGTTTATCCCAACTCGCTCAGTCACAAAATTGTAATAGAAATGGATATAATTGCAGCCATGTTTTCATACTTCTGTATTTGCTATATCTGTTTGTTTAAAATACTGTGTTATAACTCACTGTTAATGTGTCTGTATGTACCTGTATTTCTTGTTTTTAAAAATTCCATTATTCTCATGGTGTTGCATTTCACATTTTTAGTTTATTACAGAACAACTGTTGATAGTTTTTTTTGGGGTCACCATGTACTGTATGTTGCTACATGGGGAGGGACACGAACAACAGAGGGACCAATTGCTTATTTTCCAGTTGTTGCTGGTCAGTGGGGTAGCCTTGTGGTTTTGACATTCGTTCATCACATCGAAGACTTGGGTTCTATTCCCAACATGGGTTCAATATGTGATGGCCATTTCTGTGTCCCCCCCATGCTGATATTGCTGAAATGTTGCTAATACTGGAGTAAAACTAAACTCACCTCATTGCTTGATTTGAAAGGAGGACACAGGTCTGTGATGGGACTCTTTACTGTATTGTTTTACAGAATGGTCAACTAGTTTTGATTTGTATTTTATAACCTAAACTGGCAAAATATTTCTTTTACATTTTCAGGACTGATTAAAATGTCAGATCCTACAGTCATGTGACCTCTTAATTTCTATATATATTTTAAAATTCAGCTCAGAGTATGTTGTATAGTTACTTAGTGTGGTTCAAAACAATGTTTTGACCTTAACCATGACTACATTCCATCTTCAATAGCCTTGACATTCTGCATGTGATTTGCTTCATTGGTCATAAGGAGAAGGCGTCACATGTTTTATGGACAATCTTTCTCTTCTTGTATGTACAGGATGTAGTATGAGTCAGTGTTTGATGACATAGCATCCTGTAAAATTTCGATCTTCCTTCTTTGTCGTCTTTGTGACAGTCCGACTGCCTTCACTGATGTAACAGTTCTGTCCATCACTCTCGTTGCCAGGTTAGAATATGATTATTTCAAACTAAAGCAACTTAAAGGAAATCTGGATATATTTTTGCACTCAAGTGTTGAATGTTTGAAGTTTAGTAATCATAATGTACAGAAATATCGGCTGAGGTGAGGTAGATGTTTTGTAGTTGACATGGGAGACGATGTCTACCCAGATTCTGAAATCAGACAATTTCTGTGTTTTACTCACTAACTTTGTCCCTATCACCTGAGTCGGAGAATGATTTCTTCCTTATGGAAATTCTTTGAGCTGCTTTGCATGTTTTGAAGTTGTCTTTAGCTTAAGATAGTTGTGCTGAATAACCAACACAGATGTCTTCCCCTCTTGGACCTGTCAGTGGAGCAGGTGTCATGGATGACATGAAGTAATGATGACTTCAGAGTGGCGTTTTAGAGGTTGGAAAGTACAGTGTAGAACAAACTTTATGGATGACTTCTTTTGTTTGTGTGTGTGAGGTTTCACTACAGATTCTTTTACTGTTTTCTTGCTTGACAACTTTGTTCTGTATTATTGCTACAAATCTCAACCCAAACATATCACAGCCCTCTCTGTGACAACGTATTAGTTTTTCCACAGTTTACCTTTAGATCAACAGTCTCATGCTCGAGGCCTCTTTATCCCTGATGATTATTTTAGCCAAAATATAGACTGTGTTTTATTATGTAATCTTTGGATGGTAGATGCTGGATTGATGACTATTTATTGCTATGTGATTACATTTTAAATGATTTTGTGAAGTGTTCTCAAAGTTGTATGTGTTACTGGTTGTGAAATTCACATTTGTGACTATTTACTGAACTATATGTGTATGTGTTTGTCTTCAGCTTGTGCCATTTCAGTAGAAGGTGGTTATCGCGCCGCCTCACCTGCATTAATTAATGTAAAGAATGATGACAGACAGCAGGGCCATGGAACTTGTTATTTGGGGGATTAAACTTTGTCTGTAAAGTACAGATTCTTTGTTATGTTGTGTCCCATCCAGGATTTGACCCTACATTCTCAGAGTCAGCCTCCTAGTTATCAGCGATTTAACCCACTCAGTTACCAGTGTCCATGAAGGAGCCAAGCAAATTTAATGCATCTTGTTATTCCACTGTCAGCCTGTTTAAAATAGGAAATACACACGGTAACACAAGGACCTATATCAGAATAACGGTACTGCCAAATTGTACATTTTTCATCTCAGTGATGACAAAATAAAATATTTCTAATTGTGTGTTGTGTTAATGCCATGAGTAGGTTTGGATATCTACTTGTGATGACAGTGTAAGATATTTTTCTGAACTTATGCTCATAATACAAGCTTCAGTTAGCAGCAAATCTGCTGTCATGACACGGTGCTTGTTAGTGTTGAATCTCAGTGCTGTCACACCCATGTCGCATGGGACGGTCAGTGTTACGTACTACATTCCATTTGTGTATGTATTCAGTCTTGTCAGCCATTTCTTGTCAAAATAAAACATAAATATAAATTAGTGTTGTTTTCATTATGTAAACCTGAAGTGCACTTTTCACCATGTATTTGGTCATCCCTTGTTTCCCAGAATAACTGCATTTGAGGTTTTTGTTTTGTATGGACAGGTTTTGCTTTTTGTTAGTAAAACCTGGTAAGAGGTCTTATTTTCTGCAATCATCTTATCCTAACTCTACATGAACATCAACATTCAAATGATAGGTGAGTGTTTGAAATCAACTGAAAAATATCGCTTAAGTTAAAGCTCAGAGTGCAAATGTTTTCCCCAGCATGATTGGTACAGCAGCTCCCAGATTTGTAGGCAGACACTCTACCACATGGCCACCAGGCTGATGATGAAAGTGGGCTTGAAATATCTGTTTATAGTTTCTGTCATTAAAAATGATTTTAGGTGCGCTGCTGTTTTGGTTATGTGGTTTCATTAAATGATCATCTACATTGTAATTATCCAACACTGACGGTATATATGTTAGAGAAAACACTTCTCCTCGGGTTTGGTAGACACCATCGGTGTCTGGAAATCCCTCCTGGTCTGTTTTTTAATTGTTTACCAAAACCTGAGAGGCCAAATCTGGACCAGACGGTTCAGTGATCAACAGCACAGGCATGGCTCAACGCATCCTTGATATCTCCAAGGGTATACGTTCGATAAATCTCCACTATACTATGGATGCATCTATGGCTTGGCCCGAAAATGTTATTACCTCCCTTTGTTGGCTCTGCATTCTCACAGTAGCCAATCAGCTAGGCCGCCATTACAATTGAGCTTGCTAGTGTCAACAATGGCAACAGTCGCACCTGTGAAGGTTTGTTTGCAGTGTGACTCAGATTTCGGTGAAATCATACAAACGCAAAGATAGGTCCAAAAATTAAAAAAAAATACATGCAAGAACTGCCTCTCTCAGAGAACCTGTGCATGATTTGTCTTGCCAAATTTAATTGGTTAGATAATTTAAAAAGCTAAAGTTTGTTGTGATAGGTTTGCTCAACTTCCCAGCCTATACACTTGATTGAATAAGCCTGCCAAGGGAGGTAATAAATTTATCAGGCTTAGCCATGGATGCATCCAAGGTATTGTGGAGATTCATTGGAACATATACCTCGGAGATATCAAGGATGGGCTTTACGCAATTGGTTGTTGTTTTATTTACAATTTCAGCTACATGGCGGTAGTCTGTAAATAATCATGTCTCCACCAGACAATCCAGTGATCAACAACATCCGCACTGAATCCATACAGTTGAGAATTGATAAAACGTGTCAATCAAGTCAGCAAGCCTGACCACCCGATCTCATTAGTCACCTCTCACGACAAGCACAGGTTGTTGACGACCAACTGCAATGAATGTAGATTTGTTGAAAACAAAGATCATTCATAACTGTTACGTCACACTCGAGATTTCCTCTTGACATTTCACAAGCTCACACAAAACACAATGCAGAAATTCTGCAAAATAGGTTTATTGAGACGTACTTCGTCCCTGCTGACATAGCTTTAGTTATGCCTACCTGTACAAGATAACAGACAATGCCTCCAAAGCTATACACTACAGATAGCCAGCAGACAGCTCATCACACAGTAACAAATGTAGCAGTGACAAGACAGGATGAGGATGCAACAAAATAACCAGGACCCCCGTTGTACAACGCTCTCATAGCTACGACTACCTACGAGGTCTTCGTGGAACGGGCACCTGGGGTGTAAATGGCATCAATTTGAGACATTTTTCTCACTTAAAACACAAAACAGAACTATTTCTTTTTATGGTTTGGTCAGCAATATTCCAGCGGTAAAGTAGCCAATCTGCATCTGGACCTGACAAGCAAGTGATTGAAATGCCTGAACAAAAACCAACTGCATCAACATATTCACATGCTTGCACTCAGTCTATTCACAGACCCATCCGCCCAATCGTTATTACTCAGACAAACAGGGGACTATTCTGGAAACCTTTCCTAGATTGTCTGATATTTCACCCAAAGGACATTCTTAAATCTATTTAACATTTCAATAAGTATGATTGGTTTGTTGATGTCCTTGCAATTAAGTCACAGCTAATTAAATCAGCATAGGTGTCCAAAATGAGTTCTGATAAAGAGATAGATGGTATTTCACAGCCTTTTCAGACTGGTTTCACATAACGGCGATA
This sequence comes from Haliotis asinina, assembly GCF_037392515.1. Taxonomy (NCBI): domain Eukaryota; kingdom Metazoa; phylum Mollusca; class Gastropoda; order Lepetellida; family Haliotidae; genus Haliotis; species Haliotis asinina. The sequence goes on along the minus strand of NC_090292.1, from coordinate 33,340,376 downwards.
CACACCAGAATAAGCTTCAAACATCTGCTTCTCTAGCATTGTGAGCTTCACCACCAACATCAGCTTACGGTTCGCAATATAGATTTTAAAACAAACCAGCTCCCCACACACTTGACAAGTGATACTGAGAGGGTCTGAAAACTGAAACGCTGATCTGTGGACATTATTGCTCTAGTGCATGAAGTGATTTTTATGTAATGCTTAGATATTCAACTTCACATTTGTTTTAAACTTCATTGTGTGAGTGAAAACGTAATTGTGAGTCAGAATGGTTTTTCACTGCTTTTAGTAATATTCCAAAAATATCATGGTGGGGAGACACCAGAAATGGGATGAACACCCTTTAACCATTAGGTTACCTCACAGCCCCTTAACTGAATTGAAAAAAATCTGCAGGCTAAATCTAATGAAAGAACTTTGTATGTCTTCAGAGGCACTAAGCGATATAGTCTAGATAGAATTCAACTTTCCACTGAATAGTTTCTAATAATTGATAATCCAATTTACTTATATAATACAAAATCATATTGATTATCTTCTGTGAAAATAATAAATGCAGATTAATATTGCAAACATTGAGTCTAAAACACATGGACAAAACAAAGTTTTTAATGATAACAAAATAGGAGACATAAAATCTGGATAAACCAATGTTCACTAAAATAAGATATTAAAGACATTGGAGAACATAGCAATCAACAAAGTACAGTGCAGATAAAATATAAATGCAAATCTGGACTTTAATATGTACAATTTTAAGAATTAAATTTGGTTTCTGTATGTCTGTTCACACTGAAGTAAAAAAAAATTCAAATAATTCATAATCCACATATATTAGGTGGGGTTAAAGATGAATGATGGTCGAACCTCAACCACTTTGATTGGCTGGCCTCATTCAGTAGAGATATTTATACAATACTATACAGGCTTGTAGGACTCATTACCATAGTCACGATAATCTCCACGTGACCTTGGACAGTCTGGACAAAACATACATCATTCATCTGCAGGATCAAGATCTTCAAGATCTTCTCCCTTCAGATTATATCAACATTTATATTTTCGAGACAACAATCTTATGACATATATATGGCCACCCTGCCTGGATAATTGTCTGATAATTACATTAAAACTATGAACAAGAGAACATCATGGACTGGCTTTTGTAAGTCACGAAGTACAAAGACAAATTTTGGCATTAACAAATCAGAGTAGACACTCCTATTGTTAACATGGCATGTTAACATGTTAACCTAAATCTATCAGAAAAGAAGGTTCTATCCACATTAATTGTTTGGGTTTTTGTCCTAAAATACAAATCTCCTTGATGGCTGCATTTAAAGCAATCATGTAACATGAAGCATTACAGCTCTTCCTCTACTGCATATTACCCCGGAAATTTTGAAGCTATTTCCCACCCTGGTCCAGACATTCCTGCATGAGGGGAAGACACTGCTGTTCCAAACAGCAGATGACCTGTGCCTTTGAACAATACTGCTACTCTAGATGCCACATTTGGACTTTGTTATTAGCATTACTGGTCCTTTAACCATGATATACAAGTCACCTCTACACAAAGTATCATTATTTGTCACCATATGTACATGAACTGGGAACTTTTCAAGTCCAAAATTCTACTCTACAGTTAGTGGAATAATGTAACGCTTAGCATTAAAGTTCTTTGGCTATCCTGGGCCCAGTTTCACAAAACTCCCATAAGCCTAAGATCTCGTAACTTTTCTCATAGCATCTGCACCTCCTATGTTACAGTATGCCAGGTACAAATGCTACGAGAAAAGTTACAAGATCTTAGGCTTACAAGAGTTTTATGAAACGGGCCTCTGGTCCTCAATGAGTGATCCTCTACAAAAGTTTAAACCATATGAACATGAACTTGGAACTTAAAATTAAAGTTTTGGAATTATTTCTGATATTTTCTGCTGACTTGGGGTAAAATGTCGGTTCCTGAGCAGAACCATGTACTATGTACAGTGACTTTTACCCATGTTGGAGAACCATGATACAAACTGATCAGTGTCACTATCTTGAGAGTGTGAACACACTGTACAAATATGCATATGTATACTAGGAAGGCTTCCATCTGGAAATAGCCACCTCGTCCCTGGCCTTTGTAATGAAATGATGAACACTATAACATTTATCAAAACCTCTCCATGAAAATATGAACACATAACATTCACAGAATATACATTAGCTTCGAAGTTTTTGACATGAAAAATCTCTCATAGTCAAAGATGATTACAGATGGCACTGACAGCACTTTGAGTCTTGTCAACTGAAAAAATGAATCTTAGTAGTTTCTAGACCTTACATCAGAGTGCATAAGACTGAGTGTGTGAGTGAGTGAGTGAGTTTTATGATGCTTTTAGCATTCCAACATTATGACTAGACATGGGCTTCACACTGCACCATCTGGGGAATTGAACCTGGGACTTTGGCATGATAAGCAAAGACTTTACCACTGCCCCCAATACACCGAGCAGTAGCGCTTCAGTAGTATGGAATCTAATTTGAAGTGTGGATGTTTAATAGCTGTGGCATTACAAGTGATGATATATCTGTTGTAATGGTTGGGAGTTCAGTATCTGTACCTCTGCAGTACTTATCTGGAAGAATTCCAGGCGCACATATTTCCCAGCGAACCTACATTTGTGTGAGTTATTGAACAGTCATTTATTGTATCAAGCAAGTTAACATTCAGTCCTTGAAATGACAGTTGGGAGTTTCAGTCTCATCATGATTTTCGGAGAATACTTGTGTGTGATACCCACAATCAAGTTCAAACTGGGCCGAAAAACATTATCAGCAATCTCTAGAAAATGTTCTGACCATCTTACAGTCTAAACTAACATGCCATGACAAATCAGTGATAAAGTACTCATTATTTAACAGACTCAAACCTTTATCATTCACCTGTATTTATACCTATTCTGGTCCATTCCTGATTTCTTATATCAGAACTACTTGACAGGTTCAGTAGCTTCAGACAATATTTACAAGGACAACATGGAACAGTGCATAGCACCTGTTACCAGCAACACAGCAGGCAAGGCCAATATATATACAGCTCTGTGTGGCATAGGCAGTGATGAGTGTGTAGGGTCCAGTCATGTACACTGCAGCAACAGCGGGCTACATCCAGAGACTTCCCTTTATGAACCGTGAAACTCCAGTATGAACAACCAGGAAGGACAGGGCAAGTCCGTTAGATGGCCATTGTGTCCATAAGAAGTGCTTTACAATTCACATAGAAATATTCCAGCTTTATCATGGCAGGGAAATCAAAATTTGGCTCCCCACTTTGCATTTTCTGTGTATTTAGGATCAAACGAATTATGATTCACAAAATGTAAGAAGAGACTCTACAGTTAATTTGACAATGTAATCTAAAGTACAAGACTATCTCAGTGTGAGTTGTACTTTTAGTGTTAAACGTTATTGTCATGCGATATCGGCACTGAGCAGGGCCAGGCACCATATTGTACAGAACTCTGATCCTTGACATTAGAAGCCAAAACTTTAACCTTGAGAACACCTCATTGATACCCCTGAAAGTCACCAAAGCTATGTCCCTACACAGTCATAGAAGCCACATCCCTACATGGTCAGAGAAGTCCTGCTCCCACACGGTCATAGAAGCCTTGTCCCTAGATGGTCACTGAAGCCCTGTCCCTACACGGTCACAGAAGCCCTGTCCCCACACGGTCACAGAAGCCCTGTCCCCACACGGTCACAGAAGCCCTGTCCCCACATGTTTACAGAAGCCCTGTCACTACACAACTACAGAAGTCCTGTTCCCACACGGTCACAGAAGCCCTGCCCCTACACGGTCACAGAAGCCCTGCCCCTACATGGTCACAGAAGCCCTGTCCCTATGCACTCTGGCAGCTGTACAACTGACAATATGCAGCTAACATGCAGGTACAGGGCACTGTCCTGCTAAAAAAGTACAACTGTTGAAGTCTATTTTGCATATTATTGGCCAACACAAGATGGTGTTGGAGATATTACAATGATGTTGGTTTGTGGTGCGGACGTCTCATTCACAGAACCATCAAAACAAACCCTGGGTACCTCATAAACACCTACATAATTTCATGCCATTCTTCCATTGCTTTGTGATAGGGTTTGCTACATTTCAGCAAGCTCAAAATACAAAAATTATCTGAGGTTTGACACAACCCTGGAATGATAAGGACTATGAAGTTTCAAACTTTTACTTCATGAAGCTGTAAACAGATCATCAAAGTTCAACATGAAAGTTTTCGTATTTTCATTTTTCAGAAATTAATTTGAACCTTATATAGTATGCAGTAGGGAGAACAGGTTAATGGTCGGAATAGTTGGAAAGTTCATCCTTTAGTTAGTTGTGCAGCAGAGCAAAGCAGCCACCTTGATTAAAGTTGTAGTTCTAAAACTGAGATGCAAGAGCTAGAGAAAGCCTCGTTACAAACTGATGTAAGCACGCACAGGATGTAGACATTGTGCCCTGGTACATATCAGCACATACCCAGGGTACATTTCAGTGGTATCCTATGGAAACAGACACCATCAGTTTTGATTGCTGCCTTAGAGTTCTTGTAGTGAGTTGACCTGACTTCAACATTTCAATGGTCTAGGGAAAACCTAGTAGTTGCCACGGTAACCTCCCCTTCCTCGGTAGTCACGTTTTCCATGATACCCTTGACCTCGGTTTTGACCATATCTATCTCTTTGGTTGCCATAGTTGTCACGGTAACCTCCTTGATGCTGATTTCCATGGTAACCTCCTTGATTTCTGTCATGACCACCTTGGTATCTGTTGTAATTTCTGAAACATGAGATGAACTGAGTCACTAAACATTTCACATAGCAACATGATAAAACACAGTGAAATTCTTTAACACTACTTACCACAGATAATCTCACACAAGAAAACCTTCAACATAACAAACTCACCTCTGGAACCACTGATCTAAATGTTCGTTTGTAAATAATACTGATTAATACTGATTAATATTCAGTAACGGAAATACATTTTTTTTCCATTGCATAGGACTCCAAACAGGTGTGCCTTTGTGATAATCCAATTAAACATAAAACATGACAACAACTATGTCATTTCAATTTATCATTTAATAAATCAGAGTTGGATTTCTTAAAAACCATGATGACTGCAAGATTGGTTCAGCTTCATCTGTCCTGGACAAATTTTAAGCCGCTTTTAGAAATATTCCAGCAATATCACTGAATGGAGACACCAGAAATGGGCTTCACACATTGTACCCATGTGAGGAATCAAACTCAGGGCTTCAGCATGACGAGTGGACAGTTTAACCACTAGGCTACCTCACCGCCACTCAACAAAGACTCCTTGTGGTCAGGATACCATGTCACCAAGCATGACCACCAGATTCAAACATTCTGACCAAAGCGTGTGTCAAAACCTATACTAACAATATCCAAGTCCTTTCTAATAATCTTACAATATTTAAGTCAGACCAAGTATTGCATACATAAAATCAGTAACCTATTGGGCTAAAAACCAGAGCAAAACTATTCATTATTTAGCACACCAACACAACATCATGGGGGATTAGATAACCCAGAGGATAACCACCAGACTGAGCTATGAAAAACTCCAATAAAATTCAAGTTGTCTCACCACAGAAACAACACAGTGGAATACCAAGAGAATTACACAATATTGCTGAAACAGACCCTGCTCACCTATTGTCATTTGGATACCTCCGGTCATCGTAGCGATGACCACCACCGTGTCCACCATACCGATCTCGATCCGATCGATGCTGCTCACGCCTGTCACGATCTCGTTCATAACCCCGGTCACGTGATCTATCATGGTCATATGACCTGTCTCTGTCCCGGTCATGTGACCTATATCTATCTCTTTCATCTGACCGGTCTCTGTAGTGGTCGTGAGATCGGTCTCTGTCCCGTGACCGCTCTTGGCTGTGGGGTTTGTTTGGAAACCTTGGAGGGTCACTGGGCACTGGGGCTTTTGCTGAATCCAACTTGGAATCTTTGGTCTGGCACAGAAATAATGCTTCATTACAGCAACTGAACTCAGGAGATAACTATACCTTTTTCCCTATTCTTGTTCATAACATGTGCAAGTTTTTCATCATAATATTACAAACGCAACTGCCACTAACATGGCAATGTCGCCCCCACTGCTAAAGAAGAATGAAAACCATATTTACTTTTACTACTCTTTGCTTGACATAATGGAAGAAATTGGGTGCAATGGTATCTCATAAACAAGTATCACGGTGGCTTCAAAAATAAAGTCAGGGTAACCCAAATTAACTGGTGTCCATGTAATTCCAAATGTAGGCTTGTCATATAATTTCAAGAAACTGGGTACACAAGTCTGTAAGATATTACATTTGAGTTCTGAAGTGGCTTGGTGACCTTGAAGATAAGGATTGCAAGGTCACCCATATTCACTGGTGTTTGAGCAATCCCTCAATGCAGACTGTCACTAAATCTGAAGACATTGGGTACCACAGTTTACGAGATATCACGTTAACAACAATCAATCCACCCCTATGGATGTTGCTGAATTAGTGACTACAAGGTCAAAAACAAAACAAAAATAAAACAAAACAAACTAAAAAAAAAGAAACGAAAAAAAAAATCCCCCAAATACAAATCAAACAGAACTGGCCTCTGGAGAACTGATGACGTTAACAATAATCAATCCACCCCTATGGATGTTGCTGAATTAGTGAATACATGGAGAACTGATGAGAAACTAAAACTAGGGCTTAGGCAGTTCTACATTCAGTAGCTATAGGAGACAACTCGCATGTCCATTCACAACATGTGTTGCAGGAAAAGAGGCAACAGTATCTGGCACATTTGCCTTCATAATGCCAAGAAAAAATGATAAAATAATGGTTACGTGGCTCTACTGAAATGTTTCCTTAAAATGAGAAAAGATTTGAGATGTACTCCAGTCTATGACTTTCATGATCCCTACAGTCCTTGAACAATGGATTCAGACTTTCTATTTCATGCATAAATGTTCAGATTTTTAATAGGCACATGGCATACAATATAATTATACTTTCTCTCCAATGCAATAGTCCCTCATACTAATGAATCTAAAGTTAAATAATCCAGTGCATAAACATTATCCCTTTACTCACCGAGTCCTTGGACTCCATAGCACTGGGGGGTTGACTAGGTGGTAGATGGGCAGGTTGTCTGTCACCTGTCTCCCCGCAACTCTCAGGGTCTTCTGGACCCCCAGTATCCTTGTCACCTGAGGTCAACTGTTCACCTTCTTCAGGACGACCAGATGATTCCTTCTGTGTCCCCGGTGACACAGCTTCATTCTTGCTCTCCTCAAGGTCTTTAGATAATGGCTTTTCATTTTGTGAGACACTAGTCTCCTGGTTGTTTGGCACTGTCTCCCCATCATCTTTATCTCCGGTGTCCATATCACTAGATGTCTCGGGTCGAGAAGCTTCTTCATTTTCACCTTCAGTAACATCTTCAGCCATATCTTCTTGCTTGTCCTCCTCAGCATCTGGCTGAGCTGGACTGTCATGGAGGCCCTCATCCACTGTCTTACTCACCTCAGACACAGGTTCCTGTTCTTCTGATCCTGGTTGTGTCTCACTATCCTCTGCATCTGATTGGGGCTCACTAGTCTCTGGTTTTGGCTGCATCGCACTTGTCTCCATTTCTTGGAACGTTTCACTAACCCCTGATTCAGGGAGTGTCTTATCAACCTCTGGTTCTGAGAATGCTTGAGCAGCTTCTGAATCTTGCTGTGCCTCACTGACAACTGGGTGAGCATTTGGCTCATCAACCGTCAATGGTTGATTATCTGGCTGTGGAGATTCACTATCTTCCAGCACCTTCTCCTCTGGCTCATCGTTCTCAGCTACTGATGAGTCCATATCTTCTTCAGTCTCCTTATAACTGCTTTCTTCTGCATCCTTATCACTACCTTCATCATCCTTATCACTGCCATTTTTAGCACCCTTTGTTTCCTCAAACACTGATGTGTCTATACCTTCTTCAGTCTCTTTATCACTGCCTTCCTCAGCTTCTCTTGTGTCCTTCTCCTTAGCTACCGATGTGTCTATACCTTCTTCTGCCTTTTCATCACTGACTTTTTCAACTTCCTTTGTGTCCTTATCACTATCTGGTTCTTGTTCACTTGTCTCATCCTTTTCACCAGACTCTTTATCACTACTTTGAATCTCTTCTTTATCGATACTCCTTTCACCATTGTCTTCTTCCAAATTTTCACTTTCTCTCATTTCACTTTCTTCATCCTCATCTTTGTCAGGTTCATTCCCTTTCTCTCCACCCTTCTCTCCTTCATCTTCAGCATGGACTGAGTCTTCCATGGTGTCAATAACCTCATCACCCTTATCTTTATCCCCTGAAGGTTCTTCCTCATCCTCTTCACTATGAGCTAGGGCACTGTTCACCAAGGAGTCAATGTTAGTGGCATCGTTGGAGTTGTCCTCCGGTTCCGGGCTGAAAGCCTGAGGAAAAGATGGCAACAAGGTAAATAATGTGTCACATGACTACAATCACAAATGTGCCACATGGGTTTACTCATACTAAGTGTCAATGTACATTGATTACAACAATATGTCATTGTGTCTCAAGCACAACAATGTGTCACTTTGTCTGAAGCACAACAATGTGTCACTAGGTCTGAAGCACAACAATGTGTCACAAGCACAACAATGTGTCACTATGTCCAAAGCACAACAATATGTCACTTTGTCTCAAGCACAGTTAATGTGTCAGTGTGTTTCAAGTACACAATGTGTCTCAAGCACTTGCAGCTCATTGAGGCAAGACTATTTGATAAGCAAATTTATTAGTCTTACAGTAAAGCTGATTAGTTGACCATGTCAGCTGTTTAGTGGACCAATTTTATTTATAGTTTAAAGCCAGACTCTATAACTTTATGACAGCAGTCTGTAAACTAGCTGATAATCCAGTTACTGATAGACTGGATAATCATCATTCCACTCAACTAGGATATGATAGCAAGCGTGCAGCAAGCTTGACCTCCTGGCCCTATTGACAAACCTCTACAAGAGTCATCAGAAGATGACCTATCCCCCCAGGCCCCTACATATTTGAAAGGACAAATCATGTGACAGTTACTAGATGTTTTCTTAGATTAAGTTTGAATCCTTTCCATGGAAGTCATGAAAAATATAAATGCTATATATCTGTAAACAGCAAAAGGCACCACTTCAAGATCTGTTGAAAGATATCATCAGTTTTCGAGTTGTCCTCTGGAAACGAAGCCCATGTCTCCATTTTGAGACTAAGTCAGAATTGTTTCAATGGAAACCAGGAAAAATAAAAATGCCAAAACATTGTAAATAGCAAAAGGCACCACTCTGTGGTCTGCCTCAAATATCTGCCACGTTTTGCTTAAAGATCTTGAATAGTTTTCTAGTTGTGCTCCAGAAACGAAGCCCATGTCTCCATTTTGAGACTAAGTCAGAATTGTTTCCATGGAAACTGGGAAAATGATTAATCACAAAAGTCTGTAAATAGCAAAGGCACCACTTTGGGGTCTACCTGACGAGGTGGGCATAAGTAAACAAACTCCAGAGTTACCCTATCATTACTATCATCAGCTCCAAACACCGATGCCTTGGAGGGCGTCTTGTCATCCTTTAGTTTGACAGTCAGCCATCTGCGGGCCCCGGTCAGCTCTGGCGGGATGCTGGGGTCCCGAGGCTCCTCTTGGTCATCTTGGGGGATAGCCTTCTCACTGACTGCAGCTGAGGTGAAGCGCTTTTCTGAAACCAACAAACATTAATGTTATAGACATGAAACTATTTCTTCAACAATATTGCATCTTATGATTTAAATGAAAGGGAAGAATTTGAAAAATATTTTCTCTATTATTTCAGCTGATATTTCTCATATGTCTTAGTACGATTCATAACAAACTGATATGAAAGGACAACAATAAACACTTTCCTTTGTTATTCAGATTTTATCACAGTTCTCAATCCAGGATGAAGAGACTAGGAATGATAGGTAAACATGACTGAGAGTAGCAGGCAATGGATGAGATATGAGGATGATAGTGATGATGAGGATGATAGTGATGATGAGGATGATAGTGATGATGAGGATCCCACAGTGCAGCTTTTATGCAGCTACAACACGCTCTTGCACTTAGGACAAGCCTGGAATTGTCTCAACCTGGTTTCTCTGATCCAAGCTAGCAGGCCACTTTGGAAAAGTTTTGTAATGCGGGGCGATTGCTTGGTTTGTTATTAAACGTAGCACTCAGCAATACTGCAGCTATATAGTGGAAGTCATGGTGGCTAAGCAGGTTAGGCAGCTGACTTTGTGTGCTGGCAATTAGGTGCCTGACTCTGAGGGTGTGGGTTCGAATCTCAGATGGGACTCAACTAAAAAAAGTACTAGAATTTGCACTTTACTAAGAAAGTGTAATCCCAAATATAGCATATGTGACATATATGGTGGGTGTCTGTTAATACATGAGTCTGGACCAGACAATCCAGTGATCAGCACCCAGAGCATTCATCTATGCAACTGGGATTTGATGATGTGTCAATGAAGTCAGCAAGTCTAATCACCAGATCCCATTACATGTCTCTTACGACATGCATGGATTGCTGAAGACCAAGTCTCACAAGGACTTACAACTGAAGAATCGGTTAATTGCCTCACACAGCCCAGTGTTGCATCTAGGAATTACCAAATGTGGATTATGCAACTCATCAACTTTTCAAATGCGGGTATCCACGGAATTGTAAGAATTTTAACAAAATGAGACTTGAAGCATTTACTAAGCCGCAAATTCCATCAGCATGTACCGGCATTCATAACAGCATTTCTACTTACATAATCTTTTATGAAAGAGTCAGTAATTCATCGTTTCTTAGACTCACATATCACTGCCATTGAGGAAACATTCAACGTCCCTTTTGTTGAAACTTTCTGTAATATGTTTAACCATGCTGACTCGTGTTTGAGAGCGCCATCAGTTCTGCTCACAGTCATTGGTCGGGTCACGATAGCGTGATATCTGACAGCCAATCAGAACAACTATTACTTCTCGCCACGTATTAAGGTTGTCTATGTTTCAAGCATTGGGTTTTTCCTAAATTTGTTTGTCTTTCATTTCAAATATTCAATACTAAATTTAACGATAACTTCCTGGAGATAATAATTATAAAGTTTACACTTGATTAGTACAAAACTGCGTACATAATATTAATTTTGCATGTGGCGCATCAAACATTAAAATTGCGTTTTGTTAACTGAAACTCAGTAAATTACTCAATTACGCTGTCCAGATGCAACACTGAGAGCCAGTGGTTGAAGTAGAACCGATATACAGTGATTTCTAACTGTTAGCTTGTGATTCAACAAATATGGGATATCAGAGTCCAGAAGCCTGAATAACTGTGGAAGGATGGTGATGATGTATCTATGCTGCTGCTGCTGCTGCTGCTGCTGATGATGATGATAATGATGACAATGATAATAATGATGATGTACATCACTACTTATCATGCACATGCAGTGTACAAAACACAGGGGGTACCATTCCACACAAACTTCACATCAACTCTCTGCGTTAGATTACAGTTTGGAAGCAACAAAGCTTGTTTGTTAGTAAGCCAAGTGCCAAGAATACTTCACCTGTATATATTAAGATCAGACTGTTAAGATATATATGATTGTATATAGCAGCTGAACCTTGGTACCATAACCTGAGTGGCCCAAAACAACGTAATGACAACCGGCCATGTGACAAGAACATTATCCACGCTGCATGGAGATGACCGTTTCCCCTCACATGCTTTGTAAAACATGACTCGAACAAAGACTCGAACAAAAAGTATAGACATAATGGGAACATTATATATATAAAATCAGTAGATCCATCTAGGATCCTCAATGTGAGGAATTGAAGAAAATACATCTACCCTTGTTACCTGATAACTCTGACTTTAAAAGTTCCAGAGATCAATATGTACTAGTGGGAAATATGAGACTTCATTCATTATAACAGCTAGCAATGCACAGAGGTTTGAGATAGTGGTACAGACAAGTTGGAAGACAAGAGGGGGCAGAACAGAATTTCTCTAGCTGGAGGTTTTACTTAATGACATATCAGTCAGAGCATTGGACAGATAAACAATCATTGTCATCATAGAGGGGATAAAAGCAAATAAGTGCGAGTGGGTTTAGTTTTACTCCACTACTAGCAATATTCTGGGCACACCAGAAATAGGCTTTACACATTGTACCCTTGTGGGGAATCGAACCTGGGTCTTCAGTGTGATGCAGGAATACTTTATCCACATGGCTAGCCCACCGCTTCGAGGGGATAAGAGAATTGTACTGATGTCCTCACACAGTGCATATATTGTCTCTTCCATACCATCAATTATTGTCTAGGCAATTCAACCTCCAAACTTTTTAAAAAAAGGATTTCCATTTCCTAAAAAAGATCACACATAAATAGCTGTTCACTAATACTTTCATCCACCACTACCAAAACAGGACTTTGGAAGAAATGGATATATAAAGTTGACATCTTATGATCATAACAAAACAAAATGTCTGTATAGAGGAATGTGCAAGTCATATACGTTGTAATATAGTGTAACTATGCAGGCACCTCCATTTCTGGATAAATAAATGTCAGTTGTTTCAGAAGCTGTACACGGGATAACTCAGAATAAAACTACTGTTTTAGAAATCTGAGGAAAGACTTTCTACTTTTTCTGGTGGAAAAATTGCCAGAATAGGTCATCATGTGTTTTATTTTGCATTTAGTACATTAAAAAAATGTAGCTTCACGCTTCATCATATTTGGGTAGGAAAATAAAAAAAAGAAATCTTGCTGTTTGAAATGAGCGGTTAACACAATGGAATATTAAAAAAAAAAAATCAAGGTCACTGAAACTGAAATCTTAAGAACTGATGGTTTCTTGACAAGTGGAGATGGACAAGAGCCTCATTGAATACTCACAAAGGGAGACAACTGCTCAACATGCCTCAGTTACTTAAATATATAATATGGCAACGCAACAAGTGAAGTCAAACCAGTGGTTGATACTGTAAGCTTCTTCACAAAGTTAAGGACAAACTAATCACGATAAAGTCAGAAATTCTGGACTCAACTTAGACTACTGGGCATGTGCAGTTGTGTCCCTCAGTGTCACGCACGTACACACACACTAACTACAGGGTGTTAATGAGTAGATATAGACGTGAGCAAGCACGCTAGGCTAGCTTGCCAGTCAATCAGCGCTGGCTCTCACCATAACGTTCATCGTCGTCTTGGTCCTCCAACGCACCCGCTGTTGTGATGAAACACATGACAACGCTCTTTAACAATGGTAGTATCTCCCATATCGTAGTATAAGCCCATGAACCAAAATGAACCACTGTTTATTTCAAGTGACTGCTCCAGATACAAGCCATATAACATATGCAAATGAATCTATATGGATAAATTAAAGGGCTAAATTACATCCAGTCATTCCCACCTAGGTAGAAACTTGGGTAAAAACAAAGTGAAAGAGTATAACATTAATAGTAAATGAGGATATTTTGGCTTAGCCATTTTTAATACTGAAGCACTAAGTCTTGGTCCAAGTTTAACACACTTACAAAAATTAATCATTCTAATTATCTCATTTTCTGGAAAACAATTATGTTCTACAGAAACAAATGTACCCATCTTACCTGTAACACAGTAACCATAAACCCAAAATGGCATCTCTTCACATAACATATGGATGCAAAGTGTTTTCTTCTCTTGCACTATAATCTGTTCCATAGTTTTCTTTGCAATGTAACTAGTAGCTCATATAAAACTTGATCAAGATGCTCTTTGTGAGGTTGTCAATACACCTGTGTACCTTTCAATATATGCATCAATACTCTAACGAGAAATGTTTCTGAAGTTTTGCTATAGCCTAATTCCTACTCAAAGTAACTGAACCTATTCCCTAGCACTTTGCTAGATCTCCAGATATGCTTTTGGCCATGCGAGTATGATACCTGTACTTTTGAAACTAAGTGGGCATTTCTGATTTCAAGAGGGTATCTATATATTTTAGATACCCATCGTTTTAATAAATTTCATGTATTCATTGAGTTGTAAGAAATAACATGTACCTCAGCCTACATCTGTTCTGTCGGAAAACAAGATACCAAGGTGGCAATTCGTGTTAGGTTATCAGTGGAGAATTAACAAACCATGATTGGTATCCTACATTATATTTGTATTTAGTTTTATTCAAGATTCTTTTTATCATGAATTTTTGGAAATGGAAACACTTATCTTTTGATTGGCTTGATACGATACACAGCATGATGTTGAGGCTTTGGGTAAATACACTTGTTATTGACTTACCCTAAACGTAAATATTTAGTGTTTTTCATACGTTGGCATTTATTTTTCCAGCATCATCTTTTCTGGAGCTCTGCATCCAAATTCCTACTCTGTGATAACATTTCCACCTATCACTACAGATAACATTTAATTCAAAACAAGTGAAGCCATGACCATTTTAATTTTGAAAAAGTCAAATTTTAAACACCATGACAGAAAAATCCTATCAAAGATGCATGAGCATCAATACCCTAATCTCAATTAAAAAAAATCCTGTATAAAACTATCAATACATTAAGCACTATATTTTATTTCTGAAAACAACTGACAGAAAGATTCACTAAATGTCATCAGCAACAAATTTAATGCTGAAACACTTTTGAAGCAGTGACCTTGATCATTAAATACCCTTCAATGTAGGTGCTGTCTCCACCATGACAACATACATGGGTTGCTTGGACAAGAGTGAGTGAGTTTAGTTTAGTTTTATGCCACACTCAGCAATATTCCAGCTATATGGCAACAGTCAGCAAATAATCTGCAAAGTCTCCACAAGCCAATCTAGGGATCAACAGCACAAACTTCAATCTATGCAACTGTGATACATGTTTCAATGAATTCAGTGAGTCTGGCCACCATTAGTCACCCCTTATGACAAGCATGGCTTAATGAAGATCAATTCTAACCTGGATCTACACAGGATAGCTTGGACAAGAAGGTTAATGATGGTAGTCAACTTATGCAGTCACTAGAGAGAGTTATGTACTACTAAGAGAGAAATTTGCAGCTATTATGTAGAAATTGTTTCACACCTGCCAGTCCCCTAAAGTGACCTCAATATCCTGGGATGCTAGTGAAACACTATAATGGTAAACATTTTGGCTGATCACCCCTCAAGCATATCCTTATATTTCTGTATTTACTGGAATGAAAAGATGCCGAACATTTCTGAACCTACTAGCCACTTATTAGCATCTTGTCTGAAACATGTTTTACCAGGTATACTACACTCACTCTAAAGGCTGAAGCCTCAAAGAAATATTTAAATCAAAATCTCGTGACAGCAATGTTTCTTTATCAATCAAGGCTAAATAATTAATCTTGCCAGTCTTGATTGAGGAATATTTTCAACCTGTTTACGTTTTTTTATTTTTTTAAAAAAAAATAAACAACAGAAATAGCCCTTCACAAAAAATATGCGAAAGAAACTCAGTATCCTTAAAGTTTCTTTTACAAGGAAGCTTACACATAAGGTAATGTTACAACAAAGGACACTGTCTTGTACATTGTACCTCTCTAATCCCATGTGAAGGTGTGAGCAGACACAGAGCTCTCATGTTTCATGGAAACAATAATTTTATGCATCATGTTCCAAACATTCATTTGTTCAATCCTACCACAGTTTTCAAAATCAGAAAACAAAGGCGGAAAACAAAAGTTTTTCAAAAATTCCAAGAGAAGCCTTAACAGAATTAGTTAAGAATTTTGTTAGAGAGGGCAGACAAGGGTGATCTCCCCTTTCCTGGTCAGAAAGATGAGAGTAACCTCCCTTTGAGAACAAGGCCACTATTCTACAGATGCGGACATTAATACAATACTTACTTGACACAATATTTGGTTTCTTAACTAGGCCAAGAACATCAAGAAGAGAAGCTCCCGGTCTTCTTCTCGGGTCTTGTTCCTCGTCAACTAAACAAAACATTAAAACAAATGCTGAACAAAACAGCAAGTGTGGGCTTATTCAAATCAGTTTTTATGTTTCAGCCAAACTTACATAGATTCTCATCAGCCTTCCTAAGTCAAAGGGAGAGATGACTTTGTTTTGTTTTTCTTTGGTGTATAAAGATCCATAATACTCGATTTGAACGTGTGCCTTATATTAGGGAAATTTTTAGACATTTTGTGAAAAGATTAGGTCCCGGCAGTTGCTCAGTTTTCCTGAACATCTGACCCTCATGGTTTCCACAGAATTTGACATACACAAACTTGAACAGTTTTTTCTTAATAGTATTCAAGGTTCTACAACATCAGTGCTATGGTTCACTTAAGGTGCAGACTGTCATATTAGTAAACAAATGAAAAGCAAGAAACAGATTTAACAAAAATCCCATAATCAAACATGTTCCTGCTTTTAGACAATTTATAGAAGGCACGTTTACATTTTACAACAAAAAAAATTATTGCTATTTTTCACTTCATGCAAAACTTGCCTAATTTCAAAACTCAAGTGGATGTTCCCAGCCACTTTTATAACAAAGAGGTGAACATATTTTACCTCTGTCCTCTTTGGGTGGTAATATGGGTTTCTCCTTGTAGCATGATCGCTTGGTGCAAAATACAAGATGATTGGCTGAAATGAACAACAGGACACAATGATAACCATAAGTAGGGCATACTAATGCAACAGAAGTCAGGTAGGGTCCAACCTAGCACTGAAAGATAAATGCATTTGGGCATTCTCAGAACTATCGCGATGGTACATCAGACATCATTAGCTTGTTGAAATGTACAGAACTTAAGTTGCTTGGTTGTTTAATGCTGACTCAGCAATAAATCCAGCTACATGATGGAGGTAAGTAAAAAAATCTACTCTGGACCAGATAATCCAATGATCAACAGCATGAGCATCGATCTATGCAACTGGGATATGATGACATGTCAATGAAGTCAGCTAGTCTGACCACCTGATAACGTTAGTCGCATCTTTCGACAAGCATGGGTTGTTGAAAACCAACTCCAACCCAGATAATCCCAGGTCTAGGACATCAGAGGATGCACCAGTATGTATCAGAGTTTTCACATTAGACAGCTGAGAGGTAAATCACAAGAAAGTTTACATTTAGTTACTGGAGAGGGTTCATCATTAGCTAGCTGGGACATACATGAAATCACACAGAAAGTTCACAGCTAGTTAAAGGTTAGACAAGACTACTGGTAAGGCAGGTGTTATACGCTGACCTATTGTATTCCCATAACGACTGCCAAAGCCACATAGACAGTACATGGGTGCAGGTAGTGAGCGCTCCCAGGGTATGTTGAGGCTGAGGCTGGTGATCTGGCCGGAGTGGAATCCCATCATATGGTTGGCATAGGCGAAGCTGCAGCTGGTGGCAAACCGACACATGGAACACTGGATGTACTTCCTGCAAGGAGCAAACAGAACATGTTAGCTGTTAGTCTCATCACAACATCACAACCTGGACACTCAACACTGTCGTCTCATCTTATTGCTTTTTCTATTCAAACACCACAAAAAAATACCCGATGTACTCCGTTGTTCTCACTCTCCTTGTGTTGAAAAAGAGATGAGTGAGTTTTGTTTTATGCCGATTTTAGCAATATTCCAGCAACATCACAGCAGGGGATGCCAGAAAATGGGTTTCACACATTGTACCCATGTGGAGAATTGAAGTCTTCCATGTGACAGGCGAGCACCTTAACCAATAGCCTACCCACCCCGCAAAAGAGATGAGGAGACAGTGGTTTAGTTTCCCTGCAAATCTGACACACATGGTTTATACAGTCACAGCTAATATGTATCACAGCGAGAATATTCAGCATGGTCAATGGTTGAGTAAGAGAGTTACACAACATAAGAAACTTCACATTGAACTTCAGATGAAGAATCTTCTGCTTAGTTGACACAAAACTTGAGTTTGAACCTCTGTTTGTTCAAATGTCACTACAAGTGTGTATTACTGCATGAACACGTTTAAGACTGTAAATTTGTCAATGAAAACAAATCAACCTTCATCACATTCCCTGAACGTACTTATAGTGGTCTGTAGTAGCCATGATCATCTTGCATTCAAAACAGCGGAGTTCCTGCACGGCTCGTGGGTAGCGCAAGCCTCGATGCTCTGACACCTTGGACACGGCAGGGGCATTGAGGGACTTCACGCCAAGCTGCTTGGGCTGCAGACCAGACTCCGGTACGCGTATCATTACTTGGTCAGGCGTGGTGTACTTGGCATTCATACCTGTCACAAAACGGGGGTTGTTCAAACAGCTGTTGGCAATACCCTGGCAATAACCTGGCAATACCCCGGCCATACCCCGGCAATACCCCGGCAATACCCTGGTAATACCCTGGTAATACTTGAGTGGTACAATAACTACATTCAGACAATTTCACAATACCCCTGGCATCTTTTCCGCAACACTACAACTCTTTGAGTGCCATAAGAAGTCGGAAATTAATGAGGAGAGTTCTATGGACGTACAAATCTAGTCATTACTTGCTTGATAATGATCTTGATAAGAAAATTCGGTCACATTAATAACTGGATATCCATTCAATTCTCTTCATTGTTCAATACTCGACCTATCTAACAGGCACATTTCTGCAAAATCACTGTATTCCAATACTATCTTTCCTCTATATTGAAACAATGTAAGAACTTGTTTCACATTTACACAAACATCTTGATATATTTCAATACTGTTGTTATGTTGTAAACATTGTGATAGTAAGAGGTATATTTTTATGACTTGTAACCACTGACAAATCAGAATGGATTATTTGAAAAGAGGAGGAATAACTACCTATAACTCCCTTCTGATTTGGCATATGGTCTTTCTTTCGATGAGCCTTCACATCCTGTGCATTGAAGAAAGTGAGCTTGCACAGTTGACACTTTTTGGCGTTAGTCTTAGACTGGTGTCGGAGTAGATGGTGGTAGTAGTTCTGGGTCTGCCCCCAGCCCTGCGAGACGAACTTCACGTGGAACACCTTGAGGCAGTACAGGCACAGCAGGCACTCAGAGTTCTCATGCTTCTGTAACGCACAATTGTTACCATGGTTACATTAATCCACTCCCAATGTCAGTGAGTGAGTGAGTTTAGTTTTACACCGTACTCGACAACATACCAGCTAATGAGCTATATGGTGGCAATATGTAAGTACTTGAGTGTGGACCAGAAAATCCAGTGGTTAACAGCATGAGCATCAATTGACACAGCTGGAAACTGAGGACATCCGATCCTGTTAGTTGTAACCTACCCCAATGTCTACTTCGATGCTTTTTTTAAAAATTCAATTACAAAAATAGGGAAAACATAAACTAAAAATATTCTTCGAATCATTTGTTTCTGTATGGTTATTTAAATAGGTGAGTGAGTGAGTGAGAGATGCTACTTTTACACCACCTTCAACTATATTCCAGTAGTATCACTGCTGGGACACAATAAATAGGCTGGAATGTCTCGTCCAGACTTGATTATTCACAGACTAACGTCAAAAAGCTGGAATACTGCTGGAAGTGGTGTTTTAAAAAACACAAAATGAATGAGAGTAACCCTAATATTCAAATTTCCTTTCCAGTTATTTTAGTGGCGACTGATTGACCTGGACCAAGGGCAATAATGACTAACCTTCTTGAAGTGGTCGACGACATCGCTATACATAGAGGAGCGGAAATGACACAGCTGACAGATGTACGGCATTTCACACGCATTGTGGTTCTGTCTCATGTGACTTGTCAAGCTCTGCCGGCTCTCATGGTCCTTCTCACAGATCCGGCACAGGAGGACGTTTGTGTTATTCATGTGCACCTGAATACAAACAGCAGGAATGTATTATACTTAACAGTCTGTTGGGTATGTTCTACGTCAGCTAAAACTTTCAGTTTTACGCTGCTTTTAGCAATATTCCAGAAATATCACAGTGGGTAAAAACTTTCAGGAAATCACGAGTAAAAGACAAACTGCTTATGGTGAGTTAGTTCTCGCGGTACGTCTCACAGACCTGGCACAGTGGAGTGAGTGAGTAATTTAAGTTTTACACCACACTCAGCAATATTCCAGCTATATGGTGGTAGTCCATAAATAATTGGACCAGACAATCCAGTGGTCAACAACATGAGCATCAATCTACGCAACTGGGATACGAGGTCAACCAAGTCAGTAAGCAGTCTGACCACCCGCTTCTGTCAGTCGCCTCTTACGACAAGCATGGATTACTGAACACATTTCTAACACGATATCTTCACAGGTCTGGCAGAGTGGAACACCTCTGTTATTTATGTGCACAATGGAATGGTGAGACCTATCTGCAGGATCACTAAATGTTTGATGAAGTTATTCTTATGTGAAACTGCTTGTGGCGAGTTACCTTCTCTATGTATGTCTTAATCTCAAATGGTGTCTCGAACTGCTTGTAGCAGTGTTTATACTGAATTAGTTACATTCTCAATGTGCGCCTGCATCTAAAATGGCGTGTCAAAGTGCTTGTAGCATTGACTGAGTTTCCATTTTAATGTGTGTCTGCATCTCAAATGGCATGTTAAATGGTGTGTAGAACTGCTTGCAGCAATGTTTATACTGAGTTAGCTTCTCAGTGTGCGTCTGCATCTCAAATGGCATGTAGAACTGCTTTCAGCAGTTTTTGTACTGAGTTAGCTTCTAAATGAGCGTCTGCATCTCAAATGGCATGTAGAATTGCTTTTAGCAGTTTTTATACTGAGTTACCTTTTCAATGTGCGTCTGCATCTCAAATGGTGTGTCGAACTGCTTGTAGCAGTGTTTACACTGTGTGAGGTCACTGAGGTCAAGGTTTTGCTGCTTCTCGCTGTCAATGTGACCCTGCATGTGCATCATTGTCTTCACATTGTTGTAAAGCATCTTGGAGCAGTACCAGCACTGTAACAGTCAAACAAACCAGGAATCAGAGGCTGTACAAACTTGATCCAACCAAACATACAAAGTTCATCAGAGTCAAAATTGTATATTTTACCGTCCTCCCCAAAAGTGTCTTTGCTACTGTGATAGGAAAATCTGAATGAAAAACTAAAGTACAAAAATAAATGACATCTTGACATATGGTATTGATGCTTGATTGATGGTATTGATGCTTGATTGATGGTATTGATGCTTGATTGATGGTATTGATGCTTGATTGATGGTATTGATGCTTGATTGATGGTATTGATGCTTGATTGATGGTATTGATGCTTGATTGATGGTATTGATGCTTGATTGATGGTACTGATGCTTGATTGATGGTACTGATGCTTGATTGATGGTACTGATGCTTGATTGATGGTACTGATGCTTGATTGATGGTACTGATGCTTGATTGATGGTACTGATGCTTGATTGATTGATGGTACTGACGATCTTCAGCAAAATGCTTGTGTCAAAAATGCAATTGGACTGGAATGTATTCAGCCCCTTATCCCCAAATAATCATGTATTTTTCACTTTTGATTCATCAAGGAGATAAACCCTACTATATTCTGAAATTTGATGTTGTCCAACTTAAGAATAGATGCCACTTGTTTAAATTTAAAACTGAGCACATTTGCTCAAGCCCTTTAAGATACAAAGGAATACAGATTTCACTTTCGTTTGGTAATGAAATAACATGTACAGTCGAACCCCACTTATCTGGACATTTTGGTTTCACTCAACAGTCAATATTAATAACAGTGAATCATCATAACATATAAGTGTACCGATAATACATGGAAGGCGGAACGTAGCTTACTGTAGTTGTCTCGGACGTAATCGTGTAGCGTATGGAGCTTCACATGGTAAGTTGGATGAAAAACATAAATCGATGACAAAAAGTTTCTATTTTGCCAACTGCATGTTCTTTTTTTAATTTTAAATGCCCTAAAAACATATGACATCGTGTCAAACTTATGCTGTCTGCAGCAAAAAAACTTCTGGACGGGATCACATGACTAAGATCATGTGGCAGGCTATTTTTAGATAAATAGCAGGGGTCGAATCATAAGTGTTACATACAGAACAATTACAGTGTAGTTTCCCTTAATCCTGCTTAACATGTGTTTTCGTTACTGATGACATGTTCTCACACATGCCAAATCCTAATGAACAACCCAAGTGACACACGCCACTAGTGTTTTGATCAACTCACACCAAACGCCTTCCTATAGATTAAGAATAAAATCACATAGTTGTGCGGTAAATGGTATTGACGTGACACATACACATGCACGTTGCACAGATCTCTCCGTCTGGATAATTGGGTCATTTTCCAATGGAAATCTATGGGAATGGTTTGAAAATTTGCCATCCGGGTCTGGTAGCGCGGGGTCCGGTTAACCGAGTACAATTAATGAACGTAAGTTTCGTTTCACATAAAAATCGTCCGGAAGGCGGGGTTTCCAGATATGTGGGGTCCGGGTAAACGGGGTTCGACTGTATATGATGAAAGTGGTTGTCTGTGTATTGTGTTTGCCAGTACCTTAAATCTGTGTTCCCCTTTCTCCTCTTGGTATGTGGGGTCGCCCTCCTTCTTGCCATAGTAATACTCGTCTAAGGGCACAAGAGTTCCTGCAAACCAACATCAGCATCAGTGACACCAAACTCCTACAAAAACGTTGGTGACATGCAACACCAACAGCATTTACACTGCTGTAGCACCTAGAACAGGCCATATTGATAGTGTCATTACAGCCACACTTCTGAATGAAGAGCCAATGCTTAATCCTTTAACATCTCAGAATCGTTCAACATTTCTGTGTGAATCTGAGACAACAGGAATTGAAGGATTTCCTGAGAAATATCAAAATGTATGCATTCAGGTGTGAGTAAAAATTGAGCAAATAACACAATTCTCTCACTTGAAAGAAGTCAACATCAGCAATCATTCTCTCAGTAAATGAAATTTGGTAAACATGATTACACTATTAATTAACACAGATCATTGTTTTCAACTAAAATGACAGACCATGAATGTCTGGAATTTTCTCCCTAAGAACTGATACTGTTTCCAAGTTAATACAAAGTTTAATGCAGGGAGTACATTAATCTGCCTCCATGTCTCAACAATGTATCTAGTCATGATGATGTGAAGTGTTACCGATGTCGTCAGCCTCCAGCCGGCGGGGCTTCTTCTTGGGGGGATTGACATACTGGGGATACTGCAGGGGACGCTTGCCTTGTATGTTTGACACCTGAAGACCCTGGGGCGGGAACTGGCCTTGCGGGTAGTTCTGGAAGGAATCTGACACAGACAAAGGTGAGTCGAAGGTTGAAATGACTTGCTCCAGCAACAGTTCAAGCAGATATATTATCCATGTCAGAAAAAGTCGACAAAAAAGCTACCAATAATGAAAGCAAACTTTCTTTAAGAACAAACTATTTCTTCATTAGTCCCTAAAGAAGTATCTGTAATTCTTCTTTCATTACATCAGTTGACTGAAATGTCACAGAAGTCAGCAGCTTCATTTGCACTGCAAGATATGGATTAGGTCAAATTATGTTTCTAGAAGTAGGACATGCATTACGGCTGCCAAGACCATAGTTAATTTCAATGCTAAGTCATGTCTTTGCTGAATGAAAGACCAATACAACAGCTCCGTAATAATTCCAAAAATTAGAATTAACTCTAGCCTCAAACCAAGGAGACTAAATAAATAATTCAGTTTCTAAAGATAACACCAAATTGCTCACAGTGCCATAATGCCCTAACATACCACCACGACTCTCCAGCGAGAAACACCTATGATGTCATAACGTCATAGCCAGGAAACACCATTGTGATGTCATAAATGACACCACCACTGAGATCTTTCCCTATATAAAGCACACACACAGTATCTTTGTCTGTTGAACAGTCTGTACGAAATGCGTCACTAAGGTACACTCAACGCCAATCTGTGTCTTGTGTAGCTCTTGTCATTGTCGAATACACCAGCTCAGTTACAGTGCTGACAGCAATACTTATTGTATTTTTCAAGTTGGTTTCTTCGAGGATACCTTCGCTCCCCCCCTCCCCATGTCAGACATGCAGAAATTTTGATCCCTCTCCAGCCACCCAGGTGACAACTACCAACATTGGCCCCCTTCACCCCTCCCAGGTCAGACATGCAGAAACCTTGATCCCTCTCCACCCACTCAGGTGACAACTAACAACATTGGCCCCCTTCACCCCACCGAGGCCAGACATGCAGGAACTCTCTTTTCTCCTCCCCTACCCAGGTGAGACAACTAAAAACCTAGCCTCCCCTACCCCCCTGCCCCGGTCAGACACGCAGGAACCTTTTTCTCCCCTCCTCCCCCATACCAAGATGAGACAATTACAAACCTTTCCCCACCTCACCCCACACAAGTCAGACGAAACTGAATTGTATCCCACCTACCTAATCCTGGTTAGACATTTTACAGCCTTGTATCCCCCCCATCCCCTTACTCCAGTGAACTGTGAAGTACCTGCTCTCTTTGGCATGAATGGACTCTTCTGTATGTTGACTGCCTGGTTGCGGGGCTGTATCTGGCTGTTGCCCACATTCTGTTGTGGCTGGAACAAGACGCACACAACATACAAAACCATCCAGTCTAAAAACACTTTAATTTCTATTTTCTAAGTCATAGAACACCATAAACAAATCACTCACTAAGAAATGAAGTCAGGCTACTTCTACCCCTTTTCATTTGTTCAAGAAAAAATAAAAAATGCTGGATATGTAAAATCATCAAAAGAAATGATTTCACCATCGTCATCAAAATAGCTGGAATATTGCTGGGTGTGGCATGAAAGTAATCTCACCATGACCTGCATCAAAGGGCGGATAACCCACTGGTTGCCAGTGCTGGTGGGAGTCTGTCCTGGGACGTTGACAAACTTGTACACCTGTTGAGGGGTCGGGTTGAGGAGACGTGCTGCTGTGGAGACTGCTGGCTGGGCTGCAGCCATCTGCTTGGGGGGACTCTCTCCAACTATAACTACATCGGCTTGTGAGTCTGTTATGTGATCACAACACATACAGTGAACGCTATTGTCACTTACACTGTGCATTGAATGAATGAATGAATGAATGAATGAATGAATGAATGAATGAATGAATGAATGAATGAATGAACTTACTCTCACTGTATGTAAATAACTTATAATTGAACACTTTAGTCAGTGACACTGAACTCTCTTGTCATTCATAGTGAATTCTCGTCGCTATTACTGAACTGTTTGGTCACTTGTACTGATTTCACTAGTCACTAATACTGAACCCTCTGTTTACTTATACTGAACCATCTGTTTAGTTACACTGAACCATCTAATCACCAGTACTGAACTCCCTAGTCACTTACACTAAACTCTCTGGTCACCACTACTGAACTCTCTAGTCACTTACACTGAACTCTCTGGTCACCACTACTGAACTCCCTAGTCACTTACACTGAACTCTCTGGTCACCACTACTGAACTCTCTAGTCACTTACACTGAACTCTCTGGTCACCACTACTGAACTCTCTAGTTACTGATACTGAACTATCCAGTCACTTGTATTCAAATTTCTATAGTCACTTGTTCATAACTATCTAGTCACTTGTACTCAACTCTCTAGTCACATGTTCTGAACTCTCTAGTCACTTCTACTTTTTCTCCTATAGTCACCTTCTGTTTAGCTTACACTTTATACACTAATCTCTTATGCTTAACTCCCTAGGTAACTTGTACTTAACACTCAAGTCATACTTACAACCTCTGCACTTATACTTAATGCTGTTCTCATTGATACTAAATGATAGGGGTAGGGAACCCCACACGTGTCCACGGCCCACTCACTTGCACTACTAGGCAACACAGCATTCTGCTGTGGTGCTGCTGCAATCTGTTGATGCTGCAGCTTCTGTTGTCGTAGCTGTTGCTGCTCCAGACGCATCTGCTCATCCTTCGCAGCCTTGATCTTTCTCCTGGCCTCCTTGTACTCCTCAACCTCGCGTTTGAAGGCCTCGATCTGGGCTGGGAGCAGTTCTTCCTCCTGACACTCCATCATCAGCTCCACTGTGTCGCTGTACTGACGGCGCAGACCGTACGACGTTGGCCGACCCTTCATCTCTGAAACACCAGATACACGGTTAAACTGACCAGCTTCCCCATCATCATTTCCGCACACTTTGCAGACTTCCTTGTCACTATATAACACGATCTCTATTCACAAAAAAAATAAGGAAGAGTCTCCAAGCAGACTCTTTATTCACAAGAGAACAGAATCAATTTCTAAAGAGGTATTCACTATATTTCAGGGGCAGTACCCATCACCCGTCACAATCCAGGTCAGTAGTTGGTCGTCAGCAACCCATTCTACTGGTAATAGGAGACTTACAGTATCGGTAACAAGCCAAAGGCTTCTAAATCTATCTCAGAGTGATAGACAATAACCATTTCATTAAACCACTTTACTGTCAGGAATGATTTTCACTGATGATATTTGAGGGTGTAAACAAAGTGGAAAATGGTCCTGCCAAGTGAAAAGAACTTCATGTTTTATTTATAACAAGAAGTTAACTTGGGAATTTTAGATTTATTATGAACTATCCAACAGCCAACAAAGAGTTACATAACCTACCTGCTCCTATCATACAACACTTTGTCCTTGGGACCGAAAGAATGAAAATACAGAATAGAATATACAATAATGTACCATCAGCAGGCTACTATACATCCAAATGTCAAACCTGTGATCAAATAACATATGAATCTACAGGCACTGTAGCTCATCTCGATACACAGACAAAAGTTTTAAACGTCAATAAAAAACACAAACTTCCGCACTAATATAAAAATATTTTCAGCAAAAAAAGTGAAATTAACACAAACACTAACGATTTGAGCAAAACACAAAGTATACCTTTTGGGGAAGTCACATCAAAATCCAACCTTCCTCTTTCCTCTTTCAGAACAAGTAAATTAACTACCACCTCAGTGTATCTAGACACGTGACACCATAGACATAGTACAGTCACAATATGACCTGTAACTCGACACCTGATACCATGAACACAGTACAGTCACAATATGACCTCTAACTCGACACCATGAACACAGTACAGACACAATATGATCTGTAACTCGACATCTGACACCATGAACACAGTACAGACACAATATGATCTGCATCTTGACATCATGGACACAGTACAGTCACAATATGACCTGATTCTTGAGACCCGAAACCATGGACACAGTACAGTGACAATATGATCTGTATCACGATACCTGACACCATGGACACAGTACAGTCACAATATGACCTGCCAATGTCATTAGAGAAGGACTCAACAAGGAGAACCTGTTCTTTCAAATTGGTATCTCCTTTGGCAAGGAGCTTGATGTCATCCATGTAGAGGATATGAGTAAGAGGTGTTGGGGATCTGTGCTGAGGAGGTTTGGAATGGTAGCTCTCCTTCCTACTGAGCAAAAAACTAAAAGCAGTTGATGACAAAGACAAAAAAGCAAAGGACTAAAGGAGTCCCCTGAAACATTTCCCTTCTGACTGGAATAGATTCCAAAGTCTGCACCTGCCCTTGCAAGTACATCTCAAGTTGAGTCGACCAGCAACTCATTAAAGACTTGAGTAAATCAAATAGTCGCTCAGGGAGGTCAATACACTGAAGAGACTTCAGAACCATTTGTGAGGGACAGTCATATGCCTTTTTGTAGTCAATCCAGCACACGAAGAGGTTGCGGTGATATGTTTTAGCCTCTTCCAAAATCATTTTCTGTACAAGAAGTTGATCCTTGCACCCCCAACATCCCTTTCTCACCCCCTTCTGCTCTACGTAAATTATGTCATTTGACGAGCAGTAAGATGACATGAGGTTTGAGGTAGTACTGTGATGGGTGTACTACGAAGGATGTACTGTGGTAGTACACCCATCACAGTACATCCTTTACAGTACACCCATCACAGTACATCCTTTATAGTACATCGATCATAGTACATCCTTTATAGTAGACCCATTACAGTAATGCTTGGTAGTACACCCATCACAGTACATACTTTACAGTACACCCATTACAGTATATCTTTCATAGTACACCCATCACAGTACATCCTTTGAGGTACACCCATCACAGTACATCCTTTCCAGTACACCCATCACAGTACATCCTTTATAGTACACCCATCACAGTACACCCTTTATAGTACACCCATTACAGTACATCCTTTATAGTACACCCATCACAGTACACCCTTTGTAGTACACCCATCACAGTACATCCTTTACAGTACACCCATCACAGTACATCCTTTATAGTACATCGATCATAGTACATCCTTTATAGTAGACCCATTACAGTAATGCTTGGTAGTACACCCATCACAGTACACCCTTTGTAGTACACCCATCACAGTACATCCTTTATAGTACATCCATCACAGTACATCCTTTACAGTACACCCATCACAGTACATCCTTTATAGTACATCAATCACAGTACATCCTTTACAGTACACCCATCACAGTACATCCTTAAGTACACCCATCACAGTACACCCTTCACAGTACACCCATTACAGTACACCCATCACAGTACACCCTTTATAGTACACCCATCACAGTATATCTTTTACAGTACACCCATCACAGTACATCCTTTACAGTACATCCATCACATTACATCCTTTACAGTACACCCATCACAGTACATCCATCACAGTACATCCTTTACAGTACACCCATCACAGTACATCCTTTACAGTACACCCATCACAGTACATCCTTTATAGTACACCCTTTATAATACACCCATTACAGTACATCCTTTATAGTACACCCTTTGCAGTACACCTATAACAGTACATCCTTCATATTATACACCCAACGTATTGCACCCATGAAAGTAGTTCCTTTAGATCATGGTGCTTAGAGCAGGTTGTGCCCTTAACATCACAACACTTTCTCAATATTATTTTGAATTTAGAAATTGCCAAGTATGTTCAATTTTTATGAAGTGCTTGAAATAGTCCTTACAAAAGGCTTTTGTAGTAGTACCAAGAATTAATGAGCTTCAATGCTGACTGGATGGTTTGAAAGGTCACCTAATACAACCTGCAAACAGAATATCTTCAGACCTTCACACAAAGTTGCATCATGTTGGCACAGAACATGTTTTAAATGTGAGTGTAAAATATATGCAATTATGATGATGACGTGCGCATATTTCCAATACCCCCTGTCCCTGAAATTTGATAAACAATGTTGAGAAGACAACACCAAACAGACATCAGATCAGTGAGATGAGGGATTGGTTAATGTGTTAAAGTAGTGAACAACAAAAGTTGATAAACCATGGAAGAGAACAGTGCATTAATGGACATTAGTACAACAGAAACAGAAGACTGATCCCCAAAACAAGTCAGCCGAATTCCTACCTTTTGATTTTGGAAGTCTAACTCTCAAACCACTCGGCATTATTGAAAGCTGTCTATAGTATGACACAGCGTGTTCAAATAGACTGGTTTAACTAGTATATGGGTATAGACTGTGATGGCTGAGTCAAGTATTAGGCTGACTGACTGGGCAAGTCAGGGAAGAACTTGTCTGTGTGTGGACGTGTTCTGTGACTGGGCAGGTGCCTGTTCACAAATTGTCAGGCTTATTCCTGACACAATTCTGATGCAAAACTGGAACAACCAAACAAGAAAACTATTATAGGATCTGACATTATCAAGGCATTTTTCATGGCATTACTGAGACATTATCATGGCATTATTGATAAATTATCATCACATTATCAAGATGTTATCATGTCATGAAGACACTATCATGACATACGGTATTATGACACTATCACAGCATCATCATGACATTACCACAACATCATGACATCAGGACATTATCATACTGACAAAACAAGATGGGGTAGAAAGGGACTTCAACTCTGTCAAGTAATATTCATTATCCATACACTTTCTATGACAGAAGACCTGGGTCTCAGTCTACAAAGCTCTCATAACATTACGACCTGTCGCAGCTCTATAGTCTAATGGAATCAGCAAATGAGATGAGGCTGCTCCTAAGCCCTTTTCTTCTATTTTGAGTGTTCAGTGAAAATAAGATTCTGAATATGCAAACACATCAAAAGGTATGAGCCCACCACTAAACTCATCTGACTCATTTGGAAATATTCAAAGGATTATGAATTCTGCTCAGAAAACATGTTTTGTTTTGTTTTTTGTGGGCAAGTCACAGTTGTCTTCATGAAAACTGTACGTAACATTTAAAACTGTATAGCCCAAATCATGAAAGCCACCAATGAGCCTGACCTGTATGGCAAGTTTCATCACAAATTATTCCATAGTTTAGGACTATAAGTTTGGAATCTACAAAAATGGACAACAGACAAATGGACATTTTGACTGCTGTTTCAAAGGAAAGGAGTTTCATGATTGTTTTTCTGTAATACATTAGTGATCGTAAATCTAGAAATAATACCACCTAAACAAGTTATTTATCAGTAATTAATAACAGACATGCTACAACCATTCTTTACTGGGTCTACAGATGCAAGGTGTATATGTGCAATACCATTAAAATTGTGAGAACTGGGTTAATATATCACTACACTGTACTGAACACATTTTACAAGGAAAAACATAATGAAAAATAGCCAAGAGACTTCATTTATGCTCAGAAATTGAAATGGTAATGAAGACTTGCATGTGCTTCCTTGGGTATGTATGTTTCTGAGTCTGTATGGCACACTGTTCATTGTACATTTGGACAGACTTGGTCGAGTCAAACATTCACAGCATAACCTAAACATAGGAAGTCAGCTCCTGACATCCCATGCCCCAAAGAAATAAAATAGTTGTGATGAGAAAATCTTGTGTGCTGACCCTTAACTCCGCAAGGAACAGAACATGGAAATGTAAAATGAATGGAAAATATATTTTGAGAATCTTCCACAAAATATCATTTCATTTCAAATTTATTGTGATCAAAGTGTTCAAATCATTATTCTGGATTTGTTTCTGAATGATTTATACAGTGTCATTTGAGGGAGGACCTGTCTTGCTGGGACTGTCATTTCACTAATAATAGATACATGTATATGTTCAGGTAGAGACTGCGATCTCTGATTCTACCAGTAGAGATTGTGATCGGAGTTTCTACATGTAGACATCAGAGTCTCTACTGGTAGAATTTCTATACCTACTTGTAGAGATTGCAATCGTAGTCCCTACTGACTTGTTAATTTCCACTCTGATTTATCTGTGTGACAACAAAGACACTATACCTGCTGAACATTAACATGCATTTTACTCAGGTATATACCGTTTCCAGTTATAGATAGATAAATTTATCTCCATATTTAAACATCTTACTTACAAAACATGTAACAATGAAGCTAGGAATAGGACTAAACTTTATTTAGTCACAGATGGGTGATACTTTTTAGAACGCTACCATCATGTTAAGATGTGACTCACTCTAAATTTGTTTTCCTAAATATTAACTTGCTTGCATAAGTGTAGAATTGCAATCTTTACCTAGACAGATTTGAGCATCTTCTGGTAGGGATTGTGACTGCATAGGTTACATAATCAGAGTCTACCACTTGCCCAGGGCGATCTTAAGTATGGTTGTGGTTTAATGTCACACTCAGCAATATTTGAGCTATTTGTCAGGAGTCTGCAAATACTCAAGTCTGGATCAGACAATCACGTGATCAACGACATAAGCATCCATCTAACAGTAATCTTAGCTCTACAACTGCTGCATTACAGGGTGGCTGGGAAGCCAAGAGCTTAAGTTAAAATGAAGGCTTGTCATGTTGAAAATCTAGGATCAATTCAATACATGGACCAAAAAAAATATAAAAAAATGCAAACCCACTGTTTGTGTACCCATTCACCAAATTGCAAGAAATAATTGAAATATCTCTAAAAATGGTGCAAAACAAACTCACACAAGATCATCTCAGCAAGTAAGATCCCTTTGTGCAGTGTACCCTTGATAGCAAACAAGGCAAACCTGCCTAACTCAAAAATATGTATAATATATGGGCAAACAGAAAGCTTCAAACCATATCTGAGGACAGCTATTTTTAACAGGTTAATAGTCAGATTCATCGGAATCACTCAACTCAATACAGAATGAAAATGAAAATGAAAATGTATGACAGTATTAGGCAATACTGAAGTGTCAGTATCTAAAAACCGATCTGTTCTCCTTTCCAGCAATGAGCTGTGTCATCCTTGGAAAATAGGAAACGAAATCTCAGAGATCCAGTAATTCCTACATCACATGCAGGATTAATTGAGACACACACAGACAAACTAATCTGTATGAGCGGGATTATATGTTATATTCTGTTTACCTGCAGATGACAGTCCTGGGGAATAGGCAGAATCTGCCTCAATGGAGTACCTCTTGGAACCGCTCCTTTGGCGGGAAGACCGGGTGCGCCTCCGAGACGGCATCTGATGAAGCAGCATAAGGGTGGTAACCAGATCTACACATCAGCTGAACCACATACATATACATTTGTGCATAACTGACCTATATTTTTGTATTTTTCAAACATACCTATCCTTAGTAAACATATTTTCACAAACATCTCTGCAACATACTATCTTGCATCGATCTTTGCCCTAACAGTGATGTGGAAATAAAACTTTCAATTATTTGAGGTAAGAATATATTTAATATCCTTAGCTAAAACCAATGGCAAAAGACAAACTAGGGGCTACTGACTCTTGTGTGCTTGAAGCCGACTCATCTAACATCCCAGCCTGGGCTGGTCAACACAGAACCTGGAATAGATTCGTGTATGAAGACAATTTCTAGTAATTCCCACTGTGGTATTGCTAGAGTACTGCTACATGCAGAGTAAAGTTTAACTCAGTGACTCACTGAACCCGGAAACATACAGTGGACCTCTGAAACATAACATGCTTACTTTGAGCTGATCACCAGGATCTCTGGAAGGCAGGTACGTAATCTCAGACAAACATTCCTCCCGGGGTTATCTCCTCTTGATTTCCAACCATGCTCTCTTGTAACTGCAAAAAGGGCAAATAATTAGCCTAAGAAACAGCTGTTTTCACTGAGCAGGCAAAATATATATTAGAAGGTACAGTGACATATGTTTATTGTGTTACGCCGCAGCAATGTGAATCAGATGATTAGATGTGCCCTTTGAAAACAGATATTCCATCAACAGCATCAAAAAGGTATTTTTTACAGCCGCTTGCCACTGTAGCAAGTGGCTTAAAGGAAGAAACTTGTCCTGACTAATTTGCCCTGATTTTTATGACAAGCATACGAGGTATGATACAGAAAATTCACGACATGATACGTACTGCAATATCTTGGTACGATACAATTCAATGCATATCATGATATGCTATCTTTACCTATTTGCTGTAAATATGTATATCAAGTAACTGTGAAAATTTTGACATAATTTCAATAACTAGTCAAAATTCACAATTCTAAGGACAACAATGCATATCACTATATGAATAAAAGTTTCAATATATTTATCATCTGATAAAGAATCACGATTGTCGTTATGATATATGGTCACAGGCTCACAGCTCAAATCAGCATGATGATGTAATTATGAAAGCACCTCAACATGGTATTTGATGTTAATGTTTAGTGGACTATTTATCGGGAAGTGATAAACCCCCTGATCAAGAATACTTTTGATCCAATTCATTGTACTTGGTGAATGTGCTTTCACCAAGGCTATATATCATAAGTGCATTTATCAATCCCTCCTTGATTCTGCAGCAAATTTTTAAGAATTCCGCAGCAAATTTTTAAGAATTCTGTACCACACTTTTCAATATTCTGCAAAACATTCTGCAGCTAAAACACTTAGAAAAAACTACAAAAACATTATACAGACCTTCACACACAGACATAGAGTTAAGGCGACAGTACATATCCCATCATGAGTAAGTTTGATCACAAAGCAACCACACCTTTTTCTGTGTTTGAGAATTAAACACTCACTGAAAGTTATATCTCTCCTCTCAATTGTAACTTTGATGCAGATGAACAATTTCTGGTTTTATGCAAATAAGTTTATACCTAAAAGAAATTTCCAATTTTCAAAATGATCGATTTTGAGAATGTAATTGCGGTGTCAAATTCATCTAATATTATATGAAAAATGCCTAAAACTTGCTTTATTAATACAGTATCTTTAATCAAGATTATATTGAAAATGTTGTCACAATAAATATGTCAATCCTTTTCATGTGTAACCAACCCTACTTTTGACATTAATTCTGCTTTTTGTTTCGGCTGACAGTCAGTTGTCACTCAGTTTTTAAAATGAGCAGTATCTGCGGCAGATTCTGCACGCAAATGCATTTTCCGCGAAACAGACATTTCTGTGTTTTTTCTGCAGCTGTGGAATTGCGGAATCCAGGAGGGACTGATTTGAAATGTACTAAACTGCATTCACTGGGTGAATGCTCTTAGCACAAACTATAAATAATAAGTGCACTTGTAATGTACTGAACTCCATTCATTCAGTGAATGGGGTAGAATAGGCCTTCAACAACCCATGCTTGCCACAAAAGGCCACTATGCTTGTCATAAGAGGCAACTAACGGGATCGGGTGGTCAGACTCACTGACTTGGTTCACACATGATATCAGTTCCCAATTGTGCAGATCGATGGTCATGCTGTTGATCACTAGATTGTCTGGTTCAGACTCGTTTATTTACAGACCGCCACCATATAGCTGGAATGTTGCCGAGTGTGGCGTAAAACTAAACTCACTTTGTTAGAAAGTTAGTACTTACAGTATGATAATAGTATATGACCGGCAAATTTCATTCATGATCGGTAAAATTATAGGTTGACAGGACACAGTGTCCATAAATCAGGAGAAACACTATTAACAAGATTGGATGGTCAGACCAACTGACTTGGTTGACCACATATCATTGTTGCTCAATTGCACAGATCAATGCTCATGTTGTTGATCACTGGATTGTCTGGTCCAGACTTGATTATTTACAGACCGCTGCCATATAGCTGGAATAAAACTTCACTCACTAATTCAGTGAATGCTCATTGCACTATCACTTACGATAAGAATGGGTATTGCTGTATTGTTTATTGGCCTGCTTACACAAGAGTAGCAATGTTGTGCATAAATGAAACGAAACACAAGATTACTTACACATCATTAAATTCCATTCAGTACTGAACTTTTCCCAGTACTCTTATATTAAAAAATAAGGTGTACATACTCCTCATGTTGAAAAATTATCTGGAGCCCTGCGATATATATTTTTCTGTGTCCATTTAAAACCTATGCATACACAGAAACACATTTGTGTATTAGACTGTCAGCCTTAATTTTTATTTTTTAATGACTTGACTATGAAATTATTCTGGGTATTTAGTTGTGCCAGTTATAGCTCTGACTACGCAGAGTGACAGTCAGAGCTCAGTGATCGATCAATGATCAACTGAAATCATAAACCCAACAACAAAACTCAAGAGGGCAATAACAGGACACAATCACAACATTGTGCAAATGAAACATGCACTGAACAATACACCACCAAGACTATAAGTATGCGATTATGTTGTTTACATTCTGTTTCACGATGCAGGAAAACTGCATAAATATCGATAACACACATAACAATAAGAAACATACTTTCTGAAATGTATTTTGAAGTTTAATTTTTAATAAATATCAATTCAGCCATGAGTAGTTGTGATATACTATGACAAGTATTACAACAAACGCAACAAGGATGCAGAAACATCAGTAACGACTTTCACACCTCGCAACCAAATTATGGTGTTCAATGACTGAATATAATCAGTGTTCCCTGTTGGTGTAGTATGAGTGCACACAAATATAAAATAATACAAATATAAATTTATAGATAATGTACTCCAAATCTTCTGTGCGTGAAATTTTCATTACGATAACATCATTATCATAACAAATATGTCCAATCACAAGCTTTTACAAATGGACCAATGTTTGAATACAGTGAACTATCATTATATGACTGCAGTTTGCCTGTCCAGTGTGTGGATCTCACTTCCTGTCTACCGACAATTGTAAATAGTTGTTTTGCATATCAAGCCTATTGCTGATTGTGTTACAATTTGTAAACTGGCTATCCTTGGTTGAAATGAACAAGTTGAATTGAATCCCTTCCACTGTAACCAATGACACCCTGTGTCTGTGATTAGGTCTTTCTTTCTCCATTTGATACTGGGCAGTTTTGGCGGGCAAGTTAGTTCACAAGACCTGAACAAGATTATCCAAAACATCTCAAATAACAGGTTACCCAATAGCGAACTTTAAAGACCTATCTAGAGGTAAATTTTGTCATGTGATGAAATAAGTATTGCAACTATTTCAAATTTATACATATCCGAGATTTCATTCTTTTTACTGAATTAATGTTCACCAAATGAAATCATGATCAAATGAGTTTTAGGTCTTGCGCAAATGTATTTACAATTCCATATACTAAATAATTAGTGTTTAATTTTGGAGCTTGCATCAGTGTCATTCATTTATCCAATCAATTAAAAAAGATTATCAGCACAACAATTCATTCATACTAAAATAACAAAACGATCTACTTAATATACATCATATTACACCTCTATATATTTCAAGTGAGTGAGTGAGTGGCGGTCTGTAAATAAATGAGTCTGAACCAGACAAACCGGTGATCAACAACATGAGCATCGATCTGCACAATTGGGAACTGATGACATGTGTCAACCAAGTCAGCGAACCTGACCACGTGATCCCATTAGTTGCTTCTTACGACAAGCAAAGTCGCCTTTTATGGCAAGCATGAGATCTTATGTGAGATCTGTAATGCCTGCTATTACAAACAATACAGATGACTGCACGAAGGATCACTTGTCATCCAGTTTTTATGTTTCATTTGATTTATTTAACATAATTTACGTTAAAGTTTAGTTCATTCAAAATAACAAAGATTATGGTGAAGTTTTTCCATGTTATTAAACAATGTAAGGTTTAGTTTGGCTCTGGTTGTGAATTTTCTGCATTATGATCATATCTGATACACCAAACTGAAACAGACCGAACCGAAGACCTCGTACCTCAATACATACTGACCTGAGGTGAGAGTGTACCGTTTCACACCTAATAAAAAGCTAAAGTGTGCTTCTCACTATATATTAGGTCATCTCTTGTTTTCCCAGAATTGAGGTTTTTGTTTTGGAGGGACAGGTTTTACTTTTCATTAGAAAGACCTCTTCCCACTCCCAGTTTTACTTTTCGTTAGTAAGACTGCTTTCCAGCTTTTACTTTTCCTAACTTTAAATGAACATCAACATTCAAATGATACATGAGTGTTTGCAATCAACTGAAAAATATCGTTCAATATTTAACTCACATTACAAATATTTTCCGTAGCAGGATTGGAACCAAAACTCTCACATTTGTAGGCAGACACTCTACTGCACAGCCACCAGGCCGACGAAAGTGGATGGGTTAAATTATCTCCTAATAGTTACTGTCAATAAATTGATTTTACACGTGCTTCAGTTATTGTTATGTAGCTTCATTAAATGATCATCTACATTGTAATTACTCATCACTGACGGTATACTGGTATATGTTAGAGAAAACACTTCTCCTCGGTTTTGGTAGACAATGTAAAACCATCGGGGTCAGGAAATCCCTTCCTCTCCGGTTTTACATTGTCTACCAAAACCGAGGAGAAGTGTTTTCTCCTATACTTATAAATGTTTACCATGAAATGTGTCTGAAATACTGCGGGTGTGACTATCAATATGGACTCTCTCCCATACCACACCAGCAACCTTACTGAAGTTAATACCCTTTGAGGTAAATACGTCTAACAATGCATTAGTGATAGTTTCTATGTCTTTAGCTGAAACAGGAACATTGGCTATAAAAACAGACTTTGGCTTTTACCTAACCATAGCCCTCATTTCAAAGCACCATCTGGTGGCAGGCTATGTTCTTGGGAATTTCCAAGCTGAGATTTATTTTCGTCTGTGAGCAGCCTCATAGCTTTGTTCTAACTTCAGTTTTTCGGTACTTTTTTTGAAAATTAGGTTGATCAGAATCTCTGCTTGCAAAACATGCCTGCAAAATATTTTTGTGTGTTATTTATTTGACAAAAATGCAGGTTTCTGTGTTAATGTGAACACTGATAATAACAAGAAGACAAAGTCGTCAATATCCCCTGCAATGGCACAATACTCTGCATGAATATATCTAGTAATTATGATTACAGTGTGTCAATGGTTTGGTGTGTATATGGCACAGTGGAAGGAAACTACTGTAAGGTGTTACAGTTTTGCTCTGGAAAAGAACACTTCTACCAAATTCAGTCAAGGATGACCTTATTGCCATGAAAAAGCAAAATTATGTTTGGTGAAGAATAGTGAACGGTTTTAAAGTTCTGCTCCGGAAAAGAGCAAAACCATCAATTTCAGTCCAAGTTAAACTAGTTGTCATGGAAACATAAAAAAAATAAAAAAATATAAAAAATCACACACTGGTGTAACCCCTAAAAGGCACACCTAGGGATCATGGTGAACATAGCGAACATGTGTACCGAGTTTGATAAAGCTAAAGTTTAGGAGATGTGCTCCAGTCAAAATGACATCCTCAAAGCCACAGCCTAAGTAATGTTTCCATGGAAACTGCAAAAACTGAAAGTTCATATCTGGGTTTAAACATATGTAACATGTTTGAGGAAGGCACCATGCAAAGTTTGAAAGATCTGCTCTTGACAAGATGACATCCTTGTAGACAAAGCTGAAGTCATGTTTCCATGGAAATCACAAAAAAATTAATTCATATCTGGATCTCACCCCCAAAGGGCACATCTAGGGATCATGCTTGATCAAGTTTGGTTAAGCTATCACGAATAGTACAGGAGATATGCTGTGGACAATGTACTGTGTACTGTGGACGGAACATCGAACAGACGAACAAGTGGACGGAAGAAACTTGTTCCTATATCCCCAACAACTTCATTGATCCAAAACAATTTGAAAGGACTTAGAATAATTATTGATTGTAAAAAACATCCTTTCAATTAATCAAAATTGTCATGGTTTCTTATAACACACTTGAATGGAGTAAACTAACCATTTAATTTGACAAATATTCATGAACAAACGTGCTCCTCAGCGTAACGTTCTGTTGTTTAATTGCTATTCCAGTGTCTTTCTCACAGGTGTCCATTTCATTGCATGACAGAATTAGTTATGAAAACATTAATTAGAAAAAAAACGGGAAAAAAAACATGAAAATTGGTGATTACATTAAAGATCCTTATAATCGATAATCATTCACCACAAGTCCTCCAAGAATCAACAGTAAATTTGGTCGATTCCCAACACTATACCAAACCCAAACCATCACCATGGCAAGGAAAAGCACAAGCCTTCAGGCTACCTCAGTCTCATCGAAAATGTAAATTTTATCAACCACATGACATCAGATAGAGATTATCAGACTATCAGTGTTTCTGTTCGGGAATAAATTGTTTCTCATACGAGTCTTTCGAAAGAAAAAAAAAGGGCAGCTGGGTTGCCTAGCTGAAAGTCCATTATGATTTCCTACATGGACACAATGTGTGACGTCCATTTCTAGTGTCCCCTGCTGTGATATTGCTGGAATATTGCTGAAAGTGTCATAAAACCCACCTTGGGAAAACCTTTTACATGGTAAACATGTCTTCAATCATCATCTTCAAATATGAAAGTTTAAAATGTAACCACTCAATAAATAGCATTACAAATAGTGTGTGATCCATCAAACATGTTGGAAACCTTTGAAACAAAATGTGAATGCGTTATCTGAGCATTATTAAAGAGAAAAATACATTGCTATTGAAAATGATAGCAGTAGTCTAACAGTAAAAAAACTGGAATGTACAACAAATCATTTCTTAACAAGTTTGCCTACATTTTAGAGATCAGCTCTAAGATTTAATCTGCATTGTCTACATTGCTATTTGTATATGATGGGATCATCTCTATTACCTGATATTTGTATATGATGGGATCATCTCTATTACCTGATATTTGTATATGATGGGATCATCTCTATTACCTGATATTTGTGTCAATTCATCATCTAGAGCTTTTACTATGCTGATTTATACTGTATCTTATTTTGAATTTACTTTAATTATATAACCAACTGAGTTTTATTAAAATATGTCAACAAAAATATGTTTAAACTGAACATAGTACTGATATTTTTTACAGTAGTTCCTGCAAGGAAACCGTACTTGGGCAAATGTATATTTATTGGATCCTGAAACCATATATTGGATCCTGCTAGCTGACCTATTTTGTATATTTATAGTATCCATTTACTGGATCCTGTTAGCTTGCCTAATTTGTGTATTTACTGGATCCTGAAACCATTCATTGGAACCTGCTAGCTGACTGTATTTGTATATTTACTGGATCCTGAAACCATTCATTGGAACCTGCTAGCTGACTGTATTTGTATATTTATTGGATCCTGAAACCATTCATTGGAACCTGCTAGCTGACTGTATTAGTCTATTTATTGGATCCTGAAACCATTCATTGGAACCTGCTAGCTGACTGTATTTGTATATTTATTGGATCCTGAAACCATTCATTGGAACCTGCTAGCTGACTGTATTTGTGTATTTACTGGATCCTGAAAACATTTATTGGAACGTGCTAGCTGACTGTATTTGTGTATTTATTGGATCCTGAAATCATTCACTGGAATGTGCTAGCTGACTGTATTAGTCTATTTATTGGATCCTGAAACCATTCATAGGAACCTGCTAGCTGACTGTATTTGTATATTTATTGGATCCTGAAACCATTCATAGGAACGTGCTAGCTGACCGTATTTGTGTATTTATTGGATCCTGAAACCATTCATAGGAACCTGCTAGCTGACTGTATTTGTATATTTATTGGATACTGAAACCATTCATTGGAACGTGCTAGCTGACTGTATTTGTGTATTTATTGGATCCTGAAATCATTCATTAGAACGTACTAGCTGACTGTATTTGTGTATTTATTGGATCCTGAAACCATTCATTGGAACCTGCTAGCTGACTGTATTTGTATATTTATTGGATCCTGAAACCATTCATTGGAACCTGCTAGCTGACTGTATTAGTCTATTTATTGGATCCTGAAACCATTCATTGGAACCTGCTAGCTGACTGTATTTGTATATTTATTGGATCCTGAAACCATTCATTGGAACCTGCTAGCTGACTGTATTTGTGTATTTACTGGATCCTGAAAACATTTATTGGAACGTGCTAGCTGACTGTATTTGTGTATTTATTGGATCCTGAAATCATTCACTGGAATGTGCTAGCTGACTGTATTAGTCTATTTATTGGATCCTGAAACCATTCATAGGAACCTGCTAGCTGACTGTATTTGTATATTTATTGGATCCTGAAACCATTCATTGGAACCTGCTAGCTGACTGTATTAGTCTATTTATTGGATCCTGAAACCATTCATTGGAACCTGCTAGCTGACTGTATTTGTATATTTATTGGATCCTGAAACCATTCATTGGAACCTGCTAGCTGACTGTATTTGTGTATTTACTGGATCCTGAAAACATTTATTGGAACGTGCTAGCTGACTGTATTTGTGTATTTATTGGATCCTGAAATCATTCACTGGAATGTGCTAGCTGACTGTATTAGTCTATTTATTGGATCCTGAAACCATTCATAGGAACCTGCTAGCTGACTGTATTTGTATATTTATTGGATCCTGAAACCATTCATAGGAACGTGCTAGCTGACCGTATTTGTGTATTTATTGGATCCTGAAACCATTCATAGGAACCTGCTAGCTGACTGTATTTGTATATTTATTGGATACTGAAACCATTCATTGGAACGTGCTAGCTGACTGTATTTGTGTATTTATTGGATCCTGAAATCATTCATTAGAACGTACTAGCTGACTGTATTTGTGTATTTATTGGATCCTGAAACCATTCATTGGAACCTGCTAGCTGACTGTATTTGTATATTTATTGGATCCTGAAACCATTCATTGGAACCTGCTAGCTGACTGTATTAGTCTATTTATTGGATCTGAAACCATTCATTGGAACGTGCTAGCTGACTGTATTTGTGTATTTATTGGATCCTGAAACCATTCATTGGAACCTGCTAGCTGACTGTATTTGTATATTTACTGGATCCTGAAACCATTCACTGGAACACGCTAGCGGACTATTTGTGTATTTATTGGATCCTGAAACCAAGTTTATCAGAATAGTGTTTCATAAAGATAGTTACACATCATTATTATTATTAGCTAAAACAACAACCGGCAAATCAGGAAATGATGAGGAAACATTCACTTATGACAAGATTAGGTAAGACACCTAAGAGGCTTTATTAGCATACATAAAAGCCAAATTGTACATAAAGAGTGAGTGAAAAATAAACTAAAAATGAATTTCAAACTATTTGTTTCCACATGACTATTTCAATATGCCTTCAGAGTTTGTTAGGGTGAGAGT
The DNA here is from genome assembly GCF_037392515.1 of Haliotis asinina. Lineage (NCBI taxonomy): Eukaryota > Metazoa > Mollusca > Gastropoda > Lepetellida > Haliotidae > Haliotis > Haliotis asinina. The sequence goes on along the minus strand of NC_090292.1, from coordinate 33,297,673 downwards.
GAGTGATTTTGATGAGGCTTCAGCAATAATTCAATAATATTAGTGGGTGGGTGGGGACTCTAGAAATAGGCTTCACATAATTTATACCCATGAGCAAAGTCAAATACAAAAAGCTGACATTCATTTTCTTCCTTCTTTACATCTGAAGGTGCAGAATTGTGGAAACAAAACCTACATGAATTCGGGGCACAAACTAGATGCTTCTGACAAAATCCTGCAGTTCAATATAAAATTATGTATGTATATTACTTACAAAGTCACATTAGGGTTTGATGATTTAGAACATAATTAAAACAAAATTAGTTCAGGTACAGCAATGGAAGTTCTAACTGATGAAATTGAAGCCTAACTTGAAACTTTAGGGATCATTCATATGAATATTTTATTGTTACAACTGTTAATTTTAAAGTTTCTATGTAATATATAACACTGAAATTTCTTCATATGCTCAGGGGTCAAGAAGACCCAATTCTGCATAAAATGTCATCAAAATTCCAAAGCTGAAATACAATGCTCCCAACCAATGTTAATAATTAATAACTAACTGTATGGTTTACAACAAAACATGGATTGCACTAATAACCCATAAACATGATGATGTTTAATGCTTAGCAACATCATGTACATGCCATTACACTAAATATTTCACTATCTTCAAATACCATGATAAAATAGGAAAAATCAATAAATCTCAGATTTAAATAAAACAATATCTTCTACTCACTGCCTGCCTGATACATTTTGAATTCTGGATAAATACCATAAGATGCTATATTGTTAATATATGTCAGTCACTTTCATCCACAGATCTAGTTTGTCAGTGGCCGTATAATAACAGATTCAATACCCATTGCAATTCGCAAAATTTGTTTCATATTACTAAGAGCTTTTATCACAGATTCGAAAAACATTACACTAGTTACACTAAAAGATAACGTATAGATTATCGAAAGTGTTAACCTTGTTTATGGCGTTTTAATAACATACGTGTTGATATACAACTAGTCATAACACATGTCTGAGAAAACATCTTTCCGGTCTAAAAATAGCCCGCCTTCTGCCGGAGTCGGTAGTTGCCAAATATCAAACCGACGTTTCCGTGACAAATCAATAAATGAACAGCATTGAAAACCCAGTACATCTACACGATTGTCATGCATGTGCTATGCAAAGACTACTTTAATGAAATGCCGCAGATATGCTGTATATTATCATAACACACCGTCCAAGATGGCGGACGTCTGACTACCGTAATAAAGCTGAATAAACAACGGATTTCACACGCTTCCTTTCATAGTCAGGCAGCTTGCATGTTATAGCGTGGTTTCTAAAGTACGAGAAACGCTTCTCATAAATGCACAAAATCAATAATACATACATGTTTTTCCTAATATGAAGCCAGTCTCACAAGAACTACAACTCCTGCATGTCTATATCAAACGTCACGTGACCACATGTGCGCGAAATAGCAAATGGAATATTTCGTTTCACGACGGATTCGCAAATGTTATTTATTGCTATGAAATACATATCTCTACACACACACAACATCTGTGATCATAATAGCTATAAATATGATTCCAAAATTTTTTGCGAACTGACTTTGTTGTATGAAGAGGCGTTCTGCTATCGAGAGTATTTTCCGACAAGACTATTTTCCTTACGTGGGCTCCCATCATTCCATGTCGATCAGGTATTCTACTGGAATTTATTCTAGAGAAGCACAATTACATTACTTTTGATACAAAATACTAATGCTTTGATTTCACAACAAATGTAATCAAACATAAATTTTATATCCATGAAGTGTGGTAGAAATATGTAAATATGTGCGTGCTGTTATTTCGAAGGTGAGACTTACAGTAGCAAAGGCATAAAAACTAATTACCATTTTCAACCTTCAGTGAACACAAAACAGGTTACAGTATGACATGACAATTCTCAGGTTGGACGTCTGCGTACATGCATGACTACCATCTGTTTCCGCATTAATCACACGAGTTTAGCAAAAACGTTAATCCCAAGTTATTATTGACTGGAACCATCTGTTGTCACGTGTGTATATATTCATTCTTCCAGCAAAGAACAAACCTATCTATGTCATTACATTTACGGTGAAATTGTCCTTTGTAATGACACAAATGCTTATGCCAATTTCTAATGTATGCGCGCATGACTATGTATCATGTTATAGTGCCAATGGCGTGGGTCGATGTTCATGCTGTTGATCACTGAAGTGTGTGGTCCAGACTTGGTTATTTACAGACCACTGCTATTACAGGTGGACTATTGCTGAATGTGGTATAAAACGTAAGTCACTCACTCACACTATATGTATCAGCCATGAGATAGAGCTGAGGGTCATGCGTCTGTTTATGAATTCATGTCTTCTTTGAAAGACCCGACCGTCATGCATCCTAAAGCCAACATGTAGTTATAGAATAGTATTCCGTGTTTGATAGAAAGATGGATGATTTGACCGAAAGATTCGGCAGCCTAAAGCGGGCGTCAGGTTTGCATATTTAGATTCGTATGAATATTTAATTTGGAAATTTGTCAGGACTGTTAGGAGGAGCTGAACTACGGGTGGTTTGCTTGGTATGTGTTTTGCATATGTTTATGGAGTTTTTTTCATGGTGTGTGGTTGTGGGGGTTTTCTGGTACTTTTACGTTATGTGGTATCATCTGCAACCCAGAAAGACAGTTTTTATTAGAAATATGCCTTCCCTTGGCTTTGAAGTTTTGAGCGTTATTTTGTGGACGTACTTGGGTTTGTGTAGTCTCAGACACCACATACATGCATGCATACATAGGTACTTGCGTACGTACATGCATACATGTATACACTTCATGCTGATGTTAGAATAATGAAAGACAATGTCGAAGATTAAAGTTATATATTTCATATTTTACCATGAAGTATTTTGTACCCAGGGCAACCTTTGTGGTCAACAGCATCCAAGCAGTCGAATTTCTGCTTTTGTTGCTGCAGGGTCAAACTTCAAGTTGGGTCTGCCTATTGAGTTCGACCAGAGGATAAGTGTTTCAACCAGCGATACTGTCGCAGTGTATAATGGACTACTGCTAGACACATATTAGATGATCCTGCGCACTAAACGCATTTGTGACAAGAGAGGCGGTACAACGAATTGGGCGAGTACACCTGGCTGCTGCAGGTAGCTTGACGATTATGCACGTGCAATACATGCTAACCGTGACATGAAATCAACACCGCTACTGATTAACACTTGTCTCGCTACTGTGTAACACCAGTCTCGCTATTTAGCAGACGAAAAGTCAACTTTACCCATTAAAACAACACCGCATATTCCTTCGAATGATAAGACTGCAATTTCAGGCATAAGATACTGATATTCCACGCTAACCTTTAGTTAAGACGAAGACAAATTGATGATTGGGGCACTGACAAGCATTTTAGATATTCAACAATTTTGTTACAAAAAAAACCCCATGAAAATGTCATTTGCACACACACACACACACACACACACACACACACACACACACACACACACACACACACACACACACACACACACACACACACACACACACACACACACACACACACACATGATGAGTCAACAACATGTGGAGCGTCACCATAGCCTCATCTTTAAGCCAAACAATGCTCACTGCTAGATACAGACTGGGTGAGCCCAGCATAATACAATCCAGTATCCTGCTGGATAGGCTCGACACTTGTTAACAATGGAAAATTAAAATCAGCATTTGAAGAACATGATGTATATATAACATTGTAAATATAGTATTTAACGTGCCATTTCAGCCTAGCATTTTAACCCAGTTTGATATGATTCTAGCTCATACTGATAGGGTATCTACTAATTTACCCTACATTGATTTGCATACTTAGATTTACTTGTTTAAAAAGGTACCAATAACAGTTTTAACTATAATTAATATAAATGAATAATATGGCAGCTATCTGACTTCTCTTTCGATCACCACTATATGCCAGGGGCGGTATCCACAAAGCTTCTAAGAATTTTCTTAAGAGTTAAGAATTCTTAAATCCACCAAGGATTCTTAGTTTCCATAACAACGTTCTTGACTTGTAAGAAAACACTTAGATAAGTTATTTTGTTCTTAGTTCACCTCTTTACTTTAAGAAACCTCATGAGGGCACCTAACTAGAAAGTTCATAGTTATCCAATATGGCGGTTCATGGAACCACACTAGGAAGGATGTTAATTAATTAAGTTGTAAGAACAGTTTTAGCTAAGATTGTTTCTTAGTTTGGGTTAAGAGAGAAAGTAAGAATTTTTCTTAAACTTAAGAATTCTTAAGGAAACCTAAGCGAAAAACTAAGAAAATTCTCAGAAGCTTAATGAATACCGCCCCAGGTCTTCAGCAAGTACAGATGTCAACGTGGCTGATCCATATCTTTAATAATCTATTTAATTTTTCTATATCTATCCATGTCCTTTAGTGAAAACAACAAACGCTCTTTAACGAAAAATAGTCTCTCATTGATGACCCATGCTTCCTGTGGGTTCACTTTAGGGCTGTTCCAACAACAGGGCTGTTCCCACTTTCATTGTAGGGATGAGGAAGCACCATCTATGTGCACTGAACCATTAATTTATGTGTTTCACAAATGGAAGGACACTCTTACCAGGATCAGTCGACAGTCCAGAAAAAGCAGATGCTATCTATGTCGGTGTTTATTCAGGCGTAAACTGAACACACGAACCATCCATATCTCTACAAACGTGCAATTTTTCAAAACATCAGATAGTAGGCAAATCGAAAGTGTTTTAGCAGCAATCACTGCTTTGTCATCCGCGCTTCGTGGTATTAACCCACAGGTGTGTCTCCGTTGTTCTCTTGGTGCTCGTTCTTTGATAGTGATATGTGTGTCGGCAAGACAACCTGGCAGAGACTGCACAGTTAACACAGACAAAATCTGCTAATGTAAGCACTGCGTGCCTGTTGTGGTATATGATTCGTGGCTTCCATTTAGCTTGTCTGTGTTAATCATTCGATCCATATACACCTAACGACAGCAAATTCGCCTGCATATAGCTGAAAGAATATTTCAATAATTAGATTGACCTGTGCACGAGACCTGATTATTTATTCATTGTCCCAGGCATATCACAAATGTCTCGCATGTGCTGACAACCTTGTCATTACTGTACACATAATTTATAACTATATTTCGTATGGTTATTTCTAACGTCAGTGTTTGGTCTTCTAGGTTTTCATTTGAATGTAATTGCTACAAACTGACAATTACATTTTGTTGTTGTTTTTTTAAAAAAATTAAATATGTCATTTTGTTAGTTTTTATTTAATGATGTGATGATGTATTATAAGTAATTTGGGGAAACCATACACTATCGAATCTAACGTAATCGATTAAGTTAAAACTATTCAATTTCGTCTGACTTACACGGCAAATTCAAGCGTGCATCAGAAGAAAATGGCATGCCCTGTCACCGATGTGTCAGCAGGCGTCTATGTAGAGCGATCAGAATTTGACGTAGTTGTGAGGAAAGTACCATTGCGGCTTCCCCGGTTGCATTTCGTGTGTGATCAAAGTCCGCATGTGGGAAGTGTTGACAGTTTGCAGCGTCTGACAGCCGAACGCCGATTGTTCCCCACAGATCGCAATGGCTGAGGCTAGAAGCGCCGTGTCTGAACCAAGAGTTAGTAAATTTGAGGAAGATAAAACTACAGCACCAGACGTTTTAGATGCATGGCGACGCGGTCTTCTTCGACGCTTTTTTAGAACACGGTAAGTTGTAACATTGTACACTAACGGTTTTACGGAAAATAAATATTGCGATCTTACAGAATTCTTTCGATTTGGAAATGTGACAGGCAGATGTCCGGTTACGTATTCTTTACGACCATCTAATATTTGTACGTTGTCATGATGTATGGTTGTGATAATACAACCATAATAATTTATAATTGATAAATGGGATCTGTTTAATTACAGAAAATGTTAAATTATTCATCTTTTCAGTAAGTTTTGCAAAATTTTGAAAATAGTATGACCAGACTGCCACTAGATCTACATCTGACATGAATCAAAACTTGCTTCTTCAAAAGTGATCCTGTGACAACTATAGTCATTAGCATATTTTCTCTGCTAAAAACATAACACGAAGTGAGAAATTATGCAGTCGTAACCTCCGGTTTTTTTTTTATTCATTCTATGTCTTGTAATAGATGGTTTTATGGAAGGCCTACCCCAAACCTAACCCTAACCCTAACACTAAACCTGGCACTAAACCTGGCACTAAACCTAGCATAATGTTCAGTCTAAACCCTATCCCTTAGAAATAATCATAATAAACCGATTAAATTTCAAAGCGGGGGTTACGGGTGGAACTCTTGCCGACAAAACAATATTTTGTTATGTCATTGTTACCTTGTATCCAAATGAATAGATGTTTCAGATGTTTTGGTTAAAAACATGATGGTATTACTAATGTCAATGAAATTCTAAATAATTTTTGATAATATAACTTATTTGATTCAATACTTGTCTTAGTAGACCTTCCAGTATGTCGTTTGCTTGTACTGTGTAAGACAATAGCAGCGCAGCAATAATAGAGAGTTCCTTCAATTTCCTGGTCAAATGATTAAACTGAGATGGCTTACGATCATATTGAATGAGTTGTGACTATATGCCACATTATTTGTGGATTTTTGGGAACCCATGAAGGTCCCGGAGTAGATTAGGCCTTCAGCAACCCATGCTTGCCATAAAAGGCGACTATGCTTGTTGTAAGAGGCGACTAATGGGATCGGGTGGTCAGGCTTGCGGATTTGGTTGAAACATGTCATCGGTTCCCAATTACTCAGATTGATGCTCATGTTGTTGATCACTTGATTGTCTGGTCCAAACTTGATTATTTACAGATCTCCGCAATATAGCTGGAATATTGCTGAGTGCGGCGTAAAACTAAACTCGCTCACAGATTTTTGGGTGAGTGGTTATGTTCCTTGTTTTGGAATTCCACAGCAATATTCCAGCAATATCATGTTGGCCTGTAAATAATCAAATCTTATGATCAAAAATTTGTTGGGATGTGTAGGAATGCCATCAATCAAGTTATTGAGCCTGGCTACCATATCCATTGCTACTCCTGTTATGGTTCATAGGACCCGTGGGAATATCTGGTTAGAATATTGGCCTTTATTAGCCCATGTTTGTTGCAAGAATCAACTAATGGGATTGGATGGTCAGGATTGCTGACTTGGTTGACATGTCACCATATCCCAGTTGTGTATGTCGATGCTCATGCTGTTGATCACTGGATTGTCAGAAGTTTGTCACACTGAAGACCCTGGATCGATTCCTCATGTGGGTACAATGTGTGAAGCCTATTTTTGGTGTTCCCTGCTGGAATATTGCTGGAATATTCCCCAAAACTATTCCAAAGTAAAACCCAACTCACTCACTCACTCACTCGCTATTGTATGTATTTGTTTTGTTGCAACACTACTGTCCCCAGAATGCCATCATAGTTTGTACTTGTATCATGTATATCTTATTCTAGTTCTTATGCCGTGGAACACAGCCTAGAAGTACTAAAGTTCAGTTGAGTTGAATCAGTAAGAAGATATTGGATTGAGAGTTCCCATTAATCGATGTCATGTGTGCCTGTTATGTAGAATGAAAGGAAACACCCCTTGCTGTGACATGTTCAAAGTTTTCATAATCATAGCATACATTGGCGATGCACATGACAACCTCTGGAACAGTTATTGACATCACTACAGCAAAGTTATATGTATCATGTGTAATAGACAACAGGATTTATCATCCTAGGAGATATCGTTTTGACGGTAGATTTTGTACAATGCCTTGACAATGCTATGACATGGAGTTGATGACATCACAATGCTTACATGATGACATTTCTTCACTGCAAATCTAATGGCAGTACTGTGTTCAGAGATGCACATTTTTCATTGAAAACTAATGAAGAATGATTTTGCATGATAAATAGAATTTCACCCTCGTGTCTACTGACATCAATTTTATCAACACTTGTTGATAAAAGTTAAAATATCCTCAGCAAGCCTCAGATATTTGTTACTTTATCGAATTATATAAATATAATTGATATCAGTAAACATGATGGTGAGATTCTCTATTTATCTAGCATTCCAGTCTAGGTGTCTGGAAAATTGGAAAAAACTTATTGTGATCAGGTTAGGGATATATTTTACAAAGTTCATATTTTCTCAAATTTAAGGAATTGTAACCAATAAATGTAGTTTGCCTCACAGTCCCTGAAGCACATTATTTTCCTTACAGACTAGCCCTCTCTGCAATGCTAAAACCCTAGCACGTCTAGATTTCATGTTCATGAATCTCTGATCTCCCAGGGGCTCCTTTTCTATTTAAATGGGTTTGTTTATAACTATTAAAATTGTATATATTGAGATACTAAGCCTTAGTGTACACTGAACATTGTACTGCATGTAATGGAGTAAAATCAAGCTATTTAGTTAATGGTCTTTATGTTGGCTGGGGACAGTGGGGGTCTCCCAGTGGTTAAAGTGATAGTTGTACATTGTCTGTCCAACATGGCCTATGACACACTAATAGCCCACCCATGCTCACTGACAGACAGACAGACAGACAGACAGACAGACAGACAGAGAGAGAGAGAGAGAGAGAGAGAGAGAGACGGACACTGACATGTGCTCAGACAGACAGACACAGGCACATGCACAGACATGTATGCAGACAGACAGGCAGGCACACAGATGTGCTAGACAGACACGAATACATATAGACACATGTACAGACAGACACAGACATGCACAGACAGACAGGGACATCATTTATGATTCAACTTGCTCCTGTCAGTGAATGAAATATGTTTGAAAAATAGCCAGCTGAAATGTGATAATTTGTCTACTTATATGGCAAGATGAAACAAAAACTTCCAAAAGTTGCCAACCCAGGTTACAGGCTGTCAAGCAGGTCATATTCTGTTCCTGTCTAGGGACAGGTTATGTACACAGAGTCCTTGCACTGTTTTAAGATAAAAGTGTTACCAGTGTAGTATGTCTGTTTTTGACATTACTGACAAATCTGGATGAAAATCAAATAAGCAATTTATAGTGACCTAAGTCACCCTGACTTATCATGTTTACAAGAAAATGGGGGCAAGTTATTATGTGAAGTTCTAAACTTGGCCATGAACTTTGTAAACAGTGGGTCTGGAATTTGTCCTGAACTACAGCATTAAAGAGTACATTGTTGGGACCAAAGTCCATATGCCTCCAGAGGATTTGGGTTATCACTTTCTAAATGGACGTCTAGCTGACTGACCCTGTGATAAAAATGACCATGTTGTTGTTATTGTTGTTGTTGATGATGAGAGTTTTCATCACCTCAGAATGGCCTAAAAGATTTATTTATGTCAATCAACAGGCTTAAAGCTGGTTTACAACTTGCACTAAATCACGAAATAACAACAAGTCCATGTGTTGTCCTGTATCCTGTGGTGAGAGTGGTGGTAGACAAGGAAATGTTACCAGTGCTTATTGCTGTCGAGGATTATGAGACGTATGCCAACTGTCAGTTGATAATTATTAGGGAAATTGCTATGTATTTATCTTCATGCATTTATTTATGTATTACAGTATGATTTCATTCAAAGGTTCTGTGTCAGCCAGGTGCTTCAGGGTTTCAGAGCCTGGTGAAATATAAATTATAAATAAATGTTATTTGATAACTATGAGTAGACTGCTAACTTATTTATCTTCACATCTTGATGTATGTTTTACAATTTATTTTCATTCAGACTGTCAGGCATAGAAATTATACTGAACAGCTAAAGAAAACAATTTTTGACAGAATGAAATCTCTTAAAGTATACACGTTCATGTTTAAGTTTCCAGTTTCAGTTCATGACCAAAACCTAGAGATGCATCTCTTTTACTTTTTAGTATAGCTATTTGAACGGTTGTCTCCTAAATTCCAACAAAACTCAACAGTGACTACCACATCCACTAATTAATATTGACCAAGCAGAGACATTTAAACATGTCGAAACCATTCCTTTTACCAGTTATATATATTTCTATATCTGCACACTGTTTACTTATAATCAGTCACTGACTTAACGATATCTTTAGTGGTGGTTTAGCCCACTACGAAAAACCACATAATCAGCAGGGTAAGTCCTGTTAGATAATCCCCTCCTTACATAATGATACCATTCCTTACCTAATATCTTCTGGTATTATCTTGTTGCAGGGTTTAAGTTGGTTGTGAGTAGGTGTATGTTTTCAGAATTGATTGTCTTATACAGGAGTTGTACCCTTTCATGAAGATATTTCTGATTGTTCTTTATACCTTTGACAGAATTCATTCTGCACTTAAAAGTACTTTGACCGAAATCAATCTCGAAACTCTGATTGTCAGTTGCTAATGCATGTTTATTAATATATTATTAATATTGTACCATTGTACCATAGTTAATTAAAGTCATTCAGAGGTATATGATCATGTGTTAAGATCTTAATGACAAAGGATACAGAAGAATAGAAATAAACGTGGAAAATTAGAGATGTATAACAAACTTATGATAACTCAAAGTTTTTCATTTAAAACGGTTTTCAATCAAATATAGAGCTATTCTAATTTTGTTGCATGTTCTTTCTGTGTTGTCACAACCCATAATGTACAGTACACAACCTAACGTAGTTGAAAGAACCCACAAATCTGTTAGTATACCACCAGATGGTGGCCACATGAATACTTGCAAACACCTAGTTGAGGGTTCACCTCGATAAGATGATACAGCTACAAATAACTTGGTTGCCAGGAAGCAGTAAGAGTTGTATACTCCCCAGGGGGTTGAGACTGGTAATATGATGGGCTGTTGATATTAATATCCAATGTTCAAGAGGAATATTTGTCAGCACCTTGAGCAAGCACTAGTTGCCTGGATATGTATGCTATATAAAATAAATATCTTACGTGCCTCTGTTTTTCCAACACGGTATGTTTATCTCCTAAATGTATGATTGTTCATCCAGCCGTCTAGGAAGTTTGAAGATCCCATTGATGCCTTGAATTCTTGTTGCTTACTTTCAGGCAAAATGTCAGAATATTGCTAAAAGCAGCTTAAAACCAAACTCACTCACTCAGGCAAAGTGTCAGTGTGCATTTCCTGTTTTTCTGTTGCTTTTTATTTCTTTGAAAAAAAATGAAAATATACTTGTCATTTGGCTTATGTCGCACTGAAATGCATCTTGAAATTATGATTGGTCACTCCTGTTAAAATGGACCAATCACAAGGCTCGATGTAAAATGTTTTGAAGTTAATACCGAACAGCATTTCTTGTGCATTGTGTTGTGTTTAGTCATCGTTTCCAATGCAACATGGGCCTCCCTCTAGGATTGTCTGTTGATATTGACTCAAGAGATAATAATCATTCTCTAAATATTGATAAACAATATTAATTGATAAATAACAGAAATGTAACTGAACAAAAATGCAGGTGAAACCCAACATGTTTCACGCCACTGGTTAAAAGTAACATTTACGCATGGATTGCTATAAAAAACCTGCAATCTGAATGTAGTTTGACAGCAGTCCAAGTGCCCCCCGTACTGTGGTTATCATAATGGAGTACATGTGAGGGCATGATTTGCTGTGTTGATGAGGTTACTGTAACAACACTCTGTTCATTAACACACCATATCATGCAGTGTGAGTTTGTTGTCGCTGTGACGTCACCATCACTCCAAATCATGCAGTGTGAGTTTGTTGTCGCTGTAACCTCACCATCACTCGAAATCATGCAATGTGAGTTTGTTGTCACTGTAACCTCATCATTACTCCAAATCATGCAATGTGAGTTTGTTGTCACTGTAACCTCACCATCACTCCAAATCATGCAATGTGAGTTTGTTGTCACTGTAACCTCACCATCACTCCAAATCATGCAATGTGAGTTTGTTGTCACTGTAACCTCACCATCACTCCAAATCATGCAATGTGAGTTTGTTGTCACTGTAACCTCATCATCACTCCAAATCATGCAATGTGAGTTTGTTGTCACTGTAACCTCACCATCACTCCAAATCATGCAATGTGAGTTTGTTGTCGCTGTAACGTCACCATCACTCAGAATCATGCAATGTGAGTTTGTTGTCACTGTAACCTCACCATCACTCCAAATCATGCAATGTGAGTTTGTTGTCACTGTAACCTCATCATCACTCCAAATCATGCAATGTGAGTTTGTTGTCACTGTAACCTCACCTTCACTCCAAATCATGCAATGTGAGTTTGTTGTCACTGTAACCTCACCATCACTCCAAATCATGCAATGTGAGTTTGTTGTCACTGTAACCTCATCATCACTCCAAATCATGCAATGTGAGTTTGTCGTCACTGTAACCTCACCATCACTCCAAATCATGCAATGTGAGTTTGTTGTCACTGTAAGCTCACCATCACTCCAAATCATGCAATGTGAGTTTGTATTCACTGTAACCTCACCATCACTCCAAATCATGCAATGTGAGTTTGTTGTCACTGTAACCTCATCATCACTCCAAATCATGCAATGTGAGTTTGTTGTCACTGTAACCTCACCATCACTCCAAATCATGCAATGTGAGTTTGTTGTCACTGTAACCTCATCATTACTCCAAATCATGCAATGTGAGTTTGTTGTCACTGTAACCTCACCATCACTCCAAATCATGCAATGTGAGTTTGTTGTCACTATAACCTCACCATCACTCCAAATCATGCAATGTGAGTTTGTTGTCACTGTAACCTCACCATCACTCCAAATGATGCAACGTGAGTTTGTTGTCACTGTAACCTCACCATCACTCCAAATCATGCAATGTGAGTTTGTTGTCACTGTAACCTCACCATCACTCCAAATCATGCAATGTGAGTTTGTTGTCACTGTAACCTCATCATCACTCCAAATCATGCAATGTGAGTTTGTATTCACTATAACCTCACCATCACTCCAAATCATGCAATGTGAGTTTGTTGTCACTGTAACCTCACCATCACTCCAAATCATGCAATGTGAGTTTGTTGTCGCTGTAACCTCACCATCACTCCAAATCATGCAATGTGAGTTTGTTGTCACTGTAACCTCATCATCACTCCAAATCATGCAGTGTGAGTTTGTTGTCACTGTAACCTCATCATCACTCCAAATCATGCAATGTGAGTTTGTTGTCACTGTAACCTCATCATCACTCAGAAACATGCAATGTGAGTTTGTTGTCACTGTAACCTCATCATCACTCCAAATCATGCAATGTGAGTTTGTTGTCACTGTAACCTCATCATCACTCCAAATCATGCAATGTGAGTTTGTTGTCACTGTAACCTCATCATCACTCAGAAACATGCAATGTGAGTTTGTATTCACTATAACCTCACCTTCACTCCAAATCATGCAATGTGAGTTTGTTGTCACTGTAACCTCATCATCACTCCAGTGTTCACGAATAGTGTCTGACCCTCTGACAAATCCGGCAGAATTGCCAACGGTCAGACAGAAGTCCCCAACCTGCTGGCCCAAATGTCTGACTGAATATGTCACAATAACTTTGTCTGAAGTTGTTATTTGTGGCATGTGACACTTGTTCACTGTTTATAAATTTATGTTTATAATGTTTGTCATTATATAATGTTAATAATTTCAATGCCAATAATGAGAAATGTTAAATCTGGAAAATGTGTGTTTAATTTTATTCTGTGGGTCCTGTGAATTTTCAGTGGGTCAGACAGACATCTGAAGCTTACAGGACCCAATGTCCTGTTACTATGAAACACCATTCGTTAACTCTGTCACTCAGAAACATGCAATGTGAGTTTGTATTCACTATAACCTCACCTTCACTCCAAATCAGCCAACATTATAATGAGGTTACAGCGACAACTGACATGATTTGGAGTGATGACATCCATAACATTTTGTCTGACATTACAATACAAACTTCTAAATGCCTTTCAAGAATCTCAAAACCAAAACTTTATGAAATCATTAAAATCAACAAAAGGGCACCTGTGTATAAAACTGACCAGTATCTGAAATCACAAGGTGATGATGTCTTACGTTTGCCTCCTTATTATTTCTGTTTGAACTTGATTAAACTGATCTAGGGTATCACCAAATCTGACATTGCCCAGAATAACACAATGTCTAAAATGACAGACATTCACAATCTAGTCTACGAATCCACGGATAAGATTTCACGAGACACATGGAAAAAATCAGCTGAGAAAGTAAAAAAGACCATGGATCATCAGCACTGGCTTCAAAGCGGTTTACAACAGGCAACTGTTAGTCCTGTTATCATACAAGTGCACTCTGATGACTCTGACAACAGCAACTCCATGTCCGATTCAGCAACACAGTGTGATGACTTTTGATACCATCCCCTACGGATAAATCAACATCGCACATGCCTTTCGCATAACTGGCTGTTACCTGAGCTGTTGCTAACCAGTGTCACAAATCTTGCAGTACTGAATGAAAATAATGACGGTTTGTTAAACAACTTCTATATTTAGTTGACAAAAATTACAACAAAATTCTGCAGAGTTGGTGTGTTTTTCCTGTTCACATTGGTGTTAGTTTGATTCATTTGCGATTATTTGTTGAGTTACCATGCAATTCATTGGAGAGATTTTGACTCAAATGGACTGTATTCATGTGCGATGTCCTGCTGCTACATTACGTTTGAAAACAGAATGCATTCAATCAAGTTAGGTGTTTAGTCACCTATTAGGACATTTTCCCATGTTTAAGGGATTTATCCCCCTCAAATTTATTTGTGTAAGGGAAAAGTCTAAATAAGAAAATTCTAACCTGACAAAGCAAGGGGTACCTGTATGTGGAAGGAGTTACTGCCCCTGACAGTCTACACAACAATGTTACATATATCACTGCAAAAACAGTCCCTGCTGAAAAGAAAGGATGGGTGGAGTAGCCTAGTGGTTAGAGTGTTCGCCCGTCATGCTGAAGACCTGGGTTCAATTCCCCATAAGGGTACAATGTGTAAACCCCATTTCTGGTGCCTCTGCATGTGATTTCCAGGAATATTTCTAAAAAGCTGCTGAAAATCCAACTTTCTGACGCATCTGAAAAATAATGTTTCATGGCAAAGACATCTCATTGCTGCACTACAGATTAAAGAAATGTATTTTCTGATTATGGTACTAAGTATTTTGGGTTAGCAGTGATACGTATGTTTTTGAAATAATTTGATAAAAATATACTGTGTTTATGGTGATGGATTTGGAAACTTTGTATTGGACAGGAAAGATATTTGCACTCTATAACCAGGAATCTCCTCTCAGTGTCTATTGCAATTTGCATTGTTTCCAGTTGACCATTCACTTATATCTGGATACAGTGAATACTGGTATATATAAATGAGTCATTTTAGATTGTCACATGAACTTGACCTTTGTCCGGTGCCCTGTACAGTTTAGTTAAGCCAATATGGTGTCAAAGAAAGCTTATATCGAGGATCTTTCACATTATTGAAATTAAATAATTTTTCAGAAAATAATTTAAGAAACTGTCTGAGACGACAGCCTTCAGTAAAGAGAACTTGTCATCCAAAAGTCTTTCCTTTGAATAACGATGAACACTTTCCCCGATCCTAATGACTTTCAGAACTTTTGGGCTTATTGGACAAGTGTTGGTCAACAGTGTTTTGCTGTGGTTAAATTTAATGTTAATAAAGTTTTAGTTAAAGTTTTTATTCATCGTGCTGAATACCCAGTTTTGATCCCTACATGGGCACAACGTATTGAGCCCATTTGTGTGTCCCCTGCCTTGCTATTGCAAGCTTATTACTATAGGCTGTGTAAGACTTTACTCAGACAGTACTCGGGAACCGGTCAGTTATCTAGCGAAACTATGTGAAACAGCTATGATAACACCCCTCAGTACTACACACGTCTGAGTGAGAGTTATCACAAGTGATATCACATTAGGATGTTGGTCTCTAGGGCATTGTATCTTGTCTCGATAACCCACATGTCTTTATCACCGACCCTATGTAGAATGGTTACACAGAGACCGGCTGAATCGTTTATTATAACATCTTAAGTACATAGTAACTGTAATCATGTTTCAACACTCAAAATATTATCTTAGCTATTGAGTTGATCACTGGATTGTCTGGTCCAGACTGTATTATTTATGGACTGATGCAGTAGCTGTTCAGTCCAGTTATTCTGGTGGGGTAGCTTAGTGCTTACAGCATTTGCTGGACACACCAAAGATTGGGGTTTGATTCCTCACATGAGTACAATGTCACACTTAAAACATACGTTGTCAAACTTGAGAGATGATGTCATGATTGGTGTTCATGCAAGATTTGCAGCTGTAATCCAGGAAGTCAAGCCGTTCTTTTCTGATTTCTGCATCGAAGTCGACACATAGATCTTGAGTTCAATGTTTCTCTATTCCCCCCACACAAATATTTGATGTACATATCATGTAGGTGTAAAAATAGTGATCTAAATTCGTATGTGTTGTCAAATACTTCACGTTTTTCAATATGCTTTTGTCAGAGTGTTTCTTAATCCATTTCCAAAGAAGAGTCGGTTCTAGTGTCACATAACGTATCTTGGTTATAAGCGATTGTGTAGCAGTTGTTTTGTCAGCTGCATGGTGTTTTGTTCATAAATCCATACTCTTAATTGATGATTTATCGATAACTGATCAACAGAATGCGTTGATAATAGATTATGGTCGATTCCCAAGTGTAATAAATGATCAGTATTCAGTGAATGATAATTGACCTTTGTGATCTATATCAATATCCAGTCTTAATGATTCTGACGGAAGACAGTCCGAAACGTATCATGTACGTGAGACGACCTATTGGGTCCAAACATGATGGAGGATAAACTCCCAAGCGTGGTGGGGTACTTGACAGTCATGAATGAACAGGTTTCTTGATCACGGATGCCACTGTTTCATCATTTGCTTTGAATAGATTACTATGGTTGAACCTTGTATACTGCTAGTTGTAAAGATGAATATTTCTGCCTAACATTAGTTTGATCACTCGATCGATCTTTTGTACGACTAACTATTCATAATCATCCTAGGTCGATGTATACTGCTGGGTCTGTCTGTTTTTTTCGGCATGTGAAAACATTGGGAATGCAGACACACCACACCCAGGGTTGGCTGTTTACATATGGTTGATGTAGATGTGTGACTCTGTGACTGTGTGAATATTGTGTTGTTGTGCTCTAAGAATCTTTCACCTGAGTAATGTGCTGTTCTTTTATATTTTCCAGAAACTTGATTCGCAATGGAATGTGGCCAACCTCAACATGGAACCTCTTTGCCTTAGTCACACCTCTCACTGCCCTCCGATTGGCTGACTGGCATGCTGCTCGTCCAATCACAAACCAGCTACAGAAAGTGGAAGATCTTATATGTCTACCGATAGGTACGTCTTTTGTATCCAGATAGTCATAGAGATTTTGTACTTTATGAGCATTACTGAAAAACGTTTTGCAATTTGTACAAGTACCATAAAAAAGATAGTTTCAGAAAAATAGAGCTAGAATATATTCATATATTGATGTGAAAGTGGAAAATATAAACTGATGTCACTTGTTTTGTTTGTTCCTTTGCTTTAAGTTTACGCTACTTTCAACAATATTCCATCTAAGCAATGTGATGGCAGTCTTTAAATCATCAAGTCTGGACCAGATAGTCTGTGCAGATGTTTTACGATGATATGCATCAACAAAATCAACAAGTCTGACCACCCAACTACATTAATTTCTTTTACATTAAGCATTAGTTGTGGAAACCAGTTCTAACCGCATCTGATACCATTTGTAATATCAGTGGTTCGAACAGAAAAGTAATCAGTTTCATCCTTTGGCTTTGGTACACTGACCTGACAATCTGGGAAAGTGGTCATTGGTATCTTTATGATACTTTCCAACTTCATTATGTTGCTGTTTGGAGATTTTCCATTTGTTGACACCATAAGATAAGAATGTGACATATCTGGAGATTTATTTTCCCATGTACGTGAAGAAAATATCTTGGGAATGTGACCTACTTGAGATACAGCCATTGACTCTCCTACAAAGTGATATTATGTCTTCAGTCATAAGTCTGTGCTAAATTAGAGGGAGTGCTGTCTTTTTGTAGTGGCCTGTAGTGAAAAGATCTGGAAACAAAGGTGGTGTTTACTTAGTGGAATCCTATCTTGTGTGGACTGCCTCTGTGGTGTAGTGGGTAGCCCATCCATCTGTAGAGCGGAAGGAAGCAGGTTTGATCCTGATTGTGTCATACCAAAATACATTAAAATATACTACTTGTTGGTCCCTGCCTGGCAGTCAGCATTAATGGGTACAACAAGGACTAGTGGGCTTGGAGCCAGTATAATGTTTCTTAGTTGGGTATACATGCTTAATTGCGGCATGGTATCTAAGTTAGCTAGAACTATGAAACCAGATCAAGCCTGGGCTAGTACAAGCAGCTAACACATACACACGTATGCTCTTTACCATTTGAGCGGAATATTGTCATATGAGCAGAATATTATCATACGAGCAAAATATGAGCAGAAGATTGTCATATGAGCAGAATATTGTCTCAGCAGCAGAATATTGTCTCATGAGCAGAATATTGTCTCAGCAGCAGAATATTGTCCCATGAGCAGAATATTCTTAAGTACGATCTGAAACCCCCTTTTACCACACCACACCAACTATGTATGATGCCACATGAAACTGTCTACTGCCAAACATGTCTTTCTTATCAATAACAAAATAAAACTGTCTTAGAGAGTAGTCTTGAAAGTCTGTGAATAGAGCTCATAACACATTATTAAGATCAATGAAGTACTGTTATTAACGTTTGGCCGGGTTTTCTTTGCAGGATGTCCAGTTGTCATCAAGTCTGTCATTGGTTCAGTAGTCGTCGGTTTAGGATTTTTCATCGTTGTTCTGTATGTTCGTCGCTTCACCCTCCGAGCTTTGCTGTCATATCGTGGATGGATGTGTAAGTAGTTGGTGTATCTAGCCCTGTTAGTCTCGTATCTACCCTTTCTTCACTGTACTCCAAGGACCTCTAACCTAGACCTCACTGTAGGATGGACAGGAATAGCCACCTTTGTCTAGGGTTGCAACAATTCACCCAGACCTCAATTCAATTTCATTCAAAGTCGTTATTGTACCCTGATTAGATCATATTCCATTCAGTCCTTCATAAAAGAAACAACCATCATATTTCATTTAACTCTCAAAGTCAGCTTTTTTAATGTGAAATCCACTGTCAACTTATCAGTCTCCTAACAGCATTCTCATTGGATAATTAACCTTATTTCAGCACTCGAAACTGCTTGAGTTATAGTCAAAATTATGTTCTGGCTGTGTGAAAATGATCTAAATGGGTATTCAAATATCGCATTAAAAAAATATTGTAATCGTTAATGAAAATAGAAACTAAGGTGTCAGATTCAATTTTCGAGAAACAGAACCATTCCCTGATACATTATGGCTTAAGTTAGTCAATATGGATAATTCCTGTCCGTGTCACAAACTAGTTTATTACACTGAAGTGTAGAGTTCACACGAGAGTCAAGTTAGCAGTCAGCCTATCATAACTCAATAACTAGATTTGGGGAGCATCTTATTGGGGCCTGTGCCTCTCTCAGCGCAAGCTTTTGTTGCCAGTGTGAGTAATTTTATTTAATTCAAAGTAGTGCAATGTCAGTTGGCTCAAAGTACAGATGGGGGCCCAAGTTATTACAGGTACAACCCTGATCAAGGATGATTCAGTTTGGGCTCTAGAGTTGACCAGGGGAGATAACTCATATTTTCACTTATCTGACAAACATGTTGCAGAAATGGAAGAGAAACAGCACAGTTTGCATTCTCCAAATTGTAGATAGTTTGGTATATAATTCTTGGATTTCAGGTACTTGAACTTAACAAGATCCCCATTGTAATCCCGTAATATTCTCCTTTATTGTATATATGTGTGTAATCTTATGTATTGCAGATGAACCCCCAAAGTCCCAGTCAGTGTTGACTCTGATCTGGGGAGCGATGGTGCGTATTGTGAGTGGGCGTCACCCTTTGCTATACAGCTGCCAGCGCAGCCTGCCCAGAATGTCGGTGCCAACATTGAAACACACCCTGGACAACCTCCTTGAATCCCTTCGACCCCTGTATGGGGAGGATTCTGAGGAGTTCCAGACACTCAAAGCTGAAGCCAAAGTATTTGAACATACACAGGGGCCAAAGTTACAAAGGATGCTTGTTTTGAAATCGTGGTGGTCTCAGAACTGGGTCAGTGACTGGTGGTACGTACAAAGATTTTGCTTCCTGATGCCACTGGAAAAATTTGGTCTGAAATAAAAGGGAGCCTCATTGTTTGTCTGGAAATGCTTCATATCTACAGATTAGTAGAGCTGTAGCTGTTTTGGATTACTTCCAGTTGTTATATTAACTAATATAAAAACGTTTGAAACTACAGAATTTTTGGAGTTGGAGCAAATGAGAATCGGAAAGTTGCTTTAGCTAGATCAAAAGTCTTTCCAGAAAAGATTGTTTTCGAGGCCATTTTTGTATGGCAAGAGTATTGTTGGGTGAGGCGTCAGACAAACCCCCTTTTTTCTCTACAGATTTTGTGAATTGCAACTGCTATTGGAAGAGTAGGACCTGCTTGCCATTTCTGCAAATAGCTAATCCATTCATAATAATAGTGTGTTTGCCTGCATGCGTGCGCGCCTACATGCATGGTATTCCCCACACCCTATCACTCTCTGACTCTGCTTTTCCTTTTTACAAGGACATTTTAGGGACCAGGTGTTGTAACACTCAAAACTAGATACTGATAATTTAATCAAAGTTTGAGCTGTTCTCCTACCCCACTGACAGTGTCTTGTCTTGTACCAGGGAGAAATATGTGTACTTAATGAGTCGCAGTCCGCTGCCCATCAACTCGAACTACTATGTGATGGACCAGAACTCCTGGATCCCCACACACAGACCGACATCCAGGTGAGTGCCCAGCTCTCTGTCAAGAGTTAGGACATTAATTTTGTAGCTTGGTTTTGTATCTGCCAACATGAAAATTGCCAAAATATGAGTAAAGTCAACATGACTTTTTTTAAGAGGCCATTGGTATATGAAATACAAACAAGTAAATCTACATGAAATGCCACACTTATTTGAGTTAGTTTAATTGATGTGTGCTGCATGAAATAGATAATGAAATATTTACCTTTAAATTTGATGTGAAAATGATTATATATCTACATGACATATCCAGTCATTTAAGCACGAAAATGGAGACATTCATATGCCCTACAGTTGGAAAGGATAAGATCAGGACAGTTAGACATTCATCATGACAAGTTTTGCTTCAATCTCCACATTGTGAGAACAACTGATAATTCCATAAATAAACTTTAACCAACCAAACCCATAATCATTGGTGCCAGTCCCAGGTTATCTGTGAGTGTGATTCCTTGTCTTTAGCAACACTCCCCTCAACACTTGTTTCCCTCGTCTAGTTGACAGACTGTGATTAGCCTAGTGTTCTACCGAAACCTTGATCTCCCTCCTGCATGGTCGTGTGTTGTAGGGCGGCCACCTGTATATACCAGATGATGGTGGTCAAGCAGAAGCTGGACAGGGAGCAGTTTGACCCGCTGGTCATCAGGAACACCATCCCTGTGTGCATGGCCCAATACGAGAGGGTCTTCTCCACATCAAGGTAACAGTTAATAGTTTGGCTATCAAGCTGCTTCATTCTGGGAGACGATGTGAAACTCCAACAATTTCAGCCAGACCACAGGACTGGTGAGATGTAAATCTTGCCAGCCCTGACCAAAACGTGCCTGCCCACAAAATAATTGTCATGAGCATTTCTTAATTTGAAGCCGACTCTCTGGCAGGTGAATTTGAGAATCTGGCAGTAGTGTTGAAAATATCATGTCCCGGGCAGTCGAGCAGGCAGGCATTTCGAGTCTGCGATATAATTGTTTTATTGTCATATTGTTTCGAATTTTGATACATGTCAGACACATGTTTTAGAGCTCTTTAACTAACTCTTGCCTTCTATTAATAATTGTGAAACAATGTGTGAACCAGTTCTCAGTTAAGGGGAGATAACAATGTGCTGAAGTAGCCTATCCAAATTGTCTCCCTTGACTAATGACATCTTGACTCTTGAAGCCGGCATTTGGTATGTAGTGTCTGATATTACAACCATTGTAGGCATTAAACCAAATCCCCAATGGATTGATTGCTGCTGAATCAGTTGATTGTCTGGACGCATTATTTACAAACTGCCATCATGTAGATTGAACCAACAAACAAATATGTATCTGTAGGTTAATCACCCTTTCAAAGTAGTTATTAGAGAGTGATGGTGATTAAATGGCTTACACCACTTATTTGATATGTATGTAATGTGTTAAACATGATGAAGATTAACAGAATAAGTACAAATTTATGGGGTTTTTTTTATTAGAAATAGTTGCTACCGAAGCACTTCCAGGGACAATAGTCAGAACTTTCACTGGTGGTTTCAGAATGTATAGAGAATCTTAGATGTCATATCGCCTTTGATATGATAGTTGTACCATTCTTGCCAACAGAAATTAGATGATGGTACTTGACAAGGAATGTGTTGATGATGCGCTCAATTCTTGGGGTTTTAGTTATGAAACTTGACACCTGATGTTTTAATAAGTGCTTGACTCAAGGCCTTTTAAGTATGGTCCTTAGCACCAGGTATTCTTATCGTATGGCTCTGGCAGTTTTAAAGGAAGTACTTAACATCATATGTTTATGATAGTACTTCACGTAATATGTTTTGTGATAGTACTTGATTTTGGGTGTTTTGTCATGTACTTGACACCAGGTGTTTGTGATAGTATTTGACGTCTGATGTTTTGTAATAGTACAAGACATCAAGTGTTTCATGACAGTGCTTGATGTCAGGTGTTTTGTGAAAGTACTTGACAGCTGGTGTTTTTATAGTACTTGACTTGGCTGTTATGTGTCAGTACTTGACATCTGGTGGTATGTGTCAGCCCTTGACATCTGGTGTTTAGTTACAGTACTTGACATCCAGTATTTTGTGATAGTACTTGACACCCAGTGTTTTGTGATTTTGACATCTGGTGTTTTGTGACAGTGCTGAACATCAGGTGTTTTGTGACAGTTCTTGACATGAGGTGTTTTTTCATGGTACTTGATTTTGGGTGTTTTGTTATAGAACTTGACACCAGGTGTTTTTGAAAACTGGTGTTTTGTGACAATGCTTGACGTCTGGTGTTTTATGACTACACGACACCAGGTGTTTGTGATAGTACATGACATCAGGTCTTAAAAGTAGTGCTTGGTATCAGGCGTTTTGTGACATTTCACTAAGTGTTTTGTGACAGTACATGACACCAGGTGTATTGTGATAGTACTTGACATCAGATGTATTGGTACAGTACATGACACCAGGTGTTATGTGATAGTACACAAGGTGTTTTATGGTGGTACTTGGTGTGGTTGCAGGATACCTGGAGAAGACATGGATATTATCCAGCACAAAGATCCTTCAGAGTCTAAGGTAAAAGATCAAACTTACGATAAAAACTGAGTCATGCATGTGATTTTTTAAAAATAAGTGTCTTTGCTCTTCCCATTTTATAACAAACCTTTGCCAAAATTGTAAAGTTTACAAAATCGAGAGAAAATGTGCCATCTCTTCTTGTAATTTTACCAAGTTTGTTGGATTCTGGTCTGATTGCCATGAATTGTTTGACTGGTATTACCATAGAACTTGTCTAGCATTCAACTTATGTGCTTGTCAGTGTGAGATAATGCCATCTCTCTATACAAACACATGATTTATTTGTGTGTCACTTGATGTCTGGATTTTTTACCTAAAAAGTTGAGTAAAAAACAACATCAAAAGTATGCTGAACAACAGATACCAGTTGCAGAATGTTCATGTTAAATACATAGGGTGTTTGTTTCAAAATCCCATGTTTCAGGTGTTTCAGTGACAACCATCTTTGATTTTACTGCCTGTACAGTGAGTGAATGAGTTTTAGTTTTATCCCGCTTTTAGCAATATTCCAGCAATATAGCAGAGGAGGACACGAAAAATAGACTTTAGACATACACATGTAGGGAACTGAACCTGGGCATTTGGTGTGACGGGTGAACGCTTCAACCATAAGGCTACCCCACCATCCTCACTGTACAAGCTTATATGGGATTAGTAGTTCATTTCCGATTCACACTTTGTTTTACAGCATATAGTGGTGTTAAGGAAAGGAGTTTTCTACAAGGTCAATGTATTTAGTCCCAGAAACAGACCGGTGCCACCTCAGATCTTGGAGAAACAGTTCCAGTCCATACTAGAAGATGCTGAAGTGCATCAAGGTACTTGTGCCTTTCCCATTGTTGATGTTCCAACTCATAGATCCTAGAACCAGAATCTGAAGCAAGGATAGAGTAGCCTTTGTGTGGATTCTGCAGTGTAGGTATATAAAACAGGTTCCAAACTCAGACTACAGGAACCAATGAGCTCTTTCCTGTGATTTCAGAGCGAAGTTATCAAAAAGCTGATGCTGAAATAGTTATTGGTGGATAAAAAACAGTGTAAGGTAACTTGAGGCTAAAGTTTAATTTTGCAGCATACTTTGCAGAAATTTATGGTTAAGCTTTTTATTCATGAACAGTCATTCCCATTGACAGTGTGGTCTGGCTCGAATTTAGTGAGTGTCGATGATGATGATGATGATGATGATGATGATGATGATGATGATGATGATGTATCTACTTGTAGTGAATTGTTTGAATAGAAGTTATGCTGACTGATGTTCTTCACTGAGATACCTACATGTGTAACATTGTGCCCGCAGACAGTCTGTGTATGGGTGAGGAGAGTCTTCCCGCCCTCACTACACTAGACAGGACCTCCTGGGCCAAAATTAGGACGGAACACTTTTCCCAAGGAGTGAACAAAGAATCTCTTGACATTCTGGAAGGAGCCATTCTCTTTGTGAGTATTTCTTCAGTGACTGAGGCATGTACTTGTTGTAGTAGGCGACCAACTCAGTGTGTCTGTTCCCTGGTATATACCTGAAAATTGCCAGTAAAATTCGTAGGTAAATTGAAAGCCTGATGGACACCGTGTCTGGTAAATAATCAGAACTCCATTCAGAAATGAACAGAGAAAACTTTGAAGGTCTGTTTACACCTTTATTTCAAATTTGTTAGAAAGTTAGTACTTACAGTATGATAATAGTATATGACCGGCAAATTTCATTCATGATTGTGTCTTGTCAACTTAAAAATTTTACCAGTGTCTGCAAATCAGTAGAAACACTATTAACAAGATCGAATGGTCAGACTCACTGACTTGGTTGACCACATAGCATTGTTGCTCAATTGTGTAGATTGATGCTCATGTTGTTGATCACTGGATTGTTTGGTCCAGACTAGATTATTTACAGACCATCCCCAAAGAGAGGGAATGTTGCTGAGTGCTGTGTAAAACAAAACTCATGCACTAAAACATGTGATCATGTTTGTGTTAACCAGCACTTGGTCATTAACTGGAAGAAATCTCATTTTGATTATGCCTTTACATACTGCCATTAATTATCCAAATCTCTAGTAAATCGCACACTGTCACATGAAAGCTCGTCAGGTTTAGTTGGTAAAGGGAGACAACTCTGAACTGTAATCCAACAGAACCTTATAAGTGCAAATGGGCCTCCTATTGGCCCTATAACTATAACACCACTGAAAAACTTAAATGCAAGGTCTCAGTTACCTGCAGAATGTAATAGAGAAAAGGTTTATTATTGCCTCATCACAGCAAAATCTAAATGTTGAAATTGAGAATTACACTGCAATTATGCACTTCATATAACTGTTGATGAAGCTTTGTTGAGCCGTGTGTAACTGATAACGCCAGTATAGAAGAAATCCTTATACTCTACTGTTTACTTTCTCATTACTAAACCCAAAACACTTTCCCATTAATTAATGTTGTAATGTCTCACAGTGTAATATCTTGTATAATGTGTAACTTTTATTGTGTGTGTGTTTCAGTTGAGTTTTGACACTCACAGCTTCAAGGACTACTCACCACGGGCCAAGTACCTGCTACATGGAGACGGCAAGGCCATCTGGTTCGACAAGTCTATTAATCTCATCTTCTTCAGCGATGGACGCTTCGGCATGAACAATGAACACACATTCGCTGATGCCCCAGTCGTTGCTCATGTGCAGGAATTCAATATGCTCAACGAGTATGTACTGAATTGTTTTACAATTCTCATATTTAGGAAAAAAGAAATATTGCTGAATGTCCTCATACTGCCTACTCTATAAAAAATCTACTTCAAATGTCAGGTACTATTTCTTAGCTGGCTGAACACAGGTACATTTGCACTTAGGAAGTTTCATGTGACAAATATTTAGAACTACCATGCTGTGACCTTGACCTTGAACAAAGGTCAGTAATTCAACAGACCCCCCCTTTAAATTTGATCGGCATGAAATGGACTACAGAGAACACATCTTAAGTTACCTTCACTACATCATATTAATATTTTGAGAGTATGTCCTTGAGAATGAACTTGACCTTTACGTCATTGTTTCTATGTCTTAGTATCAGACAAAAGGTTTGGTATGTGAGGTTTGTGGATGTTTGGGGTCAGGATAAGTGCACTGTAGTATCATTCACTGGACTGACTGGTCATGACTTGATTATATACAGACAGATATCATAAACTTGAGATGTTTCAGTGTAATATCTTTGTGTTATATTTGTCAGAGTCATCGGCCTCCACAACACGGAAGGCTATGCAAACCCAGTACCCTGTGAACAGACAGAGAATGTGAAACCAGTGCGACTCATCTGGAACATCGACTCAAATCTGGGCGGGCGCATCAAACATGCCATGGAGGTGCACCAACAGGTACTCCATGCTTCACCATGTCTAGTCTAATGTCTGTAATTCAGAGTGACTGAGTTTAGTTTTACACTGCTCTTAGCCGTATATCAGCAACATCACATGTTGGTCACCAGATATGAGCTTCACACATTGTACCCATGTGGGAAATTGAACCCAGGTCTTTTGTGTAGATGGTTGAACATTTTAACCACTTGGTACTCCACTGACATTGCTATGCTTAGAATATTGTTGTCTTTATGCTGATATTATATGTGATGCAGAAAAAGTTGTGGAAGTAGTGCAGCTTTCTTTGCCTACATTATGTTGCTGTTTACACAGTACAGATTTTGCTGATGTTAAATGGAAATCATTTTGGATTTAGGGACAGTTGGTGGCAACAGATTATCACTATCACATTAGTGTGTTGCTATAGATAATAGCTTTCACAATGGTTGTTTTCCCACCACTAGTCAGCCCTAATAGAGGCATTAAGGCTCATCAGTCAGTCATGTTTTCACTTGTACACATTTTAGGTAACATGTCCTTATTTCAGAACTGTGAAAACCTAGAGATTGTGGTGTCCGACTTCCAGCACTTCGGCAAGAGCTTCATCAAGAAGTGTAAGGTAGGTTGTGGATAGACTAACACAAGTGTATTGACAAATGTAACATAGGCCATCGGTATACTTTGACAGAGTGAATGACAAAGAGATTGCACACTGCTCAAAGAACACCAGTGACATTAAATTTTTAACTTACCTTACCATAGGTCTTATGCATATTACCTCAAGCTTCGCTAGAAGAGATCAGACAGTCGTTGATTCTCCATTCCCTGGATGGCTACCTCATGTAATCTACGAATGTAGTCACGGAAGTGACGTGATCTCCCCACTCGCGCAAGCGCGAACAATCCAAAAATCACTTTTACTTCTAGCGTTCGTCTGTTCGGACGTTTTTGGTTCGCTTAGTTTACCTACTTTGTGGTTCAATAAAGTTGTTTCCTCACGGGTAGGTATGGTTTGTATCCCTTAGGTGTGCGTGTTAAGGTAAGTTATCTTTTAACTGCACTTACTTTGCTACCTCGTGTTGTTTTTTCTCTCACTTCGGGGTGGGTTCGCCCGCGTCGTGTGTGAGTGCGGCATGGCGTCCGTGGGGGTTTTATATCTTGCTGGTTTTCTCCCTCCATGTGGTTTTCCATGTCGATTAGTATTTTTGCCAGGTTTCACTGCATTTATATGTTTTTTCGTGCCACGTTGCGATGTACGCAGGCAACCTTTTTGGTTGTTTGCCCTTCGCTGTCACGAGCTTACGGGCGTGCCTACTTTATAGTGGGGGTGCGTTGGTGCTGCATTTCTGGTATAGGGGTGTTTTTTCTACCGCCTAGCATTGGTTTCAACGCATTGTTTGGTTTGTATGTTGCACTTAACTGTGTATGTCTCGCCAGTTTAGCACCGTCTGCTAGGGGCAGGAATCGGCGAATTTCCCCACCCTTGGTGCCCGGATTGTGCGTCTCTGGCCTGCTCTTTTGACGGACGCTGCCAGTACTGCGAGGCGTTGTTGGTTGCTGGTTTCAAGGCTTCTTTTGCGGCTAAGAGGAAGCATTTTTCACAGCGGAAGAGAAGGTTGTCGTCTCCAGCGTCGTCGTTGGGATCTCTGCCGGACGACCCTGACTTACAACCGCCTTCAGCGCCTGTGCCGACGCCTGGGATGGGGCGTTCGTCCATGACGCCTGTACGTTTGTCCCCGGAACCACCTCGCTCGGATTCCATCGTGGATCTGTTTTCGTCCGGAGGCTTGTCTCATCCGCAGGTCCAGAGGTTCCTGCACTCCCTCCTCACGCCCGGTGCTGCTGCGATGCCAGCGTCTGTCTCGACACCAGCGCCTATGCCGACACCAGCGCCTGTGCCGACACCAGCGCCTGTGCCTGTGCCTGCGCCAGCGCTTATGCCAGTGCCTATGCCTGCGCCAGTACCTATGCCTACGCCAGCGCCTATGTCTACGTCAGCGCCTGTCAAGACACCAGCGCCGACGCCGTACCCTGTGCCAGCGCCAGCACCTGCGTCTTACCGTATACCCAGGGTGTTGCATACGTTGTCCAGGGAAGAGGTTTTGCAACGACAGTTGGATGAAGGGCGCGCTCGGCGCTTGGAGGCAGAGAGCTCTCGGCGCAGATCGCGCTCCAGGTTCCCTGGGAGTCGGCGATCCTGTACCCTCCACAGTAGTCTTTGTCGGAGTTCTCGGTCCCCGCGACGCCCTTTGAATGTGGACTCTCGCTTTACTACCAGGTGAAGATGTTACTTGCTCTCCCAGTCCATATCACCTCGACGTTCCTCTAGAACTCGGCGTTTGCGGTCACCGGAACCACCTTGGATCCCGTCCAAGGAATCTGCTGCTCATGCATCGACTCCGTCTCTTACACTGCGGCGTGATTCGAATTCCATGTCCTGGGAGGACCTGGAGGTACAAGGTTTTTGCCCGGACTTCGACGAGGAAGTAGGAGGCGACGGCGATGGTGATGGCACTTGACTACCCTTATCAGTCGTCTTCGAGTGGATTGCTGACAGGCTACCGGACTGCCCTTCGCCTTCGGCTGATTCCAGCAACCCTGCAGCAATTCATTTATCACCGGAACTACTCATCCCGCCTCATCCTATGGTGGCGGACGCCATGGTTGTATTACATGCGGTCTATGCGAAATTGTCAACTAATCCGATTTTCTAAGCGTGTAAGTCGAGGAAGTCAGATTACAAGATAGACAGCCTGGTTTTCGCGGACAGCGTGGCTGTCTTGGTTGTATCTCTGTAGCGGTTATTGGGCTCCTCGCGGCTCTCTCATAGAGTGCAGGATTCTAAGCAGATGGCCATTGAGACTGAATTCAAGCGGATGCTTAAGCCGTTGTCTGCGCTGGCGTCAGCTACCTCGGCGGCGGCGATGGACTTGTCTGAAGACAACGCCTCGAGGATCGATCACCGTACCAGATATTCCTACGCCGGTAGGTGGGAGGGACTGGTCGCATCCCCGTAGATCCTTACGTTACAATTTGTCTACATATACTTCAAGCGGAGAAAGTTTTCTTTCACGTGCTTTACTCATTTCGTCACGAAGATTTTTCGAGACAACATCAAAGTGACACGCCTAACTACACCTCTTATTACAAGAGAGGACGGCATTTATCTTCGGGGAAAATTCCAACACATCTATCTGAAAAACAATTTGTCTACGTCAGTTTCAAGCGGCGGAAGGGTTTTCGCGCGCTTTACTCATTTGGACACGTGCTCGCAAACAGCATGGTTACGGTCAAGCCTATAGGCTAGCAGGGTATCACCGTTTACAAGATTTCATGATGATCAGTTACCTGCTACACCGGTGACGTCACGTCTACATTTTGATTGGTGCCCGAGAGACAACGCCCTGCAAAGGATCCCAGGGTCGTTACATCTACAATTTGATTGGTCATCAAGGGACAACGCCCTGCGCAGAATGTGTTGTTATGATTCTAGTGTAAGGAAGTTGTCTGCAGTGACTTACAGTCATTTTACAATGGAAAGATGTCGTTTACACTCTAGACTAGCAGTCTACAGCGGCATTGGATTTCTCTAGTCGGCATAGAAATCCTCTAACAGTAGTCTCAACGCTGCTTATCAGGAGGCGTGCAGCGATGTATGGCAGTTTCTGATCGGACAGACGGCCAGTTATAAGTAGACTTCTTGAAATGTCAACACATTCATAATGTACAGCGTGGTTGTTCTGAAGTCGAAGAATGACGCTTTTTTATGGCATACAAGCTTATCTTGAGAGAGTTGTACTTCATTATCAGGCTGTTAAGTCAGCTTCAACTAACTCCGCGGGATTTGATTCATCACATCGCCGTCACAGGTTCGGGGGTCGAAGTTCAAGGCGATGTTAAAAGCAAGCTGTACTCTGTCCGTTATCACTATGTCAGTGATAATGTCTACTCGATTTGCTCACGTCACCTTAGGATATGATCAGACGTAGACGTCTACTATTACGTCTATGACAGCGTTTTCTTGATCATGATTTCAAGACAGGTTTACGACATTGGACGTCTTGACTCCACACCAGTGGTAGACTCGCTGGTCAATGTTTGGAACTTGCATATTAGAGCCGTCATTCAACAACCATCTTTAGGTTGACACGTCTCTACCAGGATTGAGTGCCTATCTAGTCAAGGAGGTTGCAGCAGGATTCTGGGGGAGTGGAGCTCTATCTCTTCACATCACCCAGTTGAAGATAAAAGCGGTGATGCATGTCTATTATTGGTTGACAGCACCGAGAGACAAGCTACTGATGATCCATACGGTCAACTCAATAGTAGCCCTCTAGGTAACAAGGGTCAAGGAGGCCTCGACCTCTACTACACTTGTCGTTTCTACCCTTCGACGTGGTCGAGTCTGATCCTCCAAATAAAAGTATCTCACATACCAGGAGCCTGCATCTTCATGGCAGACGCCTTATCTCGCCCCCTACGTCTATCTCCAACAGAGAATATGTTGTGTCGAGAGACGTTTCAAATAATCGGCTTCCAGAGTGGGACCAATTGTTGTACCATCCTCACAATTGGACACTGCACCTGGATCCGTCACGGTTTCATCTTGGCGCCTGGACCATCTGTGATAGTCTTGAGGGCCAAGGGGTACTCATCTCAAGTGGCGAAATTAATCACCCTGGAGCACAGGGTTTCCACTCAGTCACTTTATGGACCTGCAGGCGTGGGCGATCGACACGATCCTGCGACTGCTTTTGGTCGCACCTTGGTGGCCAGCCAGGCCATGGTTCCCCGACCTGCGTCATCTCGCCAGCGGAGAGTCATACCAGCTCCCAGATTAGTTACGTCTGCTTCGACATCCGCACAGTCGGCAGCTGCATCCGGACCCACTGAGATTTCATCTTCACAGTTGGGTCATCTGCAGAAGGCAATAAGAGTTAAGGGCTACTCCTCGTGCGCGGCAAGCGTCCTAGCTTGTACGCATCGAATGTCCACTAGGCCCTTACATGACGACAAGTGGCGCTCATTTGAGAGTTTTTGCGCTCAAAGATCGCAAGACCCTATGACAGCTTCTCCACAGTATTTAGCGAACTTCCTCCTGTTCCTGCATAACTGCAAGCATCTTAGAGGCAGTACCTTGGGGACTTATCTGTCGGCTTTGAACTCTATTCGATTAAAGCAGATAAACAGATTTCCAAGGTACCAGATCCTATTGCGCTACTCAAGGCCTGCAAATTGGAGGACCGGAAAGTTAAGCTTCGTCCTCCAGTTTGGGACCTCAACATCGTCCTACAACATCTTAGAGGACCTCCGTATAAGCCTTTAGAGGAAGCCTCCTTCATGTATTTGTCTCAAAAAAAAAAAAAAAAAAAAGGATGGTCTTCATTCTAGCGTTAGCTACCGCAGATAGAGCTAGTGAAATTCATGCCCTGGACGTCATGCAGGTTCGCTTGGATCAGTCGAGGCATGGACCAGCCCACTTGGGTCTCCTGTGAGATTTTGTGGCCAAGAATCAGCTCCCTGGACAGCCAAACAGGCTGTTCTCCATTCCTCTGTCATCTGCAGTCTTGGGACAACATGACTTGGAGGAGGAGCTGCTGTGTCTCGTTAGAGCCCTCAGATGTTACATCCGGAAGTTGGCTTCTAAGAGACGTTCCCCTAAAAGACTGTTCATCCCGCTTTCGACTACCTGCAAAGGGGAGGTGAACAGGAACACAGTCGCCTTATGGCTTCGATCTACGATCCTGGCGGCTTTTGATGCCAAGCGTCTACCTCATCCAGTGGCGAACAACCCACACGAGATCAGGGCGTTGGCATCTACCATGGCCCTCCATAGAAATTGCACAGTGCCACAAACTATGGAAGGCTGCTTTTGGAAGTCGTCGTCTACTGCCTTCGCTTCCCACTACCTGAGGGACTTGGCAGTTGAGGACATGGAGGGGGAGCTGCTGTGTCTCGTTAGAGCTCTCAGATGTTACATCCGGAAGTTGGCTTCTAAGAGACGTTCCCCTAAAAGACTGTTCATCCCGCTTTCGACTACCTGCAAGGGGAGGTGAACAGGAACACAGTCGCCTTATGGCTTCGATCTACAATCCTGGCGGCTTTTGATGCCAAGCGTCTACCTCATCCGGTGGCGGACAACCCACACGAGATCAGAGCGTTGGCATCTACCATGGCCCTCCATAGAAATTGCACAGTGCCACAAACTATGGAAGGCTGCTTTTGGAAGTCGTCGTCTACTGCCTTCGCTTCCCACTACCTGAGGGACTTGGCAGTTGAGGACATGGAGGGACTACGGTCTTTCAGTCCGTTGGTGGTTGCCCAGCAACTTACCCGGACGTCCGCCCATTAGGTAATAACACTGTTACTTACCGTTGGTCTTAAGATTAACCTCACCCTCAGGGTGCGTCGGTTTTTCTTTGGAGTTCCCTTGGGTTACTCTTTGTCCTGCTTCCAGGTTTGTCCTGTGACTGTTGGCATTGGTCTCCCAGGTTCTCCTAATGCATGTGCACTGGTTGCTGAGGGATGGTCCTCCGGAGTCCACACCACCATCCATCTGTCGAAGCCATATGCATAAGACCTATGGTAAGGTAAGTTAAAAATTTATTAAAATCGAAATATTTTAGATATTTAAATACTTACCTTACCATAGGGCGGTGACTCCCTCCCAACGCTGGATGCTCCTCCCCACTCTGGACTCTTCGGACCTTCCTGTTGCCAGTAAAAGTGATTTTTGGATTGTTCGCGCTTGCGCGAGTGGGGAGATCACGTCACTTCCGTGACTACATTCGTAGATTACATGAGGTAGCCATCCAGGGAATGGAGAATCAACGACTGTCTGATCTCTTCTAGCGAAGCTTGAGGTAATATGCATAAGACCTATGGTAAGGTAAGTATTTAAATATCTAAAATATTTAGATTTTAATAATTTCTGATAATATTTATGATAGCCATTTGGGTATTTATCCATGCACATTGCATTCTCAAAGCACTGACATATAACCCCTGA
This sequence comes from Haliotis asinina, assembly GCF_037392515.1. Classification (NCBI taxonomy): domain Eukaryota; kingdom Metazoa; phylum Mollusca; class Gastropoda; order Lepetellida; family Haliotidae; genus Haliotis; species Haliotis asinina. The sequence goes on along the minus strand of NC_090292.1, from coordinate 33,263,660 downwards.
TCAACAAGTACAAAACACTTCTGTGGAGAATACAACCGGTCACCTGTCAGATGCTCAGTGTTCAAATTCAGACTAACATTATATCCTACCAGGTTTTGTTGGGTGGACAGGGGCAATTTTGCAAAAAAAATACCCCACACGTGCCTAACATGAGACCCCATGTATTACATGTGCTCCATTGTGGGACAGGGAACAAGTCCCAGAAAGTCTCAGGAGTCAAGCTGCCGAACGCAGACACCCATCCAAGGACTGTCAGAGCCCAGCGTTGCTTAACTTCAACTGTTTGTGACCTGAGCTCTATTCGTAGGACCTTGCATCACCATGGTGATAGTGATATATTGGAGTTTACTGTCAGGTTATGGCCACACTGACATGTAACAGATGTCATACTTGTCCTTACAGACACTCTTCCTTATAGTGGACAAATGGATGATCAGGTTGAGGCCAAGTCAGAATTATTTTTTTTAAATGGCAATAAAAAATTGTTATGCACACAGATAAAAGTGACCAGCCCTGAAGTTACCAGCCCAAATGTCTGGCTGGGTTTTCAGGTTATTTCATACACTGCATAAATGAATAAATTTGTGTTGTCTGCAGGTGAGCCCAGATGCCTTCCTCCAAATGGCGCTGCAAGTGACATACTTCAAGAATGCAGGCAGGTTTGCACTTACATACGAGGCATCCATGACGAGACTGTACCTGGCTGGCCGAACTGAAACTGTGCGATCACTCACTACATATTCTGTGGACTTTGTCAAGTAGGTGCTTGGGTTGCATAGGGACCTACCTGTGTTAGCTATACTTGAGTTTATGGAGATGGGATCTCATCGATTTGACCATGTTGACAAAATCAATTTTATTGTTTCAGCTTCAGCATTAATCTTAGCAAGGAAATAAAGAACAGAATATTTTGTGATGATGTAAAATCAGAAAGTTGCAATATGAAAGTTGTCATCCATTAAGTTGTATACTTACATTACCGTGTTGATTTTTGTGAAGTTGCAATGGTTCTATGAGCAACTTTTAAAACATTTGTGCAGATATTCTCAACTTGAATAAGTCAAGAAAGTCAGGAAAAAATAGATGTATGTTAGTCTGTTCTTTCCTTTCCTGTGTGGACAAGCTTATAGGCTGAATCTAAGGAGTATAACTTCAGTGAAATTTGGAACAGTTCTTTTGGAAACACCTGTTTCAATTGCTCTGCCATGTTTTCCTCAGAGCATTTCTGGACAAGAACGTTCCCAGAGAGGAGAAGATCCGACTGATGCTGCGAGCATGTGAACATCATCAGATCATGTACAAGAATGCCATGAATGGACTTGGCATTGACAGACACCTGTTTGCCCTGTATGTTGCTAGTCGGGGACTTGGACATGTGAGTACTGGGGTTTGAGTGAGTCATTACAGGGGTTTGAGCATGTGATTACTGAGGTTTGAGTATGTGATTACTGCGGTTTGAGTATGTGAGCATTGGTGCTTGAGCATGTTAGTACTGGGGTTTGAATATGTAAGTACTCATACTGGGAACTGATATGTGATTACTAGGGTTGAGCATGTAAGTACTGGGGTTTGAGTATGTGATTACTGGGTTTGAGTATGTGAGTTCTGGGGTTTGAGCATTTGAGAACTGGGGTTTGAGTATGTGAGTACTTGGGTTTGAGCATTTGAGTACCTGGGTTTGAGTATGTGGGTACTGGGGGTTGAGTGTGTGAGTACCTAGTAATTTGTTGTTTTGTTTGTTGTTTAATGCCACTACATTTGGCATGTAGTTGATGAAGTCTCTGGAATCATAGCCAGATTGTAGCGCCTTTAGGAAAAGCGGTGGAGAAGATTTTGGACACACACTGCCACAGATACATGTATCATGTGATAAGCATTTATATGGCACAATGGTATCAGTGCTGGCACTCTGAACTGGTCTAGACGTGCTATGAAGATTTCCTGACATTTATCTGTGTTCCAGGATTGTGAGTTCCTGAAGAAGGCTCTGAGCATTCCTTGGACTCTTTCCACCAGCCAGCAGCCTCAGCAGCAGATCTTCTGGGCACCAGACTGTAGTCTGCCACAGTATTTTGATAAGGTGAGCTATGTCTAATACTGCTCCTATTTTATCATTTTCATAAGGTGAGCTATGTCTGTCTCAGTTTATATTTTGGATATGTGACTGGGGTCTTCCACAGTATTTTGTTAGGGTGAGCTACAACTATCTGTTACAATTAACATGTCATATTTGGGAAGCTTTGAAGATCCAGATTGATCTTCAGTAACCCATGCTTGTTGTAAGAGGCTACTGACGGGATCAGGTGTTGAGGCTGCTGACTTGGTTGATACATGTCATTGAATTCAAATTGCAATGATTTATGCTTTTGCTGTTGATCACCAAGTTTGTTTGGTCCAGACTTATTTACAGACTGCTGCCATATAGCTGGAATATTGCTGAGTGTGGCATAAAACTAAACTCCCACAGAACCAGTCAGTCCAGTGATCAACAGCATGAGCATGAATCAACGCAACTGGGCTACAATTACATGTGGTCAACCAAGTCAGCAAGCCTGACCACCTGATCCTATGAATTGCCCCATACAACAAGCACACGAAGATCAGTTCTAATTTGGATCTTCAGGGGTATATCATTACATAGAGAAACAGATAGCTCCAGAAATGGCCTCATCACATATTGGGTGCATTGCAATCAGGGAATTGCTTTTGAGTAACCATATGAATCACTTATCCTGGGCTTGCCACAACTTGAAGTATTTCTCACTCTTCCACAATGGGAGAGCGATTATGGTTTGCTTACCTGGCCCTAAAGAAGAAGATATTAGAAGAGTCTCGATGATGAGTGGTGAATTTATGATTGTTGGTGACTACATTGAACCTGTGACACAAACTGAGGATGCTGGGATTTAAGTTGTCTTTGCCAATTTCCCAGCTGATCAAGGCAAACAATTTCTGTTCAGCCGCCAAATTCAAATTTCCTTAAGCTGCCATTTTGGTTTGAGAATAAAGGTACCTCATCTAGTAATTGGTTCTGTTGCAAATGGCTGAAAGTCTCTCTGTTGTTAGGTAAATTGCTGTACATCGCTTGCAAGTGATTGTTTGTTTGCGATGCACCCATAGTGTGCGTCCCCATGATGTGTACATTCGCTAAGTCTGTGTTTCATCCTTTGGCAGGTGTCTCCAGGAGGAGGGTTTGGCCCTGTGTCAGACGATGGCTACGGTGTTTCTTACATGATACCCGGAGAAAAACGCTTCTTCTTCCATGTCTCCTCCAAGAGGAATTCCGGTAACACTGATGCAAGGAAATTCACAGACCAGTTGTTCCAGACATTGCTGGAAATCCAAGAACTCTTTAAAGCCCAGCCTAAATCCTAATGGTAGAGAACTTAGGCCAAGAATAGAATGAATGTGTCGTCAAGATAGTAAAATATGAATATATGAAGTTAGTTCTGAGACTTTAACTCAGACAGGGACTGTATGAGGCAATAGAGTTGATATGCACAATGAAGTGGTCCTTTTGTTATGAAAGAAAAGCAAATTTTATGAAATAGGCTCTCATAACAGAACAAAAAAATAAAGTGAAGTGTGAGGGATTGCTTGTTAAATCAACTCTTAGGAATCGCATAATGTTGGTAGATATTTGGAGCATGAACAGTTGCATTCTTAACCTCTTCACAATTTAATAAAATCACCATCAAAATCAGCTCTTACTCTGATACAATTCCTGTCAGATGAAGATGACAGGTTAATTTACTGATCACCTTTACAGCCTCATTGATCTTGGTACAAGTTAAACCAGTTTGTATGATTTCTATATCTCAAAATTGTAGATATATGGAAAGTTCTGAATGTAAATTTAAAAGACTGTTTCATTATTATTGTGGATGTTTCACTACCATTTGTATTCTAGGCACCATGATATCTTCTTTAAAGATGATGTTCTATGGTGAGTACTGTCCTGTTTGGGGTTTCTTGAATAGAAATTGAGCTTAAGAATGTCATCTGATTTGCTCAAGAACCTCACATTATTTGTAAATTGTATGTTGCAAGTGCCATTTTTTGTGACCTGTACAAGCTCTCATTTTTAGGTGAAGTGTAACTAAGAAAGAGAACTGATTTTGATGTGATTAGCAAAATAGCAGCAAACCTTGGACTAGAGGTACCGGGATAGCTGTGTTGTGTATTATTTGATTTATAATGTGAAAGATGGTTGTTTTGTGAAATCGAGTCTCTGATGCTTCAAGATATGCTCAATTGACCACTGAAGCATTTTTAAACTTATATTTATCTTTTACAAATCCCCAAGTTATGAAACTTACATTCTAACAGTATTGAAATATTTTTAGATTATTTGGCATTGTTGGATTCTCTTTGAGAGGTCCTTTCTTCTTACCACAAACAATTTGGGTTAAGTAGAGCCCAGTAGACAAACTTTATTTTATCATTTGTATTTAAAAAAAACAGTCAAAAGTGTGTTTTCTTTTGCACATGCCTTTTGTTGATGTGGACGTTGATGTGGACAGCTGTTTGATGTAATCAGTGTTTCACTGTTACCTGTCCCAAAGTTATTTTGCATAGCTTAGAAGTTGGAAACATATTTTAACTTTAAGGCCAGATCTAAAAATTTTAACTGCTAGTGTATTTTAAGCCCAGAATTACCCAAAAAGTAATTGGTTTAAAAAGTACTCATTGAGATTAACACACACACCTATTTGAAAAACATGCAGTCTTGTTTCTTCTGGTAGAGAGAGGTTTCATTGGACTACACTTTGTTTATGAAAAAAAATAATTTTAAGTATAAGGGGGAGTGGGGGTAGTGGGTGGTGGATTATGGGTTGTAAAACAGTTAACTGATGTTTTAGGCTCATCTAGTAGGCACTTGTGTCTGCATTGTGCCTTTTAGAAGGTAAGACCCACCTTGCCCTGGGTAGTCCAAATATCTTTATTCTAGTATTTTAGCAAAGTCCATCTTTAAATTTATGGGTTGTTGAACAAGACCCAGAACTAGTCAATACATAAAATGACCTCAGTATTTGTTATCTCTTACCAACTAATATCTCACAACCATGGGTAGAGTTCCGTGACAACACCACAAGTTCTTTCTTACATGGTACACACTGATATTTTATGTTTATATGTATATGGAAAATATTTTATTTAATTTACTTTATCACTGAAATGCAATTTTAATTTTTAATTTAATACGTTTTTTTTAAAAACTGGAATTCAGATCATTTTTAAATTTTTTATGAAATTACGTTCATGGATTCATCATTTTCATCGCTGTATGGTTGTAAAAATTGCTGAGGCGATGTAAAATTTTAACTGGCTCATTTTATCATTTAGCTACTATGATAATGCAGAGTATTAGATTATTTCATTAAGATGTTTGTAGTATGTTGTTTGGGTAGTAGTATCTATGCACATTTGTGTCGTGATTTTTACAACACGATGAACAAAAAAACATCAGATGTATCATCTTTTTCATTTTATTCAAACTGATAGAATTGCTTCTTGTCAACTTTATTTTCAGAGGTACTTGATAATCTGTTACATTCATGCATAGGAAAGCTGCTCACTTACGTTGAATGTAAGTTTTGTCAAAATATAGTTCACATACCTAAGTGATTGCCCTTCTGATATTGTACAGTGTTTGCTTTAACACAGAAACCTGTATTATGCATGCAAAAAACTGTTTTAGACACATTGATTGTATGTACTTAATTTTAAAAAGTACCTTAAAACAGCAACATATAATAAAAGAAAAAGAATAATTTTGAAATGATTCAGGATTGTAATGAAAAAATTCACGCGAAAAAGATTTGTACTACATATTTATAAGCAAGCAATGGGAAGAGATTCAGAGAAAATGCAAGTTTATCTAAATGTGCTGTGGCAGAGATGGTGAGGATGGGCCTCATGTTAATATTCAGTAACAACCACAAAATTATTAATTTTAGGTTACTAATATTTGAAAGGAGGATATTATTATGAAAAAAGGGGTATTTATTATGAAGTGTATTTATGTGTATACTTGTGCAAAATTACAATGATCATCTTTAAGACTGAATAACATTATCATTCCTGCCACATTGTACAATTTTCAATGTTTGCAACACACAACATTTTCAATGCAAAAAAACATTACCAGGTGTTTATGTTGCAGATGTATTTACAGGATTGTTTAGTATGAAGCTTGCCAAATGTTGATAGAGCTCTCCTGTCAACAAATGTAGTTTGTTTGAAAACTTGGTCTTAATTTCATACTTGCACCCTTATACTTTTTGTAAGTACTTGTAAAAGTTGGTACACATGTATTTATGTTTTTTTGTATTTGCTCAACATCGAAATGATGTATTCTATCCTGCTAATTTATTTCTTGTTTCGTTTGAGCAACCCACAATGCAAATGGTTTCCGGTAAACATGATGTGTTAGAATAAAGGACATGTGTTTGCATGCATGGTATTGTTTATTGTTATGTTTTTTAGATTTAGGGTTGAGAGAAATACTTTTAGTTCGCAGACTGTTCATCAGTTTCACATATTTACCTGTTTTGTAAAACAAAAAATGTATGTTGTGTTCTGGTTGGATTTATTCAGTATGGCAAATGATGTTTCTTGTGGATGTCATTGGGATGGAAAGTATTTTGGTAGATTTTGAGAAAAGTACCCTTTTGAATCTAAATGATTTGTTTGTTTTTGAAATCCAAAATGAAAGGATTAGTTTCAGTGTGCGAAATAGTTTCCAAATTTTGCTAGCCAATCAGACTAGCCTATAAAATAATTCACTAGTCCAAAATTTGAATGTTGACATGATATCCATCATTAAGCTGCTGATATAACAAATATTTTTATCAGGCCATAATGTTGCGTGATTTAAATGTGTGTTTTAACAGAGATTACAGAGTTATATCTTTACAAAATGATCCCATGAAAAGGCACAAGGCAGTTGGGCCAGTGACTGTGGATGTGTAATGTCCAATCTGGATTCCTACTAGCCGTGGTCCAGCAGGCCATTGACTGTTTCGCACTCTGATTAGTTTGCATCCTTTTGAGATAGCGTAATTACAACTGCCCAATTTTAATAACATTAATAATTTAGTGTACACGGGTGCAGGAAATCCCACTGTCCCAGACATTTCAAATTAAGGAATACTGAACGGCTAAAGAAACACTACTCTTGGGTGTTTTTGCTCAAGTTTTTAAATGAAAGACATAAACATGAATGCTTTCTTTTATGAGATTTCAAATTGCGTTTTTTTGCTGTTCAGTACATGTTTGATGGTACTTTTGATTTTTGTAAAAAATTTGTGAAATGTGTGACTCATGCATTCATCCATAAATTTTTTTTTTTTTTTCAGAAAATTTGTGAAATATGTAAATCAAACATTCATCAATAATAAACAAATTACATAAAACATAAAAGAAACAAATATGATAAGTGCATTTACTAATATACCTCAATTCATGAGTCCAGAGATTCCATTAATGAATCTGCAGAGAATGTTACACTACAGTTACCTCACATTAAAGAAATGTTTTGAATTTCCACTTTTCCTGTTAGTTAGTATATATATGTCATTACTAGTGAAATTAATTAACTCTTTGTTTCATATCTGTAGACTGTCTTTGATTTGTCCTGTGGCCTGTTAGATTGGATTCAAGTGTGTTTTAAAGTACTGTCAAGACAGTTCAAGTTCAGGCCCTCCTAGATATTATAAGCTCTCTGAACGCTATGGTAGTTGTAAGTTCATGTATGGCTTTTGCGACTTGACAATCTTAGCGCTAAGAGACTTTGAACATACAGGCCCTGAACTTGAACTGCTCTCTTAGTGCTAAGATAGTCGTAAGTTATTGTTAATGTATGGCACTTTCGACTATCTTAGCGCCTAAGAGAGCTTTGAACATACAGGCCCTGAACTTGAACTGCCTAGATTTTTTAAGCTCTCATGGCGCTAAGATAGTCTTTAATGAATTGCCATAACAAGTTAGTGTATGGCACTTTTGACTATCTTAGCACTAAGAGAGCTTTGAAAATCTTGTTGCAGCTCTGAAACGAATCCTACCATTAGACATCCTTGTCGTGCTAATTCACTGGTAAAGACCACACCTGTTTATGATTTTGTTGGAACTTGAGTATATCTAGTTACTGTAACTGTCATTCCTATGCAGTTAAGAAAATCCCACTACAGATTTATAACATGACTTATCAAGATAAACTATATCTTTCATCTGTTTTGTTGTCTGGAAGCCTGCTTTTGGAAGTTGTGTTATTTCTATTTTGATTTTGTTGCCCTGGAGATATTTTATTTGAGATGTTGATTTTATGGAGAAATCTGTGCTAATGTTGTTAAATTTTAAAAAATCTCTGGTCATGGAAAATATGATTTTGTTGCTTATTTCCTGTTTTTATTCTGAGTTAGTTTTAGATATTTATAACACATCAGCTTGATAATTTATGTAAAACTTTTACCTTCTGTTTAGAACTGTGAAGGATGAAAATACATAAAGTGCACAAATGAAGTCAATTCTTTTATCCTGACTTAATCATGTATTATGCAAGTGTATGTAAGTCAGATTATTATGCTCGGAAAGGACACTGGAGCCATGTCTGTTTTTATATTGACATCAGATCAACATTCCATGACTGGACATTAATTTTAATAGGTGTAATAATTGTGGTGTGTCCTTCTTGGTGCATGAATTGACCTTGACCTTATTGCACTCCACCATTAACCCTGATGAATATCTGCTAACCTGTTTACAAGGTTTGCTGCGATTCAATATATTTTCATGTTTTATCTTCCTTTGTGTCATGCATGCCAATAGTAATGAAAAATGAAAGTACTCATAATATATAATGGAATCAGTAAAATATATATGATTTGTGGGATTATCTCCCCTTTACCAAAGTCAAAAGATATTCCTGTGCATGTTTATTTTTTTTGACATCACATTTGAAACTTTGATTCCTGTGGACATGTATTGCAACAAGTTAAGTATTTGTAGTGAAAGGTTTTAGGAGCCATTACCCAGTCTCGATGATACTGAAGTAATTTTCTTGTTGGGAATTAGCAAAAATATGTCATCAGTATGACTCTAACAATGTAATATGGATGTCAGTAAATAATAACTGAAGATAGAGATGTAGAAGTGGGACATATCTGGTTGTCATTGCCAAAATAATTGCATAAGATACCAAAAACTAGCATCTAACAGGGGCATAGCTTTCCTGTGATTTGGTGTTCGAATGGTCTTCAGTAACCCATGCTTGTCGAACGGGACTGGTTGGTCAGGCCTGCTGACTTATTTGACGCATGGCATCGTATCCTAATTGTGCAGATCGATGCTCATGCTGTTGATCATTAGATTGTCTGGTCCAGACTCTATTATTTACAGACTGCCACCATGTAGCTGGAATATTGCTGAATGCAGTGTTAAATAGCAAACCAGCAAGCTTTCCTGCAAGTCCAGCTTGACCTCTAAGAACTGGAAGACCATTCAAGGTTGCTCTAAATGCAACTCTCTACAGGATGCCTTGAAATAGCTGCAGAACTGCAAGCTGGAACTCCATAGACCCTTCACTCACACATACAGAACTATGTTGTGAAACTATATTACTGTGTGAAAGAATATTTGCATTACTTTCTTATGTGTAATTCAGTCACTCACCCTAACCTTGTATAAACCTACATATTTTAGCAGTTTACAACTCATGTTTTTTCCATTACTCTTTGCTGTGAGATTGTATTTTAGTTTACTGGTGCATATAGTTTGTTATGTGTAGGACTTAGCTACTGTTGCAGTTTTCTTTTTATGATATACTGAGAGAAACAATAAGAGCAACACAGGAAAATTCTGGCATTTCTTCAATATTTCCAGTTTTCATCACCAGCTTTGAGTAGCACTGTGGAAGGAAATCTGGGAATAAACGAATACTCCCATGACATATTGTTCCATTACTTATTTCCCTCAGTATATATTTGACCGGTGGACATAAGCACAGGCACCATGTTTTTTATTGGTGTCTTGACCATTGAATCATTACTTTTTCCAGTGAGACAAATATGCTACTTAAAGGAAGTTATTAGGTGATCTAATTTTTTCGGGCCTAGTTGTTTTGTGTTGTAATTCACTGAACACACTTTTGTCCCTTTTAGAATCAACGTCATATCTCATATTGCATTGTAACTGCAGACAGTATTGATACAGCGCAGTGGAAATAGTAACTGATTAATCAGTTTGGACCAGTTTGGGCATCCATATTGCATTGAACTAAGAAGTCCTAAGGCACCAAGCACCTCCACATTCAGTGGTGTTTTAGTTTTCTAATAGTGTAAATGTATTGTATACAGCGCAGGTTTCATTTTTGTGTGAAATATTTTACTGTGAAAACTTATGCACAGTGAAGAAATGTTTTTTTCATTCACTGAACCCATGCTTGCCTGAGTTGTTACCATAGCACATCAAGATTGACAACAAATCTATGGGAATCTTAAAATGACGACTGATAGTAGTGTTAAGAATCCTGTAAGAATCCTGTCCCGAAAATAATGAATGAGCCAAATCCTATTGCTGAATTAGCAAAAACAGCAATGAGATTGTCAGGATTTGGAACATAAAAACGGATGTGTTTTTCATCTCATTATAGAGTAGACCATTACAAGATCTTACTTCTGGCAATTATTGATTGCATGAATAATTGACTGCACGATATCTAAACTGTCAATTCTGCAAAATTCTGTCAATTCTGATAATTTCGCTGTCAAAACACAAATTTAATTATATAAATATTATGTGCATGAAGGAAGTATATAGATAGCATTGTTTTTGAAGGTTTGTCGAGTGTGGATATCTTAAACATATACATAGTGATATGCTGTATGCTACGGACTGTTTGACTCAAAACCGGAATGATGAATTGCTGTGTGTATTGGGTACACAATCTCTCAGCACAGGTAAATGAATCAATAACTCTGTTGGCACCTACATGCCTGCTTCTCACACACCTGGCATTTCCTCTGTTTGCATTCCTCCCTCATAACAATTGGTGAAATGTCAATATTTTAATGACAGTCTGTTAAGCAACTTTTTGGGGGGGGACATAAATTCCGCAAAAAACTCACAGAGTTGGCCTGATGTTATGACTGTAATGGGTGGGTATTTTATGTTAATTACTTATTGAGTTTTATTGCAAATCATTGGTGTGCTTTTAAGCCAGACTGCACTGGTAATTCTATTATAACGTTAAAGCACTCGGATGCAAGCGTCCTCGTGCTTTAACTATAATAGTTCAGGGCGAATGTGTGGTTTATTACACTATACTAGGTGGTAGAACGAACTGTATTTCTTAAGGATAGGTAACTGATATTGTAGTTTATCCATGGTCTATCAAAAACTTACCTGTCTGTGGACTTCACCAAAGTGCTCGAAGATAACAGCCTGTGTCAATTTGGGCTTCCCATATTAAACTGGCCAACTGATATTAATAAAATACTCTTCTACTTAAACCAAACACACTTTGATTAAGACACAGGGTTTGTGTTGTAATCAGAGTTGCCTTCTTATTGAAGACACCAGTACAGTTCATATTGAGGCTACAATGTGTTGAGCCCATAATTTTTGTCTAGACTGGTTTGCTGATGGTATATTGCTGTGAGGTGTGAAACAATACTCAGTGGATAGGGCTCAAAATATGCATACTGTTTTAATGTGTATATATTTTTTACATCTCTTTTGTGTGGTAATGTAGGAATATTCCTATCTAGAGGTTTTTATGTTATTAATAATTCATTTGTGCACCTTTACATGCTTGCCAGTGAATTGTTTACAACAGCCTTGTGTTATGTGCATCTGTCGTAAGGTCGGAGTGAGGTCCCACTTGAAACGTCATAGCTGATTGTTGACAGCATTCTATGACTGCGGTTTTTGAAGATGCCTGTTGGGACTGTTCTAAAGGGGTGTTCACAGGTTGAAAAAAATTTGGGTAGAAAACTATGAACTGTCATGTGTCACTCTTATTATCAGAAATTTGTGCAAGAATACATGTATTACATGCTCATTTGGGAAATACAAACTCACTGAACTGTTTTGTGAATCAGTATGATCCATATGCTGGTAAGTGTTAATGAATGGTGTTTAAAAGTAACAGCACTTTGGATTCTGTAAGTTTCAGATGTCTGTCTGACCCACTGAAAATCACAGGACCCATAAAATAATATTAAACACACATTTCAGATTTAACATACCTTATAGTTTTCATTGAAATTATTAACATTATATAACAGCAAACATATGATTTATACACAGGAAACAAGTGTCACATGCCACAAATAACAACTTCAGACAAAGTCGTGAAATATTCAGACACTGGGTGCAGCAGGTTGGTGACTTCTATCTGACCATTGGCCAATCTGCTGGATTTGTCAGAGGGTCAGACGCTATTCGTGAACACTGCTGGTATAAACAGGTTTGACCATCATTTTACAGTGTCAGTTTTCATGCTGCAAAACTCACTTAAAGAGTTAGGTCTATTTTGTCATTTTCCTATTTGAACCAAAATTATCACCAGTTTGGCTGCACTCAGGCTTTCAGTGGAATATTTTAGCTCCTTTTATACTAAATTTATTAGTTTATTTTTTAATTTCAAATATCTCAGTGAATGAATGTGCCATGAGTATGGTTCTCATGTTGAATGTGGGCCTTATTTTTTACAGCTTTCATTTAATTCAGTTTATACAATCAATATCAGATGAGAACTGGCAGGGGTGTGGCCTAGTTGCTGAAAGCTTCTCACCTTCCTCAGCCTGGGTTATCTGGGACTAGTCTTGGCATTCCTTGACATGTTGCTGGAATGGTTCAGAAGTCTGCCAAATGGTCCATCATTTCACGGATTTAGTGACTTGTTAGTCAGGACATGTCTATATCTCAGGTGATATCCCCGTCATTAGACACTCCCAATGTCATGTGTAGTTCATTGTTTTTACACTGTAGTATTCTATGGTTTTTGTATGATTTCATCCATACACTTTGCTGAATAAACTGTCTCATTATAGAGTCTTCCTGCTGTGATGAATTGGGTACAGTGATCTGATTAATAACAACAAATCTAAGATCTTAGCAAGTTTTATTTAATAAAATAAGTACTGGCAAACAAGGATAAGTTAGACCAGCGCAGAACATGTTTAGTAGGCGGTGAAAGGCAATGAGCAAACCCATTTGTTTTGTGAAACTGGGACATAGGCTAGAGCATGTGCAGTGCATAACGATGAAATTGATTCCACATGTAGCTGCACACGACAAGACTCTTGCTTGACATGGACCCCTTCTCTCACAAAGTAAGGCACTAGTGGACAGCACTCATACTTACTAATACGGGTGATTTGTCCGATCAGTGCTCAACTTATCCTTGTTTGTCAGTAGTTCTATGTACAATTCAAAGGTTTAGCAACCATTTGTCCTATTGTCTTTATATTAGTAACTGAAAAATACTGGGTTTTTTTTATTATAAGGCAATGTAGTTTGTATTAACTGGGTGAAAAGTTAGCAGACCATCAAAATCTGTAAGGGGAAAAATACAAAAATCAATTACTTTCAGTGTTCAAAAGTCTTAAATGCACATAGCCAAACAACACAACATCAACAAATGGTAAATTATCAAAGCTCAGGGCATCATGAAAATGAATTTGATTATTCCAAAGGAATAATGTAATTTGGATTGTTTGTTGTCTAACACCACACTCAGCTATATTATAGCTAGATGATGAAATACTGTCTGTACCAGACAATCCAGTGATCACCAGCAAGAGCATTGATCTAAACAACTGGGATGCACTGACGTGTCAACCAAGTCAGTGTATCCGACTACCATTACATGAGTTCCCTCTTACAACGAGCTATACAAGTAGTGACTGGGTTGCTCTCCATAATACCACAAACAGTTGGTTTTTACCTGCCGAAAGTTTATACATGTACATTACATGTTAAAAGGAAAGTTGACAAGTGACCTCAGAATGAATTAGATTTCATAAGATAAGGGCTGTGTAGACTAACCAATTAAAATAGGGACATTGCAGTGTGATGTATAAAACATCTGAACACTTCAGAGAATTGCTAAGTAGTGTCATAATGCACACCTTAACATACAGAAACACGAACACTGCATACCTTTGTAGGGTGAAATACATCAGCTCTGAAATACATTCATACATTCTGCCTATACTATTTTAAAATCTTCCTTATCTGTCTTTTCATAAACCATGACATAAAAAAGGAATGCACTTTCTTTAAAACATTTTCCATTTCATATTCATACACAGGATTTCATGAATAAAGTATCATATAACAAACATAAGCATTTAAGATGCCTGTTGCTTTATGATCATGTTATGTTCATACATGTACATCTGCAAAAGGCAGTATCAGATGTTTTGTTTTATTTACTGTATTTCAGCAGACCTAAATTACAATTGTAACGCCTTTCCATTGTCTCCTCGCTCCATAATTTCTCAGGAATTGAGTTATGTGTAGCAGTTTCAAAAATTTTGTTATTTTGACATTTGCTTTTGAAAACAGAAATATTTTAATTTAATTTGGGTAATATCCTCACAACTCTCAATTCCTTAAAAATAATGAGCTACTGTCCCATGGTTCCATTTTTCAGGAATGGAAATGACATTATCTTACTCGGACATTATCTTATATGTAAAGACCTTGTTTTTAGAGTTTATTACTACAAAGATTTTCTGCTTTTTACCATAAAACTTATGGCACTTTTGGATAGATTCCCGGTAGGTAAACAAAGTAAGTCCTATATCCCAAATATTTCCTCCAAATAAATAGCAACACTTTAAAACATACAGAAAACAAAACCAATTTACAATCAGGTAACAATTCAACAAAGTACAGACGCAGTGTTATACACCAAGTGTATGGGACCCATAAAAACTACACAAATACATTTGGAGACTCGTTCGTGAGTTCATGAGTATGGTTTTGCATTAATTTGAGAAATATTCCAGGAATATCCCGGAGTCGCATCACAAAAGACTTCACAAAGTTTAATCATTTGTGAAGTCGAACCAGGTCCTGTGACATGATCAACAAGTGCTTCTTGAACCACTTGACTTGACAAATGTCCATTAAAATTTCCCACGACTTGAATTCACTGATAAGAATGCTTTATGATGGTCATAAATTTGTTTCTGATCATTAACACGAAAAAGAGTTTAAGTAAAGTCAAGGAACTAATTTTGACTGAATTAAGCATCTTTACAAAAGACAATTCAGGCAATGCAGACAGTATATGAACACAAGACAACATGGATATGAACTTCATTGGCTTTCAAATCAGACATGATGTACAATATATCTATCATGAATATATCTGGTTTGTTCTGTTCCGGAGATCATAGAAGGGCACTGTGGGTGATTCCATCTTGTCCATCCTGCCTGATGACACCACAGACTGGCTGGCTTGACTGAAACAGAAGGTAAGCAACCAGTCACTCATGATAACACCAGACGCCCAGATAAGCAGCATATCAGGGTAAAATATGCACAGAAAATTTCCAATTACACATTGAAAAATAATTGTTGTGTACAATTATGCATTTAAAATGTTAGATATACAAAAGGTTATATATGCATATACATATGCATATGGAATATACTGACTACGATTAAGTTGTACTGTTAGCATAGGACTAGTGTTGTACTGTTAGTGATAGGACTAGTTTTGTACTGTTAGCATAGGACTAGTGTTGTACTGTTAGTGATAGGACTAGTTTTGTACTGTTAGTGATAGGGCTAGTGTTGCACTGTTAGTGATAGGGCTAGTGTTTGTACTGTTAGTAATAGGGCTAGTGTTGCACTGTTAGTAATAGGACTAGTGTTGCACTGTTAGTAATAGGGCTAGTGTTGCACTGTTAGTAATAGGGCTAGTGTTTGTACTGTTAGTAATAGGGCTAGTGTTGTACTGTTAGTAATAGGGCTAGTGTTGCACTGTTAGTAATAGGGCTAGTGTTGCACTGTTAGTAATAGGGCTAGTGTTTGTACTGTTAGTAATAGGGCTAGTGTTGCACTGTTAGTAATAGGGCTAGTGTTTGTACTGTTAGTAATAGGGCTAGTGTTGTACTGTTAGTAATAGGACTAGTGTTGTACTGTTAGTAATAGGGCTAGTGTTGCACTGTTAGTAATAGGACTAGTGTTGCACTGTTAGTAATAGGACTAGTGTTGTACTGTTAGTAATAGGGCTAGTGTTGTACTGTTAGCATAGGACTAGTGTTGTACTGTTAGTGTTAGGGCTAGTGTTGCACTGTTAGTAATAGGGCTAGTGTTTGTACTGTTAGTAGTAGGGCTAGTGTTTGTACTGTTAGCATAGGACTAGTGTTGTACTGTTAGTGATAGGGCTAGTGTTGCACTGTTAGTAATAGGGCTAGTGTTGTACTGTTAGTAATAGGGCTAGTGTTGCACTGTTAGCACAGGACTAGTGTTGTACTGTTAGCATAGGACTAGTGTTTGTACTGTTAGCATAGGACTAGTGTTGTACTGTTAGTGATAGGGCTAGTGTTGCACTGTTAGTAATAGGGCTAGTGTTTGTACTGTTAGTAATAGGGCTAGTGTTTGTACTGTTAGTAATAGGGCTAGTGTTGTACTGTTAGTCATAGGGCTAATGTTTGTACTGTTAGTGATAGAGCTAGTGTTGTACTGTTAGCATAGGACTAGTGTTTGTACTGTTAGTAATAGGGCTAGTGTTTGTACTGTTAGTAATAGGACTAGTGTTGTACTGTTAGCATAGGACTAGTGTTTGTACTGTTAGTAATAGGGCTAGTGTTTGTACTGTTAGTAATAGGGCTAATGTTTGTACTATTAGTAATAGGACTAGTGTTGTACTGTTAGCATAGGACTAGTGTTTGTACTGTTAGTAATAGGGCTAGTGTTGTACTGTTAGTAATAGGGCTAGTGTTGCACTGTTAGTAATAGGGCTAGTGTTGCACTGTTAGTAATAGGACTAGTGTTGTACTGTTAGTAATAGGGCTAGTGTTGCACTGTTGGTAATAGGGCTAGTGTTGCACTGTTAGTAATAGGGCTAGTGTTTGTACTGTTAGTAATAGGGCTAGTGTTGCACTGTTAGTAATAGGGCTAGTGTTTGTACTGTTAGTAATAGGGCTAGTGTTTGTACTGTTAGTAATAGGGCTAGTGTTGTACTGTTAGTAATAGGACTAGTGTTGTACTGTTAGTAATAGGGCTAGTGTTGTACTGCCAGTATAGGAAGAGTGATGTTTTATGAAATCATTTCCATTATGTTTAAGTTGGTTTTGATTACATATGACATAAGGCAGTATATTCCTGCTTAGTAAACTTACTCAGTGAAATATACTAAGTGGAGTAAAATCACTGAAATATCCACATACTTGAATGTTGAAAGCAGTGGGTGATGGAAAATGAAATACTCACTCCCAAACAATACAGTGAGTGCAGTACCCACCAGCTAAATCTTATCTGGAGTGCTGAATGTGTATTTTCTCTCTCTCACTCACTCACTCTCTCACACACACACAAAAAACCCAAAATAAAAACCACACAAAAAACCACCAGGTCTAATTTTGTATTGTTTGTCAAAAGAATTGTCGTTTATGACAGTGAAACCTAACGGGGATTAGTAAAGCATGGCTAGCTAAAAGGGACACTGCAAACATAAATGAAACATCACCTTGAACATAAAGTGTGCCAAAAACAAATTACTTGTAACAGCAGCAGTAAAAGTTTTATGTGATTTTCTCAAAAATGTCTCTCATGTTGACCTAGTTAACATATGTTTGGCTTCAGGGATCTTCAAGTGATTTCATTCATCTGGTCAGGTACACTGACTTGGGGGAATTGTCATCGTGTCCCAGTTTTAAAGCATATAATAAGCAGCTACTCACAGTTCCCTGAAGGCTCGTCGCTGCTGGCCGGACCCTGCAGACACACACAGCCTCTTACATGGGACATTCTCTGACAACAGACCCAGGCCTCTCGACTGGAGGAAGGAAAAAAGTGATAAATGCTTCATAAACCATAGGTCATACATCGAAACAGCTATTATTTTCAAGAATGATTTCCAGGAGTCAGTCTCTCTCATGCCTTTTCCATTAGAAGGCCTTCTGTCTCTGGGCTTTTGTATGTTACTTTGAACAGGGCTAATTCATAAGTAGCCACACTGTTCTTTTTGCAGCTTATAGGAAGTCCCACTATCCTAAGTCTATTTCATAGGAAGCCCCACCATGAGCTATTTCATAGGAAGTCCCAATGACCTAAGGCTATGTCATAGGGAGTCCCACTGTCCTAGAGCTATTTTATTGGAAGTCCCACTGTCCTAAGGATATTTCATAGGAAGTCCCACTGTCCTAAGGATATTTCATAGGAAGTCCCACTGTCCTAGAGCTATTTCACAGGAAGTCCCACTGTCCTAGAGCTGTTTCATAATATGTCTCACTGTCAAATGAATTCCCATAGTTTGGCATTCCCAGTGGGGAAAATAGAAAATGTTACTCGGTTGTACACTGAGAAGAATAGAAGAAATCAGAAAACAACATTTAGGTGTGAGGTAAGATCATAGTAAATGAGTCCTTGTCTCAGTGCCTGATGTTGTTTCTATTACGAGTGTATTTCAAACTGTAAGTAAAGTGAGTTGTAGAGTAAGTAATGCATACACAATGTAAATGGAATTTGATGAGAGTACCAGTATTAACATGTTTAAACACATCAACTTAAAAATTATTGAAAATCAAGAGTTCCAAAAAGATGATGTTTATGTTGATGCATGAATAGAAAGCTTGTTTACATCAGCTCAATTTGCTAAGTCAGCATTTGAATTGAATCCTCCCTTTGTGACTATGTCTCTTTTTCCTCCAACTATGGTACTGTCCCCAAATGCTATATATTACATATGGACGTCTCTATACTTACCCGCAGTGTTCTGGTGCTTGATGTCCGCAACTTCTTCATCCTTGGTCTCTCGTGCAGAACCTGGCAGGAAGATTGAGTTTCTGGAAGAAAGGGCAAGTTACCATGGTTACAAGATTATTTCTATTGTTATCAACTTATGATTACCTGGTGGTAAAACCATGTTCAGTAATCATGGTAATAGGACCATTCCAATAAATGAATCAGTCAGAGTTACTTTTTTTTGTGCTCTTTCATTCGCGTTTGCGTTAATGCAGACACATGAGATTTTCATGCAACAAAAAAAAAAATAAATAAAACCATGCAAAAACAATTTTTTGCGTATGGGTTTTGGACATATAGACTCTGACCTACATCATTTTAAATAGTACCTTAAACCACAACATGCAGACAAACAATTACTTTTAACATGCTTCAGGATTGTACTGAAAATTTCATGAGCAAATGATTTGGACTACATATTTATAATTTTGTTTCTTCACGCACGCGTACAAAACCTGGTTGATCTCAGTAAACTATTCCTGTTTTGACGAAGCCACTGTGACTGGTGATTGAGTGGGTTAGATCACTGACTTTCTGTGTTGGATCACCTCCTCACACACAGATCGTGGGATCGAATTCCAGGTGGGATTTCACCCACAGAGTTACACAAATCTGTACTTAATTCAGAAAGCTCTATTGACCCAAGAAGATTCAGGTTAGAATTGGTCTAACCTATACTTGTCGCAAGATGCGACTAATGGGATTGGATGGTCAGGCTTGCTGACTTAGTTGACACATAATCATATCCCAATTGCTTAGATCAATGCTCATGAAATTGAACATTCGACTAGCTGGTCCACACTTGATTATTCACATATCACTGCTGCTGGAATATTGCTGGGTGGTGCGTCAAACAACAAACCAAGCAAAATCACTCAATCAAACATTGAAGAACCCCCATGACAAAATGGTTGAACAGTGACTAAATTAACTTGGGCGAAGTGCCTCAGTTAGTACACCTTACATCTCAGACTGTTAAACAACAACCAACCAAAAAACATGTTTCTTTATGTCAGTGAGGAGGACCCCATATCACACAGAGAGTATGACAAAAAAATATCTGACAGCAATGACAGATATTGTCACGAGAACCTACCCAAATCCTTCAGACACTGAAAATATTCCTCCTCTGCTATCCTGACACACAATCGTATAGATTTCGCATGACATTTCCTTCGTAAAGTGCTAGTCACAAGTCCATTCTGGAATATCCTAAGCAGTTCTCCAGATGTGTACTTCTTCCACAGATCCTTCACAACAAACACAGATGAGCAGATCAGTGTGAACCTGATACTTCCGTGAGACACATTTGTCATATCACCATGGCGACACAAAATTTTCAGTGTGTGCATTATTTCCATGGAATCTTTGATTACATTGTTTGTTTCTCGAAGTTCTTTGCGGAACTGTTCGAATGCTGCAGGCGTGTCGTCCCTTCGCCGGATGTTGCGGAACGCTGTCTTGGCCATGAGCAGGATTTGTTCTTCAACCTCCTGACATGTGCAGGTCTGCTGGCGTTTGTTGAGTGGAGTCACTTCATCACAGTCCACATTCACATTCAGCTCCCCTGGAAAAACAAGTCAAGTTAAAATCAATAATTATAGAGTACATGATATTCCGTCCTCTTTTATCTCTAGGGCTAGAATTTCAGTAGATGTTCTCTACCCCTTGATTCAATTCCATGATTCCTGCAATCCATCTCTCCATCTGTGCCATTTGAAAATTTGATTGGCTGCCCTGCAAGGTCTAATGTTTCACAATCATGTAATGGATCAGCAATGTACGGACCATTCTCATAATGATCAAGACCTAGATTTTCGAAGCCCTCTTAGTGCCAAGACAGCCTTAAGTTAATGTTAACGCATGTCGCTTACAACTATCTCAGTGCTAAGACAGCCTTAAGTTAATGTTAACGCATGTCGCTTACAACTATCTCAGTGCTAAGACAGCCTTAAGTTAATGTTAACGCATGTCGCTTACAACTATCTCAGTGCTAAGACAGCCTTAAGTTAATGTTAACGCATGTCGCTTACAACTATTTCAGTGCTAAGACAGCCTTAAGTTAATGTTAACGCATGTCGCTTACAACTATCTCAGTGGTAAGACAGCCTTAAGTTAATGTTAACGCATGTCGCTTACAACTATCTCAGTGCTAAGACAGCCTTAAGTTAATGTTAACGCATGTCGCTTACAACTATCTCAGTGCTAAGACAGCCTTAAGTTAATGTTGATGCATGTCGCTTACAACTATCTCAGTGCTAAGACAGTCTTAAGTTAATGTTAACGCATGTCGCTTACAACTATCTTTGTGCCAAGATAGCCTTAAGTTAATGTAAACACATGTCGCATACAACTATCTCAGTGCTAAGACAGCCTTAAGTTAATGTTAACGCATGTCGCTTACAACTATCTCAGTGCTAAGACAGCCTTAAGTTAATGTTAACGCATGTCGCTTACAACTATCTCAGTGCTAAGACAGCCTTAAGTTAATGTTAACGCATGTCGCTTACAACTATCTCAGTGCTAAGACAGCCTTAAGTTAATGTTGATGCATGTCGCTTACAACTATCTCAGTGCTAAGACAGTCTTAAGTTAATGTTAACGCATGTCGCTTACAACTATCTTTGTGCCAAGATAGCCTTAAGTTAATGTAAACACATGTCGCATACAACTATCTCAGTGCTAAGACAGCCTTAAGTTAATGTTAACGCATGTCGCTTACAACTATCTCAGTGCTAAGACAGCCTTAAGTTAATGTTAACGCATGTCGCTTACAACTATCTCAGTGCTAAGACAGCCTTAAGTTAATGTTGACGCATGTCGCTTACAACTATCTCAGTGCTAAGACAGTCTTAAGTTAATGTTAACACATGTCGCTTACAACTATCTTAGTGCCAAGACAGCCTTAAGTTAATGTAAACACATGTTGCTTACAACTATCTCAGTGCTAAGAGAGCTTAGGAAATCTAAGCCCAGGTTTGCAAGAGTATGTGAGAATGGTTTTATATCACTCTTAGCAATTTCCAGCAATATCATGGCAGAGAACACAACTAATGGGCTTTAAAGATTTTACCAAGTATCGAACCTGGGTCTGAGGTGTGATGATCGAAAAAATTACAATCCTTCTGACATCAAGATGAATGGATAGTGCTTACCTGTCTGACGTTTTCTCTTTTTCTTCTTAGCACTAGAGCTGGGATCAAGCCGATTGGCCAGGTACTCCTGTAGAGTCTTCCGAAGAGCTTTCACGAACACGTAGAATGCCCGGTCAGACTTCCGTACCAGACTGTTTAGCAGTTCCTCATTGATAGCCTCTCGGGTGTTCCTCTCCTTGATACGACTTACATCGGCTGTAGTGAGGATCTTGTTGGCGATCAGATCATTAAAGATGTCATCTGAGATCATGTTCTCCACTAGGATATCTCTGTTCAGTTGGATGGCCTGTTTGTGTCGCCCGCTCATCACATCATCAACTGAAACACAAGTTTTGAAATATGTTGTTACTTTCCTAAATAAGCATATATTCACATTGTAAAACTAAGCATGTACACTTTATCTCCCTTCTTGACCCTGAAGGATGAATTTATGAACATCAATTTCTGTTCGCTTGTTAGTTGTTTAAAGCAGAGCTAAGCAACATACCAGCTTTAAGGCAGTGGTCTGTAAATAATCGAGTCTTGACCTAATAATATGATTTATATCATGAGTCTTCACAGTATGGATACAATGAAATGTCCCAACCAAGCAAGTCAGCTTTAATGTATGACTATATCACAATTACTGAAATAAATTCATACCATCATCATCAGAAGTCTCATCAGAGTAGTCACCCCTTGATCTCCTTGACTTTGATGACCCAGCAGAAGGTGAAGGGTCAAGGAACTGTCTTTGCAAGGCCTGGATTCTGTCTCTACTCTCATTGACTGACGACAGATCAGCTCTTCTGTTTTCCTCCCCACTATAGGAACCTTTGCTCTTACTTGGAGATGGCTCCTGTAAAGCAGTTACCTCCCCTTGCAGTTCACGGAGCTTCTGCTGCAACTGATGCCGTTCACGATTTTTCTTCTCTGTTCGATCTTTCTCCTTTCTTTTTCTCTCCAATTCGCTTTTTTGCTTTTCGAGTATTCGAATCTGCTCAAGAAGGCTATCTTCAGCTTCTCCATCCGACTTCTCTCCCATGGCTTCTTGTTTTGTGATTTCACATAAATGCATCAGGTATCTGCATGCTTATCTTCAAGAATATATCTACTGTGGAGAAAAGATAAGAATTCAGATTAACTATTTATATGCATAAGTGCAAATAAAAGGAACAATGAAAAAAAAAACCACTTGCATTGATCATTTAAGTGAGTGAGTTAGTTTAGTTTTACGCCGCACTCAGCAATATTCCAGCTATATGGAGGCGGTCTGTAAATGATCGCGTCTCCACCAGACAATCCAGTGACCAACAGCATGAGCATCGATCTGCGCAACTGGGAACCGATGACATGTGTCAACCAAGTCTGAGAGCCTGACCACCTGATCCCGTTAGTTGCCTCTTATGACAAGCATAGTCGCCTTTTATGGCAAGCATGGGTTGCTGAAGGCCTATTCTACCCCAGGACCTTCCCGGGTCCATTGATCATTTCAATGTAAGTTGGGTGATGGACAGTGGCAAGCAACAATAACACTAGTTTTTATCAATAAACTAGTATTCCAGGTAAGGCCTCAGCGGCCTTGGCAAAGTGCAGTTATAAACTGGATTACAATACAGTGGGTAAGGGTATTCCAGATCACGGCTATTCCGGATCACTACCGCATACATAAACCCCTAGAAACTGTAAATCTTGATGGATTTCTTCACTCAATCTCTCATTTTAAAGCAGGGACATTGCTCCTTAAGGTGATATATTTTGTTTTACTTGATCTGAACCAGAAGTTTACTTGCGCGCCCTGTAACGAGGATACCTATCATCGCGTAATTTGCCCTTGGCACGTCAGGAAAAGGTAACTCATTCGGAATGGCCCGTCTCAAATAAGACTAGAATCAAGTTGCTTCATGTTAACAATCCATTGCATGCATATACTTTTCACCTGTGAAAAGCAACAAAAACTCCTCTACATCTGCCATATTGTTGGTGAAATGAGCAATTTATGGAACCACGTGGTTAAGTCAGTTCCAGATCACCAGAAAATAGGGATCACCTCAAAACTGTCAACCGCCGAAAAATGTTAATTACTGTTGAAATAAAGTTCCGCGATGTTGTTTCGATTACCTTTATTTTAAATATATACTCACTGAAGGGTCTGTCTTAGATGTTCTTTGCTCAAAGTATATACATGAAACGTTTTGGTCTTCATTTCACCAAAACGTTATTTGCGGTACAGAACAGTCTGTCATAAAAATAACCAACTTGACAATGATTTGGGGTTGAAATTTTGGGTTTTTTTCAAGTCATATTATCCTTGTGTTTTATTAACTTGGTGCATTTTAGTGTGGTACGATTCACTACAAGTGCCAAGCAGTCTTGCAGGATCATTCAGGCAAATTTGATCTTGATGTAGGTTGCAGTGTGTTTGCTGAGCCAGCTGGAGAATTTGCTCCAAGTTTCCCCCCTTGGCCTGTTCACCGGCAGGGAAAAGGGCAGGCATGGTTATACCATGTCATTACGTTCTTATCCACAGCACCAGAAAGGGAGCTTTTATGACAACCAAAAAGTGCCCTGTTACTTGTGCCAGAGGTGGAATCAATGAGGCTGGAGTAGACATGAGCTAGTTTGTTTAGACTTACAAAGATGCACACCCATAAAGAGTTCAAATATGCTGGTATTAATAGATTATGCTCGTTAACTTTACAATCACTAACTGATGATGTAATGTTAAAAGTCTTCATATTGACTGAATAAAGCTTTAAAGGTTCTGAAAAAATGGGTTATTTTGTCTCGATAGTTGTACTTTACAAGTTAAAGTCGCATGTAAAAGTCACGACGAAACTATATATCAATATTTACTAAAGAGATCAGTACCATAAACCATGTGTGTATGAACCACAAGAGAATATTTTTCAGCCCACACTGGTACCTTGAATCATGATTCCGGAATATGTTGTTATGAGAAGCAAGCAGATGTTGTTATCAACTGCAGTGTTTGTTAATTATTCGTTTATCAAACATTATGAATATTGTTAACGCATCGCATCTATTCCATTAAACGCCTGATACGGTTTGACGCAGACCCCTGTTGCCCCAAACGAGCATCAATAACCGAACACTGCCTCGTTATGTCATGTGATCCGGAATACCCTGAAATGATTCGGAACTGCCGTAAAGGCGTAATGGAGGATTCTTTTGCGATATCTCTGAAGTCAATCAGGACCGAATAAATTTTATATTTTGGTGTGAGTAACATGAAACATTGCTCTGACAGAAATTGCCCTTAGTCGCTTCAGATATGTTTTTGCGGAGGCGCATGCAGTCGGTGTTTCGTTAGTGATCCGGAACTGCCATACGCACTGTATGAATAACATCAGCTGATAAACATCCTCTCTGTTTAGGCCTGTAAACGATCACGTCACATTGACGAGTCAGCTGGTAATGAAGATTCCTCGTCTTCCAAAATTCTGGTGATACGACGCAAACAACATTACACTTGCCATAAAAGCTCAGATTAAGACTAGACTGGAAAATTCACCTGTCAAATTGATGGACCGCCAAATGTTTGAATCGCCATCTTGAAAGTGTAGTAAAAATTAGGACGGGAATTACCCCGGAAACAACATTGTTGCAATGGGCTATAATATCAGAATCGCATATGACATTTGGCATGACAGATATATCGCTTACGTATTTCTAAACAATTCAATTAAGGCAGATCTATATTGGGCATACAATCTTATGGCGCGATACTTTACAGGTGCATTGGTTTCCCGCTTGCATATCGTGTATAGCGAAATGTAGGACTGAGAAACGGAATCGGAATCATGTGAGAAATTCGTTGAGACATTCATCAAGACGAAGCATTGTGGTTGTTTTAAATCTAAATATAGACAAACAATCAACGTAATAGTGATAGTGAATATTTTTTTAAAGCTAAAGAGACGGAACGTGGTGATAAATGATCACGTGAAAGTTCCTTTCAGCAGCAAAACTGGGAGTAGATTTTTCGGAGCAATCTCAGCGTTAAACGACTGTCTTAGAGCTAAGAGAGCTCCGAAAATCTAGGCCCTGGATATCGGCTCTATACAACTGTTACTATATGTATGCACGTATGTACAGGTAAATAACTCCGACTGGCTACTTATTTAAATAAACTGCTTTAGCCCAAGCAGAGTTTACTTAAATACCTACCGTATTGTTAGTGATTACACGGCTTGCACCATGTGGGCATGCTTGTATAATGTATTGTAAATTATAAATCACGAAATCATTCCTTTTGTCATGCAGCCTTGTGAAGAGTTGTTTTGTCACTCTGAATCTTTGTGCATAAATATAACCCTGAAACAGTTGAGGTGGCATCACTTGCTTCCTTAATTTCAAGTTCATTGGTGTATATCAGTGGAAGACAACTGTCTATTTGATGTTTGTTGAACGATATTAGATCACCGATGTTTAAAAATCTTAAGTTAAATTTCTACCTTGTTTTGATTTTGCCAACCCAAGCTGAAATTCCGATTCATATGCACACAAAAACAGATCCGCAAGTGGTGTCCATGCCATTACCTAATATAGTCCTGAATCAAAATAGGGAACTCACTCTTTTTGACACGTTGTAGACATTTGGTTTTATTAAGCTAATTCCTTTATCAATGATGATCACATGTATATCATAACAGGTATGGAATAGAGGAATAGAATGATCCGGACAAGTTCTCATACACTATTTCGGAGGGGAAAGAAGTAGCAGGTGAGCGTGCGATGACAATACCATGCCCTTGTGTGCCCAGTGTACCTGCTACAGTCCAATTGTGAAATCAGTCATTTCGTGAAATGACTATAAAACGTTCTGTCATTTCTTCGTTTCGTGTCATCTTGTGTAACAACAATCAATATACTTCAATCATTTCACGACTGATTCAGGTCAGTGTGCGAAATAATCACTGCATGGCCCGCTAGCCCGTGGACAGTAAGCCCCCTCAGTCACATATGATATGTGTATCATATAAGTATCTTGTGTCATCTTGTATAACAACAATCAATATATTTCAGTCATTTCATGACTGATTCAGGGCAGTGTGCGAAATAACCACTGGTCCGGTAGCTCGTGGAGTGTAAGCCCCCACAGTCATATGATATGTGATATAAATATGTTGTTTTGAGCAAAGTACGTATTATTTGAAAGACGTGAAAGAATACACTAGGATACACTCAGCAAGGATTTGACAAAGATTTTCACCGAAATGATAGCCTGTTAATAACTGGAGTATAACCAACGAGGTTCAAGTGATTACGGGAAATATGCCTGAGTTGAAATAATGTCCAAAGTGCTGAGCTCGGCGACCGAGGCACTGAACATTATTTTAACGCGGGCATGTTTTCCGTAATCACTCATACCGAGTGGCATTAGGTTATTCTATTTATTACCCACTATGTAATTTGAAAAAAAAATGAAATAAAAACCACCCGGAGACAGGATGAGAGGCCTCAAACAGCCCGTTCGTATTAAACCAGGGAGTCTGTATGTAGATTGTGGATTATCCCTGATTAAACCTAAGCTCTCTAGCGGTATTAACATAACTACGCTATGGCAAATAGTGCCTCGTACAATTGCTTTAAAATACAAGAAAAATATCTCTCGGGAATATTTTGTCAACCTTTGCTAATATGATCTTTCAAATACAGTATCATGGAACTTAATAAGAACCAAAACGTTATTTGATAAAAATGAAAGATACAGCTTTATGGATTACAACTTCTTGTTTGCTCCGCCGAGCAGGGATACTCTATAACAGGGATTGGTCACTCGCTTGCTTTCCTTACCATTTGTACTAATTAACGTGTGCCTCGTCATGCTCCACGGCACACGTCGACTTGGTTTGTTCTCAGCGCAAATCGGCTGCGCTTAGCAGTATTTCAACCAGTTTATTGTCGGAAACTATCGGCATCTCCCGGAGTAATACTCGGTAAATTGGAGTAGGCTCCCCTGAATGTTGTCACAACAAGCTGGTTACACTTCCTGTCGCCGAATGATGCATGTGTGGATTAATGAGAGGACTTGAGAATGTGTTTACACATTGCCTTGTTCAAAGACTCTCTGTTTATGTGACAATTTTGATACAGCGTTCGAAACGATCGCCAGCCCAGAGGCCCAGCGTCGGTTGTTAATGTATCAGGCCAACAGTTTCAGTTATCTGCAGGCCCTTGTGGTCTTCTGTCAATTAGATCTCATTTCTTTTCAACTAGCATCTTGCCCATAATTTGTATTAATGTTCAGGAATTATCCCTGATCCTTCATGTTAGGATAACTTCCAGTTTCACTTCATAGTATTATATATTCAGTGCCGCATAGGAATGTCAGCAGTCTATAACTAATGTAAACTTCTCTGTGCTCCATACACTTCACTAATGGATTTTGTAGGGACTGTGAAACTCTCTACAATGAAGACTATTTTGTTTTTATTGGTTTGATTTCAACAAAATGGCTATGCAGACTTTAAAGACTGCAAGTGGCAGCAAGCCCTGATGGCCAAATGGCAAACTAAAGAACAGCAAACACTGTTATTATATGTATTTGAAATGATCTGTTACACAATTAAAATGTCTCATTATGTTTCAGTGGTTTTCTGTTTGTGTGGAATGCTTAGGCTGCATAAAAATATGTTTCTCAGGCACATTCTTTTCAAAAATGACGAGTAAGACTTTGATTTTTAATTTTTGATAGAAAAAATGTGACAAGGGAGGAACACATTTTTATTTTTTTTTCCTTCAGGAATACAGTTTGGAAAGTTAAGCACATGTTAATGAGTTGTAGATTCAGTCAGTCTCATTCTTACAGACACTCAGTCTATAATGGACAAATGGACGGTCGTGGCAAGAGGGCAGTTAATGAAGATGACCAGATGTCTTCCTGCATGTGCGCAATTGCATGGATACTGACAGAATGTCAACTGACACAGTCACTCCCACCTAAAAAAACAGAAAGTTTAAAACCATCACAAAGCGTTAAAACGTCCTTTGCAGTTTTGTCAAATATCAACAATAGTTTCAGAACTAAAACATTCAAGCATCAAAGGCATCCATGGTAGATTAGAGCAGATCAGATATGTCATACCTCACACTTTCACCAGATAGAATATTCCCCTCAATACTTAGAGGTGTATTTGAAAGAAATGAATTTTGGGACGACTAAACACATTCAAACATTGGCTTGTAGTAATGGGTGATCACATCAGATCAACGATATGTCATATTTTTCACACACATGAAATACTTGTGAATGTATACACCCTTCCAATTATTTTTTTAATTCATAAAATCATCACTATTACTTCCAAACACCTCTCACCAGATGGAACGTTTCCCTAACAGAAATTAAAGGTGTGTGTGAAAGAAGTTTTTTGAGCAATAACTAGAAACACTCAAAAAATGCTGTGTAGTATTTCAATGGCGGATCAGAACAGATCAGCGAGATGACACGTTTTTCACACACCTCAAATACATCCTAACAATATGTTTAGATTATCAAATTATAAATATTACCTGCAAACACCTTTCGGGTCATAGTATATTCCCCTCATAGATATTTAAGGTGCATGTGAAAGAGGTTTTGGAGCAATAACTAGAAACACTCAAAGTTATACTATTTCAATGGCGGATCAGAACAGAACCGCGAGATGGCACATTTTTCAACACCTCAAAAACACCCTACCGATTTTTTTAAATTATAAAATTAGCACTATTACCTCCAAACACCTTTCACTAGATGGTATGTTCCCCTAATGGAAATTAAAGGTGTATGTGAATGAAGTTTTTGAAGCTGAAACAAAAGCACTCAAACAACGCCGTGGAATATTTCAATGGCGGATCGGATCAGATCGGTGAGATGGCACATGTTTCACACACCTCAAGTACATCCTAACAATTTATTTTAGATTATGAAACTGTCACTATTACCTGCAAACACCTTTCGCCTGATGGTAAATTCCCCTCATAAAAATTAAAAGTGTATGTGAAAGACGGTGTTGAGCAATATCTAGACACACTTCAAACAACGGCGTGTAGTATTTCAATGGCGCATCAGATCAGATCGGCGATCTGCCACATTTTTCACACACCCCAATTAAACCCCAACATGTTTTTAAGTCACAAAACTATCACTATTGCTTGCAGACACCTCTCAACTAAAGGTATATTTCCCTGCTAAAACATAAAGGAATGTGTGAAAGAAGCTTTTATTGACGAAACTCAGTCTATCTTCGCTGTGTACCGATAATTGAAGCCAGAGAGTTACAAGATGCCGACTTGAAACTTTACTACAAACATATTTTCTTATACTGACACTAATTACAAATATGTGACTAGAACTGAAGTAACAGAACAGGTGACTTACCTTCTACGTGTAGGTTCCGAGTTGTCACAACACTCAGCGAATGTAATGAACTGTTGAAAATGAACCGAGCTCAATCTTAAATACTAAGCTGCCGCCATATTGTCTCCACTGGTCACGTGACAAAGCGAGACATACGTTCAGCGGTTTTTCGAGGAGTTTCACCTCCCCTCTCTATATAGGCTCCCTGCGCCGAGCGACGTTTCGATGTAGATTCTAACATCATTATCAAGCTAAATGTAAATACAACCAAACAGTGAGAGGCTTATATACATGGTATGTTGTGACAAACAGCGGATTAACATTAACAACGGCACGTAATGCAATGGACATGTGGTACATAATTGGGAGAGGCCAGTATGGAATTAAAACAACAAATAGAATTAGTGATGAAGCCAATAAGAGTCTCTGGATCTGACATTTTCGGAATCGGGATTAGCCTAACGGCGGCCATGTTTGGTTACAAACAATCTGCAAACGATTGTTTTCATTGTTTTGGTAAGGTTATTTATTTTAAAATGACCACTATTTATAGAGCAATTTTATTGCAAAATAATGTCTAATAAAAAGAGTATTCATTTTCCTTAACCTTTATGTTTTCTTTTTTTAAATCTCGGAGTACAGCACTGTCTAATTATCAATGAAACGGAAAAAAGTTGTCACTGAACTTGATTCATGAAAAGTAGTTCAGTCAACCAATTATATTCTTCTCGGCTTAGCTGACCAATCAACACAGAGAATCACTAAATTGCACATTGAGCCAATATCAAAATCTCCTCTGCCGTATGGGCAACGATCACATATCTCCCTCGAGCTATGCAAGTGTACGTTGGGTTGCTGTGTTATGTATACCAAGCCATGCACACTACATACAGACGCGCAGTACACACTAGTACTTGAGTACAAATACACGATATCTTACATTTCAGAGTGATTGCCCTCGTTATCAAACTTTGCTCCGTATGCTGTTTAACGTTCGGCAATATCCACACTGTAAGGCTGCTGTCTGTAATCAACCCAGCCCAGTGATTGACATCATGAGCATCGACCTACACAGTTGGGATGAGATGAAACGTGTCAACCAAGTCAGCAAACATTACCACCTGATCCCGTTAGTCACCTCTTAATTATTACAAGCATGGGTTACTGAAGGCCAATTCAAACCTTCACGGCTCGATAGGGCAAAGCCTCGAGTCCCAACTACCTTCCTAGCTGAACGCAAACTGATATTGAGTGGCTGGGAAATAATGTCACAGCTGGAAGGGTATGTCTGTCCTGCATCCTCGACCACAATATATACTATTATTAGGAAGTGTTTCCCGAACCACATCTCATCTACAGTTAATGCTTTAAGCTGTATATCACAAAACGTCGAGGCTCATTAAGATCTGGGTTGCGGCAATGACATTCTTAAAACATTTGAACTATACAGGGCGATACAATATTATAACAGGTTATAGACTTCCAACAACTGAAGGTATGGGGTACACATATTCCAGTGCTTGTTCTTTTATGAACACTGGTGGTGTGTGTGTGCTGCTCTTAAATGGATAACTAATGAACCAAACCGATTTCAAAAATAGGTGATTCTTGCATTATAAAACTGGCCACATGTCTCTCTAAAAGGGCACCCACAATAAATATTTCATTGCAATAATTCCTAATAATAGGAAAAGAAAACCGCCCCTCAAGTCATTCAAATTCCATTTATTTCAGGTTCTGGCCTAAATGTTCATATTATCAGTGTTCTACCTTGGCACTCTTCTGCTGTCTTGCAGTGTGAACAGTTCCAGCAGGTGAAGTGTCATTTCAGAAGCTGGTTGGTTAACGCCACACTCAGCACTATACCAGCCATACGACGACGGTCTGTAAATAATCAAGTCTGGAGAAGACAATCCAGTGATCAACATCATGAGCATCGATCTACGTAATTGGTATATGACGACATGCATCCACCCAGTCAGCAAGTCTGGCCACTAACATCCTGTTAGTTGCGTTTCACAGCTATATATGATGAGGCCGAGATGTCGAACTAACAAATGAGTTAGAGTTCAAACGAGATGCATCACTGCCGTAAATAGAAGCAGTCATGAACACAATTACATCTCTCAAAGTGCGACAGCAGAGTAAGTCTGTGCGTCCCCTTTAGGTACACCTGTACTGACGATGAGACAAGAACATGTGTTATGTTTCCATGGAATGGAGTCATATATGTCTCCATGAGCCACGTGACTGATGTTGGCATCTACAATGAATTCTCATCCCGTTTCTTCACTTGCGTGTTGGTGTTTTCATAATTACTGTTCCCAGGTTGTACGTCATTGCAGTATGTGTGAGTTCCGGCAATGACGTCATAGACAGATGATTCGCCCCGAGTTTCCAGTGATATGTATTGTTTCTCAAGTTCAGCTTGTGTTTGGGCTTTTTGTCCTCGGAGTCTGAAAGACACATGACGAAAAAGGTTAGTCACATCCCTTGTCTCATATCCGTGTTCAGGGAGTAAGAATTTTAATACTGTAAAAGTAAAAGTATTAAGTAAACCCAGGATGCATGCATGTAATGTACCTAGGTGTATGCATGTAAACAATCTCTGGTGATGTGAATGCTGACATTTAAACTGTACAGTAATCTTAGATGTTTTTTGGATGTAAGAAAAAAAAGCCATCCAGGATAGACACAAAGTTAAATTAATTTTACCTTATAATAACTGTTGTTGTCACAACTGAGTACACGAGAAAAAGCGCCATCAGACAACAGACGACGATGAAGCGAACGTCTGAAACAGGAATTTAGTTTACTATTTCGTATATGTTCTGTAAGTGAAGACTGAAGAGTGCACGTTTGTTATGTATGTATGTAAGTTAAATGTGAAAAACATTTTCCGTGACAAAAACGACGCACGTGTTGGAAATAGTCTTACCTGTTGTATTGCCTGTATTATCAGCTTTGGCTGGATTCGCAGGGCCTGTTGGGGTAAAACAAACTGACAGCAACACCCTTGTAAGAGTTCTAACTTCCTTTATGTTCAACCCTGAGATAAACTTATCTGTACAAGCGTTTAATTATTAAACTGATACGTGATTATTCATCATGAGACACATGAAGCACTAGATGAGATGCCTAAATGTTCGAATTTAGTGTTATTGTGATTAAAAAGTCTTTAGATGTAGATTGCAACAAAACACACCACAGCACTTAAGAACACAAATATTCTAGCTAGTAACATGTGTCCTTAATACCAGAATTATGTCAAACTGATAATACACACGTGAATTTCTCATTGACTATTTCCTAATGAAAGCGCTTAAGTGTTTGCATCTCGGATTAAGTCGATAATTATATACTACACAATATGAATTCTCATTAACAGGGCATTCAGATATGAACACTGGCTCAGATAGCAGCCGGCAATTTGACAGTGATTTTTTGTTTACAAGTATCATTGTATATATTACCGTGACAATCGCATTGACATTGCTCTGATGTTCCTGATGCTGTTGATGTTATTGTTGTTGTTGTCGTTGTTGCTGTTTTCTGGTAGCCAGTTCCACATTTACCTGTGACTTTGTCACACACCTCACACTGGTTCAGACAGCTGCAGACTCCGGAACAGTTCAGACCGTATGTGTAATCTCCACATTCTGAAATCAAACAGGTTTCAACAGGAGGAAATTTCTGTGAGCAAAAATGCCTTCAAAAGCTAAGTCAGTGTAACTCACTGACGAACTGTAGTTAATCAACAATCGGGACACGAAGTCATACTTTGCCCACAGTATACTATTTCCAAAGTATTTAGAAAGTAATGTGTAAAGGTAGTTAAGATACGTCAATGTTTGTCATACAGTTTTAAGAGTTTGGGTAACACCGCTAACCTTTCTGACAGAGTGGTGGGACGTATCCTGGCAAACATCCCCTTTCACAGTGGCCAGTTAACTGGTCACATTCAGGCCCATCCTTGCAGTGACCACAGGTGGCTGAACAGTTTACACCGAACTTCCCCGGGACACATGCTGTTGGAATAATGTTGAAAGAAAACATACAACAAAATAACCCTTGTTTAGATATTTACCTAAAAACTATATCACTAGCTCATCTGATGTTCTCACAGATTTTGGACATACATACATACATACATACATACATACATACATACATACATACATACATACATACATACATACATACATACATACATACATACATACATACATACATACATACATACATACATAATTGATAGACTGAAATATACTGAAAGAGAACTGTTGAAGATAATGTTTGCTCACTTGTGGACCTCTATCCACTTATTCCTGATGCCAGTTTACAATGCTCATTTGTTATTGCCCAGGTATGAGTAAGTGATTCAGAAATGTCTCGTGACATTTATCATGTCTGCTGTTTGTATGCCCTGTACCGCGCCGTCACTGAGGCAGTCCTGTCTCATTCAGTGACGGTACTATTGGAATCTAGATGATGTAACACAAATATCACTGAAGAGCGGTTTGAACATGCATACGGTCATGTCAGCTTTCGTTTTAGGAGATTGTTTTTTAAATACAGTTGGTCGTTGTACGACCAGACCAGAAGTTCTTGAATGAAATTATTTGAATATTCTTCGAGGTGTTAGTGAGAGTCATAGTAACATTATTTTTATATTCTGTTTGACGTTTATACAGTTTTGCCTTAATTTCATTAAGCCACAAATAATATATATGATATAAGGGACGAACCGTTTTGTTGTCTATAGACAATATTAGAGATACTTTACTTTCGATAGGTGTAAGGAAACCTTCATATACAGTTACCCTTCCGATATAGAGCCATATGCTGTGGGGAGCCTGTCGAATGAATGCAAATACATTTTTCCCGTGGCAGACCCTCAAAGAAGGCAAACTTAATCAAACAGCTGAAAATTAGGATTAGGTATAATTAGGTATAAAGAAATCGCTGTATGTGTCTAATACCTCCTTTAAAACTATCAACTTGTGAATTCTTGCTAAGGGGAGGTAACTATACACACCGTGAGTCTCGCCCAAATGATCAGACTTGACCGTTAGGCTCTCTTCTCCAACATAACTTGTATCACCTTTAGAAGACGTCCCTCATGCGACGAGAGTGCTGTTTTTAACTTTACCTGCGCTTGTGAAACAACTTATGACCACATAAATCCAGAATAAATGCACAAGCACTCGATTTCAAGATGACAACTTTCTCTGTTTTTCTGGATAGCAAACTGAAGTGATCCTCCTTGAACATTGTCTACCAATTGGGAATTCCTAAGTCCAGGGCTCCTAACAATACCTGAACTGATCACAAATGGCTGTAAGCAGCACAAAGAGTATACTTTCATTCCACAATTATTTACCAGGTAGTACTGGTAAACACATATAGGATGATCCACGACCTGACAAATGACCCCAATTTCCATACTTTGAACGCCCCACCGAACCATCCACTTGAAACAAGAGGGAGACAGGTTGTCTGATAAATATCGAGAAGTTCATTTTCCCCGTGCGTTTCACGCATGAATTGTTACAGCACATTCGATTTTGGAACAGGTACAATCCCAACGAATTGAATCAACACAATATACTGAGCAAATATGTTTAGGACCACCGATCCATTTCACGAAGCAAATGACATTCATAACCTGATACGCCATACCATTCACCTAATAAAGGAGCAAGCAGAGCGCTCATATAATAAGAGATATGGTGGTGGCCTTATCCACAGGTACCTCCCTTGCTTTCGTCCCAGGACATGGCCGTTAATTAATCGCAAATGGAAGCGTAACTGACTTCATTGTCAATTACACGAGGATTTCTGCATTCAAAGAGTGACTGAGAATGGCTAAGAACCGTAATACTATAATGTCTTGTGTTGTCAGAGTGTGCTGTAATTTATATATATATATAACACGCCGTAAAGAGTTGCAAGTAAGACTACAAGAATTAGCCTCGTCTAAAATCGTTTTTGAGGTCATGCAATCCGCACGGCGAGTCACATGTACAGCATATTTGAGAAAACTTGGCTTTAAAAGATTCCTTACTTGGCGAAACCATGCACCTACGTTAATTGGTCACTCCTGGGAGAATAACGATACTTTCTAAAACTATCCTTTGTTGCTGAGGTTTCATCCTGCTGCAACCGATATACCTTCCACATAAGTATCAGCATGGCATTTTAAAAGAAATCTTGCAACAAAATCTGTCGTCTTGCATTTGGCTTACACCCTTCGACAAATATCAACACAATGTACCAAAGTCAGTGCACATTTGGATTGCCTGAACCTCACCCTATTTACCTCCGGTACGCTAAACAAAAACAATAGTTATTGTCCTACATCAGAATTAAACAGATTTAATAAAAAAACATCAATACCTCTCGCACTATTTGTAGCGATCTGAGTAGGGAGTTCTGGCTTAATTATGACGAGGAGGGCTAAACAAACATACAGGTATTTCTTAAAATCACACAATTTCAAAAACGTGTGTTAGTCTAAGAACTCATAATTTGTAATCCCGGAGTCTGGGCTAAACAAACATACAGGTATTTCTTAAAATCACACAATTTCAAAAACGTGTGTTAGTCTAAGAACTCATAATTTGTAATCCCGGAGTCTTTCACCGATGACAATACAATTTGCATTTCCATCGAAATTATAGCTGCTGCGTTAACATAACCCATTGGGTATTTGGTACATCGGTAAAAAGACATTTTCACCTTTACAGTAGGGGGATCGGTAGCCAGGTTGACATCCCTGTGTGCAGGTTCCGTTATCCTTTTCACAGTCGGTCAAACCGAGGCACTGACCACAGGCAGAAGAACAGTTGACACCATAGAAATGCTGGTCACAGTCTGTAAGGATTGAAAAAAATTGCCAGACTGTAAGAAAAGTATCACGTGTAATGTATGTGTGATTTTACTTGCCCAGTTATTGTAACCATGCGTATTTCTTCTTACTGAACACAGAGACTAAAGGGGCTTGGAGTTAAAACATTTTGGTGACACAATACGTGTACACTTTAAGAGCATATTATAGATAATATAGAGTGAGGTGTAAGATACCTTGCTGACATCCTGGTCCTTGTTTCCCAGCAGCACATCCACTCCTACAGTAGCCAGTCTCCTTGTCACATACTTCAGATGTATCTAGACACTGACACCGCTTGCTACAGTCAGAGCCAAACCAACCATCACTGCAAACTACAAGTATAATAACATATCTTGTTCTTACATGACATCAACTATGAAATCTACACTTATAAATACAGGTTAACATATGGGAGACTGACCCATTTAACGCTGTCAAAGAAAGTGTGATGGCCGCTATAAGTGGTAGCAAAGACAGTGCTGTTGTCATTTGAGGTAGAGAGTGGTTCTGTTCGCACAGCAATGATTATGCAGTTCGAAAACTCAAGGTCTTCCTTTCAGACTTCGTTGATACCATAAGAACATACTGATGACGTGAATCTGTTCTCGGATATAAAAAAATCCTATCCCAATAGTACTAACAGTAATATCAATGAACTGAGACAAAACCTCACGCAGAGTAAACGCAGAGTAAACACACAGTAAAAGATGTCAACAAGTCAAAGTATTTATAAGAGAAACAGCCTGATGTAATTTGACACATGAGTTGTATAACACATATATAAGTGCGTAAACAAATAAATCCGAAAGGTCTGTTCATACAAACCGTAAATTATTTTATCCAAAGATATGAAACAGTGAAAACTATATTTAAATGTTCGGTTGGTTAGAGAAGAGGGAAGGGAACGTTAAACACTGACAGACTACATGAAGAAAAGCTAGCTCTGACTGGGTTTGGTATTGCGGCTGCTTCGTTCGAGGGAGGTAAACCCAAGAAAAAATATTGCACTTTTGATTTGCGATTATACGCTTATAATTCTGTTTATTTCGGATTGTTTTTCTGAATCAGCAATTCATTTCATATATTATGAATTAGTGATAACCGTGTTTTAATTATATTTGATTTTTAGGCTGCGTGTGACCTTTGAGAGAATATTATAGATGATATGGAGTGAGGTGTAAGATACCTTGCTGACATCCTGGTCCTTGTTTCCCAGCTGGACATCCACTCGTACAGTAGCCAGTCTCCTTGTCACATACTTCAGATGTATTTAGACACTGACACTGCTGGCTACAGTCAGAGCCAAACCATCCATCACTGCAAACTAAAAGGACATCAGTTTGAGTATGTTTGTAATATACTTTTTATTGTCAAAATTAACAATGGATATCAGAATGTAGGAAAGAGGTCACATGAATAAAAGTCACACTGACAATCAGTTGCTTAGTATATTATTTTGATTATGACTCGCAAATAAACTTATTAAAAAATAGGGGATCTTCATTTTTTGCTTGTTTACGATTAAAAATATCAATGTTGATATGATAATACTGAATGTTTTGAGAGTGCATCACCATTTGCACTTCCTTACGACCATAGTTATTTGGAATGTAGTCGCTTTGGAAAGATGGTTGGTGTATGGCATGTAATTTGCCTGTATACGATTTTCATTTTAAAGCAAACGACTAGAAACATTCTTGACATTTTTGAAAAAAAAGCGTCAAGATCAAGAATGGGACCCCATGCTAATAGAAGGAAATGGTGGTGCGTTCATAAGATGCCTGTCCTTGAAACGTTTTGTTCAAGTTCATTATCCCCTACTTTTTTTAAAGAGTATACAGTAGTTACTGGTGGCTCTCAAATGTTCTAAAATCCCCATGACCACAATTAGTTATAATCATTTTCTGTGATTATTGTTTGTTTGTTAACTACAAGTAAACCGTATTTTCTTATTAATAAGATAACTTCTTGAATTTAATCAAATTAGTTGACAACGAATTACACGTCATCATATTCCTCAAAAATGAAGATGCAAACTGCTTTGTTTTCCAAAACTGAACGTAAGGATGACCGTTCTTCTGGTGACGTACACTTTGCCATAGTATCGATGAAAATGCTATGAAAAACTTCTAACCCCCCGTCTTCGGATTTTTCTATAGTAAATGCAGTGAATGCCGCCATGCGGCAGTGGTTGCCTGGGTCAGTGTCGGAGCGTTAGCGCAGGCGCATCAGACCCAGGGAACCAGGCTGATTGTTTGACTACTCTTTATCGCTTCTTGGTTGAACATGTCTCACTGAAACCCAGACGTGGTGGATTCCATGTTTTGAGCAAAGGTCGTCGAACATTGCCTTTTCCCCGCTTTTGGTATGAACACAAAGTCAGGAGTTTCGAGAATATAACCTCGTTGTTTGTAAATTATGATTTACAGTCTTGAATGTCTACAACCTTACACACCTAAAATGTTTAAATTTTAAATTTACAGCAAGAGCTTCCTTTGACCAAAATCACCGGCCGGATGTGCAGTTTTCATTGAGCTGTCTGCAGACTAGTAATTACTATTGTTACTTTGTGCAGGTTGTGCCACATGAAACCATAGATACATTGTAAATACGTTGTCACCTGTTGGCGGCATCGTACGTATTGTACTGCAAAAATACAAAGTTCAAAATTCCTTTCCACAAGATGTTATTCTCTAATGTTTGTTTTCAGAATATGATCGATGTACTAAGAATTCGGAAGCTGTACATGCATCCGTTGTGTGAATAGTAACGTTGTGGGTGTGATTTCATGTTCACACTATTGAAGAAAATGCCATCACTAATATCTACAGCTTCAGAAAGCATTCTAAAATGAAAATTACACCTATAAATATATTACATCATAAATCTTGTTTATGCTAATTGTTCACCTACCATTCATTTCTAACTAATAATCACTACCACATAATGATAGTGTAAATTATCTGTTATACAAATACCTCTTCATAAGTATTGATACATATACACATTAAGGTACTAAGGTTGTCATTCTGTACGGCATGGTTAGAGGGCAGTCTTTCAAAATGTCGGATATATTATCGCACTTTTCTGAACAACAAGAGTAGTGTTTTCGCTGATTAGGTTATATTCTCTCACTATATTACCAGCATTGTGTCAACTATATCATGAGCAACAAACGATCTCTCGATGTCGGATCAAACTTACCAAAAACCTGAACCTCGCATAATGCCAGATATGTCCCGGATATGGTTATGGTAACATTGTTTCCCCTCATGGCGGGTTGGCACGTGATGTTGAGAGGGTTTGGCACAGATCCACTTGTCCAGTCAGTTCTAGCTCCACTCGCAGGGTTACAAGGAGCGCCATTCACAAGCACTTGCAGGCCTTGGTTGCGGTCGAAATCTTAAAACCATTAAAATGAAATTGAAAATAAAATGAAAACTGAATGAAAGTCGTCGCATATTCTTATCCAAGTAAAGTAGAGGATCGTGGAATAAACATGTTAACGTTAATACTAATACCAACAAAGAATAGTGCTTCCAAACATTCTATTCAAGAACGTTTATTTCTCTAAGGCCTGTAGTTAAGACCAGAAACATCCAGTAGCTTGCACGTGCCACACGCAGTAGGTCCTTTCACATGGGATACGATAGCAGCAATATAATCTTCATGCTCGACATCCACGCTGGTTGCCCCTCTTACAAATACCATAAACATAAAATAACCCCGGGATCCGACAGCTGCACTGGAGTAATAACGTTGATGCTGATCACGTGACATGTTTTCGGATCCTCGAAAGACCCAGACGTGGGCTATGGAGTGGCTCGGTGAAGGTAGGGGTGACTATTGAAGGGGAGACAATTATTGCAATAGCGTTACAACGTCTGTTACAACATACTAATGCAATACCTATTGTGACCAACTATTGCAAAAAAAAAATGCTATTACAATACTTTTTCTCCTTGAATTGTCTCATTTGGAGTCATTTTCCAAAATGAGGATATAGTTTATATGGTATAAAAACAAGTTGAAATAGTTTCAGTCATCTTTAAAAACTGACAAGAAACTTGAAACCCTGATCAAATAAACAGTTGAAATATAAACTCAGTTAAGCTGCAAGTCTCCACCCAAACAACAACATAAGTATATAATAAGAAAAAATAACTACGACCTGAAATCAGTTACTAAACCATTGATAGTCACACATAATATTGATGCATCGACAGTATTTCATTTCTACCAGTGATACCAACAAATTGCTACCGGAGACTCTACAGACGCAACCTATCGATAGTTGCAGCCCCAGATCGATAGTTGCAGCCCCAGATAAAGGTGTTTGTTGGACCGAGCAATTTCACTGCACTTTGTCCGTAGTAGGTTCACCGGACCATACTACTACGTAGTATTTTTTGTTTTCCCGTTTACAGATGACGCGTTGTCTTTCAGAGCGATATATGTTTACCTTCCACATATCGTCAATTTGCAACGACCATGTCAGCTAAACAACCGATCGCATGTGATAAAACAAGCCACATGATTGGACAGACACTCTGAAGACGACACCAAGAGACACACGCGCGACATGCCTCGCCGTGTGAAGAGTGAGTGAGTGAGTTTACTTTTACGCCGCTTTCAGCAATATTCGAGCTATATGGCGGCGGTCTGTAAATAATCGAGTCTGGACCAGACAATCCAGTGATCAACAACATGAGCATCGATCTGCGCAATTGGGAACCGATGACATGTGTCAACCAAGTCAGCGAGCCTGACCACCCGATCCCGTTAGTCGCCTCTTACGACAAGCATAGTCGCCGAGTGAAGACTAGTTTTACAAATTGTATAGGCATTACGGTCGACTGATATAAAAACGTCATCGTTGGTGGTAATACTTTCATACATTCAAACAACCAGCTGCTTGTACTGTATTCCTAGTTTGGGCTTTATGCAGCTTTTAGCAATATTTAAGCAATGTTAAAGCTGGGGACACAAAAAATGGGCTTCATCGTCGTGCACATGTTGGAAATCGAACCTGGACCTTAGGCGTGAGGAGTCAATGCTTTAACCACTAGACTGCCCCATCGGCTCTTTTTGATTACTATCAAATATAGTAGAACTTTGTGAAACAAGACGATTTAACGCATACTGGACAAAGATAGATATATGTAAATTTTGAAATTCTGACTAATAGTCTATTTGTTCATTGACACACTGTTAAAATATCAATCCTAAAGATACCAATACCCCTAACTTATTTGTCCCACTATATGTTACTTGTCCATTTCTCCTGTTTCAGTAGAGCTACATGTGATAAGATCTCTCGTTACCGGAACAAATGTGCTTGTCAGTGTTACATTCATGTGAACGATATACTAGTAAACTATTCTTCAATGTCACAAG
Organism: Haliotis asinina; assembly: GCF_037392515.1. Classification (NCBI taxonomy): domain Eukaryota; kingdom Metazoa; phylum Mollusca; class Gastropoda; order Lepetellida; family Haliotidae; genus Haliotis; species Haliotis asinina. The sequence continues at coordinate 33,220,879 of NC_090292.1, read as the reverse complement.
TTATTCCATCTTCGATATCTCCAGGGTATACGTTCCGATAACTCCCCACTATACCCTGGATGCATCTAGGGCCCTTCAAGATGAATTTTTTACCTCCCTTGGCTGGCTTTTCACCCAATCAGGTGTCTACGCTGTGAAGTTGAGCGACCAACACACTTTCGCTTTTTAAACTATCTAACCGATTAAACTTGGCAGTACAAATGATGCAAAGGTACTCTCAAGGAGGTAGGAGGAGTTTGTGCATTTATTTTTTTCAATTTTCGTACTTGTCAATTTGTCTCCTTGATTTCCCCAAAATGTGAGTCACACTGCGAACAAACATTCGCAGTCGCAAGTGCTCTCTTCAGTGACTCTTGCAAGCGCGGTTGTAACGGCAGCTTAGCTGATTGGCTACTGTGAGAATGCGGAGCCAGGCAAATTTTCTGGCCCAGCCGTAGATGCAACCAACATATAGCGGAGACATATCTGAACGTATACCCAGGAGACATCGAGGATGAAGTTATTTTTATTATGCACATATTAAATTGAGATATTTAATCTGCAAACGTTTTGACTCACAGCCGTTTCGCAGGTAGATTCTGATCCTGCTGATGTTGAACATCTGATGATCATCAAAGAGAACCTGCCAGCTGGCAGCACTACCAGCTGCGTTATCTGTGTGAGAACAGCTCCCTTGACTGAAGTCTGTGTCAGTATTCCCATCTATAGCATACGCAGCACAGAATGGACGGCCGCTTTCACTGTAACTGCTACTCTGTCTTGTCGCCTTTTGAAACGCAATGTTTTCTGTAATTAAATGAACAGACACGTACCAGAGATACAATTGTGTGTCACTAAAGCTAGTTTTAGTTCAGTTTGACTATAGTAGCCAGAAGGCTAGAGCTTGATTACATTCATCATCAGTGTCAATTAAAACGTGTTTTAGACGAAGCTCCAAACAACCAATACTGCCAGGAAGAAGCGAACAAATGGACGGGTGTTCAGGTTCGGTGGCTTGGCAGATAGTTCTCCATTACATCAGTCACGTTACAAGTCACATGGCGGATCGTGGAGGTGATGACATTATAAGTGTCAAACTGAAAAATAACTCCTTGTATTGTTAAGAAGACATAATCTTTACAACAACAGCTCATAATGCGTCCTACGGCCTTGACAAAGATACAAAAGTTTTAAATAAATGCTCAATAGAGTAACACCCGTCAGGTAAACAGTGATTACATTATGGGCGTCAAAGTGAAAAATAACTTCTTGTATTGTTACAAATCTTTCCAACAACAGCTCACAATGCGTCCTATAGACTTGAAAAAAATTTAACAGTTATAAATAAATGTACAAATTCGACCAAAGACATCGCCTTAACGTTATCTGTACGATTTTTTTCACAAACACACTATGTTTAGTATGGCCCAACATTCATGAGGGGCGGAATTCAAACATGATAAAGTACACGTGTATTTAGTATAAAAAAAATCTAAAAATTACCACACATGTGAATGGTACGTCTGTATCCGTATTTGTCTTACCCATTTGGCAAAAGCTTCCGAACCATGGTGGTTTACAAACTGTGCCCACTGAAGGTTTTGAACATGGAGTGTTGGGGAAATCTGAACAGCCATTAGAGCAGTGACATGGCTCTGCAACACAAATAGATGTCACTCAACACAAACTACAACACTATATCAATTACACCAGGAGCGGCATACACTATTGAACATGACATATATCACGTGTTGTGTAAGAAAGAAATATGGAAGAGCACCTCTTGTTGTGCAAAGGGAACGTTGAACCACAACCGGATGTTAATCGTATATTTGCCCTTTCCACCTACATGTACACATCTGTTTGATCTACATATGTGAGAATGATGACGAAATATCTGACAACTTCTCAGAAGTGACTCAAAGATGTGAATTCTTAATTATCTTAACAGAAATCCTATATTTCAAAAACTAGAAAATAATGTCAATTTGAAATGCGTTTTAGTAGTATTTATGTAAGAGTAGAAGAAGATATAGCGGGTAGTAGATGGTTACTACGGTCAGGGCGAGTGATGAAGGTTTGAATGGTGAGAGGAAAGAGTGTGGAGGGGTTTAGGTGTACACGACTTGGAGCAGTGTGGGTGATGAGGGATTCTGTGGTGTGAGAAGTGGGGTCGACGAAAAGTAGAGATTTGGTTAGCATCATGAGGGACACAATGCACCAAAACACAAACTACAAAACGCAGAATTGTTTTCCATGATTTCAATGACGACAGCACATTGAGACTACTACCCAGAAACCTTTCCCGCAGGCGATGCAACATAGAACACGCATGTGAGGAACATTTGTGTCAGTTTTACAACTGTGTTTACGTTTTCAACTTAGTATGTGCATTTGCCGAGTCCTACTAATCTACACGAAAACATGATGTACAGACTGAAACATTCTAAGCTGGGCTACTCATAGTCTACTTATCAACATGCACATATTTTCACAATCTAAACATTTGAACAAAGTTTATTAGACGATCATTGTTTGAAATTATTCAAGAAACCTTTCAATATTAATACAAAGTTTCCTCTGTGACTTGCTAGGTAGATCTTATTTGAGGCACTGACGTGGGTATTGGGGAGATGGCAGTTTTCAAGGGGCAGTAGTTAAATGTTTTTGTTATTTCGGGTCTGTCTGTATTATTACCTTTCTTCTTACCAAACACCTGCACCTCACAAAGTGCTAGATACTGTCCCTCCATTACAACTGTTACAGTGTCGCCCTCGATAGGTTGTGTACAGCTGAGTGTCATGGGGTTACTTATCAGATGAGTTTCAGAATCTCTGATGTCTGTCACAGATAGCTTTCTACACGTTCTGTTGTTGACCAGCACTTCCATTGCTTGATCGTGGTCAATGGCTGAAACAGAACATGTGCTTAATACATATTGAATAATCAACATATATGGGGCGTTTACCAGAGAAACGACTAATGTTATGTTGTTTTACAGAGTGGACTCTTTACTGAAGGAAATTTATTGTCAAGTCTGTAATGATAAGTTCGTAAATTCACGTCACACCTTTCAAGTCCTTAGTTTCGGTGGTGCGCTGTTAGGCAGAGAGTGTTTATGGTGCTACACTTTATTTTGTTTTCATAAAGAGGCAAGAAAACATGACTTACTGTCTTGACGTAGATATATTGTTATCCGACTGATTACGAACGTCCCCCCTAGAAAAACATGCCAGCTTGCATGCCCACCGTCTAGTTCATCGGTAACTGAACAACTTCCATGATTAAACTTTGTGTTGACATTCCCGTCAACAGCTCTACCGGCATCATAGCGCACACCCCCGTCTGAATATGTGCTGCTCTGACTTGCCCTTTTAGCACGTGCTATGTTATCTGTTGGCACAACGATACAATGTTATAATAATAATGGTGTAAACAATTTTATACAAGCGTGTTCCTTGTATGTAGGTGATGTCTGTGAAGGTATGCTTCATACACAATGGAAAGTAAGACATGTTTCCTCCTTAAGTATGAGGTGAGGGTAACGTGGGGTTCTGCCTACACAATACAACCTCATGAGCGATGGTGAAACTGGTTAAAACATTCGCTCGTCACGTCGATTCGATTCCTCACATGGGTACAATGTGTGAAACCCATTCTGGAATATTGCTAAAAGTGGCGCAAAACCTTACACACTCACACAAAATGTCAATTGTTAGTTCTGGGAATGATATTGAACTATAACGAAGATCATAGTTTCACCTGTTGCTGCTGGGTGAAAATAATTACAATAGACGTATTACTGATACACCTGCTATTATATGTACAACTCGACAAATGGAAAGTTTAGTGCTTATAAAGTAACGAAAACCTGATACCAGAGGAAAAGAACAAAAAAAAGATCGGAAGTGACCTGATGGCATTTGACTGGCTAACAATTGAATGTTTACGGCATTGCAGATAACATGAACAATGGACTTGCATATGGACTGTCTCTTCTGATTGCATAATAATGCAATTATGAAGGTGCTGACATCACCGAAACCCAAAAATTTCAACTAAAAGATGATCACTACATTTACTGTCGTGACCGTGACTTTGGGACTACAAAAATGTTCTGATATCAAATACTTCCACCAAGCATGGCGTGAATCTCATTAAAACGTAACTGTAAATGAATGAATGAATGCTGGGTGTTTATGTGTATCACTTTTACTGCTGAGAACGTGACAGTCAAGAACTTACGCATCTGACAATACGTTCCGGACCAGTCTGTCTGACAATCTGGAGAAGGCACTGAACACACGTCGGGAGGAGGAGTACATCCGTTCCTGTAGTGACAACTTGATCCTGGTCCTCATGTAACAGATAAGTAACTTACATGTATTGACAGAGCAGATTGTGACGTGGAATCCATAATGTAAAAACAGAGTATATTGTGAAATCAAATGCGTAGTTCACAGATCTACATTCGAAAAAAGTTGGCTATTTTCCTTTCAAGGTGATAAGACACAGTTAATTTGGACACCGCTGACAACAGGTGCATGCATATGTTGTCAGGGACCCGTTTTAACTCGGAATATCAACGTAATGAGGAAACTAAACTACACATTCTTACCTTGTGCAGCTGGAACCACCACGACCTGGATGATGACCAGCATACAGAACACAGATCTCATCGCACTCAGGTCAGGTACTGAAATAAATCGATTTATGGAACTGCAATGAACATTTAAAAAAATAACAGAGATTAAAGTAAAACATCAAATGTTACAAACCGATTTCATAAATGGTGCCTTGATGCGCCATACCTAAAGAATATGTCAAGGGAAGGTTTAGTTAAATTTCATTCACTATGACTATAACGAAGTTGATATCAAAATGTAAATAGCATTTCTTTCGCAATTTTGATCAAGTGAGCTTCTAACGCGTGCACCAACTGATATTGAGTGATACAGAAAGCGTTGCGTGATCTTATTCAAGTCATATTTTATTTGAACCCACTATCAGAAAACAAATTGTTTTCTTCATAACAGACATCACGAATAACTAACGTCAGTTATGCCTACCGTTGGGCGGTGGCCTAACGGTTCAAGCTCCATTGAGTTAAACCCACGCTGTCAGAGTCAGTCACCTAATTGCTATCAACAAACTGCCATCAAACCCACTCTGCCACTACGGATCCACCTTGGCTGGGTGGGATTGAATGTCCAAAAGCAGGTCTACGAGATGTGTGTATTTCTCGGTTTTGTCAGAGTGGTAAGCTCAAAAGCACTATCAACCAAGTCAGTACCGAGCAGTACCAAACGGACAGGGAGGCTACCATTTATGTGATGGAATGCAATGGCCGTTTAAAACGTGTATGTGTGCACATCAAATCCCTAACTTTGTAATCCACTGTCAAATACAACGCCAACGTGATCCGTGACACATTACTGTACACTGACCCTGATGAGAGATGGCACATGTATCGGTTGAATGACCTCCACTATCATTAGATTGTGTTTGTCATTGTGTCAGTATCACACTGTATTTTCATGTAAGTCGGTAAGCAAACTGTCCCTTCAAACACCGACTTGTACATAATATTGTGTAGAGAGCTACATGTATGCCATTGTTATACCAGATGTTATATTATCAAGCGAAATGTAGGATAATGACGGTGATATTTAATTTGACAAAATGGACTAAATTTCAGTTATATCACCGGCGTGATACCTCAGTGTCAGCGTGACCTGAACCAGGTCTGAGACCACCTTTGTTACACCTGAGATTGGGGCTGAGGAGTACTAGAAAGGCAGAAACTTACCTATTGAGGAGTCTTCCTTTGAATGACACCAGGCCAGCTTGTTTTCAACAAGGAAGTAAATTACTATCTTATCAGGAGATAAGGTCAATGTGAACGGCACATAACTAATACAACGTGCTGTCACTCTGCAATGATTGTCTGAAAAGGTGGCCACACGGCTCATGTAAAATCATAATATTTCTGAATTTTATTCCATGGGCGGCTGTCAAGTGACCTCTTTCATCAACCTCTTTCATACAACACATGCTAACATATCTCCTGTAGTCAGCACATGTTCGCGTAAACGTAGAAACATGCGTTTTTCACTCAGAAAAATAATAAAACCAGGCAAAAAATATATTGAGTGCATGGTTTACACGCACAGATTCTACTTTACTTAATTTTTAAAAGTGTTTAAACACAGAAATTAAAACAAAACTGTTAGCTATTATTAAAAAAATCAACGCTTGGAAATTCACATTGTTAAACGTAAAACGTTGACCTGCTGACAGATGACGCTTTGAAAAGGGGGCTATGACTGGGTAACACATTCTTTGAACTTTATCGTCTGCAATTACAAGTGAAGTGACACCACATAAAACAACAGGTGAAAAACTCCTGTCGAAGCATGAGGCGTATGGAAACGGTCACGCATGCATTGTTTGAAGTGTTTCAATCAACGGGTATTAATTTCAGCAAGGCAGTTGGACTTGTGTCTGAATGAGTTTTTGTTTATAGTGATACTGGGAGTATTTCAGAGATACAGATTTATTAATATCGCAGGTAAATTGTTAAACACCTGACAGTGAAGGACCGTAAGGGCTTACGTATTACACGAATTAAAAGAATCTTCTTGATTGACAAATGTAGGTTTGAACAATTCTGAATATGCTTTGATTGTCGCAAATATCATAGACATAGAAAGACTCTCTATTTCTCTGCAAATATGCACAAAAATGTTTATTATTACATGTTTATGTAATTTACAAGCATGAAGCTATCTATTACAACACCACATGGGAGCTGTTGGTTGATAGGCCAACCTTGTCGTTTATAGGCTGCTTGCTATCAGACAAGACAGTTGACGACTGAGAAAGTTACTGCATCCCTCACATATATTATGTACTACTGCCCCTAGATCTCTCTGTGAGTCCACGCCCTCACCCTGGCTCCTCCTGGGGGAAGCGTCTGAGGCTGGCATCACTTCGGAGCTTCCGCTCTCACCACACTCTATGTCCAAATATCAGTGACCCTCCTCATTCGCGTTGATGGTATCAACAGTGTATGCTTAAGAAAGTGATTGTGTTTGTGTGGTCGAAACGTGTGGGTAATGTAAAGAAAACATATATAAGCCATTACACCGATTTTAGTAATGTGTATGCTATGAAGATAACATTAGCGGCTCATTGTAAATGTGTATTTACTCAATGCCGTTGGCCGAATGTCACACTGAAGTCCAGATAAGGTAGCATAAACCAGGTTGGAACTTCGGACTGGAAGAATTTAGCATTGTCCACGTACTGATCATATCCTTGAGCATCACTCACTCATACAACATTTGTAAATGCAGATTTACATTGCTCTAACGAAGCTAGGGTTGAACTGTTGTGTCTAACTGACATGTGTCGAGCTTGTGTTTACACTGTTTTGTCGAACTGTGACTTATGTAACTTAAGATTGCACACTGGTGTCGAACTTTTACATGTCTACCTCACCGTTATACTGTTTTGTCGAACTTTTACATGTCTACCTCACCGTTATACTCTTGTGTTGAACTTTGATGTACCGAAGTCAAGATAAACCTGTTGTGTCAAACATTGCTGAGTCCAACTAAGGTTTACATTGTTGTGCCGAACTTTGATGTATCGACCTTAGGGTTACACACTTGTGTCGAACGTTGATGTATCGAAATTAGGATTACACACCTGTGTCGTACTTTGAGGTATCGCACTTAGGGTTACTTTGCTGTGTGGAACATTTTTGTCGACCTTTGACGTAATTTGCATAAGCAACTGTACACGTGTTGACTGGTAAATGGCCTTTGGAACCAACTAGCGTTTGTATTGCCTTTAATTGCCCATGTTAACATTTAATGTCATACCGAATCAAACTGATGTTTGTAATAAAAGTTGACCAAAATGGGATGTATGATTGTCTTTCACAGAATCAGTGGAAAAAACACTTGCTATCACTAAACACACTGAACCTGTGACTCCTCCAGACTCAGGAGGAAACATCAAGCATGAGGGTGGCATGATATGTCACTAAGGACCTGTTCGATTATTGCGAAAAGGTTATGTTTTCTGAAACCGGTTTCTCTTGTTAGAAACGAGGGTCTAGTTTCGGGTACATGGTTTCAAAATGAAACTATTGCTTGACAAGTATTAGATGAGCCAGTGCAGTAAACGCGTTTGTGACAAGCAGACGGGGCAGTAATCTGGACGAATACACTTTGTTGCTACAGGTAGATTGGTGTTTAAGCACGTGCAATACACGCTGATCGTGGCATGAAATCAATACCGCTACTGCTGAACACGTGTCTCGTAGAGCGATTTAGTCCAGTGTCCACTTGCATAAAGCGATCTTAGTGCTACAATTATCTTAAGCCTATGTTGGAGAATGGGAGTTACAATCATTGTAGCGCTAAGACTGCTTTGTGCAAGTGGGCCCAGCAAGACACCATCACGACACGATTCGCACGAGGAAATTGAACTTTTCAATATTTAGACGACAACCTGTTTCCCTCTTGTTTCAAATGGAATGTTCTGGAGGGTGTTCCCATATATGCAAATAGGGGTCATGTGTCAGGTCGTGGCTCATCTAATACTTGTGCAGCAATAGTTTCTAGTTTTACAAACGAGCGGATGGTTTCACCATACGGTTTAAGATACACTGGTACCTCTCACAGCTTCATGATGTAATTGAAAAACCCTTTGAAAATTACATACCCAAACTTCTTGTGTAGCTTTCAGGCGATTGTGAGCTTAAAGTCTTACAGTAGGTAGAAGCTAAGAAAGGACTAAAGGTGTTATTGGATGCACTGATAGACGTCATACGGCTACATCATGTCCTAAAGATGATCCAGAAAATTACTTTAGAAGAAAATGATTCCATTCAGTGATCCTACAAGCTGTGCTTCCGCCATGTTTGTTGTGAAGGCGAAACCTGGGCCTGTATTTTCGAAGATCTCTTACAGCTGCGGTAGTCGTAATTTCATGTTAATGCATGACACTTACGACTATCTTAGCGGTAAGAGAGCTTTGAAAATCTAGGCCCTGTCTCGGAGATGGTTTCGACGTTTCGGAACCCAGTTTTAGGTTTCAACGTAACTGAGTCATGGTCTTGGAAAAGACAAACAGTTCTTTCTGAACCGTGCGCCAGATATCAGCATCCTATAATGACGTCGCACCATGCGTGCTGATACTTTCATAATCACTGCTCCTTGATTGGTCGTCATTGCTGTATGTATGAGTTCCGGTAATGACGTCATAGACAGGCGATACTGTTTGGGTCTCCAGTGATATGTAGTGTTTCTCAAGTTCAGCTTTGATTAAGGCTTGTTCTCGTTTGAGCCTGAAAGATATGTCAGGAAACGGTTAGTTACATCGCTTTCTGTGATGTATGGTCAAAGAGTAAGAATGTCTGTATTATGAAGACCTTTAACTCTAGTTGTAAGTTCCTAACTATTGCACCCTTATATATTCAGACTTACATATTTCACACTGCATGGCAATTCACTATGAAAGTGTGGAATAGCGTACAATGGATGGATGGATAGATAAGATAAGATAAGATAAGATAAGATAAGATAAGATAATACTTTATTATCCCGAGGGAAATTTTGGTTACATCGTAAACAAAACACTGAATCACAACGTACTTCACAAGAACGCTAAAATCATGCACATATAGATAAATACCATATAAAGGGCACTAAGATGTTGCAGTAAGATAGGACTAACATGCTGCGATAAAAGGTGAAAACAGTTTGATGGATGGATGAATGAATGGATGGTTGGATGGCACTAAAACGACACTACCTGACAACAAACGTTGTTGTAACAGCTGAATACACAAAAAGCAACGCCATCACGCAACACACGGCTATGAGACGAATGTCTGAAACAGTAAGGGGAATATATTGATAAAGTCTGATATATGTTCTGTAGAGATAGATAGGACAGGTTCAGGTTTTGTTTAAAACTCATTTACATTGTCTTCGATGTGAAGGCAATGAAATAAATCACATACGTGTCTCAATTAGTTTTACCTGCAGTACTAACGTGTTTGGTTCTAAATGAAGTATAAATCACACTGAAATGGCAAATACTCTCAACGTTACCAACTTTCTAAATGAATCACTTTCGTTAGATAAATATCTGTTGATCAGTATGCGTAGAAATAGACGATTTAAAAGCGGAATTACTTATGAAAGCTCGTAACTTGTAATGTATTAGTACATATTTTAACAAAGAAGTTGCCTATCCATAAACAGTGTACCTCTTCATCTTACCAGCTTCCAAATACCACTTACAGAAAGTGTATTAGCATTCTTTGAAATTTTTGTTTCTCCTGTCCTGACAAATGGCTCAGAGGTTTGGGGTTTGAAAATTTTGACTACATTGAACGAGTTCACTATAAATTTCTTAAACAAGCTGCGGGTGTAAGAAACTCTACGCCATGCTGGCATATGGCAAACTTGGAATATATCCATTATGTATTAAGACATACAGTATGTAATAGCTTTCTGGCATAAGTTGAGCCTTCCACATGATGTAATTAGATTCGCCCAAGTAATTTATAGATTTATCACACTGGACTCTCAAATCAGTTGTAACGAATATTCTGATTCAATTCCATCAGACGTATCCTACATAATGTTGGACTAAGTATTATTTTCAACAATGTACCTGGGTATTCCACTCTGTGGGTAGTCTCAACGTTGAACCAATCCTTAAAGATTAGTTTATTAAACAATGGAGAGAAATATCATGGCAGACCCAAAAGGCATTTAATATCGATGTTACAAACACTCCCCAGGCTTTGAAATATATCTTCTTCTCAAAGCTCCCCAGCAGTTACAGATTGGTTCCATTATCTCTTTGAATATTAAGCCTTCATTTCCTAAAGATCCGTTTTCCCCCCAAATCAATGGCCGAATCTCTTAATAATGGTGAACCGTCTCAAATCCAAAAGAACCAACACTTTACGTAACTTAGCCAAATATATTTGGTTTGTTGTTTTAAAAGACTCCAACTAAAAATCGAATATGTGACATTGACGACTTTTCTATATACCATATTTTTGCATATGAAATGATGCTGATGTCAGTTTGTACATCTTGGTATTTTGGTATTCATTTGCATGTATTTTCTCATGTACCACCCTTGGTGGGTTTTCGAGAAATAAAGAAAAAGGTGAATTTATATTCTGCCGACGTTCAGATGAGAGCATATAATTTTTGTCTTCCGACATAAGCTGAACCTGTCTACGTGACATTACGTCGGTACAAACCGTATAAATATAGTACGTCAAATAGCATATGTTTGTTGCAGTTGGAACGGAAATGCAGAGAGACACACACAATAACACACATATTCCCACATGTAATATATGTCCTGAATAGTAGTATCAATTCAGACTGTTCACTAAAAATAACTTTAACTGCCATTTCCCTTATAAAGACACGAACATATTTGTGTCTTGAATGAAGGTGACGATACTACAAAATGTATTCTCAAGTATAAGATATACAGAAATCGTTGACTATTGATATGCTGATGATCATTTGAGATATGCTGAGGATTAAATTCTCGATGAAGAATTAGGACATTGTTATCAGCAATAAATGAGTCGGTTTTGATTTTGAGTAAATTTTAAGATCATTAGAATCCGATATGGCAGATGGCAGATATTGACTGACTCGTTTACTATTGCTGCCTGGGGTCTTAGATCCAATATGATCTGAACAGAACAGAAGAAAGATAGAAAACACATCCTTGTCGTGTCTTTGAATGTCATTTAGAAGTGAAAATACATAAGAATGAAGATTTTTATGGATATCAACTTCTTTATGAGAAATCCTGGCAGTGTTCTCTCATAAAGAAGTTGATATCCATAAAAATCTTCATTCTTACATCCTTGTCGTATTCCACATCCAGGGTGTTTTTTAGATTAGCACCGTGGTACTTACCATGAGACTGCTCTATTCCTGTTGCGATTGTCGTTGTTGCTGTTTTCTGGTAGCCAGTTCTACATTTACCTGTGACTTTGTCACACACCTCACACTGGTTCAAACAGCTGCAGACTCCAGAACAGTTCAGACCGTATGTGTAGTCTCCACATTCTGAAACCAAATATTTTGTATGTATTCTAACGGAAAACATAGCCGTGTTTTGTTTAAAGGTTTTTTTTTCAAACTGTGTATTTCGAAATTAAATCATGCATCTTTCAATACATCATTTACGACGACATCTCGTCGACTCTCAGGCGATTTGCACGAGTTGCACGATTTGCACGGAGATTTCAGATGTTCGTGTTTGTTTCAGCCAAGAAGCTTGGTGTCAGACCACGACGTTTCAAGGCATGTCGCTTTGTCACCTGTTTCGGGACAAGGGTTTTGTCAATAATTTTCCTCCTTAATATATATTTGGGAAGGTTTGATAATGATATTTAAAAAGACAATGCAATGATTGACGTTATAATATGATCTTTCACCTAACCTTTCTCACACAATGGTGGGATGTATCCTGGCAAACATCCCCTTTCACAGTGGCCAGTTAACCGGTCACATTCAGGTCCATTCTTACAGTGACCACAGCTGGCTGAACAGTTTACACCGAACTTCCCCGGGACACATGCTGTTGGAATAATGAAGGCAGATACAAAGTAAGACCACTTTTCTTACATCCGACCTTAATCTGAATTTAATTAGTCACAGACACATCTATTTCGACATCCAGGTCCATCCTTGTTGTGACCACCGGTGCCTATACAATTTACTTTGTCAGGATAGTACAGGGAGACATTTAGTTTAAGCTTCATTGTGAGAGGAAGACTGTGTTGAAGAACGAACATATCTTAAATTCTTATGTGTCCCCACAGGTCTGATAAATTCAGATTTTAAATTTTTGTATGACTTTACAGTAAAGACTAATGTTTATGGCTTTTAATGTGCAAAAAACGTCACACAAAAGAGTTACAGTCCTCCCCCAACTCTATACCAACAAAATCTAATGACGTCATCAGAGCTGAATATTTTGAGATGTGTGGCCCAGTTGATTACATCTAAGTGATGGAAAAGTGGTGAAAGCTTAAGGAATACTGTATAGAATTGACGATTTTTTTGTATGTTATATCATTATTTGTTGTCAGTAAATCTCAGTTCTTCAATAATGTGTCCATAATGTATATTATCTTTTATAAGTATATTTCAGAAACTTCAAATGTGTATCGATTCTTCAATTAGTTACTCGTTCTTTCAATTATGTGTCTTGAGATTCAATAAAAACGTGACTCATCAAGAAATTAGACAAAGACTTGCTCGAAAATGGAAACTTTGAAAAATAAATATCTAAAGTAACGGTATAAATAACGATATGAAAAAGATTATTTTTTAAACAAAATATTGATTCAATCACCAATCTCAATTACCCTGTCAACCTACTGACATCCCTGTTGTGTGGGTATAAATATATTTCCTTTTAATACTCAACATGTAAAACCAGTGTATTTACAAGTATTAAACCAGACGAGTCATCCCTACTGCACGAACAGAAGAAAGCTCATGGGGGTGGGGAGGGAAATATTCAAAGATATTTCGAATATAATTCTCACCTTTACACAAATGGGGACTGTAGCGCTGTTGACAACCCTGTGTGCAGGTTCCATCGACCTTCTGACAGTCAGATGACCCACTACACTGACCACACGTGGAGGTACAGTTCACCCCGTAGTGACCATGGTCACAGTCTGTACAGAGTGTAAGACAGTAGCTACATAGCAGCAGTTGAAGGGGAAAATTCCTGAACACGGACACGTGTTTGAACATTTACTTCAAGGAAGATTACAGAAAAAATAGTAAGCATAACAAGATCAGATGAAACCTGCTCCTTACATGTACAAATAGAAGGGAAATACGTTAAGAAAGGGACAATAAATATCAAGTACAGTTTTCAGTACCTTGCTGACATCCAGGTCCTTGTTTCCCAGCAGCGCAGCCACTCGTACAGTAACCAGTCTCCTTGTCACATACTTCAGATGTATCTAGACACTGACACCGTTTGCTACAGCCAATGGCAAAGCTGCCATCACTGCAAACTGAAAGGGAATAGTCTCTTTTTGTCTTTTTGTTCATAATCAAAAGACTAACCATTGATATTTCTTTATGTCGTATTGTCAAACCTACCATTAGTTACCACTGCCTACGATGGCAACATGCACATCATGAAAACGCTTGTACGAAAGAATATATATACAAACTGGACGAGGCACTATTTTCTTCTGTGTAGACGGATACACTGTATCCAAAAATTACATAACTATCTTAACTGAAAAAATCCTCCCTATACACCTGCATCGCAGGACGTATAATATATAAAGGCTGGTTTAATGAGAATGTTACATTTAATATGGAAAACCGCATCAATACCTTGCTGACACCCTGGCCCTTGTTTCCCAGCAGAACATCCACTCCTACAGTTGCCAGTCTCCTTGTCACATACTTCAGATGTATCTAGGCACTGACACTGCTTCTCACATTTTTCCCCAAACCAACCATCACTGCAAGCTGCAAGCATATTAATCTATTTTGTTCATGATCATAAAATATTTTTCACTGAAAAAACTAATGATTTTATTTAAATCGCTGACTTTTGGACATAAACGTCATTGACAAGATTCAGGAAAAACATGTAGAATATGCGGACTTCGCCTTCGCCCTAACGTACACTTGTTCTCGGTGCCCTTGGATTGGTACCTCCTGATTTCCAGATCAACAAAGTGACCGGGTTCTCCACCGGGAGCATAGACCTTCTAACACTCTGGGTAATGCAAAAGGTTGCAGTAATAATGAGACTATAATATTCTCTTGAAAGTTCTTAGCGGGTGCGACTAGCCAGCATTTCCTGGGAGAATTCGTTGTCTGGAGCACGTTTAGAGAGCCCCTGGCTGATGATGAGCCTTACCGGCCTGACTGTGCAAGGACCACCAGCACTCTTTCTGCTGCATTTCTCATTTTAATCTGTAAAATAATTCCATAGGCTTGTGGTACATTGTATGGAATCCTGACATAAATGTCTATTCTATTTCAAATACCTTGCTGACATCCTGGTCCTTGTTTCCCAGCAGCACATCCACTCCTACAGTAGCCAGTCTCCTTGTCACATGCTTCAGATGTATCAAGACACTGACACTGCTTGTTACAGTCAGAGGCAAACCAACCATCACTGCAAACTAAAAGGATACCAGTCTATTTCTGTTTATGATAAATACTTACTTGCCCTAGTCAAGGGTAGCTGATAATAGCATGTTCTAGGATGAAACCTTGCATACAGCACTGCCTTAGTGAACACAGAATTCAAATATAGACGTTTAAACAGCTTGTGTATTGAGGTCTGGATTTGTAAAAATATTGAATTCTAAGGATCCGTCGATCTGCAGTTTGAGAAGTCAGAGAAGGCGATGTCCCATCCTTCGAAACTTGAAATCTGAACATTATATATATATATATATATATATATATATATATATATATATATATATATATATATATATATATATATATATATATATATATATATATACTGGTATTATAGTTATAGTTTGACGAGGACGAGTGAAGAAGGAGTTGCCATAGGAAACCAGAACCACAGAACCAAATTATCCTGCATAACTTACTGATTGTGTGGTACTGGTACTACCTATCCCATTGTATGAACACAATCCAGAATATGGAAACGCATTTCCCCTTTAGTTGTATTAAAACCGTCATATATTCAGAATTTAGTAGTGAGTGAGTGAGTGAGTTGAGTTTTACGCCGCACTCAGCAATATTCCAGCTATATGGCGGCGGTCTGTAAATAATCGAGTCTGGACCAGACAATCCAGTGATCAACAACATGAGCATAGATCTGCGTAATTGGGAACCGATGACATGTGTCAACCAAGTCAGCGAGTCTGACCACCCGATCCCGTTAGTCGCCTCTTACGACAAACTGAGTTGCTTTCTATGGCAAGCATGGGTTGCTGAAGGCCTATTTCAGAATTTAGTAAGTTGTCAAGCCTAACATAGAGGGATTATAACGCTGAGGTCGTGAATTCAGATTAACGTCTTCACTGCGTGGTCGCGACTTAGAAACAGTCCTAAACTCATGTCAACCGTATTTTAGGATCAAATGTATTGTCGTGCTCGATTGGCTCAAACTTACCAAAAACTTGAACCTCGCACAATGTCAGATATTGCCCGCTCATTTTGATGGCAACCTTGTTCCCTTTAATGACATGGCTACATGTGACGTCAAAAGGATTTGTGACAGGTCCACGTGTCCCATCAAGTGTTGTTCCACTGATAGAGTTACATAGATAGCCATCCACAAAAACCTGCATGTTCTTGTTGTGGTTCAGAACTTGAAAACATTAGGATGTCATGAAACAAAGAATGTCAATGTTTACTTCTATAACGCAAAGTTCAGACGAGTAGAAAATGTAATATCCTATTACTATGCTGAACTACTTCAAGGGGTGATTTATAGTTAAACATGTAAAGCGAATGTTCAACCCAAACTTTGCTTGGAGTAATGACAAGAACGACCACCATCTGTGAAAATCACATACTCATCTGTAAATTGCTTTTAAAGGCATAACACGTGGTGGTTTCCACAAGGCAGTGCCAAAGTGTTTAACTGAGTATCAAAATCACGTCGAAAGTCTAAAGAGCCCTATATTGTGGACTTTATACAATGCCACCTTTATCAACTCTTAGAGAGGGAGAATTCGAAAGAACTGTTTGCTTTCTTGAGACTGGTTTGTCTACAGGTCGGTTGAGGGTAAGGTGTCATTGTCACACTTTATAAATCGTCAAACGGCACAACAGGTGATCAGCCACAAGTTCCCAATATGGCGACAGATCAACGTCTTTGCATTTTGCAACAAGACGATATTGCCGGACACAACATGAACAACACTCCCCCCCTGTCGTGTCCACATCTGTTACTGACACTGACTGGACAGAAGGATTCGCCCAAACAACCCCCGTTCATGGACACAGTAACGGTCGCGGGAACGCATTTGCAACTGAACTTTTCTGCTGAAACACGTGAAGATTAGCACGTGGTTTTCTTGCTCTTCGATGTTCGACTTGAATGAGAGCAGTCACACTTTGGTGGCTCTCTCTATGTATAATTGGGTGTCTTTGGGTCTAGTTTGTAGACATATGGTTGAAAAAGTTGGAGATTACACATTTGGTGTATCTGTGGTGTAGTGTCATATTTTGAACACATTATTGTAGTATTGTGTTTGGACACTAGTACTGTTGTGTCATGCTTGGACACACTCTGATAGTGTCTTATTTGAACACTTGAATGGTGCCCCTTTTGAAGACATTTCTAATGTCGTAGTTGGTATGTTTAAATATATTTGAGCAAATTGGGGTTATTCATATTTGGGAATAAAGCTATGAAATAAAATTTAAGAAAAGTGCTCTGTTATCATTGGACTTAGTATTCACAAGCTTCCACTGCGAACCACTGACTGTATGAGCGTGTGTCAGAAGTTAGACACCGTCTATGACGTCGTTAATTTATGGTTGCTCTAAATGAAGAATGGCCTTTTCTTGTGTTACCATTAATATTGTTACACTGATAATGTCAATGCCAGCAGTTCTTTTCTTCATTTGTCTCCCAGATTAAACGTTTATGCCAGTAGTCCACACCGTCAGAGCCCGACACCTAATCGCCAGCACACAAAGTCAATCGTCCAATCCTCTCGGGCACCGAGACGACCACAAAATTAAATTCTGACAAATGGCAGTCAAGACTGCGGACTTTGTGTATCCCTGAGGATTCGTGGTGACTGAGCGGGTTAGGTGGCTGATTTTATGGGCTGGAGATTGGGTTCCTGACCCTGAGGTGTGGGTTCGAGTCCCAATATGGGACTCAACCCAGCAAAAGTACTAGAATCTGTTCTATACTAAGAAAATGTAATCCAAAAATAAAACATATGATATATGTGAAAATGGTTTTAAATGAGAGTGAAAGTGTTTTAAGGTCGTTCAGATTTGACTTCTTCTTGTGGTGTATTATATGCTTTGTGGCTTGCATGTATCATATAAAGAGGAACTTTACATGTGTCGGCATAACAGGATAAATCAATTTATGTGTCTTACAGCTGTCTCGCAGGAAGATCCTGATCCTGCTGATGTTGAACATCTGATGATCATCAAGGAGAACCTGCCAGCTGGCAGTGCCGCCTGCTGGTTCTTCTGTGTGAGAACAACTCGAATGACTGAAGTCTGTGTCAGTGTTCCCGTCTACTGCATAGGAAGCACGGAAATGTCCCAGATAGTCATACGTAGTACTCTGTGTGGCTGTCTTGTGAAACGCAATGTTTTCTGTAATCAGATACAGGAATATGTCTTCTCACATCCTTGTTGTAATTGAACGTCAGTTCATACATATATGCATTTATAAACGCCTGCACAAGATTTTGTTCATGGTTCAAGTATATTGCTAAGGTGAAAACTGTAAATTCACGGACAGTTTCTACTGTATTGGGGCTATGGTTTTGTGTGTGTAAACACATGAATGTAAGTATTATTGTGATAGTTTCACGTAATTTTCCACAACCAATAAGTTCACGAATCTCGTGTTTAGGAGTCTATCTGGTTAGAATGAATAATGATAGGAAAAGTATAATGATTGGTGAATTTGTATGTAGAAGAAATAATGAAAGTAAAATTAGAATGAATGATGGCTGCATCATTCGGAGGAAGGAAGGAGAAGGAATAATGATAGTATTAGTGTTAAGAATATTGATAATATAAGAAGAAGGAATAATGATAGTATAAGCAGAAAGAATATTGATAGTATAAGAAGAAGGAATAATGATAGTATAAACAGAAAGAATATTGATAGTATAAGAGGAAGGAATAATGATAGATAAGCAGAAAGGATACTGATAGTATAAGAAGAAGGAATAATGATAGATAAGCAGGAAGAATATTGATAGTATAAGAAGAAGGAATATTGATAGATAAACAGGAATAATATTGATAGTATAAGTAGAACAAACAATGAGAGTATAACCAAAATGAAAAATGATTCGTGTAAGTATCAGGTTAAATGTAGTATAATTTAGAATAATTAGAATAAATGATGACTGTATGGGTAGAAGGAGTAATGATATCATAAACAGAAGGGATAATGGTAGTATAAGAAGACAGAATAATGATAGTACAAGGTAGACTCACATATGTAACATATCATGGGTTGATGCCAACAGTGACATGACCTGCAGGAGTGGGTGAGTACAGACCGCACACAGTCTGTATATAATCGAGTCTGGACCAGGCAGTCCAGTAACTAACAGCATGGCCATCGATCTGCGCAATATTGGGAACCGATGACATGTGTCAATCACGTCAGCGACCCTGACCACCTGATCCCGTTAGTCGCCTCTTATGACAAGCACCGTGGCCTTTGTGGCAAGCTTGTGTTGCTGAAGGCCTATTCTACCCCGGGACCCTCAAACCTTACTGACAGGACAGAGATCATGCATACATTTTACGTGGACGTGCACTGTATTCTGCACCAAGATCATTATGAAGATTACCACTCGTGTTCGGTTTGGTGAATCCTCATCCATATTTGTCTTATTTCCCGTTATACTGTTGCAATATTGCTAAATGCGGCGTAAAACTAAATTCACATACTTATTCCTCTTACCCATCTGGCAATAGCTCCCGAACCATGGTGACTTGCAAAGTGGGCCTGATGAAGGCGTTGGGCATGCAGTGCTGGGGAAACCTTGGCAGCTTTTCAAGCAGTGACATGATCCTGCAACACGATTAGTGCTCATAGAAGCTTGATAGTATTATCTACAAAATTGAATATTCTACCCCGGGTATGACATGCGCTGTTTGAGACGCCACCTTTTGGCAAATTGCGTAATGATAAGTCAGGACTTGGTGTCATCAGGAGTTTCAGCGATCCGAACATACTTTTATAACTAATGTCAAGCACGGACTTCCAACCACAATAACAGTTTGAGAGTATGGGTGTGTTTTCAACATAGTAATCTGTGGCATCTGTTGATTGAAGAACGTCGATAATAAGGATGTACTTCATACAGCTGAATCTCAGCTCAACAGTAGTCGTTCAGGAGCTCCAACCTCAACTTGTCAAGAAGGGGTTTGGAGTTAATATAGTGACGGGTTAAGTACGGTACGGTTACACTGGTGACAAGTTAAGATGGTTACAGCGACGATAGATTCGGGTGGTGAGTTTTTAGTGAGAAATTTGTAAGGTGATAGGTCAGGGTGGTACAGTGAGTGAGTGAGTTTAGTTTTACGTCGCACTTAGCAATATTCCAGCTATATGGCGACGGTCTGTAAATAATCGAGTCTGAACCAGACAATCCAGTGATCAACAACATGAGCATCGATCTGCGCAATGGGGAACCGATGACATGTCAACCAAGTCAGCTAGTCTGACCACCCGATCCCGTTAGTCGCCTCTTACGACAAGCCTAGTCACCTTTTATGGCAAGCATGGGTTGCTGAAGGCCTATTCTACCCCGGGACCTTCACGGGTCCAGGGTGGTACAGAGTTAGAGCAATGATGGGTTTTGTGGTGAGAAGTTTAAGGGGTCATTGGTCACGGTGGTACGGAGTTAGAGCGATAGTGGGTTTGTGTGGTGACAAGTTTAAGGGGTGATAGATCAGGGTGGTATGGAGTTAAAGCGATGACAGGTTTGGGTGGTTAGATGGTTAAGGGGTGATAAGGTTGAGTGGTACGGAGTGGTTTGATATTTTAGTATTGAACATGAAGGTTAAGTTTGGTAAGGGATGGCTAGGCGGGTTGAAGTAGTATCTGAATGTTATCGTCTCTTACTGTCGTTCTCTGTTAAAGTGGGACGGTAGGGGAAGCCAAGCGGTCAAAGTTTCCCAGGTTAAAGTCCCGGGTTCAATTCTCCACATGGGTACAACGTGTCAAGCCAATTCCTGGTGCCCCCCGCCGTATTGTTGCTGGAATATTGCTAAAAGCGGCCTAAAACTAAACTCACTCACACTCTGTGTATCTTGAAAGAATAGTCTACAGTTGAATCATCAGCTATCATACTACAGCTGTATCGTCGTTTGATTTAAGTGTGTAATGAATATATCACCACACACGATCTCTCTCCATAAAAGTTTTGTTATTACTCATTTTGGCTTGACAAATACGTTTTGAAATATGCCCATTTATTCAAAACGTTATTAAAAGAGAATTCGTTTAGCAATTTATGTTTACATGACCTTGGTAACCTGAAGAAATCTGTCATATTCTTTACAGATGTACATTTACTGTAAATAGTGTTTGGTGTTTATTTGTAACACAACAGGATACTATTGTATAAAAGAATACCTCCGCTTGCACACACACACACACACACACACGCCCAATGAGGAACGTTACAGTGACATTCATCTTGTGTATGCAGTATCATTTCACGTCATCACCACACGCTAATACAATGCATGGAAAGCACGTGCACAACGTGGGAGTCTCATTATGAATCTTGACGTTTTTCAGGCAGGTCTTTAGGATACTATTGTATAAAACAATACGCACGCACGCACGCACGCCCGCACGCACGCACGCTGTACAGAGTCGTCAGGGTTCCCATTGTTCTCGGTGCCAAGGATGCTGTTGGTGCTCTGAGTGCCAGGATCACCCGAACCATCTCGGCGGCATTTTTATCCTAATTTGTAAAACATGATAACATACGCTTCAAAAATGTAGGGGAACCTGAACTTTGAAGTCTGGTAGAAAGAAAACTCACCGAGGAACGTTACAACGACATTCATCCTGTGTATGCAGCATCATTTCACGTTATCACCACGCGCAAACACAATACATGAGTGGCACGTGCACAACGCGGGAGTCGCCTACGCGTGCATGGAGTGTCATTATGAATCTTGACGTTTTTCAGGCAGGTCGATAAATCACTGTTGACCATTTTTCCGATAATTTTCTTGCATCTGAACATGGTCAGGGTTTTCAGGGTGAAACCACGCACTACTGACAGAAAATTGTAAACCTGAAATTTTCATGTCATACTCCAGTCACCTAACATGGGGGATGACTGAACGAACATTGATTCAGTCCCATATATCTCCCAATTTCGACAATCGTATATTAAAAGTACAGTTCCCCAACTTTTTTGAAGACTATATACATCGTTCATAGCTCTGGATTCTGAACATTGAATCTGTGCAGTCACAGTGATCGAACAACACACAATCAACCACACCTCATTCAAAGCACATGTACAGGTTGCTATCGATCTGTTATAACCTGGAATATTTTCGTTGTGAGTGTGTTTGGTAAATATCTATATCGTACCTCGTGCACCTGTAACCGACACGGCTTGAGTGATCACAAGAAGGTAGATGACAGAACTCATCTGAAAAAATAACGAATTATCCAAATAAAATCAGAAATATTGCGTCGATAGCATGAAATAATAAAAGTAAGCACAATGTAGATTACAAAAGGACTCTGTTTTCTGTCCTTACCGCCAGTGCTCACATCTGAGGCACTCCACCAATACAATATATATAAAATACTTATCACGGACTTAATTTTAGCACTGCAAAGGTGACACTTAAAAGGACATTGTTTAAGAATTACAGTTTCATACTCTGAACTTATTCTTTACGCCCCTCCACAAACTAATTTGCATATCACGTGACAGGACCTCTCTCTTGTTTGTAAACAAACGCGCTTTTGTGTAACCTGCAGAGTACGTCATATCGTTTTCTATAGTTACATAGATATTCCACTACAACTACGACAGTGACCTGGAAGACAATACAAATGATTGTATCAACAATACAATATATGGGTAAAAATTGTTATTGTTTCCTGTAAGATTTGTTGAACATTGTCAGAGTAAATAATCATTAAGTTTGCCCTTAAATTTATAATCTATTATCAAATATACCGACAATGTGAAGCCTAATTAACACCTTCAAAGTTGGATGTCCATAGTCAGCTTCGAACAGGAATTGGGATCGGACTTCAGAAAATGATTTAGGAAAGTAGTATTTTACAATGAGAGTCATAGTAAATAGATTTTCTTCAAGCAGACTTTCATTTGGTCAGGTTAAACTCTCAATGACTGGAACGTGTGCTTGGACATTTTTTATTCAAATATCACCTTTATCAAATTATCTTACTATGGCATAGCATTGCAGATGATATTGTGTCATTGTCAGTGTATGATTTCAATAACCAAGCAATAAGCTGTCATTTCAATGTGTATAAACAATGTGAAATAACCGACGTGCACGTCACTGTTATATAACAGGTGTCGTATTCTCGAGCTGAATGAAGAAAACTATCCGGATATAGAATTGTACATATTGTATCTTAGCTGTAACAAGGCATGGTTCCTAAATGTCGGTGACAGCCAGAACCGAACCAGGTCTGAGGTCACCTTTGTCAAGCCTCAGTGAGAGTGTTAAGATTCAAAGTCACAACGGCAGTATTCCAGCCAATCCGTGAAACTTGACTACTAGCAAGGAATATACATACCTGTTTTCCGGACACTTTCTGTCATACCAGGCCAGCTTATGTTGTACTAGTGAATTAGTCTCTCATGGCGACGCGGAGGGTACAGATAATCACTTGTAACATGTGTACATTTACCACCCGCGCGGTAGGAAAGTGACCTCATAGATCTTGAGGTACACACATATATCTCTTGCGTAAAGCGGTGTCCCGTGTATATTAAATACCCGAACTGATAATATGTATTCCTTTCCACCCATGACATACGAACACGTAGCATTAAAACATACAAACGATGAAACAGGCTATAGGTAATAATTCTTGTTCTTGATGTGAAAGAACTTGAGACCAATCCGTGAACAAACAGCATGCTCATATTTAATGGCGTCAAGTATACGGGTCGATACAAAGCTAGACACCTCTCTGCTACAGCTGATAACAAAATGTGTGTTTCTTTGTTTTCGATACGAAACACATATCTAGCACATTACTTCCATGCATGAAGTAAACTACCTTTATAACAACCCTGCTTGTAACGATATATGACAAACTGCTCCTTTCGTTCCGACCACTTGACTGTATACATGTGATATGTGATTCGTGATTCACATGTCGTTGGATAGTACTAGCTCCTGCTTCTCAAGTGTGTACGCTCTTTCACAATTAGTCCGATCTCTCCAAACCAACTATAGAGAGACATTTTGTCCAGATTTCGTCCATTTTCCATTTACGCCCACAGCAGGCACCCTTTCGTTGGTGAATACATATGAGATTTGATCCACATCAGTTTGGATGACAGCGGAACATTTCTCAAGATCGTACACTCTATGGCAACTAGACCGCACTCTCCAAATCATCTGTAAAGAGACATGTTCGGCCAAGCAAACGTTCCTAAACGATTTAATGAAAGAAACAATAGCATTCTATAAAAAGGTTATACACCGAAAAGGTACCCGAAAGGTTAACATACAAATAGCTTTCAAGGATGTTAAAATCCCCAAACATATTATTATGATAGCTAAAAACAAAAACAAAACAACAAAAACAAAACCTAAGAGCGTATGACGCAGCCCCAAGCTCGCTCCCAAACCTGAGAGATGGAAAACGTCTTGATCAGACTTTAGATGGTTCCAATATTCTTTAGTGCATAGAATCTTGAAAACAAACCTAATTTTGTATGTTGCCCATACAAACATAAATCGGCAATATATCGTGACCAAGGTGTCTATCTGCCAAGTGCGTGGGACCTCTTAATTAACCCTTGATGAATCTTTGATATATGTGATGTCTCTTATCTATTCTTTCTGAGAAGTAATTAGCAATTACTGTGTTATACCTTTCCAGTTTTAACTCTAGCATAAATTCATCATCATTATGTATATACCCTTCCTGTGATTGTGATGTCACATGCATCGTGACGTCATTGTACAGTTATGACATGCTATGGTCGACGTCATAGTATCAACGTTGTGTATAAAAGATTAAGAGAAGATTTATCCATACAAGATCTTGGTAACTCTACTTTCATCTAACATGGGACATGTAGAGAGTAAGCAATAGCCATTTTGTAAATATACACCAGAAAGCGGAATTCTCATTAAAGACTCCCCAATGTCAAAATGTCAACCCCAGACGCCCTCTCATCTCCTCTCCCCCAACCTCTGTATAGTTTGTGATGTCAAGTTTAATCGGTTTGATAATCATTTGAAAAAGCGAAAACGAGTTGTGATTGATTCGCAGCGTAGACACCTGATTTAATAAGAAGCCAGCTAAGGGAGGTAATAAATTTATCGGGCTGAGTGCAGACTTATCGGAACGTATACCCTGGAGATATCGAGCTGACAGAATGCAGAACTCTTGTGGTTCATTTTTTTACATGTATTTCTTGAACGATGCAAAGAGGCAAGATGGAGTATGAGTGACATACAGTCGGTGTTTCGCATTTACCAAGCCGGCAGTGTAACAAACTTAAGGCTTTCTGATTAAGAGATTGTTTATGTTTGGGACTATGCTTTGTAAAATCATATGACTGTATTGTTTAATAAATGTTTTATAAGCATCCCCACCACGCATTTCCATCACGCATTTCTAGTTGATGTTAGCCATGTTGGTGCGGCAATGTTGTATATGTGCACAGTGTTGAAAGCGGTGGTGAAATGAGATGTATTTTCAATCCAGGAGTGATAGGATATAATTTTATTCATTGTCCAATCAAATTTGTATGTTTCATATAGTCATTGTAGAATGGTGAGTTGGAACAATCACATGTTCCTAAAGTGTGTACCCTCTCTGACAAAGGGTCCATACTCTCCAAACCACCTATAGAAAGACATGTTCGGAGTTTTTGTCCATATTTCGACTATTCTGCGTGTTACGAGAGTCTATTTATTAATAAAGTAATAATAATTAATATTAATGGGTCACAACCACAACGTTTAGTGTTTTGAATAGTAATTATTATGGTTCACATTTCGTATCATAAATGTTCAGCACTTTAATATTTTGTCAGCAGGCTTTCCGGAAGTGCTGTAGAGTTACCTCCTCTTGAGACTGCTAGAACATTCTACGGTGATGGCGATGGTTGTAAGTACTCGAAAGTTCCAGAGTGAATGACTTTGTATATAAAGGCTAGTTGCCGTGTTGTCGGACACGGAAAATATACACAAACAACTGGAGTATATGTCCTCCTGCCTCCGTCAACGCTTGATCTTCATAATCGCTGCCTGAGCGCTCGCTGTGTTACATTCTGCATAGCTGTTTCTCACTCTCAATTCCAGACTTCGTTGAGTTGACATTATATTTGTGACCCATTACTGTAGATTTGACTCATACATGAAACCTCTCTTGGTTGGTTCGTTTGTTCATTGTCCGATCAAATTCGTATGTTTCATGTAGTCATGGTAAACTTACTGAAAACGGTTATCATACATAGCACATAAGTCTAACTGAAGATAGAGCCCTGAAAATGTGGACGAGTCACAAATGTCACTCACAGTATCAACCACTAGTTGTTCCTCTTTAATGTGGTTACAAGGTCACTTCCTGTCGACAGGGTATCATAAATATAACTCAAATCTATTAGTCAGTCATTTAGTCATTCACACACCAGTTTGTAAAAGGTAAGTCACTCTGTCAACCACTTGTTTGTCAAAGCTCAGTCATTCGATCAACCACTTGTTTGTAGATGTTCAGTTACTGCATCAACCACTTGTTTGTCAAAGTTCAGTCACTCTACCAATCACTTGTTTGTCAAAGCTCACTCATTCTATTAACCACTTGTTTGTGAAAGGTGAGTCACTCTATCAACCACTTTCTTTGTCAAAGCGCTGACAAAGTTCCGACAACTACCTGTCTGCCGAAGGTCAGTCACTATATCAACCGCTGGTTTCTCCAAAGTCAGTCATTTGATCACTCACTATATCAACCACTGGTTTCTCCAAGGTGAATCATTCGATCAGTCTCTATATCAACCACTAATTTGTCCAAGGCCAGTCATTTGATCAGTCACTATATCAACCACTGGTTTGTCGAAACTCTGTACATCAAATCAAATAGGTAAAACATTCCAAACAGCGATATATAATATTATTGGGAATCTTCTGTCTTCAAACATCGACCTTGTCAATTTCACAAATGAAAATCCAAATTTTTGTCTCACAGTTTTTCCTTCTAACAATGTGAATAAAACTCACCACGCGCAGTTTTTGATAAAACAAGTCTTCCATGTCCAGCACTCTGATGGGTACAAACATTTCCGAGGTAAAAGTTCAAAAGGTATGTGCGAATGTCCACTTTAGCGATTTGGTAAGGTGTGTTCTGATTGATCAATCTCAAAGGTTACCTGACGCGACCTCCTACTAGGCTTTGTTAGACTAAGTAGTGGAGTGTAACGAAAAGTACTGAGACTAAGTTTACTTAGACTGCATGTCTATCTTTCATTTTCCACCAGATTCACAGGCAATAAATCATATCCTATTGCAGTGCTTCCAAACAGATAAGGTGCATCTAATGGCATCTAAGTTTGAGAAAAGCTTTTAAGATGCTCAAGATGTAAAACCATTAAGCACTTAGTGCATTAAGTAGAACTACAGGTAATGCCGTGTAAATAATATTGATACATATCACTCGACACGATCGCGTGCTCTTCCGCCACGCTACCATATCACCATAATATTTCACCATCAACATGCTCACTGGGAACACTTCATACTTTATTCCACGATTTATCAAATCAGGATCATGTCTGACTGTTACTGTCAGATCAGCTTTAACGAGCTTTGTCAGATGCTCGAGATAGGAAACTTAATGGGAAGAATGGTTTTCAACCATCACGTAAATGGTTTTAATTGTTTTCCATTTACAAATGCAAGTACAGTTGATGTGTATGAACGGACACGTCATATCCGGACACAACGTCATTTAGTTGTCATACTTACCTCCCATTTCAACATCAACTGGGTACTGGGTACTGGGTACATTTCTCACTTTGTCTCGTTCCATGCGCCTCATATGAGACATGAATTTCTAACCAAAACAGATACGTCATATCTCAGAGTGGATTTCAGACAGCTTTACATTAGTCTTTCCAGATGCTCGAGACAGCAAAACCATTTACTACTAAATGAGAAGAACAATCATTCAGTAGCTAGAACCTGAGCTGGAAGGTACGTGTGTTGCTGCTACCCGTGGACAGAAGAGAAAGTTGCTAGTCTGTAAGTAATTTTTTTAATCATTTGGAGTTTTAAACAGAACAATCCAGGCGTGGCATTCTCAGAACATCACTTGATCTCGCCAGTCTAAGTAAACCTAGGCTCAGTATTAGTCGTTAGACTCCTTTACTAAGTGTAACAAACATATTAGGAGGTCGCGTCAGGTAACTTTTGAGACAAACCAATCAGAACACAGCTTTTTAAATAGCGAAAGTGGCCATTTACACACACCTTTTGAACTTTTACCTCGAAAACGTTTGTTCCGGAAAGATTCCGAATGCGGTTTTCGGTACGATCGCTTCCGGTTGAAGGACATTGAGCACACTACAACACAGTCAAAAGTTAGTAAACAGTCGCTGAAAATAGCATTTATGTCACTATTTAATGATTTGACCTTATGAAATATTGGCTTATTGTAACCATGGCATTAGAAAGGCCTAAGCGTTGAGGTTAAATATCTGTGTCTTATTGCGGACTTTCGTTTGTTGATGGATCAGTGTCAGTGACTTGGGAATTTTGTAAGTCCTGCCAAACCCTAACCAGTAGCCGTTGTCTGATTGGTTAAATCCACTTTAACTATTGATGACAATACAAAGTAGAAACACGCTATATATTGCCAACAACTGAAGGACCTTGGGGACTAACTAGGGCTTGTTAGTCTCAGTAGGGGAGTGCAACGACTAGTACTGAGGACTAAGTTTACTTAGACTGGATCACGTCACTATAGGGCTGGAATATTGACGCAAAACTCAACTCCACATGTGCATGGCGCCATATACGAACCATTTGCAAACAGTGTTCACACCATTTGGCTGAACTAGTACATAATATCCTATTGGGTTTTTGCTGCCTTTAAGTCAGTTGCACACATTTGTACAACATGCCCTTTGATAGTGAAACATGAACGCATTGTCATGATATATTCAGAACAATCTAGTCTGTTCTAGACAGCTGCTTATGTAACTCCAGGTGTCTTCAGTGATCAGCACAGACATGGAACTGATTAAGTACTCGGTAACTCTCCTACTTATTAGTCAGCACAGTACAGAAGACAGCCATCACAAGAAGGATGTTTCAGGAACTGACTGCACACGTGTCATTGCCAAGCCCCTCAGCTTCTACATAGAATATCTAGACCGTAAATACAACATCAAAGGTATGGGAGGTGGGTCTCCTTTCAGAGAGCATTTCTCTCATTTCAAAAGGTTTGGAACTTCAGTATCTGAATTTTTACCAACTGTATCTAATGATTTTATGATTTCCTGACAGTTAGGGTTTTTGGAATGTTCATATACACAGACTGTCTTTAATGTGATAATTCCTAGTATTAAAACTAAACTGTATCTTGTATATATGTTCAATATGTTTCATGCACTATCGGTCTCTGTTGTAACATGTACATGCCATGACAGTTAATTTCGATGTAGATTATTTATTATTAACCATTAGTGAACTACGTTGTCCGACGAAGTAGGGGGTGTATAGTACCAGTTAACTTCCTCTTGTATTGGAAGCTGTTGTGGCTGAAGTCGCTGACGTTGTAAGCTGTGTGAAGGTGTTGGTTCGAATGTCAAATGCTAGAATTTGTGGTTTACCACTCACTTATGTAACACCATACTGTTTAACAGCACATCATACTTTCATGTAGCACTATTGTGTGTGGAGTAATGTACTGAGACACGCTCTGTACCGCTATACTGGCTACAATACATCAGACTTCCATATAGCATTATTGTGTGTGGACTAATGTACTGGGACACTCCGTGTAACACCATACTGTTTAACAATACATCAGACTTCCATATAGCATTATTGTGTGTGGACTAATGTACTGGGACACTCCGTGTAACACCATACTGTTTAACAATACATCAGACTTCCATATAGCATTATTGTGTGTGGACTAATGTACTGGGACCATACTGTTAAACAATACATCAGATTTGCATATAGCATTATTGTGTGCGGATTAAGCTACTAAGGCACAACCTGCATTACCATACTGTTTAACGGCACATCATGCTTCCATATACCACTATTGTCTTGATTAATGTACTGGGGCACCCCATGAAACACCACACTATTTAACAATACATCAGACTGTAATACAGCACTATAGTGTGTGGATTAATGTACTAAGGCACAACCTGTACTGTATCACCATACTATTTAACAATACATCAGACTTTCATATAGCACTATTGTGTGTGGATTAAAGTACTGAGGCACGACCTGTAACGCCAAACTGTTTAACGGCACATCAGACTTTCATATAGCACTATTGTGTGTGGATTAACGTACTGGGGACCTCTGTTAACACCATATTATTATGAATAATTTCGTCACATAGGTTGATATCAACTTTTTCTTGGTTGTTCATTACAGGAAGTGACGTCGGACTTACTGCGACGGACGCCGTGGACGCAAAACTCCTTATTGTTCCACGACACACTCTAAAACCCCAAGCCTGCAGACAGTTATTCCTGAAAAATAAATCAGCTGAAGTATATCCATTTTTAGCTGTGCTAAATGTCGCTGCTGTCTTGTATGTCACGTCAGCAAGGTCCATTCTTCTGGCAAAAAGATCTCCGGAAGAAATATTATCGTTTAAGATTGACAGTCATAAGAAAGGTTTATGGATGGGCAATGTATCAGCGACTCGAATGGTTGTAGACAACGAGAGGAAGTTTGTATTTTTTTCGCTGCCCATGGGTTTTGCAAGGGCTAAGACTAATGGTAAACAATTTAAAAAAATGGCATCCTCCTCATCGATAGTCTACGGTTTGGCAATTGATACGTACAATAGATTCGTCTATGGATTTTCTAAGTATGATCTAATTTTATTCACGTATGATGGCCAAATACTCAAACGCATCGAACTGATTTCACTTAAACGAAAATATACGTATGCTCAGGTGTATCCCGACAAAGGTGTATTTTATTTCACATATACCAATCATATATATGAATTTTCGTTGCAAAGTAAGAGACGTAAATTGATAAAGGAGTTCGGGTTTTGGATTCACGCTGCTGTCTTTTGCAAAGATAATATCTATATGACAACATCTAAGAGACGCTGTAGCATTGCCACAATGGACCTGTTGAACAAGACTCAGCACAGTCTCTTTAAAGAACCTGACTCGAACGAAACCGGCCTGTGTTTTACGACTTGTTTGATAGAGTGAAACTGTTGACGTGATATAAAACTGAACTGTGAACTGATGCTCATAGAACCATTGGTTGTCATAGAAAGACATCGTGTCAAGATGAGATTAGGGTGAAATCAGTGTTTCCGGTCTGGAACATGTGCTGATATATAGTCCACACTGTATCTCGAAACGTTCTTGTGTAATGTGATGCGTTGTGTGTTAGCAGTAGTATCTGTACCTAGGATAATTTTTGATGATTGCACAGTGTGAACTTAATGTCTCTGGAAGCTGATCGGTCAGTTAAACTGATATCAGTGTTTACTGGACTCATCAAATGTCGGCACCTGAGACATCAACTACGCCTGGATATATTTTCCCTAATTGCATGTGCCTCACGTGGGTTCTTTAATAAATCCTGGATGTCAACAGAGACACCACAGAATCCTATGCATGTGTCTCAAATAAATGTTGCATGCATATTTCCATGTTTAATTTGTTTCTGAAGTGTCCTTCAACAATCTATTTCATGTTGTAACCACATTAAATGTGATTGTAATTTGCTGTCTCATTTCCCATGGGCTGTCGTGCATGGACCGGACAATCCTGTGATCAATAGTTTCAACCTCGATCAGCGCAACTGGGTTACGATGACCTGTGTCTCTTTGATATGTATTATACCCTTAGTCGAAAGGGTGATACTTATATACTGGGTGACCTAAATGCAGATATCTGTAAAGTCAAATTATCCCCACGTGATCGTGTGCTTTACAACTATATCACTCAACGTCACCTTATTCATGCAGCAAGTACACTACGCAACCATGGGCCTGACCATACATGTAGGAGTAAAGACAGCAGATTCAAATCACTCATTGGTTACATACTCCTCCCGCCACACCTGACCGGTCAGCCTGCCTATTGTTGTGTAATGGATGATTGTAGCTACGCTGTATCTGACCATTTCCCATGTTTTGTTACGGTATCCAGACAACAAGAACAAGCACGCACATCTGATAGCCTCTATTTGCCAAAATAGCAAAAAGCTGACCAATGTCACCTTAACGTATACACAGAGAAGAGCTCCCGACTTTTGTCAGAAATCACTATTGCCACTCATCCCCTACCTCCCCATGAAACTGAATCATGCACACGTAATCTTATAAATGCTCAGTTCCCGGTGTATTCCTTCGGATGCTTTTAAAGCACGCCTAAAGCCATACTGGAAATCAGATGGAGTAAATAATTTGCATTACAATATGCGTATAGCTAGACCCGAGTGGTTGGCAGATGGTAAAGCAAGGACAGGTAACTCGCCTTTGTATTCTGGCTACAAATCAGCTAAGCGGGAATCTAGACGATTACATCGTAAGTCAAAAAGGAAACAGCGATCTGATTTAAGTCGCGAATTAGAAAGGTGCTCCGACGCTGACATAGGTACTTTCTTCAAATCAGTTGGCAAAATGAGGCGACACAATCCAGTTGTAAATGAGTTAGTGTTTGGTGACAAATGTGCAAATGCAGTAGAAGATATTTGTGAATTATGGGGTGACTATTTTGCAGATCTATCCAAACCTTATTACTCTCCATTTTTTGATAGCAACTTTAAAATAAGAGTCGACAGAAAGGTTAGGAATATAAGCGAGAAACAATCTTCCTGCAATGAACGTGATGAAGTAAAAGAACATATCAGAAATCTCCACAGAAATAAATCTCCTGGCCCGGACCATATTCACAATGAACATCTTATTTATGGTGGCGATGACATCGTAAATGCATTAACGGCACTTTTTAACTGCATTTTAGAATCTGCATATGTCCCTAGCACATTCAGAAGAGGTGTGGTCATCCCAATCTATAAAGGTAAAAAGGCGAAAAATGATCCTAAAAATATTAGAGGAATAACTTCTTGTCTTGGGAAACGTTTTGAAACAGTCTTATTGGCTAGACTAGAAATCTGGGTACATGAATAATACCCTCATTTCCAGAGAAGCTTCATTTTGGATTTAGAAAGGAACATGGAGCAACCATTTCAGTCTTTACTCTGAATGAAAGCTTATCTTACTATCTAAGCAGAGATTCTCCTGTTTATACTGCTTTTATGGACAATAAGAAGGCGTTTGATCGCATACTCTTATATCAAATGGGCATTAAAGGCAAAATGTGGCAACTCCTATATCAAAGCTATACATCAAACTCTGCTTTTGTGCTATACTGTGGTCTCAGATCACGTGAATATGTTATCAAGCACGGTGCTAGGCATGGAAGAGTCCTCTCTTCATGGTTTTTCCTTGTTTTTATTCATGATTTGATATGTGAACTTTGAAATTTGAACAATGGCATTAGTGTATGTGGCATTAAGATCCCATGTATTCTATTAGCTGACGACACAACACTTGCTTCTAAACTCACGTGCAAAAGAAACGTCCCCAAAATATCTTTAATTGTCATTTTCTTTTAAATGACCATGAACAAAACTCAGTGTCAGGAACCTATCGCCTGAACACTCAGTGTGATGATATGACAAAATAATGCATGGGTTGCACGTGCTTTGCGAGAAAAATTACTTACATCAGTAAAATTACCCGTATGTACAGAACACTACCCGTATGTTAAACCTAAAACTGCCTCCATTACATAACATATCTCTCCAATAAGGACGGAACTGGAGGCCAGTATCTTTCGTTTATTGGCGACCTAGCTTTGCATATTGGCGACTTTAGCGCGTATATTGGCGCCCCACTTTCACATACTGGCGCCCTATTACTGACCATGTCCTAACGCAGAAATCAGAACAATAATACCCCTGTTATTGAAATACAGAAACAAAAACGCAATGTTTTCATCCATTAATTACGAAAAATGTCACTCTAGCACCGTCACGTTCCACAACAAAGTGTACAGATTTAGCAGCAGTATAACGGGGATAACAACCCACTCATCTGCAGTCAAGTTGTGCATACATTGCATAAAAGTAGCACTGTCGTCTAGGTTTGCTGGTTTCTTTTGTTTTGTTTTGGTTTTTTTTGTTGGTGAAAAAAAACGATACGAATTTCATTTTTTTTCAAATTTAAGATTTTTAAGCAATCACCATATTATTTCCTCACCTCAACGACATGTACGTTTGGTCAAGTCTGTGTGGACAACGGGCCCATTCAAATAAAAAGCGGTTTTAACCAACACGCGAACACGACTCCCACAATGCATTCTTCTCCTGTGGTTTGGTGACGTCACTTGGCCTGTGCCAGTAATTACATGTTTCTTAAACTCCTAAAAGCGACATCGGTGGTTAGGTTTACATCGACCACTTTGGCGCAAGAATTTCTGACCTGGATGACACATGTCATCGGTTCCCAATTGCGCAGATCGATGCTCATGCTGTCGTTCACTAGATTGTCAGGTCGAGATTCGATTATTTACAGACTGCCGCCATATAGCTGGAATATTGTTGAATGCGGCGTAAAACTGTAAAACTAACTTCATTCACCCCTTTGAGTCCTTACCTCTGTGACAGACTCAGCGCCCTATTCAGATCATCAGATATACTTAATATTTTACTGCCTGACAGGGATTCATTCCATCCTTTTCATATTGCCAGGAATCTAAAATCCGCACTGCTCATTGCTTTTTTTCTGTACTGTTATTTTTTGCGAGAGTTTCCAAGCTTTGATATTCAGAAACTGAGAGGCTTGCCAAACCGTTTGGTACACTTTCTTATTCTGCCTGTTAAGAAGTAAGCATCGGTTCATCATAATCTGCTCAACTATTCATGTGGTCAAATTCCCGTTCTAAGTTTTGCGACTCGCACAGAAAATCTTCATCTACACAGTTTTTGCCC
Organism: Haliotis asinina; assembly: GCF_037392515.1. Lineage (NCBI taxonomy): Eukaryota > Metazoa > Mollusca > Gastropoda > Lepetellida > Haliotidae > Haliotis > Haliotis asinina. Next base: position 33,185,648 of record NC_090292.1, on the reverse strand, counting down.
CATTGCAGACTGACATAAAAACTGTCACTCGAAATGCTTCCATTCAAAAGCTTCGGAAAATGTATTTTGAGTGACAGACACAAGCAACCCTATTCGCCTGACATGGTTTGTTTTGTATCGCCCCAATACGCTGCCTCGTGCACAGTAGAACATGTTCTTAACGTGTGTATCGTGCATACCGTGCTACCCATATATAGGACGCCAATATTGCTATTGCTGTGTTCGGGTGCAAGGGTTACGAAACTAGGGCGCCAGTATGCATGATTTTAGGTTTAAGCGCAATAAACTCCTCAGACTCGCCAATATTCGCGCGCCTGGGTAGGTCCTCGGCCGAACGGCCTCGGACTCAACCAGCCGCGCGAATATTGGCGAATCTTCGGAGTTTATTCCTTACATCGTGGGGTGTAAAACACATCTAAAAATGTTCTTCGGCATCAGCTTCATCAGTTCGACAGGAAGAACATGCCAAGGTTAACCCCAGAGCAGAGAGAGCGAGCAATCGGGATGCTTCAGCTAGGCGTTACACACGACCATGTCGCACGAATCGTGAACTGTTCCAAGTGAACAATTGGTAGACGTTGTTAGGGATTCTCTGCCACTTCAACCAGCTGTTGACGGGTTTGTGGAGGTGTTTGACGCTGTCTGATTCGACGATCCAGGTGGTCCCACAGGTGCTCGATCGAAGACATGTCAGGAGAACGTGGAGGCCAAGGCAGAGCGTTGACGTTACTGCGATTTAGGAAGTCCTGAACAACTCAAGCAACATGGGGCCTGGCGTTGTCATGTTGAAGTAGAGTGCCTCGCTGATGTTGACGGAGGAAAGGAAGAACTACTGACTTCAAAACCTGGTTAATGTAGCGTTGTCCAGTCAGGTTCTGATCAAAGACAACGAGTCTAGTGGCCTGGTCTCCCAATATGCCTCCCCAGATAATAACACTTCCTCCGCCGACAGGTTCAGTCTCCTGAATGCAACAAGGAGCCATTCTTTCAGCCACTCTGCGGTAAACCTGTCTTCTGCCATCGTTCTGGAACAGACTGAACCTGCTCTCGTCCGAGAAGAGTACCCTCTGCCAGTCACGAATCTGCCACCGTCGTACTTGACGTGCCCAACGTTGTCTCTGCTGCCGATGTGCAAGGGTTAGCAACGTTCCTCTGTAGGGTCTGTAGTTCCTGATGCCAAAGGTGCGAAGACGTCTAGCCACGGTCTGTCAACTGAGGCGGCGACCTAATGCTGTTGCTGTTGTTGACGTTGCCGTCAGGAAGCGGTTACGTAGATGAAGAATACGGATGTACCGGTCTTCCTGTGTGGTTGTGATTCGTTGTGTCCCTGATCTGGGACGGTCCCTTGTTTGGCCAGTTTGTTGGTACCGCTGGATCAGGTTGGATACCGCTGTGGTCGAGCAGCCGAAGGTTCTTGCAACATGGCCTCGAGAAGCCCCCATCTGGATCATACCGATAGCTCTTTCACATTGCTCCGCTGTAAGTCTTGGCATTCTTTCGGTGGTTTTCTGGTTACTGCAATGACAGTGAGGTGTGCCCTCTCTCTTTATACTCAAAATTGCACGTGGCTTTCATGCACAAACAAGGAAACCAATTTTTTTGAAACTTCGCTTGTAAAGCATGATTTTGAAATGTTGCGTTTCTGCACTATGTTTTCAGTGTCTGTGAAGATAGGAAATGTTATAACGTCGTATTTTGCTTTATTTAAAATAAACTTTTAATTTTAATCAACAATGTTAAGGTCAAGTTTCTTTTGGAGTTGAGTATATATGTAATCTGTTGTAGGCTTCCATCTACCAATGTATTACATTCAACATATCTTGATGCTTGATGAGTTGATGGATGCCTATGATATGCTTTGTCAAGAAGGAGATGCTTATGTATTAGGAGATCTGAACTCAGATCTGTTTTCTCCCCACGTGAAAAGGCACTCGAAAAGCTAATTGTAGAAATCGTGTACACGTGTTACATACCTCTCGCACGTATGGCCCGGACTATACATGTACAAGTCTCTAGTTGGCCTTATACCTTATCCTTATCCTTATCCCTATACCCTCTCATGCAGTAAGCAACTTACTCCAGTGTTGTGTGCTTGATCACTGTGACTACACGATCTCTGACCACCTCCCTTGTTTCGCAAGTGTTACAGTACAACCTAAATCTGTAATTCCTACGTCCAAAACATGTATTCTGACATGGCACAAAGCTGACTCCACTGAATTAAACGCTTACACAGAAGAAGCAGGGAGACTTCTCTCTGACATATGTATACCATGCAATGAAGCTCAACCTGCTGTCATTGAGCTCTATAATGAACAGATTAGTAGTGCCCTTACTAGTGCTAGCTCTAAGTGTATTCCGTCTGGAACATTTAGACCCTATCTAAAGTCATACGGCCTAAGTGATGCTCACTATCAAATGCGAGTCTCTCGTCGAACCTGGCTAGCAGATGACAAACCAAGGGGAGACAATTTATGTTCATATCGAGAATACAAAGGTGCAAAGCGCGATTTCCGTCGTTTACATCGACAGTCAAAGCGAAAACAATGCAAAGAACTCGTTAATCTCGTGAACTCGTTACATCAGAAACTGATGTTAATACCTTCTTAAAATCTGTGCGTAAACTTTGAACCCGCGGTCAACGGTTGACCAATTAGTGTTTAACAATACCAAAGGCCATTTGTAACCTGTGGAGTGCTTACTATGCTAACCTTGCCTTACCGCACCATCTGCATCTGTAGATAACAAACTAATGATTCTACATGCTGACGCTGTACTATATGTCGATATCCAGTCTTCAGAGTTAAAACAACATCTGGTTAATCTAAATCGTAACAAATCCCCTGGACCAGATCATGTCAACAATGAACACCTTATCTATGGAGGTGACGCGCTGGTCGAAAATCTTTGTGTCTTACATTTTATAACGCAATTATGAAAGCTGTCTACTTTCTCTGTATCTTTAAATTAGGTATGATTGTTCCACTTTATATAGGAAAAGGTTCAAAATGCGACCCCCAAAACTACAGAGGTATCACTCTTACCTCTTGTATAGGAAAATTATTTGAACAACTATTACTATCACGTCTACAATGTTATATACGCCACATTAATCCTTACTTTCCAGACCCTCTACAATTTGGATTTAGAAAAGAACACGGTGCCATTATGTCAACGTTCATGCTCAATGACTGTGTAACATATTATGTTGAGCGTGGCTCACAAGTCTTTTCAGCGTTTCTCGATAATGAGAAAGCCTTTGATCGCATTTGGCATAACGGTCTATTCCTAACACTCTACAGTTTGGGTATAACGGTGAAAATGTGGAATCTGCTATATCATTGCTACACCTGCAGCTCTTCTTTTGTAATGTACAACGGAAATAGCTCAGATATACTTGAAGTAAAACAAGGTGTAGGGTAAGGTAGAGTCCTGTCTGCATGGTTCTTCCTTGTCTTTATTAATGATTTATTAACTGAATTAAGACTCAGTAACAATGGTATATGTGTATATGGTACTGACGTGCCATCAATCATGTTAGCCGACGACACGACACTGTTAAGTACCACCCCTTATAGGCTGCAGAATTCACTACACATTGTCTCGGAATATGCTTCCCGATGGTGCCTAACATACAATGCATCTAAAAGCACTGTTGTAGTTTTTCGGAAAGGAAAAAAAATCTTGTCCTGAGCTTTCATTCTCGTTTTGTGACATCGCAATTAATATGAGTTCATCAGTAAAATATGGTGGTATTCTACTCTCACCAGATCTGTCTTGTAAAGATCTGTCTTGTAAAGACAGAGTTCTCGCTAACTGTCAAAAGGCCAGGCTCTATAAATTCTTTACGCTCATTGGGTCTTTGGTCAATGCTGATTTACATGTTACATGTGTTAATATATGGAAAAAAATGATTTTACCTACAAGTTTCTATGGCTGTGAAACCATGCCTCCACAATATGGCAAAAACATTGATTGTTGGAAAATACATTTTGCAAGGTACATGTACATTGCAAAATGTATTCTAGGATTAAACCGACGTATGTCTACAGATTCTGAGAGTGCCAACCTAGGTCTCTGGACAATGGTTGAATAGAAGTGTAGATTGTTATTCCTAGGAAAATTATGTAACAACGCTTGTCATTGATCAATGCTGTCCTGTTTTGTGTGTGTCTTGTTTGTATTAGATTCAGTGTATAAGATGCGGTGTACACTTTGTATTTACAACATGGCCGACCTTTACGTAACATTCTGCTTTATTTTGTGTATGACAGAAGTGGTGTCTAGTTTGTATTTGACTCACTGTAAGACCACATGTGTCCTGTTCTTCGTTGTGGGGCAGGACTGAAGTCTTCGAAACTCTCCGAGCACTGTCCGCGCCCATTGTTGCTCAACTTCAACTGATTGTGACCTGAGCTTTATGCACAGGACCACACGAAACCACAGGAGGTGTACTCTTTGTATTTGACATTGTTACAACCTGGCCGACCTTTTCCCGCTCTGTTCTATTTTGCGTATGGCAGATCTAGTGTTCAGTTTGTATTTGATTCAGTATATACGATGTGGTGTACACTTTCTATTGTTTCAACATGACCGACCTTTACCATCCACGAACATTCAGCTCCATTCTGTGTGTAAGAGACTTTGTATTTCATTCCGTGTAGAACTGGAGGTGTACACTTTGTATTTGACATTGTTACAACATGGTGATGAACATCGAGTCTGTGTGCCATGCAGTTGACAAGAAGAACTGAGCAGGATATTCAGTTTTTGAGAACATGGCCGTTGTAACACCATCCACGAACATTCAGTTAAGCTGCCGGTCACCCATCCGAGCACTGTCCGCTCCCATCGTTGTTTCACTTGGTCACCTGATTGTGACCCGAGCTTTATGCACAGCACCACTCGCCACCACGGGAAGTGTACACTTTGTTACAGTATGGCTGACCTTTACATTCTGTTCTATTTTGTGTGTGGCAGATGTAGTGTTCAGTTTGTATTTCATTCAGTGTATATGGTGTGGTGTACGCTTTGTACTTGACATTGTTACAACATGGCCGACCTTTACCATCCACGATTCCATTCTGTGTGTAACAGCCGTAGTGTTCACTTTGTATTTGATTCTGTGTATAATAATATGTGCATTTACATTTATAGGTGAATACTCATAGCGCTAACAGTCAAAGCAAGCAAATCATTACCCCGGATTACCCAAGCTGCTGTTAGGCGCTAGAAGGTTATAGTTACATGACTTTTTCGACTGGACAAATAGGACAATTTGTTATGGATAACAACTTCTTTATTGCGTGATTGCGACGTTTCGATACCGTTGTCAAGCAGGAATGATGCATAAAATCCAGAACTTGTATATATATGCTAATTAAAACAATGAGATAACATAGTATACAAAGAAAACACAACTGACAACCGGAGCAACATAATGCCGTGATTGGAGAAGCAGAAAGCTGGAGACGCCAGTAGTACACAGAGGATAGTGAATGGAAGCCAGACATGTACAAATAAAGGGGGTTACAATGAAGGAATTACAATGGAGGATGAGATTTTTATACAGTTAATTGGGGTTGATTGAGGAGTGCATTATAAGCAATGGAATGAAATATCCTTGGTCACGGTTGATGGTGGGCTTGTGACGTTTGATGTGAATGGCTTCGGTGAGCTTGCGTTTGGTGAAGTCCGTTTGGTTGTTGGCTAGGACTGTGATGTCAAACCACTCTATTTGACGATTAGGGTTTGCTTTGATATGGTCCGAGATGGCGTTTTGCTGTCCGAATTAGTAACAGAGGTGCGATGTTCTTTGACTCGGGTTTTGATGGGTCGTGATGTTTCACCAATGTAGCTTTGACCACAATCACAGTTTGTTTTATATATAACACATTTCGGGTTGTTGTTGTTGACAATGGGTTGTCCGTTAGCATGGAGGAGATTCTGAGGCTTGGGTACGCTGAAAAGGTTGTGTCAATGTTAGCTGTTTCAAGAGCCGGATGATCTGATGCGATATTTTTCCAACGTAGGGAATGGATACCTTGACTGAAGCTGACTCTGGTTTAGGTCTTTTGGTAGAGGTTGACAGTGTGGCTTCAATGGTTCGGTTGACTATTTCAGGCGGGTAGTGGTTACGTTCTACAAAGACCGGGTACCGATATTCTGTGTACATTCTGAGTATAACAGGAGATCTACACTTTGTATTTGTCATTGTTACAACATGGCCGACCTTTACTTAACATTCTGTTTTGTTTTGTGTATGGCAAATGTAGTGTTCAGTTTATATTTGATTCAGTGTATAACATGTGGTGTAAGGGACTGTGTGCTATGAAGATGGTTGGTGACGGATGCGGCATGAATGAAGTGTGTGTGTGTGCGTGCGCGCGCGCGTGTGTATGCGTGCGTGTATGTGTATTTTGGGGGAGGGGTTTGTTTTGATAAAATTGTTTTGCTTTCTATTGCCTATATTTCTCATTTTTTGTATTAAATTTCCTTAATTACATTTCTTCTTTTGCCTTCTTTAACTCGTATTGTGACAGTCTTTTTTATTCATTTCAGTACAGTAGGTGTACATTGAGACAGGGAGTGTACATATAAGTATATTATGCATGAACTACAATTTTATGTAAGTTTTATAACGCAGTGTATTGTACTGAGGCATATGTAAAATAGGCATATATAAACATGAACACGGTTATAGGTGTGTACTATGAGTACTAATAAAAGACAATATTAGACATACGCCACCTACATTAACCCATCAATACAAAGATCAAATATTTCCTCTTTGGATGGAATGAGGGAAGAGCGTTTTTCCTCTTAACACTTGTTTCTTCAACATCAAAAACATCCTTGACAGTTTTCCTAAACCCTTTTGTTGATAACATATTTTGTTTGATGCTTGTGATATACTTTTGGGTAGTAAGATTATAGTAACCAAATGACTATATGGACTATGGGCAAAGAGAATATCAGAATCTGTCATTACAATATTAAAATTGATATACTGATTAAACACATGTCTTCAGAATTCATGTACACAAACACAAACACAAACACATGATGAAAGGATCAAAATGTGTCAACCAAGTCAGCGAGCCTGACCTCCCTATCCCGTTAATCTCTCCTTATCACAAGTTTGAGTTACTAACGCTAATTCTACAAAATTCTAACCCGGATGTTCACGGACTACGCCAAACAAGAAAGAGGATAATCCAAATTCATGTATGAATGCACTTTCTGTACATACTACGGCACATACATTGAACTTGTATACGACCGGGCAGAAAAGAAAAACAAATATCTCTAGTTTCATTCTTTTATTTGTTTCGCAGTAATCATCATGACCACCATGAGCATGAAAGCAAGATTCTACAGGTGTTTGCATTGACCAAATGAGCCTTCATAGATGGTGATGTGGAATGTCATGCTCTCTGTAACGCCTGTGCAAGTCCATCTACAGTCTAGGCATGAATATGGGGACTGTAAACAATAATGACTAAGCATTTTTACTAGGATTAAGATCAGGTGACCTTGTAGGTCAGTCCATATGTGTGATGCTGTTGATCTAAATAACATCATTAACAATTCTTTATCGTCCACAAAAAATGAAGGTTGAACCCGCTTGTTTAATCAGACGAATGATTATAGGCAGGTCTTAACCGATCCGACTGCATGTGTGAAATGTGGAGAACGTCCATGCCACGCGTTTTGCATGTTTTGTTTCTGATAGTGGTTGTGTTCGGGTGATGTTATCAATGTTATCAGATAAATCAGTCTGAGAGTCACTAGTTATGCAACCCGTTTGAACGTCTGGAGATGGCTATCACTCGCACACTGCAAGTGGATAGTGCTCGTTCATCTCGTTCATGATCCTCAGTTGAAGCACCATTAGCAGTTCAAATATACTCATTGAATTGCAGAGGACCCAGCAATAGTTTTAACGAGATGCAGCTACTTATACAAGATTTCCAACCGTCAACATTGTGTCTCCAAGAGACATATCTAAACATTAGGATAACATTATTCTGTACAGAGATTATCTCGGTCTGCTCAGGATGTTACAGGGTGGGACCTTCGCGTACTTCTAAAGGTCTATCTGTATAAACTTTGGATATACATTGAGGCAAACGGCCTCATTATCCTAAGTCATGTGAATCTTTTGAAATTCCTTGTTTCCATGTAGTGCCGCGTGCTTTTCTAACTGAAAGGGATGTACAAATAAGAATAACATTGTGAAATTATGATACCAGTTACAAGAAGACGATCATGTATCATCAGGCAACTCGATATCGATGAGTAACCAAAACCACATCAATGACCCTTAAACTAATTAAACAAAGTGAACAAGTAATAATGGAACAGTCTTTGCGTGTGTTTTTGGTGGATGTAACGGCACGGGGAAGGATTCTCCCAGCGCTGTGCCAACACAAGGCTTCATCGCCATTTAGTGTTGCGTAGATGAGTCTGATCTCTCTAGTTTCTCAATGCTCTTGCATCACTAAGCAACAATAAATTTGCGAATTCTACTTTGTTTATATGTATTTATTGACACATAAAACAAATGCACTACTTTCAAATGCATTTAAGCGATTCGAGCAGGTTTGTGTAAGCAATTGAAAAAAATGTTCTGACACGAAAAACGATGCCACGGTAAATCTACATCACAATGAGGTCTATTCACAAGAAAGTGTGGTGAAGTAATTTTGAAATTCTCGTCTGCAAAGTGCTGGTGGGGTTACTGTGCACATTTCAAATTGATTAAGAGACGGAATTTTATGCATCGAAAATCATTTACTTTTCAAAATTCAGTGGTTTCACGGGAACCAAATAAGTTTAATGCACCAAAATCAAAAGCCAGGAATGTTATGGTATCAAAGCTATCAACTGACCGATCCCACCAGTTGGATTAGTTCCCCTTAATACTGAATAATTTGAATCATGATATACGCGAATGTAATTAGTGTGAATTGAGCTCACATATAAATAACCTTTATTAAAATGAATACATCCAACCTGAGAATGCACAGTGCCAACTTTCCTTCCTGTTTTGTTTTTGAACCACTCCAATGCTATGATACTGGAATCTTCAACGTAATATATCACGTCTCCATTCATCCCTAGAGTGAGACCGTGGAAAAAAACTCATATGGTTATCCACTGACCAATCTGACCAGTATATGTGAGCGAGATTATAGATGACAGACCGCCGAGATATACGATTTCCCGCCTAGTGTCAAGACAAATGGTATAAACTTACAGGTGACGTTTTTTTAAATATCTGCCTTCAGTTGTGATGGTAGTGACGCACACATATGAAGGTTTCGAAACTAGGAACACGACTTGATGAGCATCATCCACTGCCAGTGACATGACGTACGTTGGAAGGCGAGCAATGGTGTCCTCGTCCTGTTTCTCTTGGGTGCAACCAACACTTGTCTGTTATCCTCTGTTCTCACTGTAATGACAGAATTGTGAGTGGTGAGTGTTGATACATATTTCAGTTGTTTGGTTAATGCATACGTATGTTATGTACGGCTACCAACATAGGGCATGCTTAATTTGTCAAATCACTAATGACACACAGTTTAAGCTAGTTCAATAATGGTTATGATGCATTTATTGAGAAGACCTGATTCATGGAGTGAAATGCTTGGTGCGTAGCATGACCAACGGACCGTAAAGCCAGGTAATAGTAATTATAAGCTCATAAGAAGTTATTTTAATGTAAGAATGCAAATACAACCTTAGACCAGTCGACATTATACAAATGAAAAGTCCAGTTTGTTCGTTATGTAAGACAAAGCGTACAACAAATTTATCAAAGCATTATATTAGGAAGAGAAATTTCACAATATTATTCATTAGTATTACAAATCTCTTATCACAATGTTGTAGTTTTCTGTTCTTCTCTTATTTGTAATTGTAAAAACAACAATGGAGACTTACGCTTTATACATCGAAATTCATTTGATCTGGTAACCACAAGCTTTGATTGTTTGTCCTCGCATAGATCCTTTCTTTTCGAAATAGGTCCGAGTCTTTCCTTTGAACAAAAACATACATATTAGACTGCTACAATGTTTTCAATCACACAACAATCTTCATTCCAGTGATTCATAGCACTGACAAGAAAAGAAGCTTGTTGCGTTCTTTAACACAGTGAGCTGATTTTGTGGTCGTTATTACATCTTTGACTCCGGTGCCTCAATAACTGCTGACCCGCACTTTTGGACAAAGCTTAGAATTTTGAAAAGTATTTGGTTTTACTTTTTGTAAACGGAATAACGTTAATTTGTACGTTAATATAGCAGTGTATGTCTCCTTGGTCAACCTTGATGATTAGTGATGACAGCAATGGTCTTTCGCAGTGACAGAATCCTAACTACTTTCAGTAGGAGGAAAGGCAAGTCCATGTTGAAGTGGTTCAGAGACAAAGATGATATGTCAAACCACGAATGTTTCTTACAGGTAAACCGTTTACCTTGGTAAAGTTCAGATGGACGGACGCTTCTTCATTAGTCTGTGGTGGATATTTGGACATCGTAGCAATGCAGACAAGTCTCCATATCAGAAATCTGCAAAATGTGCAACCATGGAATTCGCTACAGTGGTATTTGCACATTTCAGGTCCGACTGGCTGTTTCTGTAGGATTAATGTTGCCGTAACCACAACGATGAACACTGTACAAGCTACAGTCAGTATACTGGCGCATCCCCTGTAAGGTAGCATCCTTCACTGGCTGAATGTTGCTGTAAGGAAACAGTTAAATGTGCAATCTTTGGACAACAGTGTGTCCCCAACAGCAATAAGACTGTTGTCTTACAGTCGGGTTATTAACTGACACAATATTATCAACTGATTCATTCTCAAACGATAACTAAAGCCACCTCTATGATATGATGACGAATGTCTCGGAAAGAACAACACAGAGACATTGATACACTGATACCTAACATTACCTCAGCTAGCATACCATCATCGGCCCGACATGGGCTGATAGTCGACGTCGTTGGACAGACAGGAGACCAATAAACCTGTCTAACACACAACATTCTCCAAACATTTTCAAACATGTTTTCAATTGTTTGCTTGTTTATCAATTGGGTGCTATGACCTTTTTCTGCTTGTAAATAATAATGTTATGAAATTTCTTTTGAAATTCATTTCAGCTTTGTGATGAAAATGTCTGTGTGTAAAGGCTTCGTCGCTATGGCTCAAATAGTGCCTATGCGACATAAAACTCATTTCATCTCGACTCCAACTTTATCGCCCTCAACAGATATCCAAAACATCTCCTGGAGAAAATCATTCGTCAAATCATAGCTACTAAGCAATAAGATCCCTTTCCAAGCCTAACCATGCCCCCAATCACCAATCCTCGACAGCATCCCATATCAATGGTCTCTCTGTACCAACCAACAGAACATCCAAACTAGACGTCACTTTCACTTCAGACAGAACACTAACAAACATCTTACATGCCATCGGAAAACGGCTCAATGGGTTCACCGCAAACCCTGGATTATGTGTGTCCGAAATATCATACAGCTGTGAAGAAAAATACATAGACGAAACGTCACGTCCCACAGTCACTGGGATAGAATAACATGAAACCTTTCGGAACACCGCATAAGAAATGACGATCACCCTGCAACAAGCCAATATTCTACATACCACAGGAGACAGAGGAAACTTAAAGAAAACATCGGAATCTTAAGAAAGCAGCCAGACGTTAACAGACCCTATGGCACTTACCTTCCGAGTGTCTGCTCTATAATCATCGGCTTTGCCGTTATTCCCACTGGCTTCCTCCTGGCATGAATAGGGTGTATGGAATTCATCTTTAGTAGTCCCTACTGGTCTTAAGAGGCGGCTAACGGCATCGGAAGGTCAGGCACACTGGCTTGGTTGACATATGTCATCGTATCCCAGTTGCGTAGGTAGATGTTCGTGCTGTTAATCACTGGATTGTCTGGACCAAAATCGATTATTTTCAGGCCGCTGACTGCGGCGAAAAAACCCCAATTTTATCTAATTATTAATCCCATTTAACTGACTTTGTATTGTGTTATGTTGTCAGGTTTGTACATTAACATCCCCACTCATTAAAATAGTTATAACCTTGTACATTAATCCTTCATAACTGGCTTCGTAATCGTAATTATATTTTATTTTTGTTATACTGCGACCGTGTTGAAGCATGTTTTGTACATGTATGTATTCTCTGTGACACACGTTGGCCATATATAATGATAACTTACAAATGCCTTAGAAAACGTTATTAATTTTGTTCCTTGTTATTTTTCAAAGATAAGTAAATAAAGTGTGTTGACGTTGGGATTGTGCAGTGCTGATAAAGTATGGTATCGCAGCCAATCACATATGGTAGTATACTACTTGTGCGTGTGCGTGTGCGTGTGCGTGTGCGTGTGCGTGTGCGTGTGCGTTTGTGTTATTTAATGGGATGTGGGTATTTCCCGTCGCTGTATTCGGAACAAGTGGGTATTCGTGGGGGTGGAAGTCAGGGACGAAGTGTCATTCACATGTATATTGCGAGAAGTGAAAACTGCCAAGTAAGCTTAAGGTTCCCCAATCTATGTGTGACCAACTATTGCAATGCTATTACAATACTTTTTCTCCTTGAATTGTCTCATTTGGAGTCATTTTCCAAAATGAGGATATAGTTTATATGGTATAAAAACAAGTTGAAATAGTTTCAGTCATCTTTAAAAACTGACAAGAAACTTGAAACCCTGATCAAATAAACAGTTGAAATATAAACTCAGTTAAGCTGCAAGTCTCCACCCAAACAACAACATAAGTATATAATAAGAAAAAATAACTACGACCTGAAATCAGTTACTAAACCATTGATAGTCACACATAATATTGATGCATCGACAGTATTTCGTTTCTACCAGTGATACCAACAAATTGCTACCGGAGACTCTACAGACGCAACCTATCGATAGTTGCAGCCCCAGATCGATAGTTGCAGCCCCAGATAAAGGTGTTTGTTGGACCGAGCAATTTCACTGCACTTTGTCCGTAGTAGGTTCACCGGACCATACTACTACGTAGTATTTTTTGTTTTCCCGTTTACAGATGACGCGTTGTCTTTCAGAGCGATATATGTTTACCTTCCACATATCGTCAATTTGCAACGACCATGTCAGCTAAACAACCGATCGCATGTGATAAAACAAGCCACATGATTGGACAGACACTCTGAAGACGACACCAAGAGACACACGCGCGACATGCCTCGCCGTGTGAAGAGTGAGTGAGTGAGTTTACTTTTACGCCGCTTTCAGCAATATTCGAGCTATATGGCGGCGGTCTGTAAATAATCGAGTCTGGACCAGACAATCCAGTGATCAACAACATGAGCATCGATCTGCGCAATTGGGAACCGATGACATGTGTCAACCAAGTCAGCGAGCCTGACCACCCGATCCCGTTAGTCGCCTCTTACGACAAGCATAGTCGCCGAGTGAAGACTAGTTTTACAAATTGCATAGGCATTACGGTCGACTGATATAAAAACGTCATCGTTGGTGGTAATACTTTCATACATTCATACAACCAGCTGCTTGTACTGTATTCCTAGTTTGGGCTTTATGCAGCTTTTAGCAATATTTAAGCAATGTTAAAGCTGGGGACACAAAAAATGGGCTTCATCGTCGTGCACATGTTGGAAATCGAACCTGGACCTTAGGCGTGAGGAGTCAATGCTTTAACCACTAGACTGCCCCATCGGCTCTTTTTGATTACTATCAAATATAGTAGAACTTTGTGAAACAAGACGATTTAACGCATACTGGACAAAGATAGATATATGTAAATTTTGAAATTCTGACTAATAGTCTATTTGTTCATTGACACACTGTTAAAATATCAATCCTAAAGATACCAATACCCCTAACTTATTTGTCCCACTATATGTTACTTGTCCATTTCTCCTGTTTCAGTAGAGCTACATGTGATAAGATCTCTCGTTACCGGAACAAATGTGCTTGTCAGTGTTACATTCATGTGAACGATATACTAGTAAACTATTCTTCAATGTCACAAGTTATTCCATCTTCGATATCTCCAGGGTATACGTTCCGATAACTCCCCACTATACCCTGGATGCATCTAGGGCCCTTCAAGATGAATTTTTTACCTCCCTTGGCTGGCTTTTCACCCAATCAGGTGTCTACGCTGTGAAGTTGAGCGACCAACACACTTTCGCTTTTTAAACTATCTAACCGATTAAACTTGGCAGTACAAATGATGCAAAGGTACTCTCAAGGAGGTAGGAGGAGTTTGTGCATTTATTTTTTTCAATTTTCGTACTTGTCAATTTGTCTCCTTGATTTCCCCAAAATGTGAGTCACACTGCGAACAAACATTCGCAGTCGCAAGTGCTCTCTTCAGTGACTCTTGCAAGCGCGGTTGTAACGGCAGCTTAGCTGATTGGCTACTGTGAGAATGCGGAGCCAGCCAAATTTTCTGGCCCAGCCGTAGATGCAACCAACATATAGCGGAGACATATCTGAACGTATACCCAGGAGACATCGAGGATGAAGTTATTTTTTATCATGCACATATTAATTTGAGATATTTAATCTGCAAACGTTTTGACTTACAGTCGTTTCGCAGGAAGATCCTGATCTTGCTGATGTTGAACATCCGATGATCATCAAGAAGAACCTGCCAGCTGGCAGCACTACCAGCTGCGTTATCTGTGTGAGAACAGCTCCTGTGATTTACGTCTGTGTCAGTGTTCCCGTCTACAGCATACGCAGCACAGAATGGACGGCCGCCTTCACTGTAATTGCTACTCTGTCTTGTCGCCTTTTGAAACGCAATGTTTTCTGTAATTAAATGAACAGACACATACCAGAGGTACATTTGTGTGTCACTAAAGCTAGTTTAAGTTCACTTTAGTTCACATACCAGAGCTACACTTGTGGGACTATAGTAGCCCGAAGGCTAGAGCTTGATTACATTCATCATCAGCATCAATTAAAACATGTTTTAGACGAGGCTCCAAACAACCAATACTGCCAGGAAGAAGCGAACAAATGGACGGGTGTTCAGGTTCGGTGGCTTGGTAGATAGTTCTCCATTACATCAGTCAGGTTACAAGTCACATGGCGGATCGTGGAGGTGGAGAACTTTAATTATTTCTATTAGTGACTTGATGACATGAGCTTCAGACTGAAAAATATCTTCTTGTATTTTAAGAAGGCATAATCTTTACAACAATAGCTCAGAATGGGAAAAATATAGATCAGTTATAAACAAATGCTCAATAGACTAACACTCGTCAGGTAAACAATGTACAGATTCGACCAAAGATATCGCCTTAACGTTAACTATAACTGTAACAACATTCACGAGGAGCGGAATTTAAACATGGAAGTGCACGTGTATTTAGTGTCACGAGAAATTAGTTAAAAAATTACCACACATATATATATGCATGGTACTTGATTCATCCGTCTGTATCCGTATTTGTCTTACCCATTTGGCAAAAGCTTCCGAACCATGGTGATTTACAAACTGTGCCCACTGAAGGTGTTGGACATGGAGTGTTGGGGAAATCTGAACAGCCATTAGAACAGTGACATGACTCTGCAACACAGAAAGATGTCACTTAGCACAAACTACAACACTATATCAATTACGCCAGGAACGGCATACACTATTGAACATGGTATACATCACGTGCTGTGTAAGAAAGAAATATGGAAGAGCACCTCTTGTTGTGCAAAGGGAACGTTGAACCACAACCGGATGTTAATCGTATATTTGCCCTTTCCACCTACATGTACACATCTGTTTGATCTACTTATGTGAGAATGATGACGAAATATCTGACAACTTCTCGGAAGTGACTCAAAGATGCGAATTCTTAATGATCTCAACAGAAATCCTATATTTCAAAAGCTAGAAAATAATGTCAATTTGAAATGCGTTTTAGTAGTATTTATGTAAGAGTAGAAGAAGATATAGCGGGTAGTAGATGGTTACTACGGTCAGGGCGAGTGATGAAGGTTTGAATGGTGAGAGGAAAGAGTGTGGAGGGGTTTAGGTGTACACGACTTGGAGCAGTGTGGGTGATGAGGGATTCTGTGGTGTGAGAAGTGGGGTCGACGAAAAGTAGAGATTTGGTTAGCATCATGAGGGACACAATGCACCAAAACACAAACTACAAAACGCAGAATTGTTTTCCATGATTTCAATGACGACAGCACATTGAGACTACTACCCAGAAACCTTTCCCGCAGGCGATGCAACATAGAACACGCATGTGAGGAACATTTGTGTCAGTTTTACAACTGTGTTTACGTTTTCAACTTAGTATGTGCATTTGCCGAGTCCTACTAATCTACACGAAAACATGATGTACAGACTGAAACATTCTAAGCTGGGCTACTCATAGTCTACTTATCAACATGCACATATTTTCACAATCTAAACATTTGAACAAAGTTTATTAGACGATCATTGTTTGAAATTATTCAAGAAACCTTTCAATATTAATACAAAGTTTCCTCTGTGACTTGCTAGGTAGATCTTATTTGAGGCACTGACGTGGGTATTGGGCAGATGGCAGTTTTCAAGGGGCAGTAGTTAAATGTTTTTGTTATTTCGGGTCTGTCTGTATTATTACCTTTCTTCTTACCAAACACCTGCACCTCACAAATTGTTAGATACTGTCCCTTCATTACAACTGTTACAGTGTCGCCCTCGATAGGTTGTGTACAGCTGAGTGTCATGGGGTTACTTATCAGATGAGTTTCAGAATCTCTGATGTCTGTCACAGATAGCTTTCTACACGTTCTGTTGTTGACCAGCACTTCCATTGCTTGATTGTGGTCAATGGCTGAAACAGAACATGTGCTTAATACATATTGAATAATCAACATATATGGGGCGTTTACCAGAGAAACGACTACTGTTATGTTGTTTTACAGAGTGGACTCTTTACTGAAGGAAATTTATTGTCAAGTCTGTAATGATAAGTTCGTAAATTCACGTCACACCTTTCAAGTCCTTAGTTTCGGTGGTGCGCTGTTAGGCAGAGAGTGTTTATGGTGCTACACTTTATTTTGTTTTCATAAAGAGGCAAGAAAACATGACTTACTGTCTTGACGTAGATATATTGTTATCCGACTGATTACGAACGTCCCCCCTAGAAAAACATGCCAGCTTGCATGCCCACCGTCTAGTTCATCGGTAATTGAACAACTTCCATGATTAAAGTTTGTGTTGACATTCCCGTCAACAGCTCTACCGGCATCATAGCGCACACCCCCGTCTGAATATGTGCTGCTCTGACTTGCCCTTTTAGCACGTGCTATGTTATCTGTTGGCACAACGATACAATGTTATAATAATAATGGTGTAAACAATTTTATACAAGCGTGTTCCTTGTATGTAGGTGATGTCTGTGAAGGTATGCTTCATACACAATGGAAAGTAAGACATGTTTCCTCCTTAAGTATGAGGTGAGGGTAACGTGGGGTTCTGCCTACACAATACAACCTCATGAGCGATGGTGAAACTGGTTAAAACATTCGCTCGTCACGTCGATTCGATTCCTCACATGGGTACAATGTGTGAAACCCATTCTGGAATATTGCTAAAAGTGGCGCAAAACCTTACACACTCACACAAAATGTCAATTGTTAGTTCTGGGAATGATATTGAACTATAACGAAGATCATAGTTTCACCTGTTGCTGCTGGGTGAAAATAATTACAATAGACGTATTACTGATACACCTGCTATTATATGTACAACTCGACAAATGGAAAGTTTAGTGCTTATAAAGTAACGAAAACCTGATACCAGAGGAAAAGAACAAAAAAAAAGATCGGAAGTGACCTGATGGCATTTGACTGGCTAACAATTGAATGTTTACGGCATTGCAGATAACATGAACAATGGACTTGCATATGGACTGTCTCTTCTGATTGCATAATAATGCAATTATGAAGGTGCTGACATCACTGAAACCCAAAAATTTCAACTAAAAGATGATCACTACATTTACTGTCGTGACCGTGACTTTGGGACTACAAAAATGTTCTGATATCAAATACTTCCACCAAGCATGGCGTGAATCTCATTAAAACGTAACTGTAAATGAATGAATGAATGCTGGGTGTTTATGTGTATCACTTTTACTGCTGAGAACGTGACAGTCAAGAACTTACGCATCTGACAATACGTTCCGGACCAGTCTGTCTGACAATCTGGAGGAGGCACTGAACACACGTCGGGAGGAGGAGTACATCCATTCCCGTAGTGACAACTTGATCCTGGTCCTCATGTAACAGATGAGTAACTTACATGTATTGACAGAGCAGATTGTGACGTGGAATCCATAATGTAAAAACAGAGTATATTATGAAATCAAATGCGTAGTTCACAGATCTACATTCGAAAAAAGTTGGCTATTTTCCTTTCAAGGTGATAAAACACAGTTAATTTGGACACCGCTGACAACAGGTGCATGCATATGTTGTCAGGGACCCGTTTTAACTCGGAATATCAACGTAATGAGGAAACTAAACTACACATTCTTACCTTGTGCAGCTGGAACCACCCCGACCAGGATGATGACCAGCAGACAGAACACAGATCTCATCGCACTCAGGTCAGGTACTGAAATAAATCGATTAATGGAACTGCAATGAACATTTAAAAAAATAACAGAGAACAGAGATTAAAGTAAAACATCAAATGTTACAAACCGATTTCATAAATGGTGCCTTGATGCGCCATACCTAAAGAATATGTCAAGGGAAGGTTTAGTTAAATTTCATTCACTATGACTATAACGAAGTTGATATCAAAATGTAAATAGCATTTCTTTCGCAATTTTGATCAAGTGAGCTTCTAACGCGTGCACCAACTGATATTGAGTGATACAGAAAGCGTTGCGTGATCTTATTCAAGTCATATTTTATTTGAACCCACTATCAGAAAACAAATTGTTTTCTTCATAACAGACATCACGAATAACTAACGTCAGTTATGCCTACCGTTGGGCGGTGGCCTAATGGTTCAAGCTCCATTGAGTTAAACCCACGCTGTCAGAGTCAGTCACCTAATTGCTATCAACAAACTGCCATCAAACCCACTCTGCCACTACGGATCCACCTTGGCTGGGTGGGATTGAATGTCCAAAAGCAGGTCTACGAGATGTGTGTATTTCTCGGTTTTGTCAGAGTGGTAAGCTCAAAAGCACTATCAACCAAGTCAGTACCGAGCAGTACCAAACGGACAGGGAGGCTACCATTTATGTGATGGAATGCAATGGCCGTTTAAAACGTGTATGTGTGCACATCAAATCCCTAACTTTGTAATCCACTGTCAAATACAACGCCAACGTGATCCGTGACACATTACTGTACACTGACCCTGATGAGAGATGGCACATGTATCGGTTGAATGACCTCCACTATCATTAGATTGTGTTTGTCATTGTGTCAGTATCACACTGTATTTTCATGTAAGTCGGTAAGCAAACTGTCCCTTCAAACACCGACTTGTACATAATATTGTGTAGAGAGCTACATGTATGCCATTGTTATACCAGATGTTATATTATCAAGCGAAATGTAGGATAATGACGGTGATATTTAATTTGACAAAATGGACTAAATTTCAGTTATATCACCGGCGTGATACCTCAGTGTCAGCGTGACCTGAACCAGGTCTGAGACCACCTTTGTTACACCTGAGATTGGGGCTGAGGAGTACTAGAAAGGCAGAAACTTACCTATTGAGGAGTCTTCCTTTGAATGACACCAGGCCAGCTTGTTTTCAACAAGGAAGTAAATTACTCTCTTATCAGGAGATAAGGTCAATGTGAACGGCACATAACTAATACAACGTGCTGTCACTCTGCAATGATTGTCTGAAAAGGTGGCCACACGGCTCATGTAAAATCATAATATTTCTGAATTTTATTCCATGGTCGGCTGTCAAGTGACCTCTTTCATCAACCTCTTTCATACAACACATGCTAACATATCTCCTGTAGTCAGCACATGTTCGCGTAAACGTAGAAACATGCGTTTTTCACTCAGAAAAATAATAAAACCAGGCAAAAAATATATTGAGTGCATGGTTTACACGCACAGATTCTACTTTACTTAATTTTTAAAAGTGTTTAAACACAGAAATTAAAACAAAACTGTTAGCTATTATTAAAAAAATCAACGCTTGGAAATTCACATTGTTAAACGTAAAACGTTGACCTGCTGACAGATGACGCTTTGAAAGGGGGCTATGACTGGGTAACTCATTCTTTGAACTTTATCGTCTGCAATTACAAGTGAAGTGACACCACATAAAACAACAGGTGAAAAACTCCTGTCGAAGCATGAGGCGTATGGAAACGGTCACGCATGCATTGTTTGAAGTGTTTCAATCAACGGGTATTAATTTCAGCAAGGCAGTTGGACTTGTGTCTGAATGAGTTTTTGTTTATAGTGATACTGGGAGTATTTCAGAGATACAGATTTATTAATATCGCAGGTAAATTGTTAAACACCTGACAGTGAAGGACCGTAAGGGCTTACGTATTACACGAATTAAAAGAATCTTCTTGATTGACAAATGTAGGTTTGAACAATTCTGAATATGCTTTGATTGTCGCAAATATCATAGACATAGAAAGACTCTCTATTTCTCTGCAAATATGCACAAAAATGTTTATTATTACATGTTTATGTAATTTACAAGCATGAAGCTATCTATTACAACACCACATGGGAGCTGTTGGTTGATAGGCCAACCTTGTCGTTTATAGGCTGCTTGCTATCAGACAAGACAGTTGACGACTGAGAAAGTTACTGCATCCCTCACATATATTATGTACTACTGCCCCTAGATCTCTCTGTGAGTCCACGCCCTCACCCTGGCTCCTCCTGGGGGAAGCGTCTGAGGCTGGCATCACTTCGGAGCTTCCGCTCTCACCACACTCTATGTCCAAATATCAGTGACCCTCCCTCATTCGCGTTGATGGTATCAACAGTGTATGCTTAAGAAAGTGATTGTGTTTGTGTGGTCGAAACGTGTGGGTAATGTAAAGAAAACATATATAAGCCATTACACCGATTTTAGTAATGTGTATGCTATGAAGATAACATTAGCGGCTCATTGTAAATGTGTATTTACTCAATGCCGTTGGCCGAATGTCACACTGAAGTCCAGATAAGGTAGCATAAACCAGGTTGGAACTTCGGACTGGAAGAATTTAGCATTGTCCACGTACTGATCATATCCTTGAGCATCACTCACTCATACAACATTTGTAAATGCAGATTTACATTGCTCTAACGAAGCTAGGGTTGAACTGTTGTGTCTAACTGACATGTGTCGAGCTTGTGTTTACACTGTTTTGTCGAACTGTGACTTATGTAACTTAAGATTGCACACTGGTGTCGAACTTTTACATGTCTACCTCACCGTTATACTGTTTTGTCGAACTTTTACATGTCTACCTCACCGTTATACTGTTGTGTTGAACTTTGATGTACCGAAGTCAAGATAAACCTGTTGTGTCAAACATTGCTGAGTCCAACTAAGGTTTACATTGTTGTGCCGAACTTTGATGTATCGACCTTAGGGTTACACACTTGTGTCGAACGTTGATGTATCGAAATTAGGATTACACACCTGTGTCGTACTTTGAGGTATCGCACTTAGGGTTACTTTGCTGTGTGGAACATTTTTGTCGACCTTTGACGTAATTTGCATAAGCAACTGTACACGTGTTGACTGGTAAATGGCCTTTGGAACCAACTAGCGTTTGTATTGCCTTTAATTGCCCATGTTAACATTTAATGTCATACCGAATCAAACTGATGTTTGTAATAAAAGTTGACCAAAATGGGATGTATGATTGTCTTTCACAGAATCAGTGGAAAAAACACTTGCTATCACTAAACACATTGAACCTGTGACTCCTCCAGACTCAGGAGGAAACATCAAGCATGAGGGTGGCATGATATGTCACTAAGGACCTGTTCGATTATTGCGAAAAGGTTATGTTTTCTGAAACCGGTTTCTCTTGTTAGAAACGAGGGTCTAGTTTCGGGTACATGGTTTCAAAATGAAACTATTGCTTGACAAGTATTAGATGAGCCAGTGCAGTAAACGCGTTTGTGACAAGCAGACGGGGCAGTAATCTGGACGAATACACTTTGTTGCTACAGGTAGATTGGTGTTTAAGCACGTGCAATACACGCTGATCGTGGCATGAAATCAATACCGCTACTGCTGAACACGTGTCTCGTAGAGCGATTTAGTCCAGTGTCCACTTGCATAAAGCGATCTTAGTGCTACAATTATCTTAAGCCTATGTTGGAGAATGGGAGTTACAATCATTGTAGCGCTAAGACTGCTTTGTGCAAGTGGGCCCAGCAAGACACCATCACGACACGATTCGCACGAGGAAATTGAACTTTTCAATATTTAGACGACAACCTGTTTCCCTCTTGTTTCAAATGGAATGTTCTGGAGGGTGTTCCCATATATGCAAATAGGGGTCATGTGTCAGGTCGTGGCTCATCTAATACTTGTACAGCAATAGTTTCTAGTTTTACAAACGAGCGGATGGTTTCACCATACGGTTTAAGATACACTGGTACCTCTCACAGCTTCATGATGTAATTGAAAAACCCTTTGAAAATTACATACCCAAACTTCTTGTGTAGCTTTCAGGCGATTGTGAGCTTAAAGTCTTACAGTAGGTAGAAGCTAAGAAAGGACTAAAGGTGTTATTGGATGCACTGATAGACGTCATACGGCTACATCATGTCCTAAAGATGATCCAGAAAATTACTTTAGAAGAAAATGATTCCATTCAGTGATCCTACAAGCTGTGCTTCCGCCATGTTTGTTGTGAAGGCGAAACCTGGGCCTGTATTTTCGAAGATCTCTTACAGCTGCGGTAGTCGTAATTTCATGTTAATGCATGACACTTACGACTATCTTAGCGGTAAGAGAGCTTTGAAAATCTAGGCCCTGTCTCGGAGATGGTTTCGACGTTTCGGAACCCAGTTTTAGGTTTCAACGTAACTGAGTCATGGTCTTGGAAAAGACAAACAGTTCTTTCTGAACCGTGCGCCAGATATCAGCATCCTATAATGACGTCGCACCATGCGTGCTGATACTTTCATAATCACTGCTCCTTGATTGGTCGTCATTGCTGTATGTATGAGTTCCGGTAATGACGTCATAGACAGGCGATACTGTTTGGGTCTCCAGTGATATGTAGTGTTTCTCAAGTTCAGCTTTGATTAAGGCTTGTTCTCGTTTGAGCCTGAAAGATATGTCAGGAAACGGTTAGTTACATCGCTTTCTGTGATGTATGGTCAAAGAGTAAGAATGTCTGTATTATGAAGACCTTTAACTCTAGTTGTAAGTTCCTAACTATTGCACCCTTATATATTCAGACTTACATATTTCACACTGCATGGCAATTCACTATGAAAGTGTGGAATAGCTTACAATGGATGGATGGATAAGATAAGATAAGATAAGATAAGATAAGATAAGATAAGATAAGATAATACTTTATTATCCCGAGGGAAATTTTGGTTACATCGTAAACAAAACATTGAATCACAACGTATTTCACAAGAACGCTAAAATCATGCACATATAGATAAATACCATATAAAGGGCACTAAGATGTTGCAGTAAGATAGGACTAACATGCTGCGATAAAAGGTGAAAACAGTTTGATGGATGGATGAATGAATGGATGGTTGGATGGCACTAAAACGACACTACCTGACAACAAACGTTGTTGTAACAGCTGAATACACAAAAAGCAACGCCATCACGCAACACACGGCTATGAGACGAATGTCTGAAACAGTAAGGGGAATATATTGATAAAGTCTGATATATGTTCTGTAGAGATAGATAGGACAGGTTCAGGTTTTGTTTAAAACTCATTTACATTGTCTTCGATGTGAAGGCAATGAAATAAATCACATACGTGTCTCAATTAGTTTTACCTGCAGTACTAACGTGTTTGGTTCTAAATGAAGTATAAATCACACTGAAATGGCAAATACTCTCAACGTTACCAACTTTCTAAATGAATCACTTTCGTTAGATAAATATCTGTTGATCAGTATGCGTAGAAATAGACGATTTAAAAGCGGAATTACTTATGAAAGCTCGTAACTTGTAATGTATTAGTACATATTTTAACAAAGAAGTTGCCTATCCATAAACAGTGTACCTCTTCATCTTACCAGCTTCCAAATACCACTTACAGAAAGTGTATTAGCATTCTTTGAAATTTTTGTTTCTCCTGTCCTGACAAATGGCTCAGAGGTTTGGGGTTTGAAAATTTTGACTACATTGAACGAGTTCACTATAAATTTCTTAAACAAGCTGCGGGTGTAAGAAACTCTACGCCATGCTGGCATATGGCAAACTTGGAATATATCCATTATGTATTAAGACATACAGTATGTAATAGCTTTCTGGCATAAGTTGAGCCTTCCACATGATGTAATTAGATTCGCCCAAGTAATTTATAGATTTATCACACTGGACTCTCAAATCAGTTGTAACGAATATTCTGATTCAATTCCATCAGACGTATCCTACATAATGTTGGACTAAGTATTATTTTCAACAATGTACCTGGGTATTCCACTCTGTGGGTAGTCTCAACGTTGAACCAATCCTTAAAGATTAGTTTATTAAACAATGGAGAGAAATATCATGGCAGACCCAAAAGGCATTTAATATCGATGTTACAAACACTCCCCAGGCTTTGAAATATATCTTCTTCTCAAAGCTCCCCAGCAGTTACAGATTGGTTCCATTATCTCTTTGAATATTAAGCCTTCATTTCCTAAAGATCCGTTTTTCCCCCAAATCAATGGCCGAATCTCTTAATAATGGTGAACCGTCTCAAATCCAAAAGAACCAACACTTTACGTAACTTAGCCAAATATATTTGCTTTGTTGTTTTAAAAGACTCCAACTAAAAATCGAATGTGTGACATTGACGACTTTTCTATATACCATATTTTTGCATATGAAATGATGCTGATGTCAGTTTGTACATCTTGGTATTTTGGTATTCATTTGCATGTATTTTCTCATGTACCACCCTTGGTGGGTTTTCGAGAAATAAAGAAAAAGGTGAATTTATATTCTGCCGACGTTCAGATGAGAGCATATAATTTTTGTCTTCCGACATAAGCTGAACCTGTCTACGTGACATTACGTCGGTACAAACCGTATAAATATAGTACGTCAAATAGCATATGTTTGTTGCAGTTGGAACGGAAATGCAGAGAGACACACACAATAACACACATATTCCCACATGTAATATATGTCCTGAATAGTAGTATCAATTCAGACTGTTCACTAAAAATAACTTTAACTGCCATTTCCCTTATAAAGACACGAACATATTTGTGTCTTGAATGAAGGTGACGATACTACAAAATGTATTCTCAAGTATAAGATATACAGAAATCGTTGACTATTGATATGCTGATGATCATTTGAGATATGCTGAGGATTAAATTCTCGATGAAGAATTAGGACATTGTTATCAGCAATAAATGAGTCGGTTTTGATTTTGAGTAAATTTTAAGATCATTAGAATCCGATATGGCAGATGGCAGATATTGACTGACTCGTTTACTATTGCTGCCTGGGGTCTTAGATCCAATATGATCTGAACAGAACAGAAGAAAGATAGAAAACACATCCTTGTCGTATTCCACATCCAGGGTGTTTTTTAGATTAGCACCGTGGTACTTACCATGAGACTGCTCTATTCCTGTTGCGATTGTCGTTGTTGCTGTTTTCTGGTAGCCAGTTCTACATTTACCTGTGACTTTGTCACACACCTCACACTGGTTCAAACAGCTGCAGACTCCAGAACAGTTCAGACCGTATGTGTAGTCTCCACATTCTGAAACCAAATATTTTGTATGTATTCTAACGGAAAACATAGCCGTGTTTTGTTTAAAGGTTTTTTTTTCAAACTGTGTATTTCGAAATTAAATCATGCATCTTTCAATACATCATTTACGACGACATCTCGTCGACTCTCAGGCGGAATGACGATTTGCACGATTTGCACGGAGATTTCAGATGTTCGTGTTTGTTTCAGCCAAGAAGCTTGGTGTCAGACCACGACGTTTCAAGGCATGTCGCTTTGTCACCTGTTTCGGGACAAGGGTTTTGTCAATAATTTTCCTCCTTAATATATATTTGGGAAGGTTTGATAATGATATTTAAAAAGACAATGCA
This sequence comes from Haliotis asinina, assembly GCF_037392515.1. NCBI lineage: Eukaryota > Metazoa > Mollusca > Gastropoda > Lepetellida > Haliotidae > Haliotis > Haliotis asinina. The sequence continues at coordinate 33,159,325 of NC_090292.1, read as the reverse complement.
ATGATTGACGTTATAATATGATCTTTCACCTAACCTTTCTCACACAATGGTGGGATGTATCCTGGCAAACATCCCCTTTCACAGTGGCCAGTTAACCGGTCACATTCAGGTCCATCCTTACAGTGACCACAGCTGGCTGAACAGTTTACACCGAACTTCCCCGGGACACATGCTGTTGGAATAATGAAGGCAGATACAAAGTAAGACCACTTTTCTTACATCCGACCTTAATCTGAATTTAATTAGTCACAGACACATCTATTTCGACATCCAGGTCCATCCTTGTTGTGACCACCGGTGCCTATACAATTTACTTTGTCAGGATAGTACAGGGAGACATTTAGTTTAAGCTTCATTGTGAGAGGAAGACTGTGTTGAAGAACGAACATATCTTAAATTCTTATGTGTCCCCACAGGTCTGATAAATTCAGATTTTAAATTTTTGTATGACTTTACAGTAAAGACTAATGTTTATGGCTTTTAATGTGCAAAAAACGTCACACAAAAGAGTTACAGTCCTCCCCCAACTCTATACCAACAAAATCTAATGACGTCATCAGAGCTGAATATTTTGAGATGTGTGGCCCAGTTGATTACATCTAAGTGATGGAAAAGTGGCGAAAGCTTAAGGAATACTGTATAGAATTGACGATTTTTTTGTATGTTATATCATTATTTGTTGTCAGTAAATCTCAGTTCTTCAATAATGTGTCCATAATGTATATTATCTTTTATAAGTATATTTCAGAAACTTCAAATGTGTATCGATTCTTCAATTAGTTACTCGTTCTTTCAATTATGTGTCTTGAGATTCAATAAAAACGTGACTCATCAAGAAATTAGACAAAGACTTGCTCGAAAATGGAAACTTTGAAAAATAAATATCTAAAGTAACGGTATAAATAACGATATGAAAAAGATTATTTTTTAAACAAAATATTGATTCAATCACCAATCTCAATTACCCTGTCAACCTACTGACATCCCTGTTGTGTGGGTATAAATATATTTCCTTTTAATACTCAACATGTAAAACCAATGTATTTACAAGTATTAAACCAGACGAGTCATCCCTACTGCACGAACAGAAGAAAGCTCATGGGGGTGGGGAGGGAAATATTCAAAGATATTTCGAATATAATTCTCACCTTTACACAAAGGGGGACTGTAGCGCTGTTGACAACCCTGTGTGCAGGTTCCATCGACCTTCTGACAGTCAGATGACCCACTACACTGACCACACGTGGAGGTACAGTTCACCCCGTAGTGACCATGGTCACAGTCTGTACAGAGTGTAAGACAGTAGCTACATAGCAGCAGTTGAAGGGGAAAATTCCTGAACACGGACACGTGTTTGAACATTTACTTCAAGGAAGATTACAGAAAAAATAGTAAGCATAACAAGATCAGATGAAACCTGCTCCTTACATGTACAAATAGAAGGGAAATACGTTAAGAAAGGGACAATAAATATCAAGTACAGTTTTCAGTACCTTGCTGACATCCAGGTCCTTGTTTCCCAGCAGCGCAGCCACTCGTACAGTAACCAGTCTCCTTGTCACATACTTCAGATGTATCTAGACACTGACACCGTTTGCTACAGCCAATAGCAAAGCTGCCATCACTGCAAACTGAAAGGGAATAGTCTCTTTTTGTCTTTTTGTTCATAATCAAAAGACTAACCATTGATATTTCTTTATGTCGTATTGTCAAACCTACCATTAGTTACCACTGCCTACGATGGCAACATGCACATCATGAAAACGCTTGTACGAAAGAATATATATACAAACTGGACGAGGCACTATTTTCTTCTGTGTAGACGGATACACTGTATCCAAAAATTACATAACTATCTTAACTGAAAAAATCCTCCCTATACACCTGCATCGCAGGACGTATAATATATAAAGGCTGGTTTAATGAGAATGTTACATTTAATATGGAAAACCGCATCAATACCTTGCTGACACCCTGGCCCTTGTTTCCCAGCAGAACATCCACTCCTACAGTTGCCAGTCTCCTTGTCACATACTTCAGATGTATCTAGGCACTGACACTGCTTCTCACATTTTTCCCCAAACCAACCATCACTGCAAGCTGCAAGCATATTAATCTATTTTGTTCATGATCATAAAATATTTTTCACTGAAAAAACTAATGATTTTATTTAAATCGCTGACTTTTGGACATAAACGTCATTGACAAGATTCAGGAAAAACATGTAGAATATGCGGACTTCGCCTTCGCCCTAACGTACACTTGTTCTCGGTGCCCTTGGATTGGTACCTCCTGATTTCCAGATCAACAAAGTGACCGGGTTCTCCACCGGGAGCATAGACCTTCTAACACTCTGGGTAATGCAAAAGGTTGCAGTAATAATGAGACTATATATTCTCTTGAAAGTTCTTAGCGGGTGCGACTAGCCAGCATTTCCTGGGAGAATTCGTTGTCTGGAGCACGTTTAGAGAGCCCCTGGCTGATGATGAGCCTTACCGGCCTGACTGTGCAAGGACCACCAGCACTCTTTCTGCTGCATTTCTCATTTTAATCTGTAAAATAATTCCATAGGCTTGTGGTACATTGTATGGAATCCTGACATAAATGTCTATTCTATTTCAAATACCTTGCTGACATCCTGGTCCTTGTTTCCCAGCAGCACATCCACTCCTACAGTAGCCAGTCTCCTTGTCACATGCTTCAGATGTATCAAGACACTGACACTGCTTGTTACAGTCAGAGGCAAACCAACCATCACTGCAAACTAAAAGGATACCAGTCTATTTCTGTTTATGATAAATACTTACTTGCCCTAGTCAAGGGTAGCTGATAATAGCATGTTCTAGGATGAAACCTTGCATGCAGCACTGCCTTAGTGAACACAGAATTCAAATATAGACGTTTAAACAGCTTGTGTATTGAGGTCTGGATTTGTAAAAATATTGAATTCTAAGGATCCGTCGATCTGCAGTTTGAGAAGTCAGAGAAGGCGATGTCCCATCCTTCGAAACTTGAAATATGAACATTATATATACTGGTATTATAGTTATAGTTTGACGAGGACGAGTGAAGAAGGAGTTGCCATAGGAAACCAGAACCACAGAACCAAATTATCCTGCATAACTTACTGATTGTGTGGTACTGGTACTACCTATCCCATTGTATGAACACAATCCAGAATATGGAAACGCATTTCCCCTTTAGTTGTATTAAAACCGTCGTATATTCAGAATTTAGTAAGTTGTCAAGCCTAACATAGAGGGATTATAACGCTGAGGTCGTGAATTCAGATTAACGTCTTCACTGCGTGGTCGCGACTTAGAAACAGTCCTAAACTCATGTCAACCGTATTTTAGGATCAAATGTATTGTCGTGCTCGATTGGCTCAAACTTACCAAAAACTTGAACCTCGCACAATGTCAGATATTGCCCGCTCATTTTGATGGCAACCTTGTTCCCTTTAATGACATGGCTACATGTGACGTCAAAAGGATTTGTGACAGGTCCACGTGTCCCATCAAGTGTTGTTCCACTGATAGAGTTACATAGATAGCCATCCACAAAAACCTGCATGTTCTTGTTGTGGTTCAGAACTTGAAAACATTAGGATGTCATGAAACAAAGAATGTCAATGTTTACTTCTATAACGCAAAGTTCAGACGAGTAGAAAATGTAATATCCTATTACTATGCTGAACTACTTCAAGGGGTGGTTGATAGTTAAACATGTAAAGCGAATGTTCAACCCAAACTTTGCTTGGAGATATGACAAGAACGACCACCATCTGTGAAAATCACATACTCATCTGTAAATTGCTTTTAAAGGCATAACACGTGGTGGTTTCCACAAGGCAGTGCCAAAGTGTTTAACTGAGTATCAAAATCACGTCGAAAGTCTAAAGAGCCCCATATTGTGGACTTTATACAATGCCACCTTTATCAACTCTTAGAGAGGGAGAATTCGAAAGAACTGTTTGCTTTCTTGAGACTGGTTTGTCTACAGGTCGGTTGAGGGTAAGGTGTCATTGTCACGCTTTATAAATCGTCAAACGGCACAACAGGTGATCAGCCACAAGTTCCCAATATGGCGACTGATCAACGTCTTTGCATTTTGCAACAAGACGATATTGCCGGACACAACATGAACAACACTCCCCCCCTGTCGTGGCCACATCTGGTACTGACACTGACTGGACAGAAGGATTCGCCCAAACAACCCCCGTTCATGGACACAGTAACGGTCGCGGGAACGCATTTGCAACTGAACTTTTCTGCTGAAACACGTGAAAATTAGCACGTGGTTTTCTTGCTCTTCGATGTTCGACTTGAATGAGAGCAGTCACACTTTGGTGGCTCTCTCTATGTATAATTGGGTGTCTTTGGGTCTAGTTTGTAGACATATGGTTGAAAAAGTTGGAGATTACACATTTGGTGTATCTGTGGTGTAGTGTCATATTTTGAACACATTATTGTAGTATTGTGTTTGGACACTAGTACTGTTGTGTCATGCTTGGACACACTCTGATAGTGTCTTATTTGAACACTTGAATGGTGCCCCTTTTGAAGACATTTCTAATGTCGTAGTTGGTATGTTTAAATATATTTGAGCAAATTGGGGTTATTCATATTTGGGAATAAAGCTATGAAATAAAATTTAAGAAAAGTGCTCTGTTATCATTGGACTTAGTATTCACAAGCTTCCACTGCGAACCACTGACTGTATGAGCGTGTGTCAGAAGTTAGACACCGTCTATGACGTCGTTAATTTATGGTTGCTCTAAATGAAGAATGGCCTTTTCTTGTGTTACCATTAATATTGTTACACTGATAATGTCAATGCCAGCAGTTCTTTTCTTCATTTGTCTCCCAGATTAAACGTTTATGCCAGTAGTCCACACCGTCAGAGCCCGACACCTAATCGCCAGCACACAAAGTCAATCGTCCAATCCTCTCGGGCACCGAGACGACCACAAAATTAAATTCTGACAAATGGCAGTCAAGACTGCGGACTTTGTGTATCCCTGAGGATTCGTGGTGACTGAGCGGGTTAGGTGGCTGATTTTATGGGCTGGAGATTGGGTTCCTGACCCTGAGGTGTGGGTTCGAGTCCCAATATGGGACTCAACCCAGCAAAAGTACTAGAATCTGTTCTATACTAAGAAAATGTAATCCAAAAATAAAACATATGATATATGTGAAAATGGTTTTAAATGAGAGTGAAAGTGTTTTAAGGTCGTTCAGATTTGACTTCTTCTTGTGGTGTATTATATGCTTTGTGGCTTGCATGTATCATATAAAGAGGAACTTTACATGTGTCGGCATAACAGGATAAATCAATTTATGTGTCTTACAGCTGTCTCGCAGGAAGATCCTGATCCTGCTGATGTTGAACATCTGATGATCATCAAGGAGAACCTGCCAGCTGGCAGTGCCGCCTGCTGGTTCTTCTGTGTGAGAACAACTCGAATGACTGAAGTCTGTGTCAGTGTTCCCGTCTACTGCATAGGAAGCACGGAAATGTCCCAGATAGTCATACGTAGTACTCTGTGTGGCTGTCTTGTGAAACGCAATGTTTTCTGTAATCAGATACAGGAATATGTCTTCTCACATCCTTGTTGTAATTGAACGTCAGTTCATACATATATGCATTTATAAACGCCTGCACAAGATTTTGTTCATGGTTCAAGTATATTGCTAAGGTGAAAACTGTAAATTCACGGACAGTTTCTACTGTATTGGGGCTATGGTTTTGTGTGTGTAAACACATGAATGTAAGTATTATTGTGATAGTTTCACGTAATTTTCCACAACCAATAAGTTCACGAATCTCGTGTTTAGGAGTCTATCTGGTTAGAATGAATAATGATAGGAAAAGTATAATGATTGGTGAATTTGTATGTAGAAGAAATAATGAAAGTAAAATTAGAATGAATGATGGCTGCATCATTCGGAGGAAGGAAGGAGAAGGAATAATGATAGTATTAGTGTTAAGAATATTGATAATATAAGAAGAAGGAATAATGATAGTATAAGCAGAAAGAATATTGATAGTATAAGAAGAAGGAATAATGATAGTATAAACAGAAAGAATATTGATAGTATAAGAGGAAGGAATAATGATAGATAAGCAGAAAGGATACTGATAGTATAAGAAGAAGGAATAATGATAGATAAGCAGGAAGAATATTGATAGTATAAGAAGAAGGAATATTGATAGATAAACAGGAATAATATTGATAGTATAAGTAGAACAAACAATGAGAGTATAACCAAAATGAAAAATGATTCGTGTAAGTATCAGGTTAAATGTAGTATAATTTAGAATAATTAGAATAAATGATGACTGTATGGGTAGAAGGAGTAATGATATCATAAACAGAAGGGATAATGGTAGTATAAGAAGACAGAATAATGATAGTACAAGGTAGACTCACATATGTAACATATCATGGGTTGATGCCAACAGTGACATGACCTGCAGGAGTGGGTGAGTACAGACCGCACACAGTCTGTATATAATCGAGTCTGGACCAGGCAGTCCAGTAACTAACAGCATGGCCATCGATCTGCGCAATATTGGGAACCGATGACATGTGTCAATCACGTCAGCGACCCTGACCACCTGATCCCGTTAGTCGCCTCTTATGACAAGCACCGTGGCCTTTGTGGCAAGCTTGTGTTGCTGAAGGCCTATTCTACCCCGGGACCCTCAAACCTTACTGACAGGACAGAGATCATGCATACATTTTACGTGGACGTGCACTGTATTCTGCACCAAGATCATTATGAAGATTACCACTCGTGTTCGGTTTGGTGAATCCTCATCCATATTTGTCTTATTTCCCGTTATACTGTTGCAATATTGCTAAATGCGGCGTAAAACTAAATTCACATACTTATTCCTCTTACCCATCTGGCAATAGCTCCCGAACCATGGTGACTTGCAAAGTGGGCCTGATGAAGGCGTTGGGCATGCAGTGCTGGGGAAACCTTGGCAGCTTTTCAAGCAGTGACATGATCCTGCAACACGATTAGTGCTCATAGAAGCTTGATAGTATTATCTACAAAATTGAATATTCTACCCCGGGTATGACATGCGCTGTTTGAGACGCCACCTTTTGGCAAATTGCGTAATGATAAGTCAGGACTTGGTGTCATCAGGAGTTTCAGCGATCCGAACATACTTTTATAACTAATGTCAAGCACGGACTTCCAACCACAATAACAGTTTGAGAGTATGGGTGTGTTTTCAACATAGTAATCTGTGGCATCTGTTGATTGAAGAACGTCGATAATAAGGATGTACTTCATACAGCTGAATCTCAGCTCAACAGTAGTCGTTCAGGAGCTCCAACCTCAACTTGTCAAGAAGGGGTTTGGAGTTAATATAGTGACGGGTTAAGTACGGTACGGTTACACTGGTGACAAGTTAAGATGGTTACAGCGACGATAGATTCGGGTGGTGAGTTTTTAGTGAGAAATTTGTAAGGTGATAGGTCAGGGTGGTACAGTGAGTGAGTGAGTTTAGTTTTACGTCGCACTTAGCAATATTCCAGCTATATGGCGACGGTCTGTAAATAATCGAGTCTGAACCAGACAATCCAGTGATCAACAACATGAGCATCGATCTGCGCAATGGGGAACCGATGACATGTGTCAACCAAGTCAGCTAGTCTGACCACCCGATCCCGTTAGTCGCCTCTTACGACAAGCCTAGTCACCTTTTATGGCAAGCATGGGTTGCTGAAGGCCTATTCTACCCCGGGACCTTCACGGGTCCAGGGTGGTACAGAGTTAGAGCAATGATGGGTTTTGTGGTGAGAAGTTTAAGGGGTCATTGGTCACGGTGGTACGGAGTTAGAGCGATAGTGGGTTTGTGTGGTGACAAGTTTAAGGGGTGATAGATCAGGGTGGTATGGAGTTAAAGCGATGACAGGTTTGGGTGGTTAGATGGTTAAGGGGTGATAAGGTTGAGTGGTACGGAGTGGTTTGATATTTTAGTATTGAACATGAAGGTTAAGTTTGGTAAGGGATGGCTAGGCGGGTTGAAGTAGTATCTGAATGTTATCGTCTCTTACTGTCGTTCTCTGTTAAAGTGGGACGGTAGGGGAAGCCAAGCGGTCAAAGTTTCCCAGGTTAAAGTCCCGGGTTCAATTCTCCACATGGGTACAACGTGTCAAGCCAATTCCTGGTGCCCCCCGCCGTATTGTTGCTGGAATATTGCTAAAAGCGGCCTAAAACTAAACTCACTCACACTCTGTGTATCTTGAAAGAATAGTCTACAGTTGAATCATCAGCTATCATACTACAGCTGTATCGTCGTTTGATTTAAGTGTGTAATGAATATATCACCACACACGATCTCTCTCCATAAAAGTTTTGTTATTACTCATTTTGGCTTGACAAATACGTTTTGAAATATGCCCATTTATTCAAAACGTTATTAAAAGAGAATTCGTTTAGCAATTTATGTTTACATGACCTTGGTAACCTGAAGAAATCTGTCATATTCTTTACAGATGTACATTTACTGTAAATAGTGTTTGGTGTTTATTTGTAACACAACAGGATACTATTGTATAAAAGAATACCTCCGCTTGCACACACACACACACACACACACGCCCAATGAGGAACGTTACAGTGACATTCATCTTGTGTATGCAGTATCATTTCACGTCATCACCACACGCTAATACAATGCATGGAAAGCACGTGCACAACGTGGGAGTCTCATTATGAATCTTGACGTTTTTCAGGCAGGTCTTTAGGATACTATTGTATAAAACAATACGCACGCACGCACGCCCGCACGCCCGCACGCCCGCACGCACGCACGCTGTACAGAGTCGTCAGGGTTCCCATTGTTCTCGGTGCCAAGGATGCTGTTGGTGCTCTGAGTGCCAGGATCACCCGAACCATCTCGGCGGCATTTTTATCCTAATTTGTAAAACATGATAACATACGCTTCAAAAATGTAGGGGAACCTGAACTTTGAAGTCTGGTAGAAAGAAAACTCACCGAGGAACGTTACAACGACATTCATCCTGTGTATGCAGCATCATTTCACGTTATCACCACGCGCAAACACAATGCATGAGTGGCACGTGCACAACGCGGGAGTCTCCTACGCGTGCATTGAGTGTCATTATGAATCTTGACGTTTTTCAGGCAGGTCGATAAATCACTGTTGACCATTTTTCCGATAATTTTCTTGCATCTGAACATGGTCAGGGTTTTCAGGGTGAAACCACGCACTACTGACAGAAAATTGTAAACCTGAAATTTTCATGTCATACTCCAGTCACCTAACATGGGGGATGACTGAACGAACATTGATTCAGTCCCATATATCTCCCAATTTCGACAATCGTATATTAAAAGTACAGTTCCCCAACTTTTTTGAAGACTATATACATCGTTCATAGCTCTGGATTCTGAACATTGAATCTGTGCAGTCACAGTGATCGAACAACACACAATCAACCACACCTCATTCAAAGCACATGTACAGGTTGCTATCGATCTGTTATAACCTGGAATATTTTCGTTGTGAGTGTGTTTGGTAAATATCTATATCGTACCTCGTGCACCTGTAACCGACACGGCTTGAGTGATCACAAGAAGGTAGATGACAGAACTCATCTGAAAAAATAACGAATTATCCAAATAAAATCAGAAATATTGCGTCGATAGCATGAAATAATAAAAGTAAGCACAATGTAGATTACAAAAGGACTCTGTTTTCTGTCCTTACCGCCAGTGCTCACATCTGAGGCACTCCACCAATACAATATATATAAAATACTTATCACGGACTTAATTTTAGCACTGCAAAGGTGACACTTAAAAGGACATTGTTTAAGAATTACAGTTTCATACTCTGAACTTATTCTTTACGCCCCTCCACAAACTAATTTGCATATCACGTGACAGGACCTCTCTCTTGTTTGTAAACAAACGCGCTTTTGTGTAACCTGCAGAGTACGTCATATCGTTTTCTATAGTTACATAGATATTCCACTACAACTACGACAGTGACCTGGAAGACAATACAAATGATTGTATCAACAATACAATATATGGGTAAAAATTGTTATTGTTTCCTGTAAGATTTGTTGAACATTGTCAGAGTAAATAATCATTAAGTTTGCCCTTAAATTTATAATCTATTATCAAATATATCGACAATGTGAAGCCTAATTAACACCTTCAAAGTTGGATGTCCATAGTCAGCTTCGAACAGGAATTGGGATCGGACTTCAGAAAATGATTTAGGAAAGTAGTATTTTACAATGAGAGTCATAGTAAATAGATTTTCTTCAAGCAGACTTTCATTTGGTCAGGTTAAACTCTCAATGACTGGAACCTGTGCTTGGACATTTTTTATTCAAATATCACCTTTATCAAATTATCTTACTATGGCATAGCATTGCAGATGATATTGTGTCATTGTCAGTGTATGATTTCAATAACCAAGCAATAAGCTGTCATTTCAATGTGTATAAACAATGTGAAATAACCGACGTGCACGTCACTGTTATATAACAGGTGTCGTATTCTCGAGCTGAATGAAGAAAACTATCCGGATATAGAATTGTACATATTGTATCTTAGCTGTAACAAGGCATGGTTCCTAAATGTCGGTGACAGCCAGAACCGAACCAGGTCTGAGGTCACCTTTGTCAAGCCTCAGTGAGAGTGTTAAGATTCAAAGTCACAACGGCAGTATTCCAGCCAATCCGTGAAACTTGACTACTAGCAAGGAATATACATACCTGTTTTCCGGACACTTTCTGTCATACCAGGCCAGCTTATGTTGTACTAGTGAATTAGTCTCTCATGGCGACGCGGAGGGTACAGATAATCACTTGTAACATGTGTACATTTACCACCCGCGCGGTAGGAAAGTGACCTCATAGATCTTGAGGTACACACATATATCTCTTGCGTAAAGCGGTGTCCCGTGTATATTAAATACCCGAACTGATAATATGTATTACTTTCCAACCATGACATACGAACACGTAGCATTAAAACATACAAACGATGAAACAGGCTATAGGTAATAATTCTTGTTCTTGATGTGAAAGAACTTGAGACCAATCCGTGAACAAACAGCATGCTCATATTTAATGGCGTCAAGTATACGGGTCGATACAAAGCTAGACACCTCTCTGCTACAGCTGATAACAAAATGTGTGTTTCTTTGTTTTCGATACGAAACACATATCTAGCACATTACTTCCATGCATGAAGTAAACTACCTTTATAACAACCCTGCTTGTAACGATATATGACAAACTGCTCCTTTCGTTCCGACCACTTGACTGTATACATGTGATATGTGATTCGTGATTCACATGTCGTTGGATAGTACTAGCTCCTGCTTCTCAAGTGTGTACGCTCTTTCACAATTAGTCCGATCTCTCCAAACCAACTATAGAGAGACATTTTGTCCAGATTTCGTCCATTTTCCATTTACGCCCACAGCAGGCACCCTTTCGTTGGTGAATACATATGAGATTTGATCCACATCAGTTTGGATGACAGCGGAACATTTCTCAAGATCGTACACTCTATGGCAACTAGACCGCACTCTCCAAATCATCTGTAAAGAGACATGTTCGGCCAAGCAAACGTTCCTAAACGATTTAATGAAAGAAACAATAGCATTCTATAAAAAGGTTATACACCGAAAAGGTACCCGAAAGGTTAACATACAAATAGCTTTCAAGGATGTTAAAATCCCCAAACATATTATTATGATAGCTAAAAACAAAAACAAAACAACAAAAACAAAACCTAAGAGCGTATGACGCAGCCCCAAGCTCGCTCCCAAACCTGAGAGATGGAAAACGTCTTGATCAGACTTTAGATGGTTCCAATATTCTTTAGTGCATAGAATCTTGAAAACAAACCTAATTTTGTATGTTGCCCATACAAACATAAATCGGCAATATATCGTGACCAAGGTGTCTATCTGCCAAGTGCGTGGGACCTCTTAATTAACCCTTGATGAATCTTTGATATATGTGATGTCTCTTATCTATTCTTTCTGAGAAGTAATTAGCAATTACTGTGTTATACCTTTCCAGTTTTAACTCTAGCATAAATTCATCATCATTATGTATATACCCTTCCTGTGATTGTGATGTCACATGCATCGTGACGTCATTGTACAGTTATGACATGCTATGGTCGACGTCATAGTATCAACGTTGTGTATAAAAGATTAAGAGAAGATTTATCCATACAAGATCTTGGTAACTCTACTTTCATCTAACATGGGACATGTAGAGAGTAAGCAATAGCCATTTTGTAAATATACACCAGAAAGCGGAATTCTCATTAAAGACTCCCCAATGTCAAAATGTCAACCCCAGACGCCCTCTCATCTCCTCTCCCCCAACCTCTGTATAGTTTGTGATGTCAAGTTTAATCGGTTTGATAATCATTTGAAAAAGCGAAAACGAGTTGTGATTGATTCGCAGCGTAGACACCTGATTTAATAAGAAGCCAGCTAAGGGAGGTAATAAATTTATCGGGCTGAGTGCAGACTTATCGGAACGTATACCCTGGAGATATCGAGCTGACAGAATGCAGAACTCTTGTGGTTCATTTTTTTACATGTATTTCTTGAACGATGCAAAGAGGCAAGATGGAGTATGAGTGACATACAGTCGGTGTTTCGCATTTACCAAGCCGGCAGTGTAACAAACTTAAGGCTTTCTGATTAAGAGATTGTTTATGTTTGGGACTATGCTTTGTAAAATCATATGACTGTATTGTTTAATAAATGTTTTGTAAGCATCCCCACCACGCATTTCCATCACGCATTTCTAGTTGATGTTAGCCATGTTGGTGCGGCAATGTTGTATATGTGCACAGTGTTGAAAGCGGTGGTGAAATGAGATGTATTTTCAATCCAGGAGTGATAGGATATAATTTTATTCATTGTCCAATCAAATTTGTATGTTTCATATAGTCATTGTAGAATGGTGAGTTGGAACAATCACATGTTCCTAAAGTGTGTACCCTCTCTGACAAAGGGTCCATACTCTCCAAACCACCTATAGAAAGACATGTTCGGAGTTTTTGTCCATATTTCGACTATTCTGCGTGTTACGAGAGTCTATTTATTAATAAAGTAATAATAATTAATATTAATGGGTCACAACCACAACGTTTAGTGTTTTGAATAGTAATTATTATGGTTCACATTTCGTATCATAAATGTTCAGCACTTTAATATTTTGTCAGCAGGCTTTCCGGAAGTGCTGTAGAGTTACCTCCTCTTGAGACTGCTAGAACATTCTACGGTGATGGCGATGGTTGTAAGTACTCGAAAGTTCCAGAGTGAATGACTTTGTATATAAAGGCTAGTTGCCGTGTTGTCGGACACGGAAAATATACACAAACAACTGGAGTATATGTCCTCCTGCCTCCGTCAACGCTTGATCTTCATAATCGCTGCCTGAGCGCTCGCTGTGTTACATTCTGCATAGCTGTTTCTCACTCTCAATTCCAGACTTCGTTGAGTTGACATTATATTTGTGACCCATTACTGTAGATTTGACTCATACATGAAACCTCTCTTGGTTGGTTCGTTTGTTCATTGTCCGATCAAATTCGTATGTTTCATGTAGTCATGGTAAACTTACTGAAAACGGTTATCATACATAGCACATAAGTCTAACTGAAGATAGAGCCCTGAAAATGTGGACGAGTCACAAATGTCACTCACAGTATCAACCACTAGTTGTTCCTCTTTAATGTGGTTACAAGGTCACTTCCTGTCGACAGGGTATCATAAATATAACTCAAATCTATTAGTCAGTCATTTAGTCATTCACACACCAGTTTGTAAAAGGTAAGTCACTCTGTCAACCACTTGTTTGTCAAAGCTCAGTCATTCGATCAACCACTTGTTTGTAGATGTTCAGTTACTGCATCAACCACTTGTTTGTCAAAGTTCAGTCACTCTACCAATCACTTGTTTGTCAAAGCTCACTCATTCTATTAACCACTTGTTTGTGAAAGGTGAGTCACTCTATCAACCACTTTCTTTGTCAAAGCGCTGACAAAGTTCCGACAACTACCTGTCTGCCGAAGGTCAGTCACTATATCAACCGCTGGTTTCTCCAAAGTCAGTCATTTGATCACTCACTATATCAACCACTGGTTTCTCCAAGGTGAATCATTCGATCAGTCTCTATATCAACCACTAATTTGTCCAAGGCCAGTCATTTGATCAGTCACTATATCAACCACTGGTTTGTCGAAACTCTGTACATCAAATCAAATAGGTAAAACATTCCAAACAGCGATATATAATATTATTGGGAATCTTCTGTCTTCAAACATCGACCTTGTCAATTTCACAAATGAAAATCCAAATTTTTGTCTCACAGTTTTTCCTTCTAACAATGTGAATAAAACTCACCACGCGCAGTTTTTGATAAAACAAGTCTTCCATGTCCAGCACTCTGATGGGTACAAACATTTCCGAGGTAAAAGTTCAAAAGGTATGTGCGAATGTCCACTTTAGCGATTTGGTAAGGTGTGTTCTGATTGATCAATCTCAAAGGTTACCTGACGCGACCTCCTACTAGGCTTTGTTAGACTAAGTAGTGGAGTGTAACGAAAAGTACTGAGACTAAGTTTACTTAGACTGCATGTCTATCTTTCATTTTCCACCAGATTCACAGGCAATAAATCATATCCTATTGCAGTGCTTCCAAACAGATAAGGTGCATCTAATGGCATCTAAGTTTGAGAAAAGCTTTTAAGATGCTCAAGATGTAAAACCATTAAGCACTTAGTGCATTAAGTAGAACTACAGGTAATGCCGTGTAAATAATATTGATACATATCACTCGACACGATCGCGTGCTCTTCCGCCACGCTACCATATCACCATAATATTTCACCATCAACATGCTCACTGGGAACACTTCATACTTTATTCCACGATTTATCAAATCAGGATCATGTCTGACTGTTACTGTCAGATCAGCTTTAACGAGCTTTGTCAGATGCTCGAGATAGGAAACTTAATGGGAAGAATGGTTTTCAACCATCACGTAAATGGTTTTAATTGTTTTCCATTTACAAATGCAAGTACAGTTGATGTGTATGAACGGACACGTCATATCCGGACACAACGTCATTTAGTTGTCATACTTACCTCCCATTTCAACATCAACTGGGTACTGGGTACTGGGTACATTTCTCACTTTGTCTCGTTCCATGCGCCTCATATGAGACATGAATTTCTAACCAAAACAGATACGTCATATCTCAGAGTGGATTTCAGACAGCTTTACATTAGTCTTTCCAGATGCTCGAGACAGCAAAACCATTTACTACTAAATGAGAAGAACAATCATTCAGTAGCTAGAACCTGAGCTGGAAGGTACGTGTGTTGCTGCTACCCGTGGACAGAAGAGAAAGTTGCTAGTCTGTAAGTAATTTTTTTAATCATTTGGAGTTTTAAACAGAACAATCCAGGCGTGACATTCTCAAAACATCACTTGATCTCGCCAGTCTAAGTAAACCTAGGCTCAGTATTAGTCGTTAGACTCCTTTACTAAGTGTAACAAACATATTAGGAGGTCGCGTCAGGTAACTTTTGAGACAAACCAATCAGAACACAGCTTTTTAAATAGCGAAAGTGGCCATTTACACACACCTTTTGAACTTTTACCTCGAAAACGTTTGTTCCGGAAAGATTCCGAATGCGGTTTTCGGTACGATCGCTTCCGGTTGAAGGACATTGAGCACACTACAACACAGTCAAAAGTTAGTAAACAGTCGCTGAAAATAGCATTTATGTCACTATTTAATGATTTGACCTTATGAAATATTGGCTTATTGTAACCATGGCATTAGAAAGGCCTAAGCGTTGAGGTTAAATATCTGTGTCTTATTGCGGACTTTCGTTTGTTGATGGATCAGTGTCAGTGACTTGGGAATTTTGTAAGTCCTGCCAAACCCTAACCAGTAGCCGTTGTCTGATTGGTTAAATCCACTTTAACTATTGATGACAATACAAAGTAGAAACACGCTATATATTGCCAACAACTGAAGGACCTTGGGGACTAACTAGGGCTTGTTAGTCTCAGTAGGGGAGTGCAACGACTAGTACTGAGGACTAAGTTTACTTAGACTGGATCACGTCACTATAGGGCTGGAATATTGACGCAAAACTCAACTCCACATGTGCATGGCGCCATATACGAACCATTTGCAAACAGTGTTCACACCATTTGGCTGAACTAGTACATAATATCCTATTGGGTTTTTGCTGCCTTTAAGTCAGTTGCACACATTTGTACAACATGCCCTTTGATAGTGAAACATGAACGCATTGTCATGATATATTCAGAACAATCTAGTCTGTTCTAGACAGCTGCTTATGTAACTCCAGGTGTCTTCAGTGATCAGCACAGACATGGAACTGATTAAGTACTCGGTAACTCTCCTACTTATTAGTCAGCACAGTACAGAAGACAGCCATCACAAGAAGGATGTTTCAGGAACTGACTGCACACGTGTCATTGCCAAGCCCCTCAGCTTCTACATAGAATATCTAGACCGTAAATACAACATCAAAGGTATGGGAGGTGGGTCTCCTTTCAGAGAGCATTTCTCTCATTTCAAAAGGTTTGGAACTTCAGTATCTGAATTTTTACCAACTGTATCTAATGATTTTATGATTTCCTGACAGTTAGGGTTTTTGGAATGTTCATATACACAGACTGTCTTTAATGTGATAATTCCTAGTATTAAAACTAAACTGTATCTTGTATATATGTTCAATATGTTTCATGCACTATCGGTCTCTGTTGTAACATGTACATGCCATGACAGTTAATTTCGATGTAGATTATTTATTATTAACCATTAGTGAACTACGTTGTCCGACGAAGTAGGGGGTGTATAGTACCAGTTAACTTCCTCTTGTATTGGAAGCTGTTGTGGCTGAAGTCGCTGACGTTGTAAGCTGTGTGAAGGTGTTGGTTCGAATGTCAAATGCTAGAATTTGTGGTTTACCACTCACTTATGTAACACCATACTGTTTAACAGCACATCATACTTTCATGTAGCACTATTGTGTGTGGAGTAATGTACTGAGACACGCTCTGTACCGCTATACTGGCTACAATACATCAGACTTCCATATAGCATTATTGTGTGTGGACTAATGTACTGGGACACTCCGTGTAACACCATACTGTTTAACAATACATCAGACTTCCATATAGCATTATTGTGTGTGGACTAATGTACTGGGACACTCCGTGTAACACCATACTGTTTAACAATACATCAGACTTCCATATAGCATTATTGTGTGTGGACTAATGTACTGGGACCATACTGTTAAACAATACATCAGATTTGCATATAGCATTATTGTGTGCGGATTAAGCTACTAAGGCACAACCTGCATTACCATACTGTTTAACGGCACATCATGCTTCCATATACCACTATTGTCTTGATTAATGTACTGGGGCACCCCATGAAACACCACACTATTTAACAATACATCAGACTGTAATACAGCACTATAGTGTGTGGATTAATGTACTAAGGCACAACCTGTACTGTATCACCATACTATTTAACAATACATCAGACTTTCATATAGCACTATTGTGTGTGGATTAAAGTACTGAGGCACGACCTGTAACGCCAAACTGTTTAACGGCACATCAGACTTTCATATAGCACTATTGTGTGTGGATTAACGTACTGGGGACCTCTGTTAACACCATATTATTATGAATAATTTCGTCACATAGGTTGATATCAACTTTTTCTTGGTTGTTCATTACAGGAAGTGACGTCGGACTTACTGCGACGGACGCCGTGGACGCAAAACTCCTTATTGTTCCACGACACACTCTAAAACCCCAAGCCTGCAGACAGTTATTCCTGAAAAATAAATCAGCTGAAGTATATCCATTTTTAGCTGTGCTAAATGTCGCTGCTGTCTTGTATGTCACGTCAGCAAGGTCCATTCTTCTGGCAAAAAGATCTCCGGAAGAAATATTATCGTTTAAGATTGACAGTCATAAGAAAGGTTTATGGATGGGCAATGTATCAGCGACTCGAATGGTTGTAGACAACGAGAGGAAGTTTGTATTTTTTTCGCTGCCCATGGGTTTTGCAAGGGCTAAGACTAATGGTAAACAATTTAAAAAAATGGCATCCTCCTCATCGATAGTCTACGGTTTGGCAATTGATACGTACAATAGATTCGTCTATGGATTTTCTAAGTATGATCTAATTTTATTCACGTATGATGGCCAAATACTCAAACGCATCGAACTGATTTCACTTAAACGAAAATATACGTATGCTCAGGTGTATCCCGACAAAGGTGTATTTTATTTCACATATACCAATCATATATATGAATTTTCGTTGCAAAGTAAGAGACGTAAATTGATAAAGGAGTTCGGGTTTTGGATTCACGCTGCTGTCTTTTGCAAAGATAATATCTATATGACAACATCTAAGAGACGCTGTAGCATTGCCACAATGGACCTGTTGAACAAGACTCAGCACAGTCTCTTTAAAGAACCTGACTCGAACGAAACCGGCCTGTGTTTTACGACTTGTTTGATAGAGTGAAACTGTTGACGTGATATAAAACTGAACTGTGAACTGATGCTCATAGAACCATTGGTTGTCATAGAAAGACATCGTGTCAAGATGAGATTAGGGTGAAATCAGTGTTTCCGGTCTGGAACATGTGCTGATATATAGTCCACACTGTATCTCGAAACGTTCTTGTGTAATGTGATGCGTTGTGTGTTAGCAGTAGTATCTGTACCTAGGATAATTTTTGATGATTGCACAGTGTGAACTTAATGTCTCTGGAAGCTGATCGGTCAGTTAAACTGATATCAGTGTTTACTGGACTCATCAAATGTCGGCACCTGAGACATCAACTACGCCTGGATATATTTTCCCTAATTGCATGTGCCTCACGTGGGTTCTTTAATAAATCCTGGATGTCAACAGAGACACCACAGAATCCTATGCATGTGTCTCAAATAAATGTTGCATGCATATTTCCATGTTTAATTTGTTTCTGAAGTGTCCTTCAACAATCTATTTCATGTTGTAACCACATTAAATGTGATTGTAATTTTCTGTCTCATTTCCCATGGGCTGTCGTGCATGGACCGGACAATCCTGTGATCAATAGTTTCAACCTCGATCAGCGCAACTGGGTTACGATGACCTGTGTCTCTTTGATATGTATTATACCCTTAGTCGAAAGGGTGATACTTATATACTGGGTGACCTAAATGCAGATATCTGTAAAGTCACATTATCCCCACGTGATCGTGTGCTTTACAACTATATCACTCAACGTCACCTTATTCATGCAGCAAGTACACTACGCAACCATGGGCCTGACCATACATGTAGGAGTAAAGACAGCAGATTCAAATCACTCATTGGTTACATACTCCTCCCGCCACACCTGACCGGTCAGCCTGCCTATTGTTGTGTAATGGATGATTGTAGCTACGCTGTATCTGACCATTTCCCATGTTTTGTTACGGTATCCAGACAACAAGAACAAGCACGCACATCTGATAGCCTCTATTTGCCAAAATAGCAAAAAGCTGACCAATGTCACCTTAACGTATACACAGAGAAGAGCTCCCGACTTTTGTCAGAAATCACTATTGCCACTCATCCCCTACCTCCCCATGAAACTGAATCATGCACACGTAATCTTATAAATGCTCAGTTCCCGGTGTATTCCTTCGGATGCTTTTAAAGCACGCCTAAAGCCATACTGGAAATCAGATGGAGTAAATAATTTGCATTACAATATGCGTATAGCTAGACCCGAGTGGTTGGCAGATGGTAAAGCAAGGACAGGTAACTCGCCTTTGTATTCTGGCTACAAATCAGCTAAGCGGGAATCTAGACGATTACATCGTAAGTCAAAAAGGAAACAGCGATCTGATTTAAGTCGCGAATTAGAAAGGTGCTCCGACGCTGACATAGGTACTTTCTTCAAATCAGTTGGCAAAATGAGGCGACACAATCCAGTTGTAAATGAGTTAGTGTTTGGTGACAAATGTGCAAATGCAGTAGAAGATATTTGTGAATTATGGGGTGACTATTTTGCAGATCTATCCAAACCTTATTACTCTCCATTTTTTGATAGCAACTTTAAAATAAGAGTCGACAGAAAGGTTAGGAATATAAGCGAGAAACAATCTTCCTGCAATGAACGTGATGAAGTAAAAGAACATATCAGAAATCTCCACAGAAATAAATCTCCTGGCCCGGACCATATTCACAATGAACATCTTATTTATGGTGGCGATGACATCGTAAATGCATTAACGGCACTTTTTAACTGCATTTTAGAATCTGCATATGTCCCTAGCACATTCAGAAGAGGTGTGGTCATCCCAATCTATAAAGGTAAAAAGGCGAAAAATGATCCTAAAAATATTAGAGGAATAACTTCTTGTCTTGGGAAACGTTTTGAAACAGTCTTATTGGCTAGACTAGAAATCTGGGTACATGAATAATACCCTCATTTCCAGAGAAGCTTCATTTTGGATTTAGAAAGGAACATGGAGCAACCATTTCAGTCTTTACTCTGAATGAAAGCTTATCTTACTATCTAAGCAGAGATTCTCCTGTTTATACTGCTTTTATGGACAATAAGAAGGCGTTTGATCGCATACTCTTATATCAAATGGGCATTAAAGGCAAAATGTGGCAACTCCTATATCAAAGCTATACATCAAACTCTGCTTTTGTGCTATACTGTGGTCTCAGATCACGTGAATATGTTATCAAGCACGGTGCTAGGCATGGAAGAGTCCTCTCTTCATGGTTTTTCCTTGTTTTTATTCATGATTTGATATGTGAACTTAGAAATTTGAACAATGGCATTAGTGTATGTGGCATTAAGATCCCATGTATTCTATTAGCTGACGACACAACACTTGCTTCTAAACTCACGTGCAAAAGAAACGTCCCCAAAATATCTTTAATTGTCATTTTCTTTTAAATGACCATGAACAAAACTCAGTGTCAGGAACCTATCGCCTGAACACTCAGTGTGATGATATGACAAAATAATGCATGGGTTGCACGTGCTTTGCGAGAAAAATTACTTACATCAGTAAAATTACCCGTATGTACAGAACACTACCCGTATGTTAAACCTAAAACTGCCTCCATTACATAACATATCTCTCCAATAAGGACGGAACTGGAGGCCAGTATCTTTCGTTTATTGGCGACCTAGCTTTGCATATTGGCGACTTTAGCGCGTATATTGGCGCCCCACTTTCACATACTGGCGCCCTATTACTGACCATGTCCTAACGCAGAAATCAGAACAATAATACCCCTGTTATTGAAATACAGAAACAAAAACGCAATGTTTTCATCCATTAATTACGAAAAATGTCACTCTAGCACCGTCACGTTCCACAACAAAGTGTACAGATTTAGCAGCAGTATAACGGGGATAACAACCCACTCATCTGCAGTCAAGTTGTGCATACATTGCATAAAAGTAGCACTGTCGTCTAGGTTTGCTGGTTTCTTTTGTTTTGTTTTGGTTTTTTTTGTTGGTGAAAAAAAACGATACGAATTTCATTTTTTTTCAAATTTAAGATTTTTAAGCAATCACCATATTATTTCCTCACCTCAACGACATGTACGTTTGGTCAAGTCTGTGTGGACAACGGGCCCATTCAAATAAAAAGCGGTTTTAACCAACACGCGAACACGACTCCCACAATGCATTCTTCTCCTGTGGTTTGGTGACGTCACTTGGCCTGTGCCAGTAATTACATGTTTCTTAAACTCCTAAAAGCGACATCGGTGGTTAGGTTTACATCGACCACTTTGGCGCAAGAATTTCTGACCTGGATGACACATGTCATCGGTTCCCAATTGCGCAGATCGATGCTCATGCTGTCGTTCACTAGATTGTCAGGTCGAGATTCGATTATTTACAGACTGCCGCCATATAGCTGGAATATTGTTGAATGCGGCGTAAAACTGTAAAACTAACTTCATTCACCCCTTTGAGTCCTTACCTCTGTGACAGACTCAGCGCCCTATTCAGATCATCAGATATACTTAATATTTTACTGCCTGACAGGGATTCATTCCATCCTTTTCATATTGCCAGGAATCTAAAATCCGCACTGCTCATTGCTTTTTTTCTGTACTGTTATTTTTTGCGAGAGTTTCCAAGCTTTGATATTCAGAAACTGAGAGGCTTGCCAAACCGTTTGGTACACTTTCTTATTCTGCCTGTTAAGAAGTAAGCATCGGTTCATCATAATCTGCTCAACTATTCATGTGGTCAAATTCCCGTTCTAAGTTTTGCGACTCGCACAGAAAATCTTCATCTACACAGTTTTTGCCCCATTGCAGACTGACATAAAAACTGTCACTCGAAATGCTTCCATTCAAAAGCTTCGGAAAATGTATTTTGAGTGACAGACACAAGCAACCCTATTCGCCTGACATGGTTTGTTTTGTATCGCCCCAATACGCTGCCTCGTGCACAGTAGAACATGTTCTTAACGTGTGTATCGTGCATACCGTGCTACCCATATATAGGACGCCAATATTGCTATTGCTGTGTTCGGGTGCAAGGGTTACGAAACTAGGGCGCCAGTATGCATGATTTTAGGTTTAAGCGCAATAAACTCCTCAGACTCGCCAATATTCGCGCGCCTGGGTAGGTCCTCGGCCGAACGGCCTCGGACTCAACCAGCCGCGCGAATATTGGCGAATCTTCGGAGTTTATTCCTTACATCGTGGGGTGTAAAACACATCTAAAAATGTTCTTCGGCATCAGCTTCATCAGTTCGACAGGAAGAACATGCCAAGGTTAACCCCAGAGCAGAGAGAGCGAGCAATCGGGATGCTTCAGCTAGGCGTTACACACGACCATGTCCCACGAATCGTGAACTGTTCCAAGTGAACAATTGGTAGACGTTGTTAGGGATTCTCTGCCACTTCAACCAGCTGTTGACGGGTTTGTGGAGGTGTTTGACGCTGTCTGATTCGACGATCCAGGTGGTCCCACAGGTGCTCGATCGAAGACATGTCAGGAGAACGTGGAGGCCAAGGCAGAGCGTTGACGTTACTGCGATTTAGGAAGTCCTGAACAACTCAAGCAACATGGGGCCTGGCGTTGTCATGTTGAAGTAGAGTGCCTCGCTGATGTTGACGGAGGAAAGGAAGAACTACTGACTTCAAAACCTGGTTAATGTAGCGTTGTCCAGTCAGGTTCTGATCAAAGACAACGAGTCTAGTGGCCTGGTCTCCCAATATGCCTCCCCAGATAATAACACTTCCTCCGCCGACAGGTTCAGTCTCCTGAATGCAACAAGGAGCCATTCTTTCAGCCACTCTGCGGTAAACCTGTCTTCTGCCATCGTTCTGGAACAGACTGAACCTGCTCTCGTCCGAGAAGAGTACCCTCTGCCAGTCACGAATCTGCCACCGTCGTACTTGACGTGCCCAACGTTGTCTCTGCTGCCGATGTGCAAGGGTTAGCAACGTTCCTCTGTAGGGTCTGTAGTTCCTGATGCCAAAGGTGCGAAGACGTCTAGCCACGGTCTGTCAACTGAGGCGGCGACCTAATGCTGTTGCTGCTGTTGACGTTGCCGTCAGGAAGCGGTTACGTAGATGAAGAATACGGATGTACCGGTCTTCCTGTGTGGTTGTGATTCGTTGTGTCCCTGATCTGGGACGGTCCCTTGTTTGGCCAGTTTGTTGGTACCGCTGGATCAGGTTGGATACCGCTGTGGTCGAGCAGCCGAAGGTTCTTGCAACATGGCCTCGAGAAGCCCCCATCTGGATCATACCGATAGCTCTTTCACATTGCTCCGCTGTAAGTCTTGGCATTCTTTCGGTGGTTTTCTGGTTACTGCAATGACAGTGAGGTGTGCCCTCTCTCTTTATACTCAAAATTGCACGTGGCTTTCATGCACAAGCAAGGAAACCAATTTTTTGGAAACTTCGCTTGTAAAGCATGATTTTGAAATGTTGCGTTTCTGCACTATGTTTTCAGTGTCTGTGAAGATAGGAAATGTTATAACGTCGTATTTTGCTTTATTTAAAATAAACTTTTAATTTTAATCAACAATGTTAAGGTCAAGTTTCTTTTGGAGTTGAGTATATATGTAATCTGTTGTAGGCTTCCATCTACCAATGTATTACATTCAACATATCTTGATGCTTGATGAGTTGATGGATGCCTATGATATGCTTTGTCAAGAAGGAGATGCTTATGTATTAGGAGATCTGAACTCAGATCTGTTTTCTCCCCACGTGAAAAGGCACTCGAAAAGCTAATTGTAGAAATCGTGTACACGTGTTACATACCTCTCGCACGTATGGCCCGGACTATACATGTACAAGTCTCTAGTTGGCCTTATACCTTATCCTTATCCTTATCCCTATACCCTCTCATGCAGTAAGCAACTTACTCCAGTGTTGTGTGCTTGATCACTGTGACTACACGATCTCTGACCACCTCCCTTGTTTCGCAAGTGTTACAGTACAACCTAAATCTGTAATTCCTACGTCCAAAACATGTATTCTGACATGGCACAAAGCTGACTCCACTGAATTAAACGCTTACACAGAAGAAGCAGGGAGACTTCTCTCTGACATATGTATACCATGCAATGAAGCTCAACCTGCTGTCATTGAGCTCTATAATGAACAGATTAGTAGTGCCCTTACTAGTGCTAGCTCTAAGTGTATTCCGTCTGGAACATTTAGACCCTATCTAAAGTCATACGGCCTAAGTGATGCTCACTATCAAATGCGAGTCTCTCGTCGAACCTGGCTAGCAGATGACAAACCAAGGGGAGACAATTTATGTTCATATCGAGAATACAAAGGTGCAAAGCGCGATTTCCGTCGTTTACATCGACAGTCAAAGCGAAAACAATGCAAAGAACTCGTTAATCTCGTGAACTCGTTACATCAGAAACTGATGTTAATACCTTCTTAAAATCTGTGCGTAAACTTTGAACCCGCGGTCAACGGTTGACCAATTAGTGTTTAACAATACCAAAGGCCATTTGTAACCTGTGGAGTGCTTACTATGCTAACCTTGCCTTACCGCACCATCTGCATCTGTAGATAACAAACTAATGATTCTACATGCTGACGCTGTACTATATGTCGATATCCAGTCTTCAGAGGTAAAACAACATCTGGTTAATCTAAATCGTAACAAATCCCCTGGACCAGATCATGTCAACAATGAACACCTTATCTATGGAGGTGACGCGCTGGTCGAAAATCTTTGTGTCTTACATTTTATAACGCAATTATGAAAGCTGTCTACTTTCTCTGTATCTTTAAATTAGGTATGATTGTTCCACTTTATATAGGAAAAGGTTCAAAATGCGACCCCCAAAACTACAGAGGTATCACTCTTACCTCTTGTATAGGAAAATTATTTGAACAACTATTACTATCACGTCTACAATGTTATATACGCCACATTAATCCTTACTTTCCAGACCCTCTACAATTTGGATTTAGAAAAGAACACGGTGCCATTATGTCAACGTTCATGCTCAATGACTGTGTAACATATTATGTTGATCGTGGCTCACAAGTCTTTTCAGCGTTTCTCGATAATGAGAAAGCCTTTGATCGCATTTGGCATAACGGTCTATTCCTAACACTCTACAGTTTGGGTATAACGGTGAAAATGTGGAATCTGCTATATCATTGCTACACCTGCAGCTCTTCTTTTGTAATGTACAACGGAAATAGCTCAGATATACTTGAAGTAAAACAAGGTGTAGGGTAAGGTAGAGTCCTGTCTGCATGGTTCTTCCTTGTCTTTATTAATGATTTATTAACTGAATTAAGACTCAGTAACAATGGTATATGTGTATATGGTACTGACGTGCCATCAATCCTGTTAGCCGACGACACGACACTGTTAAGTACCACCCCTTATAGGCTGCAGAATTCACTACACATTGTCTCGGAATATGCTTCCCGATGGTGCCTAACATACAATGCATCTAAAAGCACTGTTGTAGTTTTTCGGAAAGGAAAAAAAATCTTGTCCTGAGCTTTCATTCTCGTTTTGTGACATCGCAATTAATATGAGTTCATCAGTAAAATATGGTGGTATTCTACTCTCACCAGATCTGTCTTGTAAAGATCTGTCTTGTAAAGACAGAGTTCTCGCTAACTGTCAAAAGGCCAGGCTCTATAAATTCTTTACGCTCATTGGGTCTTTGGTCAATGCTGATTTACATGTTACATGTGTTAATATATGGAAAAAAATGATTTTACCTACAAGTTTCTATGGCTGTGAAACCATGCCTCCACAATATGGCAAAAACATTGATTGTTGGAAAATACATTTTGCAAGGTACATGTACATTGCAAAATGTATTCTAGGATTAAACCGACGTATGTCTACAGATTCTGAGAGTGCCAACCTAGGTCTCTGGACAATGGTTGAATAGAAGTGTAGATTGTTATTCCTAGGAAAATTATGTAACAACGCTTGTCATTGATCAATGCTGTCCTGTTTTGTGTGTGTCTTGTTTGTATTAGATTCAGTGTATAAGATGCGGTGTACACTTTGTATTTACAACATGGCCGACCTTTACGTAACATTCTGCTTTATTTTGTGTATGACAGAAGTGGTGTCTAGTTTGTATTTGACTCACTGTAAGACCACATGTGTCCTGTTCTTCGTTGTGGGGCAGGACTGAAGTCTTCGAAACTCTCCGAGCACTGTCCGCGCCCATTGTTGCTCAACTTCAACTGATTGTGACCTGAGCTTTATGCACAGGACCACACGCCACCACAGGAGGTGTACTCTTTGTATTTGACATTGTTACAACCTGGCCGACCTTTTCCCGCTCTGTTCTATTTTGCGTATGGCAGATCTAGTGTTCAGTTTGTATTTGATTCAGTATATACGATGTGGTGTACACTTTCTATTGTTTCAACATGACCGACCTTTACCATCCACGAACATTCAGCTCCATTCTGTGTGTAAGAGACTTTGTATTTCATTCCGTGTAGAACTGGAGGTGTACACTTTGTATTTGACATTGTTACAACATGGTGATGAACATCGAGTCTGTGTGCCATGCAGTTGACAAGAAGAACTGAGCAGGATATTCAGTTTTTGAGAACATGGCCGTTGTAACACCATCCACGAACATTCAGTTAAGCTGCCGGTCACCCATCCGAGCACTGTCCGCTCCCATCGTTGTTTCACTTGGTCACCTGATTGTGACCCGAGCTTTATGCACAGCACCACTCGCCACCACGGGAAGTGTACACTTTGTTACAGTATGGCTGACCTTTACATTCTGTTCTATTTTGTGTGTGGCAGATGTAGTGTTCAGTTTGTATTTCATTCAGTGTATATGGTGTGGTGTACGCTTTGTACTTGACATTGTTACAACATGGCCGACCTTTACCATCCACGATTCCATTCTGTGTGTAACAGCCGTAGTGTTCACTTTGTATTTGATTCTGTGTATAATAATATGTGCATTTACATTTATAGGTGAATACTCATAGCGCTAACAGTCAAAGCAAGCAAATCATTACCCCGGATTACCCAAGCTGCTGTTAGGCGCTAGAAGGTTATAGTTACATGACTTTTTCGACTGGACAAATAGGACAATTTGTTATGGATAACAACTTCTTTATTGCGTGATTGCGACGTTTCGATACCGTTGTCAAGCAGGAATGATGCATAAAATCCAGAACTTGTATATATATGCTAATTAAAACAATGAGATAACATAGTATACAAAGAAAACACAACTGACAACCGGAGCAACATAATGCCGTGATTGGAGAAGCAGAAAGCTGGAGACGCCAGTAGTACACAGAGGATAGTGAATGGAAGCCAGACATGTACAAATAAAGGGGGTTACAATGAAGGAATTACAATGGAGGATGAGATTTTTATACAGTTAATTGGGGTTGATTGAGGAGTGCATTATAAGCAATGGAATGAAATATCCTTGGTCACGGTTGATGGTGGGCTTGTGACGTTTGATGTGAATGGCTTCGGTGAGCTTGCGTTTGGTGAAGTCCGTTTGGTTGTTGGCTAGGACTGTGATGTCAAACCACTCTATTTGACGATTAGGGTTTGCTTTGATATGGTCCGAGATGGCGTTTTGCTGTCCGAATTAGTAACAGAGGTGCGATGTTCTTTGACTCGGGTTTTGATGGGTCGTGATGTTTCACCAATGTAGCTTTGACCACAATCACAGTTTGTTTTATATATAACACATTTCGGGTTGTTGTTGTTGACAATGGGTTGTCCGTTAGCATGGAGGAGATTCTGAGGCTTGGGTACGCTGAAAAGGTTGTGTCAATGTTAGCTGTTTCAAGAGCCGGATGATCTGATGCGATATTTTTCCAACGTAGGGAATGGATACCTTGACTGAAGCTGACTCTGGTTTAGGTCTTTTGGTAGAGGTTGACAGTGTGGCTTCAATGGTTCGGTTGACTATTTCAGGCGGGTAGTGGTTACGTTCTACAAAGACCGGGTACCGATATTCTGTGTACATTCTGAGTATAACAGGAGATCTACACTTTGTATTTGTCATTGTTACAACATGGCCGACCTTTACTTAACATTCTGTTTTGTTTTGTGTATGGCAAATGTAGTGTTCAGTTTATATTTGATTCAGTGTATAACATGTGGTGTAAGGGACTGTGTGCTATGAAGATGGTTGGTGACGGATGCGGCATGAATGAAGTGTGTGTGTGTGCGTGCGCGCGCGTGTGTTTATGCGTGCGTGTATGTGTATTTTGGGGGAGGGGTTTGTTTTGATAAAATTGTTTTGCTTTCTATTGCCTATATTTCTCATTTTTTGTATTAAATTTCCTTAATTACATTTCTTCTTTTGCCTTCTTTAACTCGTATTGTGACAGTCTTTTTTATTCATTTCAGTACAGTAGGTGTACATTGAGACAGGGAGTGTACATATAAGTATATTATGCATGAACTACAATTTTATGTAAGTTTTATAACGCAGTGTATTGTACTGAGGCATATGTAAAATAGGCATATATAAACATGAACACGGTTATAGGTGTGTACTATGAGTACTAATAAAAGACAATATTAGACATACGCCACCTACATTAACCCATCAATACAAAGATCAAATATTTCCTCTTTGGATGGAATGAGGGAAGAGCGTTTTTCCTCTTAACACTTGTTTCTTCAACATCAAAAACATCCTTGACAGTTTTCCTAAACCCTTTTGTTGATAACATATTTTGTTTGATGCTTGTGATATACTTTTGGGTAGTAAGATTATAGTAACCAAATGACTACATGGACTATGGGCAAAGAGAATATCAGAATCTGTCATTACAATATTAAAATTGATATACTGATTAAACACATGTCTTCAGAATTCATGTACAAAAACACAAACACAAACACATGATGAAAGGATCAAAATGTGTCAACCAAGTTAGAGAGCCTGACCTCCCTATCCCGTTAATCTCTCCTTATCACAAGTTCGAGTTACTAACGCTAATTCTACAAATTCTAACCCGGATGTTCACGGACTACTCCAAACAAGAAAGAGGATAATCCAAATTCATGTATGAATGCACTTTCTGTACATACTACGGCACATACATTGAACTTGTATACGACCGGGCAGAAAAGAAAAACAAATATCTCTAGTTTCATTCTTTTATTTGTTTCGCAGTAATCATCATAATTATCATAATCATCATTCACAAGATGCATAGTGAAAAGCATAGATTGTGTGTAAAAATGGTGCATGTACCTGTACATGTACCTGTAATTAAGAGCACATCAGCGTACGTCACTTCATCAGCCATATTGATCACGTGACAGTGTCATTCAAAATGAATATGTCTACAAAATGTTTGTTATGGTGAGTACAGTTCGAGACTAAGAAGCAACATTTATATGATTTGGTGATCTTGGGACTAATGTTCAGGTTCGAGATATTATGTGTATATATGTCTTGAACTTCGAGATATAGATAGAAAAATAATGACAAATATATAACAAACGTTTGGGACCGGAGATTAGGTTTAAGATATGTAGAAGATCCGAGGTTCAGGAGTTCGAGATCCAGGGAGTTTGCTGTAAAGGAAGTGTTACATTTGCCAGTTTTCTAAATGGCAAAGTGTATTAAAAATCATGCAACCAATTATAACTTACCATTGATCTATTTAAAAAAATGTTCAAAACGATTTCACAGTTTTGTTCCCTTAAAACGTATTAGAATACAATATCAATTATTATTACGATCCTTATATGTTTGGACACTGAAATATACTCACAAAAACGTTGCTTTACATAGTTTCTTAGTCTAATTTCAATTATTGAATTGCAAATCATGGAAAAATGCAATAGAAAGGTGAAACATATGTACACTCGACTAACAAATTGAAATGAAATGGTACGGAACCAAAATAGATGTACAAATCATCAAAAGTATGTACACGTGAGACAATCGTACAAAATGTGCAGCATTGATGGAGCAAAATGTTAACATGAAAGTTAGCCCTTGTCAGTGAAACAATGTTTATTTACGCTTATGACCACCATGAAAGCAAGATTCTACAGGTGTTTGCATTGACCAAATGAGCCTTCATAGATGGTGATGTGGAATGTCATCTTCTCTGTAACGTCCATCTACAGTCTGGGCAAGAATATGGGGACCGTAAACAATAATGCCCAAGCATTTTCACTAGGATTAAGATCAGGTGACTTTGTAGGTCAGTCCATATGTGTGATGTTGTTGATCTAAACAACATCATTAACAACTCTATCTCGGGCATTATCGTCCACAAAAAAGGTTGAACCCGCTTGTTGTGTCAGAGGAATGATTACAGGCAGGTCCTAACCGACCCGACTGCATGTGTGAAATGTGGAGAACATTCATGCCCCACGTTTTGCATGTTTTGTTTCTGATAGTGGTTGTGTTCGGGTGATGTTATCAATGTTATCAGATAAATCAATCTGAGAGTCACTAGTTATGCAACCTGTTTGAACGTCTGGAGATGGCTATCACTCGCACACTGCAAGTGGATAGTGCTCGTTCATCTTGTTTATGATCCTCGTTCATGATCCTCAGTTGAAGCACCATTAGCAGTTCAAATGTACTCATTGAATTGCAGAGGACCCAGCAATAGTTTCAACGAGATGCAGCTACTTATACAAGATTTCCAACCGTCAGCATTGTGTCTCCAAGAGACATATCTAAAAATTCGCAATACCATTATTCTGTACAGAGATTATCACGATCTGCTCAGGAAGTTACAGGGTGGAACCTGCGCGGACTTATAATGGTCTATCTGTGTAAACTTTGGATATACATTGAGACAAAAGGCATCGTTATCAGAAGTCATGTAAATTTTTTGAAATTCCTTGTTTCCATGTAGTGCCGTGTGCTTTTCCGACAGAAAGGGATGTACAAATAAGAATAACATTGTGAAATTATGATACCAGTTACAAGAAGACGATCATGTATCATCAGGCAGCTGATCGATGAGTAACCAAAACTACAGTATATCTAAATGCTTATAATTCATCAATACATATTTTGACCCTTAAAGTAATTAAACATAGTGATGATCAGATATAAGTAAACAAGTAAAAATTGAACAGTCTTTGCGTGTTTTTTTGGCAGGTGTAACGGCACGGGGAAGGATTCTCCCAGCGCTGTGCCAACACAAGGCTTCATCGCCATTTAGTGTTGCGTAGATGAGTCTGATCTCTCTAGTTTTTCAATGCTCTTGCATCACTAAACAACATTAAATTTGCGAATTCTACTTTGTTTATATGTATTTATTGACACATAAAAGAAATGCACTACTTTCAAATACAAGGTTTGTGTAAGCAATTGAAAAAAATGTTCTGACACGAGAAACGATGCCACGGTAAATCTACATCATGAGAAAGTGTGGTGAAGTAATTTTGAAATTCTCGTCTGCAAAGTGCTGGTGGGGTTACTGTGCACATTCCAAATTGATTAAGAGACGGAATTTTATGCATCGAAAATCATTTACTTTTCAAAATTCAGTGGTTTCACGGAAACCAAATAAGTTTAATGCAGCAAAATCAAAAGCCAGAAATGTTATGGCATCAAAGCTATCAACTGACCGATCCCACCAGTTGGATTAGCTCTCCTTAATACTGAATAATTTGAATCATGATATACGCGAATGTAATTAGTGCGAATTGAGCTCACATATAAATAACCTTTATTAAAAAGAATACATCCAACCTGAGAATGCACTGTGCCAACTTTCCTTCCTGTTTTGTTTTTGAACCATTCCAATGCTATGATACTGGAGTCTTCAACGCAATATATCACGTCTCCATTCATCCCTAGAGTGTGACCGTGGAAAAAACCGGATATGGTTATCCATTGACCAATCTGACCAGTATATGTGGGCGAGATTATAGATGACGGACCGCCGAGATATACGATTTCCCGCCTAGTGTCAAGACAAATATTATATGGTATAAACTTACAGGTAACGTTTTTTTAAATATCTGCCTTCAGTTGTGATGCTAGTGACGCACACATATGAAGGTTTCGAAACTAGGAACACGGAAAGGTGACTATCGTCCACTGCCACTGACATAACGTACGTTTGAAGGCGAGCAATGGTGTCCTCGTCCTGTTTCTCTTGGGTGCAACCAACACTTGTCTGTTATCCTCTGTTCTCACTGTAATGACAGAATTGTGAGTGGTGACTGTTGACACATATTTCACTTGATTGGTTAATGCATACGTATGTTATGTACGGCTTCCAAAATAGGGCATGCGACTTTTTGGGGCAAAAACTGTGTTTCATTTGTCAAATCATTAATGACACACAGTTTAAGCTAGTTCAATAATGGTTATGATGCATTTATTGAGAGGACCTGATTCATGGAGTGAAATGCTTGGTGCGTAAAGCCAGGCAATAGTAATTATAAGCTCATAAGAAGCTATTTTAATGTAAGAATGCAAATACAACCTTAGACCAGTCGACATTATACAAATGAAAAGTATAGTTTGTTCGTTATGTAACACAAAGCGTACAACAAATTTATCAAAGCATTATATTAGGAAGAGAAATTTCACAATATTATTCATTAGTATTACAAATCTCTTATCACAATGTTGTAGTTTTCTGTTCTTCTCTTATTTGTAATTGTAAAAACAAACAATGGAGACTTATGCTTTATACATCGAAATTCACTTGATCTGGTAATCACAAGCTTTGATTGTTTGTCTTTGCACAGATCCTTTCTTTTCGAAATAGGTCCGAGTCTTTCCTTTGAATAAAAACATACATATTAGAATGCTACAATGTTTTCAATCACACAACAATCTTCATTCCAGTGATTCATAGCACTGACAAGAAAAGAAGCTTGTTGCGTTCTTTAACACAGTGAGCTGATTTTGTGGTCGTTATTACATCTTTGACTCCGGTGCCTCAATAACTGCTGACCCGCACTTTTGGACAAAGCTTAGAATTTTGAAAAGTATTTGGTTTTACTTTTTGTAAACGGAATAACGTTAATTTGTACGTTAATATAGCAGTGTATGTCTCCTTGGTCAACCTTGATGATTAGTGATGACAGCAATGGTCTTTCGCAGTGACAGAATCCTAACTACTTTCAGTAGGAGGAAAGGCAAGTCCATGTTGAAGTGGTTCAGAGACAAAGATGATATGTCAGATCACGAATGTTTCTTACAGGTAAACCGTTTACCTTGGTAAAGTTCAGATGGACGGACGCTTCTTCAGTGGTCTGTGGTGGATATTTGGACATCGTAGCAATGCAGACAAGTCTCCATATCAGAAATCTGCAAAATGTGCAGCCACAGAATTCGCTACAGTGGTATTTGCACATTTCAGGTCCGACTGGCTGTTTCTGTAGGATTAATGTTGCCGTAACCACCACGATGAACACTGTACAAGCTACAGTCAGTATACTGGCGCATCCCCTGTAAGGTAGCATCCTTCACAGGCTGAATGTTGCTGTAAGGAAACAGTTAAATGTGCAATCTTTGGACAACAATGTGTAGTCCCCAACAGCAATAAGACTGTTGTCTTACAGTCGGGTTATTAACTGACACAATATTATCAACTGATTCATTCTAAAACGATAACTAAAGCCACCTCTATGATATGATGACGAATGTCTCGGAAAGAACAACACAGAGACATTGATACACAGATACCTAACATCACCTCAGCTAGCATACCATGATCGACCCGACATGGGCTGATAGTCGACGTCGTTGGACAGACAGGAGACCAATAAACCTGTCTAACACACAACGTTCTCCCAACATTTTCAAACATGTTTTCAAAGAGGTTTGCCAAAATGTATATTCGTCAGAACATGTGGCAACGTTATAACAAATTCTCAAAATTATTCAGATATTTTTGCTAAAAGTCATCGGTGAACAAAAAGTTGTTACGGAATGAGGCAACACGTTCACTTCATACAAACTAACCCGTCTTCTTAGTTGACGTTTGTTTAGGATGTTACAACAATATCATTTTGTAGCATATGGACCTGGTATGCGCTAAGTTAATTGTACATTCACTATCCGGGTGTTGTTATGTTTCTCTCGATTATTGTATCGCGATGGCTTGAAAATCGTGGCAGCCAGACTTGATCATTTAGATTCAGGGTTATTAAGCTTCCAACAGAGAACATTCTGCATATGGTTGTGAAGGACGCCTAAGGTAGTTTGCACCATATTAATTCTATTTTGGATACAAAGAATAATCAGGACATCAATTATTATCATTATGAAGCTATCAATCTGTACGAACTGTTTTCCTGCGTAAGCGGACATCTCATTGATAAATACACGAAAGTTGACCTGTATCATAAATTGTATCTAATGTAATGTGAGTGACGAATAGCTTGTTTGTCAATTAGGTGCTATGACCTTTTTCTGCTTGTAAATAATAATGTTATGAAATTTGTTTTAAAACTCATTTCGGCTTTGTGATTAAAATGTCTGTGTGTAAAGGCTTCGTCCCTGTGGCTCAAATAGTGCCTATGTGACATAAAACTCATTTCATCTCGACTCCAACTTTATCGCCCTCAACAGATATCCAAACAATCTCCTGGAGAAAATCATTCGTAAAAGCATAGCTACTAAGCAATAAGATCCCTTTCCAAGCCTTACCATGTCCCGTATCACCAATCCTCGACAGCATCCCATATCAATGGTCTCTCTGTACCAACCAACAGAACATCCAAACTAGACGTCACTTTCACTTCAGACAGAACACTAACAAACATCTTACATGCCATCGGAAAACGGCTCAATGGGTTCACCGCAAACCCTGGATTATGTGTGTCCGAAATATCATACAGCTGTGAAGAAAAATACATAGACGAAACGTCACGCCCCACAGTCACTGGGATAAAATAACATGAAACCTTTCGGAACACCGCATAAGAAATGACGATCACCCAGCAACAAGCCAATATTCTACATACCACAGGAGACAGAGGAAACTTAAAGAAAACATCGGAATCTTAAGAAAGCAGCCAGACGTTAACCGACCCTATGGCATTTACCTTCCGAGTGTCTGCTCTATAATCATCGGCTTTGCCGTTATTCCCACTGGCTTCCTCCTGGCATGAATAGGGTGTATGGAATTCATCTTTAGTAGTCCCTACTGGTCTTAAGAGGCGGCTAACGGCATCGGAAGGTCAGGCACACTGGCTTGGTTGACATATGTCATCGTATCCCAGTTGCGTAGGTAGATGTTCGTGCTGTTAATCACTGGATTGTCTGGACCAAAATCGATTATTTTCAGGCCGCTGACTGCGGCGAAAAAACCCAGATTTTATCTAATTATTAATCCCATTTAACTGACTTTGTATTGTGTTATGTTGTCAGGTTTGTACATTAACATCCCCACTCATTAAAATAGTTATAACCTTGTACATTAATCCTTCACAGCTGGCTTCGTAATCGTAATTATATTTTATTTTTGTTATACTCCGACCTTGTTGAAGCATGTTTTGTACATGTATGTATTCTCTGTGACACACGTTGGCCATACATAATGATAACTTATAAATGCCTTAGAAAACGTTATTAATTTTGTTCCTTGTTATTTTTCAAACATAGTTAAATAAAGTGTGTTGACGTTGGGATTGTGCAGTGCTGATAAAGTATGGTATCACAGCCAATCACATATGGTAGTATACTACTTGTGCGTGTGCGTGTGCGTGTGCGTGTGTGTGTGCGTTTGTGTTATTTAATGGGATGTGGGTGTTTCCCGTCGCTGTATTCGGAACAAGTGGGTATTCGTGGGGGTGGAAGTCAGGGACGAAGTGTCATTCACATGTATATTGCGAGAAGTGAAAACTGCCAAGTAAGCTTAAGGTTCCCCAATCGCCAGATTTCATTTTGTTCACAGATTTAGTGCTTTGAAGAAAATAGGCTGGCTTCAGTCAAGTATATATTTTTATATAAAAAGGAATAACACTTCTTACGTATTTTACCCATCTTACAGACATATTAGACAAAGACAGAGATATATTTTATATCTTGTAAATGTTTAAAATTCACCAATGTCTTCACGAGAGGGTACTGTCAATATCAAATCAACTAAGCATTTACACCACGGCTTTTATCAAATAAATTGTAGTACAACTGTTATTTGTTAAAAAAACACATGTGTTTGTTGTATTTTACACAAATACAACAAAA
Source organism: Haliotis asinina (assembly GCF_037392515.1). Lineage (NCBI taxonomy): Eukaryota > Metazoa > Mollusca > Gastropoda > Lepetellida > Haliotidae > Haliotis > Haliotis asinina. The sequence continues at coordinate 33,122,526 of NC_090292.1, read as the reverse complement.
CAAGAAATGAATAACTCATATCATATGCACATTGCAGATGTTGCATATCTTTTACATATGTTATCACGCAATACTTTCTATGTGGCTATCAATGTGTTGATGGCATTTTCTTTTGTTACTGACATATTAGAAGTGTGAAATCCCGGTAGTATATTTCCAACGTTGACACAAAACAAACAGAAACGCCGTAACAACGCTAGACAAATGTCATTTTGTGTGCTGGGCCACGCGTACATCTCTGTCTCGAGAAAGTGTAACATGCACATGAAAATGTACGTGTGATGAACGTATTTGAGTCCAAAGACAGTGAAGTGAAAGATTGACGGAATGTTACTAATGTTATTAGAGAGTTATCTATGATAACACTTTTACTCTCTAAAGTCATAGGTCATACAGGCATAACTGTGACATTCTTTTTTACATCAGCAACAAAAAAACTGTCCAAGCACTTGCTCCCTGAAAAGCAATTTGTCTTAAGTAAAAAAATGTTTCATAAAAAATAATTTCTTCGGTGATTATCGATTTCCACTGCACATTTTCCGTGAAATCCATATACAAGGTGAAAATGAAACAAGAAATTCTAGATTTCCAGGGAAAATACGTTACTGTTGGTCATTTAACAACACAGCACTTCACACCTTCCAAGTTACACAATACCTGTGATCTTCGATGAAGTGTTCCTTCAACGCCGTTTGTTCCAACGAATGAACAGAAGACAGAATGTCAACGAATGTCAGAGACAATCCATACAACCCGATTGTACGTAGCTGCTTCGTTGCGCTAAAAGGTTTACATCAGAAATATCCTTACGGATGTTCAGTTTCAGACAATTTGGCTTCAGATCACTGGCAATGCATAGAGAAAGCATTAAGATAAGACAGTTCCCACAGACTACCGTGTACGAATTGTGCCTTCAGTTATATTTTTTCATGCTACTTGGGAGCCCTGCAACTTGATATTATTTAACCCATTCAAAGCTGCAGGTCAAGAATCATAAATATCCAAAAAACTAATAACCGGTCAGGACATACTCAAACCTACCTGTTTCAAGACTCATCTATTAAATCCATCAATTTTCACAATATCAGAGCCATGTTTTTCATTATAGCTCACCCAGTTGTATCGACCTATTTGAAATTATTAACAATTTTCCACAATGTTTCTGCAAAAACAAATCTCGAAAACATGCTTAGGCAACAGGTCCATATCGGAATTGTTAAAGAACAAAATACACTTGGTAAGAAACCAATAATGTTTTTCAGCATATGAAAGTCAAAAGTAAAATCAACAAAAAATTTCGTGTAAGTTGCTATTTTCATCTTTCATGTGTTACGAGTGTGTATTTTCTGTGTATTTTGTTATTAATTAAGTAATAATTATTATTGGGTCACAACATTAGATAGTTGCCGTGTTGGGACACATATTACTGGGGGTATACAATCGCTGCCAACGCTTGATCACCATAGCCGCCGTCAGACCGATCACTGTGTTACATTCTGCATAACTGATCCTCTCTCGCACTAAGACTTTGGTCTCTGCTAGAATACTGAGTTTTGCCTCTGTGCATGTTATGACGTATATGGATCTTAATATCTAAATATCCCTGGAAGCAATCCATATAGTATTACAGCGAAGCAGCATCTACGTTCGTCGTACGCATAGTTTTATTTCTATGCATGCTAATACGTGTGTGGAACTTCATGTCCAAGGATGGAATACATATATGCTTTCAGGGAAACAGCATCTAATGTTGTCTGGTCTATGCCACCATTTGGAGATCCACCCAAAAGAAGCAAACTGTAAACAACTGAAAACACTGTGTCTCCTGGCTGGAGGACCGTCTGTCCATTCTTCCAGTTGGTCAGCCATTCCTGCATTCTCTCAGGGTGATGTAAGTGCTGGCTGTAGAATAGCTTGAATGTTACAGCTGAATCTTCACCAAGTCTCGCGATGTCACCAGCGAGTGTGTCACATCTAATCAATCCTTCTTCAGAAGGGAATATGCTGATATATGTCCCATCATGTATTGTGAGTGACACGTGACCTATTGGGTTTCTTTTTGATTCATTCCATATTTTCAGAGCGAAGAAATCTTCAATATAGATATGCGCCATCATGGAGGTTATCCTGCAAAATATACAACAAACAAACAAGCAGTTAAGTGTTGCCGCAATATATAAAGACATGGTTGGTGTGTTGCTGTAGTATGATGTTTCACATTATCGCCAGCACAGGGTTTTGGAGCAGGGTGAGTGCACCTAAATCATGACGTCCACATGTTAGACGGAAATGATCCTCGGGGAAGTTTATCAGGGAAGAAGGGGGAGAGTGCACTTGGAAGCCGACTATGTGTATTTCATAGTGAATGTATTCATATCAACCCTAAATGCCGCGTTACGGAAAAGCTGTCTTACATTTTTAATACACTTCCTCTTTACACCAGTTCTCCTCCTCATTCAATATCTAAATTCTAAGAGCAAGGGAACAGATGCGCGGAGATATACAAGATGAAAACAATGCCATGTGATATGATATATTGATTAAAGTGATAATGTGATCTACCTACTGACCCGTGAAGGTCCGGGGTAGAGTAGACCTTCAGCAGCCCATGCTTGCCACAAAATGCGACTGTGCTTGTCGTAAGAGGTGACTATTGGGATCGGATGGTCAGGCTCGCTGACTTGTTTGACACATGTCATCTGTTCCCAATTGTGCTGATCGATGCTCATGCCGTTGATCACTGGATTGTCTGGTCCAGACTCGATTATTTACAGACGCCGCCATATGGGTAGAATGTTGCTGAATGCGGCGTAAAACTAAACTCACCCACTGATCTACCCAAATGGGGGCAATCCCGACTTAAGACGCAGAGTTGGAGAGTCAGCAGTGTTCTGGTGTGGTTCGCCAGTCAGACCGAAGATTCAGTGCGTGAATCTTCTTCTGGTGTTCATTTCGTGATAGTGCTGTACTATTCCTAATAAAGGCATTAAAATCTCCAGTTGAAACTGTCAATATGTGTGCGGTACCAGCAGTTAGACACAGACTTTCACAGTAAGTGGGCGTTGTGTGTCGAGATCACCTGTATCTAGACACTGACCGACATGCCACTCAAAGAAATTAACTGACACTGTAAGTGGGCGTTTATAATTAGTATTTAGACACAAATACAATAAGTGGGCGTTGTGAGTCAGGATCTCCTGCATTTAGACACAGATGGATATAAGTGAGCGGTGTGTGTTAGAGATCATCTGCATTTAGACAGAGAATGATACAAGAAGTGGGCTTTATGTGTCGAGATCACCTGAATGTAGATACAGCCAGGCACAATAGGTGGGCGGTATGTGTTCGAGATCACTTGTATTTAAACACATATAGACACAAGTTAAATGTCGAGTTACGATACCCAAATTCATATTACCAAATATCTGCAATAAGCCAAATTCTACCCCGTTTAAACACAACGTATTTTGACAAATAGCCTAGAATGGGCCCACTCGTCTTCAGTGCGCAAAGCTGTCAAGTGAATAGTTTTTAGAAAGGTGATACGACTGTCCCTGTCGTCGTCAGTGGTGCACTTGTCTGGGCACAGAACTATTCAATAACCCTTTGACACAAACACCCGAAATATTCAGACTTGAAAAACCTGTTTCAAGGCAGGAGTTGGCAGGAGAAAGTTATAACTCACTGACTCAAATGTAAAACCTTTAAAACTCTTAGATTATTGTATTATTGAAGGGTTATTGTCTGAGAAGAATGTTTTGTCATTTGAACATCTCTGGTATTTCTCAGAAAGCCGATATAGAATGATTTCGTCAGGGTGATGCTTCTTTCGTAGCTTTGAACATCGATTCATTATCAAGTTTATCCCATCGCATATTCAAAATCAAACTCGAGACCCAAGTTTGACGTGTTATCATGTTACTTTACCATGCAAACACTTCACATCGTGAATACGCACACGGGCTTTATGTAATATTATATCATTAGACACTATTTCCCTGACAAGAAAAATCAAAATATTGGCGACAACTTAGCCTCTCTACTTACCCCAACCACAGCTCAACCAAGTGACGCAAGGGTGTCAGTGTGCAGAGTTATAAACGTCGGGACTTAAATATCGGACCATGACAGCAGATTTAATGAACAAACAGTGAACCTTGTCCAACATATGCGTGTTTCTATGCGTTAATCGGCCGCTCAATCTGAACGCATTGTAGTCAGGAATGACATTACATTGGTAGGAGCCTTTTGTAATTCCGTAAATGTCACATGCGATTTATGTCTGTTGAATGAAAGCAGGGAGCTGCATGTGAATGGTCTGTGTTTATGGTATGTGTGAACGCGTGAATAGGCAATCTCTGTTCTTTGTTCAGTACTATGCATGCACAGACACGGAAAATGGCTTGCCTCGACACATATTTTACAAAAACATATGCATCTACACTCACACACCGTTGTGTCTAGGACAGTTCTCGTGTCTCAGTGATGTTGCTGGAATATGGCTACAAGCAGCATAAAACCAAACTCACTCACTCACTCCTCGCCACAATGGACCTACGTAAGCACTGCGAGTTATTCCTGCTTTCACAAGGTATAAGGTGCAGAGGCTATTCGATATATGTATACATCTGTCAGCACTGATATAAATATTGTTGTCGTTTCTTCTATTTGAACTAAATGATTCCTTTTTAAATTGTAGGGAAATTACATATAGCTGTTTATTAAATCAATGCAATGTTTTGGGCTTAAATTACCCTCTTATTGGCCCTAAAACTATAAAACTAGCAACCACCCAGCCAAACAATTGATATCGTTGATTCCAAAGAGTGCCTGGCTCATGATTTTGTTACAATGAACCTAATTTGCTTGCGTGACTTTTATAAAGTAAATTAAACAGATACAATCCCGTCGGTTTATCAGTTTGAAATGTGCACAGGAACAAATTCAGCAGATTCTTTATCAGAATATGTTGATTCCTTATTACGACGTTTGTGCTTTACGGAACCAGATAAAATGGTAAAAACTATAGTATAGAAACATTGTTCAACATCCCATCTCCCCACCCACCACCGAGTGTCAACAAGGATGGTGAAACAGTGGAAACCAACCTGCAGCACCAAGATTTACTAATTTATTCAGAGTAATCCGAAATAATATAATTCGTTCTCACACACAGGGCTTGACTTGACCAGTCGATTGACGGAATCAGGCTTATTCTACCATGTGACTAGGCGAAGTAAGGGGCGAAGTGGTGTGTTGGGTATCAGGAGCACCTGTGCCCTCAACCACAAGACTCCTGTCCTCCACCGACACAGGGACGCAAACCTACAGGTTGCCCAATTCGGTCTTACGGCCAGCAATGGTCGAACGATGGAGTCTTGTAGACCAGTATGCCTACATGGGGGGCGGAGAGCTATTAGCGTTACCCAGCACCCACCGCGAGGAGGTTGCTCTCTAAGGCTGTCGAAACTGCAAAGAAACCGCATAAAGACGTCAAACGAACTCAAAATGGCGCCCTCAACAAAGTTGTAAAATAGGCCACGTTCTTGTGTGCAATTTTCGACTGGGATTTATATTTTCTTTCGCATATCAAATTTTAAAAAATAAATGCTTTTCCGATTCTTAGTGGGGATTAACTTTACCCTCTTACACCTATATAGATCATTGACAACAGACTGAAACTTGATTATAGCTCCATCTTATAAGAAGGTGCCTGCAAAATCAACTCTATTAAAACCCTGTCCATAGCCAAGCTCTAAAAGTTTGTCTTAGGACTTCACCTATTGTCACTCTCTATGTTGAGGCCGATGATCCATCTCTTAACCATTTCGAGGGAGGTAAACCTTAGTACAAGCTATTGCTCTGTTGATTTTCGATTATACGCTTATAATTTTCTATATTTGTTTTGGTGCTTTTCTTAATTAGCAATCCATTTTATGTTTCATGAATAAGTGATAACTGTGTTTTAATTATGTTTGATTTTTTGGTCGCATGTGACCTTTAACTAAAGCGCCGTATGTATTTATCCCTGCTGTATATAAAAAGACTATATTGTAACGAGTTAAATCCTGAATACAACTGTGTCTCCAATCCCTTTAATGAGGATTTGTGCAACATTCAGCCCAAGATACCACTACGCCCATCAATCAAAAAACAGGATAAACCGCGTTGCAACAAGACGAACCTCTCGTGAGCCAGTGGGGTAACTTTAACATACAATACATAAAAATTCTTATTTACAGGTGGATCCAAGGATGGTGTCGCACTTGCTTGTGATACAGAAGCTGGATCCTTTCGATTACCGGATAACAACTGTATTTAATCAGTCGAAGCCAGCGCAATACTAACAAGACGTTTTCAGGGTACAAAATTTATTTTGACTTCTTGCCCTTAAAATTTCTCTACACAGTCACCATCCGCAGTTACACATATCTCCCTAATTTCATGGAAAACCATGCCTCTTCAAGTTCCTCACTGGTGTCGTTAAAATGGAGTCCACATTTTCTCTCATATGTCAGAGACATATGGTCGTTTTGAAAATTCCTTTTCCATCTCACAACTGTAAAACCATTACAGGATCTGACAACTGACTGAACAAAGATAAGGCAGTTACAAAGATAAGTTACCAATTATCTCCAAATTTGAAATATATACTGAAACGAGTTGTTACTGAGATCCTAAATGTTGTCATATGTTTGATTATTTTTGCCCATTTTAAATCTCTGGATAGATATCAAACAGTCACTAGTAAGCGAGGGAAAGGCTTATATTCTGCTAATGAATCATTAAGGATGCAGGATGCACCTGCCAGGTCACAAACCCGAAACAGCTTAGTGTTTGAACTTCAGATTGACCACATTAATTTGATCACAACCAGATAGACATATGTAGATATATGATATATACAGATATGTAGATACATATCTATATCCATCGGTGAATATTTTCACGTTCAAATTATAGTAGCATGCTGATGATCAGCTATAATGGAACAAATATGAAAGCTGAAATTTACCAGTCTTTGCATGTGTTTGTGACTATCGCCTGTCCTGTGGAATGATACGCTTATCGTTTTGCCAACACCAGTCTTCGTCACCACCTAACAGTTTGTACGTAGATGGGTCTGATCTTTCTACGAGCAACCAAGCATATTTTGATCACCGACCTATCAAATGACCTTTGTTAGCATGTATTAATGCTGGCCACTGGCCCTCACCATTTTGAGCGAAGAGTCCCCAGGTTCGCCGCTATTTAGTGTAAGGCGATGAGTGAAGCACGTGAGAGTATTATTAGCAAGGTGTGTGTAGCTCAATTTAATCTTCATGCATTGCTCTGCACTTGCTCTCTCTTTTACAAATCAAAAGGGTTTGTCCATTGCAGTGCAACATCTACTTCTTGTAAATGAGTTCTCTGCGCCGATCCAACTTATCCTTGTTTGCTAGCAGTTTCACAATCAATAAAGAACAACCATATGCCAATTCGACCATGTTTTAATATATGTATCGCCAGTGCTTCAAACAGAAGCGATGGAGCCCCAAATAGTGACACTGTTGCAACACTGTTTTATGTACGGCGGAATAGTACAAAGACACTTGTGCCCGCCCCTCAACTCTACTCAGAATATGCTTACAAGTATACAACAGACGTGTGTAAACAACTGGAATAGCTTGATGTAATGAGTGAATAGATGCTATAGAAACACTCTACATTACCATAAGTACCCTCCAAAAATCATTCTCTTCCCACAGTGGTTACTTACTCATATCGTCCTACGTAACCTCTGTTCTAAAACGACCCTTCCATGGTGCGAATGTTCAAGATTCGTTATTGGAGGCAATCAGATTTAGAAGTGCAATCAGCGACCTTGTTTCAAAAGTCATCGATCGCAAGATCTCGGTAAATTCCGGATGCATTGTGAACACTACAACCTCTTCCCGAGCGCTATACTCAAATAGACAGAACTCAGTAATGTCATATTTGTTTCTAAACATTGCTTGTTGAAATCTAGGTTGAATCAAGTTGAATCTAGGTCGATATAACACGCATTCTGATTGGACTGAAAAAAGGAGATAAATATGCTGCCATTTTTTGCCGCTAGGGGATTTTATGAGAACCGCGAAATATGGCCGTATTAGAACAGAGGTTCGTAGGAAGATATGACAAGTAACCTCTGTGGGAAGAGAATGTCCAAAAATAAGTGCGAAATTTTTTTTCCTCGTTTGTAAGGTGCTGATAGGGTTCCTGTGTACACATTTGCAACTGCTTAACTGACTGAAATTTAAAATGATTTACATTGAAAAACACCATTGTTTCAAGCAAACGCCAATGTTCAATGCAACAAAATAATAAGCCAGGAATATTATGGCATCAAAGCTATCAACTGCCTGGTCCAACCAGCTGGATTAGTTCCCCTTAATACTGAGCAATTTGAATCATGCCACAAGTGGATGTACTTATTCTGAGATGAGCTTATATATAAACAACCTTTATTTAAAGAATCCAATTGACTTCAAAAGATACTTTACCTACTTTCCTTCCTGTTTCGTTTTTGAATAAGTTCACTTCCATGATAGTAGAGTTGTGGGTGTAATATATCACGTTTCCGTTTTCACCAAGGGTCATCTAGCTTGACTGCCTCATCTCCATTTGTCTGTGGCGGGTGTTTTGCCGTTGTAGCGGTGCAGGCATGTCTCCTTATCAGAAATATACAATATGTGCACCCAGTGAATTAGCCGCAGTGGTATTTGCACATTTCCGGTCCGACTGTTTGCCTCTCTTGAACACATGTTGCAGTGATTACTATGATGAGAACTGTGAAAACTGTTTTGAGCTTGTAAAGGTATCCTTTGTAAAGAATCGTTTTGATATCCCTGCAAGGAAATAGTTACAAATTGTTGAGATCGATGATTCTGGCAGGCATGAGGTCAATTAACAACATGCTCGTGAAACACTGCATGTCACGAAGCTTGTTACTGTATTCCACTTAAATTTGTCAATGATAAACGTCACATTTTGAGCTGTCCAGGGAGTAATACTCTCTTTTCAACAATGTTTGAATGGCCATTACTTGGCGTAAGAGGAAGAGAGTATAACACGTTTTCTGTCGAATTGCGGAGGTTGTTAACGACAATGACGACTCTTTCCAGCGAGAACAAGTTGGTTGAATGTATTGATGTATACGATTTTAGTCAGCGAGCAATCACACGTTGCCGTAATCAGAAATCGCAATGCAACAATGTGCCGTTGACGACACTCGAAGAGCCAACAATAACATAGGGATGGAGGAAAACTACTAGGAGTCAAGAACGCTCGGTCTGGAAACAATACAGTGTAAAACCTTACATGTTTATGTAATCTTGTAATGTCTCAGAGCTGTTTTAGTGTTTGAGTGTGAATTCACAGATCTGCTATTTGTGGGGTGGTATGGTGGGTAGGGTTGTCAGGTGTGATACTGTTGGGAGTTTATCTACATGCTTTCATATTTACTCGCTCACTTCACTGCTCAGTTTGTTTTCATGTCGCAGAATAAGTCTAGTATTCCATGGCAAACAACGCTTATCACACTTCATACTACTTTTACCAAGACCGTAATTATACATTCTCGATGAAGTGTTCTCCCTCCCAGTCTCTTTCACTGGATGAATTTCCTGATCTAAACAAGTAACTCAATTAGCATCCAAGTGGCTGTTTCATTATACTAAAACGTTTCTATAAATCAGTTCTCCAGATCACTGGCAATACATAGATTTTGCATTAAGATAGGACAGACAGGATTGGGAAATCGTTCAGGTTTGACAAAGTTATTCTTTATGACATCTTTGTTGTGGGGAAACTACATGCTCCTTTGAAAACATTGGCTCAGTTAATATTTACCTTGAGTTCTGTGTTTTACACATTTTCATGTTTAACTGTTGGTATCGTTTCTCTTCTCCACCGTGGCAGTCGGTACTGCCAGAGGTGGCCCTGATGTTAACTGAAGAGGCCAAATAGCCACCGTTTGTAGACAGTATTACATTTCTAATTGTTCTTGCTACTGACCAGTTCAGTTGGTTGCCCATCCATGTTGGAATTACTATTACACTGTGGTCGATGCGGCAAAAGCAACGCTCAACAAATCCGTCACAACACTTCCCATTCCCTACACTAAATCTAGTCTTAGATAGTACATTAGAAATGTAATGCAAAACGTAAGTTTGCATTTAGCGTCACATCGGCAATATTGCAGTCATATCGTGACAAAAACAATTAAATTTATATTAATAGTAAAATCTGCTCTCGTTGCGAAACCCATTCCCAACCTCGTTGCCAGTGACCAACCGTTGGCTTGTTGTTGAGGTGTCAGGAACACATGGGTTCGAATCTCTGTTTGGACAATGATTTTCGAAAATATAAATCTCAACTTTTGCAGTCGTATAATGTTTTAGATGCTATAATTTACACATATTTCAAATTTGAATGAAATCCTTGAAGAAATGGATTGTTTAGGGGAATTCTACCGCTACACCCATTACATAAAACACACAAGGAGTGACACGAGTCTAGAAGCGTAATCGAAAACCGCACAGCCCGACTATTTTAACGTGCGATTCAATCAAACCTTACGTTTTTCATCCAAAAAAATGTGTTGAACTTGTATGTCAGTCTTTCACCTCCATGCCCATAGTATTCAATTTGTCTGCCTGCTTGTCATATTTGAATACTGACCCTCGCAGTTGCACTACCCTCATTCTTTCAACAAACGTCTGGCCTCTCTTCGGTAAACATCGACAGTGTTCGTAATCTGTATGGAATAAGAAGTGTTGTGACAGTTTTGTTGAGTTTTCCCTTGGCAGCAAAATCGGCCATCGTGTTCCCAGGAATGCCAACCTACAAAAGACGATGTCGCATTAGCCAGTATCTAGATTATAATTTGATTCAATAATTTCTGTTGAAAGTGGATGTTGGCTCCATCCTTGAACCCATTTGTAAATAAGGATTTGTATATATTATGTTTACTTCTAATTGTTTATATTGTAATTCCTTAATCAGTATCATTCTGATATTTAAAAATTTGTCAGTGTTGGGCCAACGTGCAGCCTCACGAATTGTCAAGAAGGAAAGAGTGAAGACAGGAAGGAGATATAATATCCACCTCAATATGGGCAGCAGATATGAATGGTTTAATTCTTACCTAGCCCTACTGGCGGAACAAGAGAGGATTTCAGGTTGTATGAATCCTCATAGAGTTATACACACCCTCTTCCAATATGGATTTGGTTATTAGCTTGCAGAAATTTGAATACGGCGGTAGAATGTGGCACGTATCATGTAACTCAGTAAACGAAAGACTCTGACATTGTCCTCTTTGTGCAACCAGTGGTCAGCATTATACAGGAAATTAATATAATGTCCTATTTACTAGTAATGCCTGTGATATACTTAGAACAAAGTTATATGACAAAGTTCATTGAAGAACCAATTTTTTCATTATTTCTTTGTAAATCTGCTGCAAAACTAAACTGATCCCGTTATATACATTGTTGGCCTATACTGATATCAAGAACGGAAATGGACAAACCTCAGGACACAGATATTACGTGGAGCTGGAACGTTGCGTTACGCACCCACTAAACACATTCTGTATATATTTATATATTGAATAAATACTGTCTGTCTGTCTGTCATGGAGGGGAGTGTTTTCTTGAGTCAATTACGGTGAATAAATGGTCGTTAAGCTTCAGCTTCAAGTGCATGGTCATCTCTCTTCCTTTGTAGGACAAACACGAAAAGAGTGTATGTAATCGCATGGTGAAGATGTCTTCAGCCTTGTCCACGTCTGAAACGCAGATATAAATGGTGATAATCGGATTGATGGTAGGATGGTGGGATGGTAGGATGGTAGGATGGTTGGATGGTGGGATGTAGGACGGTGGGATGGTGGGATGGTGTGGCTGATTGTCATACGACGGAAGCTTTGTAAAACAATTCTGACTCCCCTCTTAATTGTGCTATGTTGTTGTTGGATTATCCTGTTATACGTGCGTCGAATCCCTGAATATGACTGTGAAGGTTAGTATGCGTGATGTTGTTGAGAATCTTATAGAAGGAAGCGGCTCTGTCCTTGGCTTTCCTGATTCGATGCGATTCCCATCCCAGTATTGTGTAGCATGCAGTGACTCATCCTTGGTCGCAATAAGTATTACTACACCCAAATCCGTCTGCGTACCAATGTACCATGGTGTCATGGTGTCATGGTGCTGATATAGGTCTGTTGCTGTGGGTCCAACACTGTTGAAGCATGTTCCATGCAAGGTAACTAATGATGGATCGGTCAAGTTACAGGGTTGATCAGCTTTTGATCATCTTGGGAAATTACCAATTACACATCTCGTATCATATCAATACATTTATCCAGCCTCGTGTAAGAATGTCGAGTTCTGATTGGTTCACGTGACTCTGATAAAATACCATGTACACCTGCGACCCGCGAGCAGGAAGTGCAAAAGTCACATCATCCCGCTACACCAACGTGATCACGCAAAGTGAGAAAAGCGTGCATCGCCAAGCCTTTAGTAACGGGCGCTGCATTGAGGTCAATCGATCAGCGGGTGTCAACATGGCAGCAAGGAAACGTTTTGCCACAACAATGGTGAAATTGAAGCAAAACGTTCTGTTAGCTAAATGCGTTATCACAATGTCATCGTGTCGTGTGTGATAACTGACAAAGCCAAACTGATGAACTCACTGGGTAATTATGAAAAACGTATCTCGCATCACACAAGTATATAATATTTTCAACACTAATACATAATAATCTCAATAAGTAATTACTCCACTACGTATCTCAATTCACGTTAATACATCATAATTTCCATAAGTAATTACTCCACTACGTATCTCGCATCACACTAGTACATCATAATCTCGATAAGTAATTACTCCACTACGTATCTCACATCACGCTAATACATCATAATCTCAATAAATAATTACTCCACTACGTATCTCACATCACGCTAGTACATCGTAATCTCAATAAGTAATTACTCCACTACGTATCTCGCATCACACTAGTACATCATAATCTCGAAAAGTAATTACTCCACTACGTATCTCACATCACGCTAATACATCATAATCTCAATAAGTAATTACTCCACTACGTATCTCACATCACGCTAATACATCATAATCTCAATAAGTAATTACTCCACTACGTATCTCGCATCACACTAATACATCATAATCTCGATAAGTAATTACTCCACTACGTATCTCACATCACGCTAATACATCATAATCTCAATAAGTAATTACTCCACTACGTATCTCACATCACGCTAGTACATCGTAATCTCAATAAGTAATTACTCCACTACGTATCTCACATCACACTAATACATCATAATCTCAATAAGTAATTACTCCACTACGTATCTCACATCACACTAATACATCATAATCTCAATAAGTTATTACTCCACTACGTATCTCACATCACACTAATACATCATAATCTCAATAAGTAATTACTCCACTACGTATCTCGTATCATACTGATGGATTTAATACTTCACGACATGGATGAAATATTGCCATCTTAACTCACTCACTCACGCACATATAATAAACTCACACATATCATAACTCACTGGGTAATTACTCCATTACATATCTAGTCACATCCTTGTATAATTACTAAATAACGCATGTTGTATCATATATAAATATGTATCACAACTCACTTACCTTGTTGTGTCGACATTTATAAATACACATCACAACTCACTGGTTATCATGGTTTACGTATGTCTCTAGATGTATGTAATAAACGACATCATCTTGGTTGACACGAAGCATTTAAGCTTACTGATTTATACCCTCTCATGACCTAATTGTTTACAACCCCAAACCTTGATTGTTGCTATTTGTTTCAAGTGTTTACAAAATGCACCCTAGGGTTTACATATTTTCAGTCAGAGTGTCTAAATACTTTCGTAACTGGGTGGTGTCCGGTTTCCAAGTAAATGAAACGCTGTGTTTTACCATCAATAAGGTACAGGTTGTCCACACCTTTTACGTCTTATCTTCCTGTAATTAATGACATGTGGGTTATCAGAGGGGCCAAGGTTGTCGATATTGCAATACGCTGGAATTATCTAGCGTCCCATCTAGGTCTTGTTTTTACGGTTTCAACTTGGCTTGAGTGGTTAAATGGCTCAAAGTTGAATGTAAACCTTATCGGGGACTATCGAATGATAAATGTAAATATTCGTAGATCGTGATGATCTAATTATTAAAGCCATATATAGATATAGACGTTCTATCAGAATATTTATGTTTCACTGTCAAATTTGCAATGTCTTGTTTGCTGTTCAACAGGTTTTAAATGTTCAGAATGGCATTCAGAAACCAGATGTCTTAACTGGACAAACAGCAACACAATCTGAAATTTGTCAGGCGAACATAGAATATCGTTAGTTTGCTTTTCATTTCTAGTTATGACAGTTTCAGATTACTTCATAGTTTTTTTACAACTATATTATATTCTTAAGGTTTATGGTAGGTTTTATCTTCATGGGTCACGTGGTCGGAGAACCTGTCGGAACACACAAGCCAGAGATCCTCAACGAGTACTTGGCTAAGGTCGTTTACATGGACGTTACTGACTGTTTAGATGGCATACTTGCGTTTTCATTATACTTGCAATCAAAGGTTACAGTGAACCTTTATCCAGCCCTAAGCACGCACACGCACACGCACACGCACACACACGCACGCACGCACGCGCACGCACATATATATATATAAAGTTACAGTGAATCTTTATCTATCTATCTATCATCTCTCTCATATACGCAAAGTTATAGTGAATCTTTATCACACCCAAAGCATAATCGTACACACACACACACACACACACACACACACACACACACACACACACATTTATAAAGGTATAGTGGATCTTTATCTATCTCTCTCTCTCTCATATATATACACACACACACAAAGTTATAGTGAATCTTTATCTCTCTCTCTCTCTCTCTCTCTCTCTCTCTCATACACACACACACACACACACACACACAAAGTTATAGTGAATCTTTATCCAACCCTAAGCATAATCGTACACACACACAGACATGTATATAGATATATAGATATATAGATATCGATATATAGATATATATGTATGTATGTATATATATATATATGTGTGTGTGTGTGTGTGTGTGTGTGTGTGTGTGTGACGTGTGACATGTTAATATACATAATACTAAACAAATAGTTTGCGACCTCGTTGTATCGCGGTACTTAGCATATCCGTAATCGTCAACAGAATTTGGAAAATATATGGCCTAGTTCATCATGAAATCCGATTAACATGACATTTATTCAGTACAACTGTGAAGAAAATATTATTTTAACGTTGATAGTGTTTCTGCGAGAGCCATTAGATGAACGAAGCCGGTTAATATTTACCAAAGGAGATGACTCCATCGTATCGCGGTAAACACTAAAACTCGGATTGCAAGGTGACATGTGGGAAAAAATATGAAATTTCTTCACTCACCTCAATGTGAAAACGGTCGACATATTTTTTTGCTATCCAAGTTGAACAAAACTGTGTCCGTAACGAAACATTATCCCGGGAAACCACCACACTTCCAAAATAAAATGCACAAATTTTCAATCAAATTAGTTTCACAGTCATTTAGATAGTTTATTCACAATGTAGACAGAGAGATTCACTGTGGCGCCTCACACAAGGGATGTCAATGACAAATGAGTCCAGTGCTGACACTTGTCACACTGAGCCCACTTCACTATGACAAGATAGGGGAGGGACTCCATGGTTGGAGGACTGTTAACA
Source organism: Haliotis asinina (assembly GCF_037392515.1). Lineage (NCBI taxonomy): Eukaryota > Metazoa > Mollusca > Gastropoda > Lepetellida > Haliotidae > Haliotis > Haliotis asinina. The sequence goes on along the minus strand of NC_090292.1, from coordinate 33,106,670 downwards.
CAAACACAACAATTTTCATAGTCATCATCAGATGCATGGGAAGAATTGCAGGGGTCCAAATCATCTACATGGTAATGCCGATGGACGAGGCCGTGGACTGAAGTAGAAGTATTTGAACCAGCTATTGAAGGTTTGTTTTCCTTTACTGGAGGAACAATTTTTTTTCTTCGGAGTTTTGGTTTTTGTTGATTTCATGATGTTTACATTTTTCTGTTTGAGCAGGCTTCCTCCAAGATATAGTGGTATAAATCTCTTCTTTTTCGGTTTGGCGGTCACTGAAGTGATTTCCTTTCCTCAAAGAACTTGTGTGCTCTCTGTGAAAATGATGATGGACTAGTAGCTGATGCCTGTGATGAGGATGGTGGAATGCTCGCTGATGCCTGTGAAGATGGTGGTGGAATGCTAGCTGATGCCTGCACATCATTTTCTTTAGTCTGGTTCTGATTCTGATCCTGTACAGGAGTATAGATATTAGCCGGTAAGACCAACATCACGGGATATGCATGATTGCAGAAAGGGAAGATGCCAGATTTTCTGAATGCTGAAGTTACGTTTTCTGGAGAGAGGGCTTTCAAGTATGGTTTAGCTGTGAGCTTGGCAACTTCATACTTTGTGATCTTCATTCCTGGAGTCTGTTGAAGAAAGAGCTGGCATTCTCTTTTGTACATACATTGAAAGGGTCCAAATACAGCAATATCCAGTGGTTGTAATGTTTGATGTGGCTTGTGTGAGGTGGCAGCACTAATAAAATAATGCTGTGCACGTTCACCCATTCCACAAGCGTCAAAGACACATGTGATCTAAGGCCATCAAAGAGAAGAGTCTTCGGTCCTGGCGGATCTGCCGAAATACCAGCATACTTAATGACGTGTTTGGTCAGATGGACCTCAAATATATTTGTCTTGCCACTCACTGACATGCAGCCAGAGGAAACTGATGGAGCACCTTTCCTGGAAATACATAATGGAGGGGAGGGAGAGTGCAATTTGCACAGAGGACTTCTTTAGATGCATAATGAGCTCGCAACATTGAGAGTTTTTGAGGTTTCGCCAATTTCAAGTCAGGCCAGCGCCTCAGGAAACCATAACACCAGTTGTCACTCAAAGGTTTGTCAGTTGGTGTTCTTTCACCTTGAGTGACTGTGAAGTCTGCAGCAAGATATTGTACATTAAGTTTGGTGTGCCCATAGCCTATAGAAGGCATGTATCTAACATGTACAACTAACTGTTTCTCTTCTTCATGGGAGAGAGGGGTATCTCCACCCGGCTGTGCACCAACTGCAACATTACCCCTTGTTCTGTCCCGGAGAGTTGACTCCGGAACACCATACTGCCCCGCAGGACGATAAACTGACATCCCAGTCTGGGTGGCAGCAAATGCTTGTTGCAAACTAACAGGATCATACTGTTGTCTTGTCTTAGCAGGAAAATTGAGTTTTCTCCTAGCTTTGTGAAAATCCTGAAAAAATATTATTTTTTACATTGAAATTATTATTTCAAAAATGATTTCTTTTTAAAAATATTTGAATAAAAAAATAGAAAAGAATATTTTAGAAAATTTAATACGTAAAAGTATTTCATTTTCATTTTAATGTTCTTTATATTTCATATATTGTTTGATTTTATACTTTAGGCATGATTTCAACCATATTTCGATGCAAAATATGATGTTAAATAATGATAGCATATGAATAAATAACCATGTGTACAAGAGTACAATAAAATTCTTTTTTAATTTCTATTTTGTTTGAGTGTGCAAATTCGTTTTCATTGATGAGGGACCATTTTACATTTTCTTTCCTTATTTGAACTTTTGGCATCCACCGGCAGATGTATATAGCTCCTAACGTCACTTCCGTTACCTTACATGGCATCAGTAAGATGCAGATGACCTAGTTCAGATCAAGTGGGAAGGGTCATAAACGACACGTAAATATTATTGCAGGTATTTCACGCAATGGGGTTGAAACGGATTCCAAAAGATTCCTGAACTTAATGTCAATATTTCTCCTGGATAATACTTACGAAGATTTGATACATCGTGTTTGTTTCCAAAATGTCAACAAGCCACCGACGTCTGACGGCCAATTTACATATGCAAATGATCGCTAGGAGGCGTGTCTCGAGCGGAAAACCGGAAATACCGCTTGCCGCGATATCATGAATGCCGCGATAAAACGATGTCCAGTAGGTCTCTCATGTGTGTAAACAAATATGGCGTCATCCGTAAAAGTTAGCGATTGATTTGGTCAAAATTGACGGACATTTGGTTGGAAGAGGTGTGAATATGATCAGGAAATGAATACCTTCTGCGTGTATGTTGTCAGGACTGCGCAGTAACACACATCAAAATTAAAGATGCGCGGCGCTCTTGTATCTCGATCACTGCCACTGTCAGCCACCGCATCCACTCGCGTCCTCCCGCACAAACATAGTTGTATTGTCATTGCCATGCCTCCTGTAGTTTCTTATGTAGGGGTCAAAAGCACTTCACAGTCTGAAAACAATTAGGCTTGAAATCGTCTTTATTCGAGGATGTATTCGAATTTCGATAAGTGGGAATTTCAAGCCGAGATGACCAGGCGTCACTGGCATATGCATTCTGCGCAAATTATTTACGGTAACTCGCCCTCCTATGAGGAACATTAAGCTCAAGTATGTGAGACATACAGTTAACCGTTATTCACACTCATCTTTGCTGTTGTGTTTGTCGCTCCTAAGTAAATGCTCCCTATAATCTTCTTCTTAGGAAACACTTATCAACATGACGACTAGCCCGACAGTGATGGCCGACTAACGTTCAGGCAAGATTTAGGTCAGTGTCAAAATATTTACACTTCACAAGTGTTTTGATGAATTACATTATTGCATTTGAAACCAAATCCTCAGTTGTAAAGAGTTAAATTTTGATTCCGGCTTGATTCTGTCTTAGTTTGTGTATTTTCTTGAGTAGTTCGGAAATAGATTGCCTCTACGCAGCGTACGTTTTCATGGAGTGAAGCCGTTGACATTTCAAATACCAATATTATGCCTAATTCAGCTATATATTTTGATTGCTTGCATGTATTATAGCATTTATCGTTTTAAACAATAATATTTTATCTTTGTGTTCATTTTACAGAACGTTGTCTGAGTGTCATAAATCCTTTCATGAGTGGTTTATGTTTTAATGCTTATTTCTACTGTATCTGTTTTATACTGAGGTGAGACAGTCTGTCTGCAATCAATTTTGATCTATGTTCCTGTTTAACCATTTACGCAACGTCATTAAGCGAGCGCTAAGGTAATCATATGACTCGCTATACGTGATTGTTAAGTTTCACGTTTTATGATCCGTGAGTCCACGTTGACCGCCATGAACAATAGAAACTAAAGAGAACACATTCCTCACAAGCATTGCCAATAAAGTGACTGTCAAGTTTCTAATTGTGTTCATTATATTAACAATGAGTTAGATTCCAGGAAGTAAAATTATACGCTCAGTATACGAGGTATACGTGCTCGTGTATGATATGCCTACCCATGAAAGAACCTTACGAAATGTTATCATTGCATTAGGGTCACGGTGTTACCTTGTCAAACGTTCATTGCAGTGTACTACCTAGTTTATCAGTGATGAGCTATGAATCCCTTCTCCATTTGGTGATAAGAGATCAATTCACTTCCTGGTTTAAAACAAGCTGGCTTTTAGCTGGAGAACAGGTGAGTGTCTTTCTCACCGGTATTTGTGTGTGTTATTCTTGGTTTTGTCAAATGTGGATCTGCTTTACCTCGGTATGCCTCTAACATTTCCACTTGTTTTCAGAAGGTGGATCTTTATTTCGGATTGCCTTTGATCTTGCCACTAGTTTTGATAAAGATGGATCTGCTTTACTGCAGATTGCCGCTGACATTACCGCTAGTTTTCTCAAAGGTGGATCTGTTTACTTCGGATTGACGCTGACATTGTCTCTAGTTTTGACAAAGGTTAGATCTGCTTTAGTTCAGATTGACGCTGATATTGTCACTAGTTCTGACAAAAGTGAGATCTGCTCTACTTCAGATTGACGCTGATATTGTCACTAGTTCTGACAAAGGTGAGATCTGCTTTACTTCAGAATGACGCTATCATTGAGGGGGCACGTCGTGATATAAATGAGACACTGAAACAAAGTAAGGAATGAAAACGACGAGGTATGATGGAGTATCTCTTGTTTTGTTTATTAGTCACATAAACACGCGACTAAGAAGTCGGGATATCTGGAAACATTCCTGCCTGGCCTGTCTATTGAGATCAGCTGTTGTTGTCTCTGCCGCTGTCCTGTCCCCTGCTTTCTGTCTGGCCACCTCCCTTTATAAAGCTTCTTGGTCAGTCTTAATGGTTCAGCCATCTGTATCCCAGCATGTATCTAGCTGGACACAGATGTTAGCGTTAATGGATGATCTTTTTGTTGCGAGGGGCGATAACTCTCCTTTCGAAATGATATAAGCAACGTGGTCACCTTCATTGAAAAAAACCCCGACATTTCGTTTACGACGAAAAGTCATTAACTGACACATGTTTCGCTTTGATTTTTAGTTCAGAAAGGCATCCTTTGTTTAATTTCCAAGTGTATTACGGATTGACACGATATAGATAAAGAGGGAAAACGCAATGAGAAACCGGTATATTGTCACGGCATCTCCTACTGCAGAGCACGAGCTCGAGGCAGTGCAAGTCTTGCGTGTCGTAGAATCAATGACAATACTTTGTATATGTTATCAACCCCTTTGTTATTTCCATCGGTAATTCATTTTAACAATTGCGGCATTAAAATTCTACAAATAGTTCCCATACTACCGGCACCCGTGGCGAGCCACCTCCTCGTGGTGGGTGCTGGGTAACGCCAAGAGCTCGCCAACACCCCCGTAGTGGACCCGGGGGGATATTTGGTCCACCAACCCGTTTGCCGTGGGTTGCGTCCCGTGTCGGTGGAGGACGGGATCCTGGTGGTTGAGGACACTGGGGCTTTTAACTGCGTTCCATTGCCCAACACACCACTTTGGCCCTTACTTCACCTAGACGGGTGGTAGAATCGGCCCGTTTCTATCAATCGGCTGGTCACGCCAAGCCCTGTGCTATAACTCTGTAGAGGTGCACAAAAATTTGAGAATTGTATGTTTATATTTTCTAGCCTTGGCGAATTTCGAAACAGAATTTGAAAACGTTACTGTTTATTATTGCCTAGAGTCGTATCCCAGAAGGCGGTGGCTCATGGGCCAATCTGGTGGAATCATTAATCTTTTAATTTTTCTGCTGGAGTATATCATCCGAGTATCCTTGGTGCTGCAAGCCGGAGACCCGCTTGTTTTTAGCATTGTCCTTGTGATACTCCGTGGTGGGTGGGGAGCTCGGATGATGAACTATTCAACCATAACCATGGCTTCTCAAATCCCCATTACAAAGAAAAAACGTCCACTTGACAATGATCCAGATGATAACGACCAAAGACTGTCCACTTCCATTGATTACTGGCCACGTTTTGTCGTGATTGAGACTCAAGATAACAGCAGACTGAAGTTGAACCCTTTTGCGATACAGAAAGGCATACAAGGAATTGCTGGTGACGTCAAAAATATCAGACGTTTGCGTTCAGGTGCGTTGCTCGTTGAATGCAACAGAAGACAACAAACTACTAACCTGATGTCTACCACCACATTCGTCGGCATTCCAGTATCGGTATCTCCACATAGGACACTTAACACAAGCAAAGGAATCATCAGGGATAGAGATGGATTATTTGCCGACATGTCTGAATTTGATATTGTTTCAGAAATGAAAGATCAAGGGGTCACGTACGTTAAGCGTTTCACAACACGTAAAAACCAGGAGACCATTCAGACTAATACCTACCTCTTTTCATTTTCCTCTCCAACAGCTCCCAGATCTGTAAAGGCAGGCTATTGTCACATCAATGTAGACACCTATATACCCAGTCCATTAAGGTGTTTTAAATGCCAGAAGTTTGGTCATGGTGTTAGTACTTGCACATTGTCTGTTGTGTGTGCTCACTGTGGTGAGAAGACACACACAACAGAAGATTGTGACAGTGACTTTAAAAAATGCACCAACTGCTCAGGTGACCATTCTTCATTTTCTAAACAGTGTCCAATTTGGAAAGAACAAATGGAGATAAATAAAATCAAATTTACACAAAATATATCTTTCTCTGAGGCCAAAAAACTGGTAAAAAGATCTGATCTTCCAGAAAGTTATGCTACAATAGTAAAAACATCATCGGGTTCTAGCTCTAAAACAACATCAACCACAGGCTGCCAAACTACCTTGACTTGGGTCAATTGTGATTCTCCACAGCCTTTGTGCACTGCTATATCATCACAGACTGAGGAATCACTTCCTAGTACCTCAAACTCGTCTTCTGATCACAAATCATCAGCATCTCAGTCACATTCAAAGTCTCAATCAACAGCTGATAGTCGACAAACGGTGAAAAGTAAACCGAAGCCAAAGCCTGATGCTTCAAAACAACAAAGTGGCAGAGCTCCCAAGGGGTCACAAAATAAAGTTCAATTGTTTAATAAATACATGGACGTTTCTGAAAACGTCCATTCTAGGGCACATAGCTTGTCGCCCTCCAAAAGAGTGCGGGGTAGATCCCCCATAAATCCCCCCAAAAGATAGTTTATTCCCATAATATTGTACAGTGGAACTGCAGAGGATTGAGGACTAATTTACATGAATTACAGCTATTAGTCCAAGATTTTACACCTTCAGTGATATGTCTCCAAGAGACATATTTAAAACAAACAGATATATTTGACCTTCGTCATTTTAATGCATATCATTGTTTTTCGCCTCCGGGTGATAGAGCCACTGGCGGATCATCCATTCTTGTCAGACAAAATGTTATTCAAAGCCCTGTTTCGCTTGTTACTAATATGCAGGCTGTTGCAGTAAGAATTACTTTACATGTAGCGTTTACAGGGACTTATTCTGCTCTCGACTTGTCACTCACAAATTCAGAACTACTTAATGAATTCGAATGGTCAGTCCACGATGATCTCTGTGGAAGTGACCATTTTCCTACTATATTAAAAGCTGTTACTCCATCTGATGTTCCTCCATCATCAAGGCGGAATTTTAAAAAGGCTAACTGGGCTTTATATGAAACACTGTGTTCTGAAAAACTTCAACCCGAACGTTTTATTGACGTTCCCGATGCTATTAAATGTTTTTCTGATGAATTGAACTCCATAGCTGATGAGTGTATACCAAAGTCCTCTGCAGTTCCACATATTCGAAAACCATGGTTCAACGATGACTGCAAACAAGCTAGGAAGGCAAGGAAAAAAGCAGAACATTATTTCCGTCGCCATCCAATGGTGCATAATTTAAATAAATTTAAAATTTTAAATGCTAAAGCGCGGCGTACGTTTAAACAGAACAAACGCCAATCTTGGCAAAATTATGTATCTAAAATAAATTCTCGGACACCCATTTCCAAGGTATGGAACATGGTCCAAAAAATTAAAGGTAAAGGTACTAAATCTACTGTCCATCATCTTAAACATGGAGATCAGTTACTTACGGATAAATCAGATATTGCAAATAGACTGGGCGAAACCCTCGCTAAACACTCTTCTTCCTCTAATTATTTACCTAAATTCCAGCAGTATCAAAAACAACAAGAAAAGAAAACTATTAATTTCAATTCTGATAACGGGGAAGATTATAATGAAACGTTTTCTATTCATGAACTCCATAGCGCTCTTGATCAGGCTCATGACACTGCTACAGGAGCTGATAACATACATTATCAACTCCTGAAGCACTTACCAGAATCCTGTTTAGAGACGCTGTTATCAATATTTGATGATATTTGGACTTCCGGGAAATTTCCTTCTTCATGGCGTGATGCCATAGTAGTACCAATACCTAAACCTGGACGTGATCATACCGATCCATCTAATTATCGTCCGATTTCATTAACTAGCTGTGTTTGCAAGACCATGGAACGCATGATAAATAATCGACTTGTTTGGTACTTGGAAACAAATAACCTTATAACAGATATACAATGTGGTTTCCGTAAAAACAGAAGTACTGTCGATCACTTAGTGCGTTTAGAATCATTTGTGAAAAATGCACTAGTCAATAAACAACATGCTGTGTCTATCTTTTTTGATCTTGAGAAGGCATATGACACAACCTGGAAGTATGGCATTCTGAGAGATTTACATGATTTCGGTTTGCGAGGTCGTTTGCCTGAATTCATAGGCAAATTTTTAAATAATAGATAATTTCAAGTCCGAGTGGGTTCTACCCTGTCTGATCATTACAATCAGGATCAGGGAGTTCCACAAGGCAGTATTTTGTCAGTCACACTTTTTAGTATAAAGATAAACAGTTTATCAAAAGTTTTAAACGATTCAATTGATGGATCGTTATTTGTGGATGATTTTAATATTTCTTGTCGTGGTAAAAATATGCATACCATTGAACGACAACTACAGTTGTGTTTAAACAAAATTAATAAATGGTGTCTTGAAAACGGCTTCAAATTTTCTAAATCGAAAACTAACTGTATACACTTTTGTCGTAAATATAAACCACATAAAGACCCTGAACTATCTCTAGATGGCACACCAATTAAAGTTGTGAAGGAAGCTAAGTTATTGGGTCTCATTTTTGACTCACACTTAACGTTCTTACCGCATATTAAATCACTTAAGACTAAATGCCTGAAAGCACTTGACTTGTTGAAAGTGGTTTCAAATTCAAAATGGGGAGGGGATCAAGCTACCCTTCTCCATCTATATCGATCTCTCGTGCGTTCGAAACTCGATTATGGCTCCATCGTCTATGGTGGAGCCTGCAAAAGCAACTTAAAACTATTAGATTCAGTCCATCATCAAGGTCTAAGACTTTGTCTTGGCTCCTTTCGAACTTCACCTGTTGACAGCCTGTATGTCGAGGCTGACGAACCATCTCTTGAGCAGCGACGTATAAAATTAGCTTTACAGTATGTAACAAAATTATATTCCAGTGAGTCAAACCCTGCATATAACTGTGTTTTCAGTCCTCTGTGTGAGGATTTATACAATATGAAATCTTCACTTGTACCGCCTCTTGGTTTAAGAATTAAACCATTCCTTGCTGCTGCGGGCATTGAGCTGGAAAATATAGCTCCTTCCCGTCTTCTTTCTTCTCCTCCTTGGCAGTTGGTTAGGCCCCAAGTGGACCTAACATTGACCACATTTAAAAAATCAGAAACTAATGAATTACAGTATAAACAAGAATATAATGAATTGAAACATAAATATAGCAGTTATAAATCCTTATTTACAGATGGGTCCAAGGACGGTGGTGCAGTAGCTTGTGCCACTGTCATTGGATCCAGAACAATATCTTCTAGATTACCAGATAACAGTTCTATTTTTACAGCAGAAGCTAACGCCATATTAACAGCTCTTAAATATATTCAAAGACGCCATAAACATAAACAATATATTATCTATTCCGACTCTCTTTCTTGCCTTCAGGCGATTAAAAATCTTTCTTGTAAACATCCACTTTTAATTGAAATATTTGAATTATATAATGATCTTGCTACTGGCCAGTACGACATCGTCTTCTGTTGGTTACCCAGCCACGTAGGCATTTCCGGTAACGCAATGGCCGATCTTGCTGCTAAGGCAGCACTCAACAAATCTGTGACACCACTTCTTATTCCTTATTCTGACTACAAAGCTAGCATTAGAGCTTTCACTCGTAATCTGATGCAGAAGAAGTGGGACACCCAAGTAGGTATAAATAAACTACATGAAGTAAAACCCTACATTGGTTATACATACTTGGGTTGTCAGTCCAGATTTGAGGAAGTCATTTTGCGACGATGTCGTATTGGCCATACACGATACACTCATGCATACCTTTTAAAAGGTGAGGATCCTCCATTTTGTATCCCTTGTGATGAGAGAGTCACGGTCAAACATATTCTGCTTGACTGTGTTGAATTCTCCATCACAAGGGATAAGTATTTTACAGTAAAAACAGTGAAGGATCTTTTTACAAACATTAATTCTCATTTAATTATAGGTTTTTTAAAAGAACTTGATTTTTTGGTTGGATTTTGAATAACATGTTCTGTAAATAGATGTATTTTAATTATTGGTTGTTTAGATTTGTAACTAGAATTGTTAGTGGCTGTACCCTCAAAGGGGGTTGAAGTATTGTAAAATTATTGTCCTCCTGAGAGGGTACGTAAGTCCACAAACAGTGAAAGTAAATTCTAAATTTCCAGGTTTTTAATCGTAGAATAAATGTCTTTTTATTGTATGGTTAGATTTCACAAATTGCTGATGGCTGAGGGAATGATGTAAATCCAGCTAGGGTCCATGCAGGTAGCAAAAGTACTGTAAGTCCCCATGGTCCCTAGTATGGTGATCTACCTTCAGCTGTTAGCAATATATAGCCCATTTTTACATTGTATTGTCCTGTATAGATAAATTGTTTTAGGTATAGTTACTAGTTTTATATTCTAATCTGTGATATCCTAGTTGTTTTACTGTCCTTCGCTGACAGATTTTATAATAGATATATATTTCATTTTAGTATTAAATGTTCTCGTCACGATATGGCTGAGATATTGCCGATGTGACGTTAAATATTAACTCACTCACTCACTCCCTCCCATACTACCACCGATCTCAATGTAAACAATCGGAGATACACCTCCAACCAACGACTATACCCTGGAAGGTCTTTATCGCCAATTTGTGATTCTTACACATCCCTGGCAATTGAAGAAATTCCGTATAGAATGTAACAGTTAGAAATATACAGAAGCAGCACTTCCTCACTCATCTGAATCCATTTTGGTTTTAAATTCTGACACGACTGTATATTTGTATGTATACAAGAGGGCTATTATCCAAGCAGTTAATCAGTTGCATTAGAAACACCAGTCATTATAGTTGGCAATAAAATATTTACCCGTTGTAAAATACGTCCATCGGTCAGTGTTGTGAGTCATTTTATATACATGAATTTTGATGATTATTTCTTACGCAACTTGAAGCTCTTAATATAAATAGTCACTTACAGAGATTTGTCTCAACAAATAACATATAATTCTGACCTACCAAGAGGATGTTTATGATGCAATTACATATGTGTTTCTTGCTTTGATAACAATATATTGACAAATATTTCGCATGACAGACCATATATTATCTAACTTTAACTTTGTTTTCTGATTTTCATTCAACAGTAATTTAAAAAAACTTTAGGTTATGTAGGTTTGTTAGGACTTAACACAGAAAATGAGTTTAAAATCAAATATGTTTTTGACAACATAATTCGAATTTAACCCAATATTATTGAAGACATGTTTATGCATTTATTTATATTTTTTACAAATTTAACAGTTAATATGTGCAATGGCTGAATAAAGTCGCGCATGTGAAATTTATTAGCAAAGTACGTATGCATCATCTTACAAAAACTCAGATAGAAATATAACATTGTACAGTGTACAGCTACAATGTAAAGTAGGAAAAGATTCTGACTTTATATATATTTGTGTTAAAATTTGAAAAATCAATTTATTTTAACAAAACATGAAGAGCTAGCTCCAATTAATACAATATCAGCTCTTTCATGAATATTGTAATAATCTGTTTATTGCGAAGGCAAACTGTATGTAGACACAACAGTAAAATTAAAATGTAAACCTTTGTTGCTTCAGCACAGTCAACAGTGCCATTTATTATACTAGAGACTGAATATATTTAATAAATGAATATTTTAATATTATTCCTTTTTATTAAATATTATGAAAAACAAATTATACCCAAAATTCAGGATAATTAAAATGCAGTAGAAACTTGCAGTGTTTTATGCATTATTTATCCATACTGTGATCCATACTCGACCATTGTTTCTCACTTCTCACTTCTCTCTCTCTACTTGCTAAATATTTGTGTTGTAAAAAATCTCAATCCCATCTTGTATGACCTGATGAAATTTACAAGACTTTCAGTGTTATCATTTCGGACACCCTAACAGCTCCTCGCCACAGTGAAGTTCATGAATGCAGCCACATTGCCCATAATACTAAAGCGATTTTAGTACATATACAATGAAAATACTCCGCAGTTTTAAATGTGATATTGAGACATCTAGAGCCAAACTTAAATTACCTATTGCAAAAAGTCAACAAACCGATAAAACGTGACGATCAGCTGATTCCACCGCCTAGCTTCGAACTGCTATTTCTCGATACATTTTGCAATATAAGCAGTCATGACTATCCCAGGTGTTTCATAGAAATCGGAATAAATATTTCAGGACATAACACTTGCTATATCATAGTAAAAGGGAAAAGATATACGGTTCATGCACCAACGTGAACGTTCCCGGTGAAGGTGAAGGCTATACTGGTTTACTGTCTCTAAGTGTAATAGTAACATGTATGGCTCACATCGTGTATACGACATGCGCTGTCAGTTTAAGGTTGCACCGTCCGGATCAGCGCACCTAGCAGATTAGTGAAGGGAAGATAGATTCAAAAAGATCGCCCATTCCCCATGAATTGGTTTAATTACTGCTCACACGTTAAAGTGTGCAAGTGAGTAATGGTAGTTTACCTCGCAGCAGTGTTTGCAATACTTCAGTTTTCCAGTTGGCCATCAGGGCCTGCTGCTAACTGCAGGCTTTAAAATCCATAGGCCCCGAATGAAATCTGCAGGCCCATTCCCCATGAATTGGTTTAATTACTGCTCACACGTAGTGTCCACACATTAAAGTGTCATTGTCGTGGCGGCGCATTACTTCACAGTGGTTCTCTGCTGCACGTTCAGGGCCTGACCATGGATTTATTTCGAACGATGTTTCACAGCAGTTCTTTCCTTGCATATTCATTTGTTAACACTCTTACGGGCTTTACATAGACCAACCTGGTACTGACCGGGGAAGGTGGCTATAAACTATGTTACAATGCAGTTCCATGTGTAAAATTCGATTTCACCCTCGTTATTCTACAGGCATCAAGTTGTCATTATACATGATAATATTTCAAGGGGTGGTAGCCTAGTGGATAAAGTGTTCGTTCGTCATGCCGAAGACCAGGGTTCGAATCCCCACATGGTTACGTGTGAAGTCCACTTCTGATATTCCTGGTCGAGATGTTACTGGCCTGTTGCTAAAGGCGATTTTTAACTAAAATCAAACATTTACTCATTCACTGAAGACTTGACGGTTGTAAATGTGTGTCGATTTATGCTCTTCTTATTTTCAGTACATGGTTTACGGGAACTACATAAGGGTACATAAGACTTTAAAAGTTTTAGTGAAAATTCGAATATGGCCTCTTGAACTGATAAGCGAACGTGTTACCCTCTACCACCCTCCGCAAAGCGTAAAACACATATACTCATGGAAAAATTTAAGGGAACGCATGTTTCTTAGGGCAATTCAAAATTTCTGTTTACTAACTTCAGCGCCGTGTATTATCGTTTTCGTGAAGAGCAGTTCACTCAAACTCACCGTAATGCTTTCCATGCATGTGCACTACATGCTCCTAAAGTTACATGCACTTAGATTTACACGTTACATGTATGTGCACTGTCAAACACAATGGTTAAAAACATTGTTAACATGGCGAGACAGTACATAACTTTGGCACAGAAATGGGAGGCAATTGGCATGGTTAATGGTGGAAGCTCATTACGACAGGTTGCAACAACTTTTCACAAGTCTGTTAGCGTGATATCCTGACTTTGGAATCTCTATTGAGCGACTGGTGACGTCAAAATGAGGCGTAGTCGGGGACGGAAAAAGAAAACCACAACACGGGATGACCGGACCCTACGCCTTATTGCTCTGCGAGACAGGATCAAATCCTCCTCCAAAATCAATACGGAATTCAGGCGAAGAACAAACGTCAGAATTTGTTCACGTACAGAGCGTAATCGTCTTAAATCGGCTGGTCTCGTTCATTGGTTGGCATCAACATGGCTGAGCAACACAAGCGCTTGAGACTACAGGGGGCACGGAACCATGGAGGAAGAACCATACGTCAATGGAGAAACACCATGTTTAGTAATGAGAACAGGTACACACTAGACCACAATGACGGTCGAATTCGAGTTTGGAGACGCGTTCGGGAACGTCACAGTGCCTGCACCATCAAACAACATGATCGTTATGGAGGGGCATTCGCACACACATTCGCAGCATGGCACGACGATGCCAAGCAGTGCTCCAGAGACAGAGACACGAACGTTCTCAGCATGAGGAAGGGGGTGGAATGAGCTCTCACACTGATTTGGAGTATGGATAGGTGAATCCGTGAGAATAGCTCCTGTCTTGATAACAGAAGCGTATACACGAGATAAGTTTGACTTTTCATGGTAAATGACGCGAAAGACAGTGGGGCGCCCTGGTGAAACATGTAAAAAAACTTTCAACGACTTAGTATTCAAATCTGTTCTTGCTACAGTTCTCATAAATAAATATCAATAGTTCTTATTCCATGGTGTTGAACATAATAACAATAACAGTAATGGTCCGCTTATATGGCGCTCATATCCAGGCACATTGCTTGCTCACGCTACCTACATTACTATCCTCAGTCATGGGACATTATCGTACTTTCCGATACGTTTTCAACTCCCTGGGGTCATAAAGACATGCTGCCTGTTAGGCGCAATGAACTGAACAGCACATCCTTACGGGTACCCATTTTACACAATAGCCCCTTTCTTTACTTGATAGTACAGATATGAAATTCAAGAAATTCAGAGTTAATTTATGTCAAGTTTGAGCGTTACCAACCCTGAAAATAAACACATTTTACACATTATCATCTCTGCATCCGGGACTGGGGCGCTACATGTGTCCAGTAGAGAATCGGGTGATACAAAAATTGTTTATACTGATATGTGTCTTTACGGAACCCGAGCTGATGAGAACACGATATGCAAGAGGCAACGTGGTCCACAATATAACATGTATGAGAGCATGCCTTTCGTATGACAATGCATATACAGGACAGAGAGGTAGAGCGAGAGATACTGGTAAACACGTATAAGATGATTCACGACCTGACAAATGACCCCAATTTGCATACTTGGGAACGCCCCACAGAACGATCCACTTGAAACAAGAGGGAGACAGGTTGTCTGATAAATATCGAGAAGTTCATTTTCCCCGCTGGTGATCGACCGGGAATACATGTCTTGGAAATTTATATAACCGGTTCCAGAGAAATGGTTAGTATTCAAACAATATTTCCAAATTTCTGTCATTTTTTTATTATGGTCACCAAACTTGTGTACAGAAAACTGAAAATACCTTTTGACATACATAAGTCAGTGAGAAATATCTTTGTACACAAATTTGTCGGTTTGAGGATTACTCAGTACCAGACTCAGTAGATTTATCAGTGACTAAAAAAATATAAAATACAGACAACTCACCAAATATCACTCTTTTTTTATGACAAAGTATGGGAACAGTAAAACCTGACAAAGTATGTGTCAATTATTATACAAGACACAGCAATGCTGGAAAATTAGGCGGACTTACTGATTTATGCTTTAATTATCACTCTCTGAATCAGTCTCGGTGTCTGAATCACTTGCAAGTCCTAAGTCAATCACTAGTCTGTCAAATTCCCTTTCTACTGCGATTTTGCGTTCCCAGTAACCATCTTCAATTGTTTTAACATGTTTACAACATTCCGACAATTCTTTTGCACCGATTGCAGACACCATTTCATTTATGGCAACTCTTAAGGAACTTTTTGTGAACTGCAAGTTTTGTGAAGCGACTGAATTTTTCACATTTGCCCAAATTAACTCAATCGGGTTTAGTTCTGCGTGGTGTGGAGGGAGACGTAGTGCATCATGACCATGTTGCTTCAACATCGTGTCTACTCTGTAGACAGGGCCCGATTTGTTGGATTTTGCAAGAAACAATAGTTCGGCTTTAAGCATTTTCTCATCAAATGAGATATTGTGCCTTTGTAGCCACGCTTTTATGTCATCTTTTCTGTTGGCGGTTGTCGGACATTTGCTATGATATGGCGCATTATCCATAACGATGACAGAGTGCAGTGGAAGGTTTGAGATCAATTTTTCCTGGAGCCATTTGGAAAAAATTATCAAAGTTCATCTCGTCATGATAGTCTGCTGATTTGAGTTTGCAATCAAAAACAAGCAAAGCATTTGGAACAAAAACGTTTCACCTCCTGCATGAACCACAATAAGCCGAGGTCCGGTGCCAGACGGAGGTTGAACCCCATTTATTACGACTTCACCCTCAAGTTGCCAACACTTTGGGACAATGTGGTATACATGCAACCATGTTTCATCGATAAAGATGAGTGTTCGATTTCCTTCTCTATATTTCTTTATTGCACGCAAGTATTGCAAACGCTTGGAAACAATTTACGTTCCATTAAAAGTTTACGGTTTGACTGCGTTTTTCGCCACCTAAACCCCATGTTTATGTATGCAACAAAAACCTTCATTATTCAAGAGAAATCTCAGCTAAAAACCAGTACTGTCATAAGCATGTGTTTAATCACTATCAAATAATGATGGTACCAGCTTTTGTGGAAAGGTGAGCACATCTTGTGACACCCGTCATAAACAAATGCAAAGTTTAGTCACGTTTACACATCATAAAATACAGTACGCGAGATATACATCAAAACGGAGTTGCGTGACCAATGTCCGGTTCGGAGATGTCCTCCTTCTTTCTAAACATTTTATTTCTGTTTTCATTTGAATAACTCAAAATCTCTTCAGTACCTGACCCGTGTGCGATGAGATCTGTTATCTATCATCTGCTGATCATCCAGGTCGTGTTGGTTACAGCTGCACAAGGTAAGAATTTGTTGATTAGTTTCCTGTTTCATATTTTTAAACAGGTCCATGACAACCTTACCATGTACTTGTTGTAAACGGTGACCAAATAAACTGTGTCTTGTCACCTTCAAAGAAAACAGAACTTTTTTCGAATCTAGATCTGTGAACAATATGCAATGGAAGATGTCAAAACCGGCATCTGTCCTTTCCGGCAAGTTGTCAACACTAGCAAAAAATCTCAGTCCCGCCCCTCATTTATCATCAGCTCTGTAATCCGGCATGTTGTCTAAACTGGATTATTTCTTCAGTTCTGATGAGTGCTGGTATAGACAGCTTCCACTGTATTTGATTTCATAATATACTTTACATTATGGATTCCACTTCCCAATCTGCTCTGTCATACATGTAAGTTACTTATCTGTTACATGAGGACCAGGATCAAGTTGTCACTACGGGAATGGATGTACTCTTCTCCCCGACGTGTGTTCAGTGCCTCCTCCAGATTGTCAGACAGACTGGTTTGGAACGTATTGCCAGATGCGTAAGTTCTAGACTGTCACGTTCTCAACAGTAATTGATAGACACAAACACCCAGCATTTATCCATCCATCCATCATTCATTCATTCATTTACAGTTACGTTCGGGTGAGGTTCACGCCATAAGGTGGAAGTATTTTATATCAGAACATTTTGTCGATAATTCCAAAGGGCGCTGATCTCATTTGTAAAACCAAATTCACGGCCACGACAGTGAATGCAGCGTTCGTCTTTTCGTTTTCGTTGAAAAGTTTTGTTTTCAGTAATGTCGGATCCTTCATAATGGTATTATTATACAGTCAAAAGAGACCGTATAAATACAAGTGTATCGTTCATGAAATGCGAAATTGTTAGCCAATCAAATGACACTGGGTCTCTACCGATCATTGTATTCTTTTTATCTGGCATCAGGTTTGCATCACTTTATAAGCATTAAACTTTCCGTTTATCCGAGTTGTACATATAATAACAGGTGCATCACTAATATGTCTATGGTAATGATATTCACGCAACAGCAACAGGTGAAGCTGTGAGCTTCGTTATGGTCCAGTATTATTGCCCGAACTGACAAGTGGCATTTACTTTGGTAAGATCTGTCTCATGAGGTCGTGTGTGAGTGACTAAGGTTTCACGCCCCTTTTAGCAACATTCCAGCAATATCACGACTGGGGACACCAGATATGGGCTTCACACAATGTACCCATGTGAGGAATCGAATCGGAGTGGCGAGCGAATGCTTTAAACACTTTCACCATTACTGTTATAACATTGTATCGTTGTGCCAACAGATAACATAGCACGTGCTAAAAGGGCAAGTCAGAGCAGCACATATTCAGACGGGGGTGTGCGCTATGATGCCGGTAGAGCTGTTGACGGGAATGTCAACACAAAGTTTAATCATGGAAGTTGTTCAGTTACCGATGAACTAGACGGTGGGCATGCAAGCTGGCATGTTTTTCTAGTGGGGACGTTCGTAATCAGTCGGATAACAATATATCTACGTCAAGACGGTAAGTCATGTTCTCTTGCCTCTTTATGAGAACAAAATGTAGTCTAACACCATAAACACTCACACCACCGAAACTAAGGACTTGAAAGGTGTGACGTGAGTTTACGAACTTATCATTACAGACTTGACAATAAATTTCCTTCAGTAAAGAGTCCTCTCTGTAAAACAACATAACATTAGTCGTTTCTCTGGTAAACGCCCCATATATGTTGATTATTCAGTATATGTATTAAGCACATGTTCTGTTTCAGCCATTGACCACAATCAAGCAATGGAAGTGCTGGTCAACAACAGAACATGTAGAAAGCTATCTGTGACAGACATCAGAGATTCTGAAACTCATCTGATAAGTAACCCCATGACACTCAGCTGTACACAGCCTATAGAGGGCGACACTGTAACAGTTGTAATGAAGGGACAGTATCTAACACTTTGTGAGGTGCGGGTGTTTGGTAAGAAGAAAGGTAATAATACAAACAGACCAGACAATAGAGTCAAATGTTGAAATAAAAGAAAATTAACTACTGCCCCTTGAAAACTGCCATCTCCCCAATACCCACGACACTGCCCTAAATAAGATCAACCTAGCAAGTCACAGAGGAAACTTTGTATTAATATTGAAAGGTTTCTTGAATAATCTCAAACAATGATCGTCTAATAAACTTTGTTCAAATGTATAGATGGTGAACATATGTGCATGTTGATAAGTAGGTTGTGAGTAGCCCAGCTTAGAAAGTTTCAGTCTGTACATCATGTTTTCGTGTAGATTAGTAGGACTCTGCAAATGCACATATTGAGTTGAAAACGTAAATACAGTTGTATAACTGACACAAATTTTCCTCACATGCGGGAAAGGTTTCTGGGTAGTAGTCTCAATGTGCTGTCGTCATTGAAATCATGGAAAACAATTCTGCGTTTTGTAGTTTGTGTTTTGGTGCATTGTGTCCCTCATGATGCTAACCAAATCTCTACTTTTCGTCGACCCCACTTCTCACACCACAGAATCCCTCATCACCCACACTGCCCCAAGTCGTGTACACCTAAACCCCTCCGCACTCTTTCCTCTCACCATTCAAACCTTCATTCCCTCCTCCCCCCCCCCCACCCCCCGACCGTAGTAACCATCTACTACCCGCTATATCTTCTACTCTTACATAAATACAACTAAAACGCATTTCAAATTGACATTATTTTCTAGCTTTTGAAATATAGGATTTCTGTTGAGATAATTAAGAATTCGCATCTTTGAGTCACTTACGAGAAGTTGTCAGATATTTCGTCATCATTCTCACATAAGTAGATCAAACAGATGTGTACATGTAGGTGGAAAGGGCAAATATACGATTAACATCCGGTTGTGGTTCAACGTTCCCGTTGCACAATAAGAGGTGCTCTTCCATATTTCTTTCTTACACAACATCTGTCATGTTCAATAGTGTATGCCGTTCCTGGCGTAATTGATATAGTGTTGTAGTTTGTGTTGAGTGACATCTATCTGTGTTGCAGAGCCATGTCACTGTTCTAATGGCTGTTCAGATTTCCCCAACACTCCATGTTCAAAACCTTCAGTGGGCACAGTTTGTAAACCACCATGGTTCGGAAGGTTTTGCCAAATGGGTAAGACAAATGTGGATACAGACGTACCATTCACATGTGTGGTAATTTTTAGATTTTTTTACACTAAATACACGTGTACTTTATCATGTTTGAATTCCGCCCCTCATGAATGTTGGGCCATACTAAACATAGTGTGTTTGTGAAAAAAATCATACAGATAACGTTAAGGCGGTGTCTGTACATTTATTTATAACTGTTATATTTTTTTCAAGTCTATAGGACGCATTGTGAGCTGTTGTTGGAAAGATTTGTAACAATACAAGAAGTTATTTTTCAGTTTGACGCTCATAACGTCATTACTGTTTACCTGACGGTGTTACTCTATTGAGCATTTATTTAAAACTTTTGTATTTTTGTCAAGGCCGTAGGGCGCATTATGAGCTGTTGTTGTAAAGATTATGTCTTCTTAACAATACAAGGAGTTATTTTTCAGTTTGACACTTATAATGTCATCACCTCCACGATCCGCCATGTGACTTGTAACGTGACTGATGTAATGGAGAACTATCTACCAAGCCACCGAACCTGAACACCCGTCCATTTGTTCGCTTCTTCCTGGCAGTATTGGTTGTTTGGAGCTTCGTCTAAAACACGTTTTAATTGATACTGATGATGAATGTAATCAAGCTCTAGCCTTCTGGCTACTATAGTCAAACTGAACTCAAACTAGCTTTAGTGACACACAATTGTACCTCTGGTATGTGTCTGTTCATTTAATTACAGAAAACATTGCGTTTCAAAAGGCGACAAGACAGAGTAGCAATTACAGTGAAGGCGGCCGCCCATTCTGTGCTGCGTATGCTGTAGATGGGAATACTGACACAGACGTAAATCACAGGAGCTGTTCTCACACAGATAACGCAGCTGGTAGTGCTGCCAGCTGGCAGGTTCTTCTTGATGATCATCGGATGTTCAACATCAGCAAGATCAGGATCTTCCTGCGAAACGGCTGTAAGTCAAAACGTTTGCAGATTAAATATCTCAAATTAATATGTGCATGATAAAAAATAACTTCATCCTCGATGTCTCCTGGGTATACGTTCACATATGTCTCCACTATATGTTGGTTGCATCTACGGCTGGGCCAGAAAATTTGGCTGGCTCCGCATTCTCACAGTAGCCAATCAGCTAAGCTGCCGTTACAACCGCACTTGCAAGTGTTACTAAAGAGAACACTTGCGATTGCGAATGTTTGTTCGCAGTGTGACTCACATTTTGGGGAAATCAAGGAGACAAATTGACAAGTACGAAAATTGAAAAAAATACATGCACAAACTCCTCCTACCTCCTTGAGAGTACCTTCGCATCATTTGTACTGACAAGTTTAATCGGTTAGATAATTTAAAAAGCGAAAGTGAGTTGGTTCGCTCAACTTCGTAGACACCTGACTGAGTGAAAAGCTAGCCAAGGGAGGTAAAAAATTCATCCTGCATAGCCCTAGATGCATCCAGGGTATAGTGGGGGAGTTATCGGAACGTATACCCTGGAAATATCGAAGATGGAATAACTTTGAAGAATAGTTTACTAGTATATCGTTCACATGAATGTAACACTGACAAGCACATTTGTTCCGGTAACGAGAGATCTTATCACATGTAGCTCTACTGAAACAGTAGAAATGGACAAGTAACATATAGTGGGCCAAATAAGTTAGGGGTATTGGTATCTTTAGGATTGATATTTTATCAGTGTGTCAATGAACAAATAGACTATTAGTCAGAATTTCAAAATTTACATATATCTATCTTTGTCCAGTATGTGTTACATCGTCTTGTTTCACAAAGTTCTACTATATTCGATAGTAATCAAAAAGAGCCGATGGGGCAGTCTAGAAGTTAAAGCATTGACTCCTCACGCCTAAGGTCCAGGTTCGATTTCCAACATGTGCACGATGTTGAAGCCCATTTTTGTGTCCCCAGCTTTAATATTGCTTAAATATTGCTAAAAGCTGCATAAAGCCCAAACTAGGAATACAGTACAAGCAGTTGGGTGTATGAATGTATGAAAGTATTACCACCAACGATGACGTTTTTATATCAGTCGACCGTAATGCCTATACAATTTGTAAAACTAGTCTTCACTCGGCGACTATGCTTGTCGTAAGAGGCGACTAACGGGATCGGGTGGTCAGGCTCGCTGACTTGGTTGACACATGTCATCGGTTCCCAATTGCGCAGATCGATGCTCATGTTGTTGATCACTGGATTGTCTGGTCCAGACTCGATTATTTACAGACCGCTGCCATATAGCTCGAATATTGCTGAATGCGTCGTAAAACTAAACTCACTCACTCACTCTTCACTCGGCGAGGCATGTCGCGCATGTGTCTCTTGGTGTCGTCTTCAGAGTGTCTGTCCAATCGTGTGGCTTGTTTTATCATATGCGATCGGTTGTTTAGCTGACATGGTCGTTGAGCATTGACGATATGTGGACGGTAAACATATATCGCTCTGAAAGACAACACGTCATCTGTAAACGGGACAACAAAAAATACTACGTAGTAGTATTGTCCAGTGAACCTACTACGGACAAAGTCCAGCGAAATTGCTCGGTCCAACAAACACCTTTATCTGGGGCTGCAACTATCGATCTGGGGCTGCAACTATCGATAGGTTGCATTTGTAGAGTCTCCGGTATCAATTTGTTGGTATCACTGGTAGAAACGAAATACTGTCGATGCATCAATATTATGTGTGACTATCAATGGTTTAGTAACTGATTTCAGGTCGTAATTATTTTTTCTTATTATATACTTATGCTGTTGTTTGGGTGGAGACTTTATATTTCAACTGTTTACTTGATCAGGGTTTCAAGTTTCTTGTCAGTTTTTAAAGATGACTGAAACTATTTCAACTTGTTTTTATACCATATAAACTATATCTTCATTTGGAAAATGACTCCAAACGAGACAATTCAAGGAGAAAAAGTATTGTAATAGCATTGCAATAGTTGTCACAATAGATATTGCATTAGTATGTTGTAACAGACGTTGTAACGCTATTGCAATAATTGTCTCCCCTTCAATAGTCACCCCTACCTTCACCGAGCCACTTCATAGCTCACGTCTGGGTCTTTCGAGGATCCGAAAACATGTCACGTGACCAGCATCAACATTATTACTCCAGTGCAGTTGGCGGATCCCGGGGTTATTTGATGTTTATGGTATTTGTAAGCAGGGCAACCAGCGTGGATGTCGAGCATGAAGATTATGTTGCTGCTGTCGTATCCCACGAGAAAGGACCTACTGCGTGCGGCACGTGCAAGCTACTGGGTCTTTCTGGTATTAACCACAGACCTCAGAGAAATTTAACGTTCTTGATTAGAATGTTTGGAAGCACTATTCTTCGTTGGTATTAGTATTAGCGGTAACATGTATGTTCCACGAACCTCTACTTTACTTTGAGAAGAATATGCGATAACTTTCATTCAATTTTCATGTTATTTTCAATTTCATTTTAATGGTTTTAAGTTTGGGACCGCAACAAAGGCCTGCAGGTGCTTGTGAATGGCGCTCCGTGTAACCCTGCGACTGGAGCTATAAATGACTGGACAAGTGGATCTGTGCCAAACCCTCTCAACATCACGTGCCAACCTATCATGAGGGGAAACAATGTTACCATAACCATATCCGGGACATATCTGACATTATGCGAGGTTCAGGTTTTTGGTAAGTTTGATCCGATCAACACTGAGAGATTGTTTGTTGCTCATGATATAGTTGACACAATGCTGGTAAATATAGTGAGAGAATTTAACCTAATCAGCGAAAACACTACTCTTGTTGTTCAGAAAAGTGCGATAATATATCCGACATTTTGAAAGACTGCCCTCTAATCATGCCGTACAGAATGACAGCCTTAGTGCCTTAATGTGTATATGTATCAATACTTATGAAGAGGTATTTGTATAACAAATAATTAACACTATTATTACGTGGTAGTGATTATTAGTTAGAAATGAATGGTAGGTAAACAATTAGCATAAACAAGCTTTATGATGTAATATATTTATAGGTGTAATTTTCATTTTAGAATGCTTTCTGAAACTGCAGATTTTAGTAATGGCATTTTCTTCATTAGTGTGAACGTGAAGTCATACCCACAACGTTACTATTCACACAACGGATGCATGTACAGCTTCCGAATTGTTAGTACGTCGATCATATTCTGAAAACAAACATTAGAGAATAACATCTTGTGGAAAGGAATTTCGAACTTTGTATTTTTGCAGTACAATACGTACAACGATGCCGCCAACAGGTGACAACGTATTGACAATGTATCTATGGTTTCATGTGGCACACCCTGCACAAAGTAACAATAGTAATTATTAGTCTGCAGACAGCTCAATGAAAACTGCACATCCGGCCGGTGATTTTGGTCAAAGGAAGCTCTTGCTGTAAACTTTAAACTTTAAACATTTTAGGTGTGTAAGGTTGTAGATATTGAAGACTGTAAATTATAATTTACAAACAACGAGGTTATATTCTCGAAACTCCTGACTTTGTGTTCATACCACAAGCGGAGAAAAGGCAATGTTTGACGACCTTTGCTGAAAACATGGAATCCACCACGTCTCGGTTTCAGTGAAACATGTTCAACCAGGAAGCGATAAAAAGTAGTCAAACAATCAGCCTGGTTCCCTGAGTCTGATGCGCCTGCGCTAACGCTCCGACACTGACCCAGGCAATCACTGCCGCATTGCGGCATTCACTGCATTTACTATAGAAAAATCCGAAGACGGGGGGTTAGAAGTTTTTCATAGCATTTTCATCGATACTATGGCAAAGTGTACGTCACCAGAAGAACGGCCATCCTCAGTTTTGGAAAACGTTATTTAAGCAGTTTGCATCTTCATTTTTGAGGAATTTGATGACGTGTAATTCGTTGTCAGCTAATTTGATTAAATTCAAGAAGTTATCTTATTAATAAGAAAACACGGTTTACTTGTAGTAAACAGACAATAATCACAGAAACTGATTATAACTAATTGTGGTCATGGGGATTTTAGAACATTTGAGAGCCACCAGTAACTACTGTATACTCTTTAAAAAAAGTAGGGGATAATGAACTTTAACAAACCGTTTCAAGGACAGGCATCTTATGAATCAAGAATGTCGAGAAATCACTCAGAACATTGTGACACTCACCTTGCATCACACATTTGTCAGTGTTTGTTTCTAGTCGTTTGCTTTAAAATGAAAATCGTAAACAGGCAAATTACATGCCATACACCAACCATCTTTCCAAAGCGACTACATTCCAAATAACTATGGTTGTAAGGAAGTGCAAATGGTGATGCACTCTCAAAATATTCAATAATATCATATCAACATTGATATTTTTAATCGTAAAAAAAAAAAAAATGAAGATCCCCTATTTTTTAATAAGTTTATTCGCGAGTCATAATCAAAATAACATACTAAGCAACTGATTGTCATTGTGACTTTTATTGATGTGACCTCTTTCCTACATTCTGATATCCATTGTTAATTTTGACAATAAAAAGTATATTACAAACATACTCAAACTGGTGTCCTTTTAGTTTGCAGTGATGGATGGTTTGGCTCTGACTGTAGCCAGCAGTGTCAGTGTCTAAATACATCTGAAGTATGTGACAAGGAGACTGGCTACTGTACGAGTGGATGTCCAGCTGGGAAACAAGGACCAGGATGTCAGCAAGGTATCTTACACCTCACTCCATATCATCTATAATATTCTCTCAAAGGTCACACGCAGCCTAAAAATCAAATATAATTAAAACACGGTTATCACTAATTCATAATATACGAAATGAATTGCTGATTAAGAAAAACAATCCGAAATAAACAGAATTTTAAGCGTATAATCGCAAATCAAAAGTGCAATATTTTTTCTTGGGTTTACCTCCCTCGAACGAAGCAGCCGCAATACCAAACCCAGTCAGAGCTGGCTTTTCTTCATTTAGTCTGTCAGTGTTTAACGTTCCCTTCCCTCGTCTCTAACCTACCGAACATTTAAATATAGTTTTCACTGTTTCATATCTTATGATAAAATGATTTACGGTTCGTATGAACAGACGTTTCGGATTTATTTGTTTACGCACTTATATATGTGTTATACAACTCATGTGTCAAATTACATCAGGCTGTTTCTCTTATAAATACTTTGACTTGTTGACATCTTCTTTTACTGCGTTTACTCTGCGTTTACTCTGCGTGAGGTTTTGCGTTGCGAGCAGAACCACTCTCTACCTCAAATGACAACAGCACCGTCTTTGCCACCACTTATAGAGGCCATCACACTTTCTTTGACAGCGTTAAATGGGTCAGTCTTCCATATGTTAACCTGTATTTATAAGTGTAGATTTCATAGTTGATGTCATGTAAGAACAAGATATGTTATTATACTTGTAGTTTGCAGTGATGGTTGGTTTGGCTCTGACTGTTGCCAGCAGTGTCAGTGTCTAGATACATCTGAAGTATGTGACAAGGAGACTGGCTACTGTAGGAGTGGATGTGCTGCCGGGAAACAAGGACCAGGGTGTCAGCAAGGTATCTTACACCTCACTCTATATTATCTATAATATGCTCTTAAAGTGTACACGTATTGTGTCACCAAAACGTTTTAACTCCAAGCCCCTTTAGTCTCTGTGTTCATTAAGAAGAAATACGCATGGCTACAATAACTGGGCAAGTAAAATCACACATACATTACAGGTGATACGAGGGTTGGCTGAAAAATTCTAAGCCTGAGTGTTTTTCCCCACCAGGCAGAGACAGGTGTTTGCCACCAATGAGGACAATCGTTTAGTGAAACATAGACACAAGCACTACAAACGTACTAATAGTTTTACCTCAACTACAGCTCTTTTGGTACACCTACCCTCTGAAATCATCAGAAATGGACAAAATTGAATACAGGGCAGTCATCAAGTACTTGCAAAAGAAAGGGATGTCCCCAACACAGATACATGCTGACATGGTCTCCACTCTAGGGGATGATGCTCCATTTTCCACAGTAAAGAAGTGGGCTGCAGAGTTTAAACGTGGCAGACAAAGCCTTGATGATGACCCACGCTCAGGAAGGCCTTCAACAGCAACCACTCCAGAAAACATCACGCGAGTGCTCGATATGTTGATGGATGATCGACGATTGACTACTCGACATATTGCTAGAGTAGTGGGCATCTCTCATGAGAGGGTTGAGCATATTATCACCAACGAATTAGGAATGACTAAAGTTTCTGCAAGATGGGTGCCAAAGCTCTTGAGAGCAGAACAGAAACGTGTCAGGTTCCAGACGTCCCTTGACAATTTGCGTCGTTTTGAAGCAGATCCCGATGATTTTGTGGCACGATTTGTAACCATGGATGAGACCTGGATACATCACTTTCAACCAGAAACAAAACTACAGTCAAAACAGTGGAAGTTTCCTGATTCACCAGCTCCGAAGAAAGCCAAGTCTGTTCCTTCAGCTGGATCGGGTGGTCAGGTTCGCTGACTTGGTAGACGTATTCCGACTGTGTAGATTGATGCTCATACTATTGACCTTTGGATTGTCTGGTCCAGACTGGGTTCTTTACGAACCGACGCCATATAGCTGACATATTGCTGAGTACGGCGAAAAACAACGAACAAATAGTACTACTGAATTATCACTCGGCACAGTTGTACCAATAACAATATAGCTTACTTATTTAAAACAGAAATGAATCTTTGATGTTTTTACTAAAACTTGATCTTTCACAAGTCATCATTTGTTCATTATTTGTTTCCATTTTAGACTGTGTAGATGGACGCTACGGTGTTAATTGTTCACAACAATGTGGCTCGTGTAAAGATGGCGGACCGTGCAATACATCTGATGGTGTCTGTGCACAAGGATGTACAGATCACTTTGCAGAGCCTGACTGCAAATGTAAGTGACAACGTTAACCACTTGTATCTTATTATTTAATGAATTTGGTAATATTTTATGACTGCTTGTAGTGGAAACACCCACTTTGTGAAATGTGAAGATAAAGCACGTGTAGCGATTCGCTTTACACATAGCCACAGAAAGCATTTGTTTTCATTTGAATTAAAACAAATCACCGCCCTTATTTTCAAGCGCTATTTGCACTAAATATACAACAACGACTATTCTTTTGTGAATGCTAATTAGGCCTTGAATATTTTCAGCTTGCAGTGATGGCTGGTTTGGCAGTAACTGTATTCAGCAGTGCAGGTGTTTAAATACAACAGAAGCATGTGACAAGATCACCGGGAACTGTACAAGTGGTTGTCGCGCTGGGAAGACGGGCATTAGATGCCAGGATGGTGAGATGGGGCTTCTTCAGTGACGAGAGAACCAATCATTACGTGGAGGCTAGTTTGAGAGAGCCTGATTTTAGAAACAGGCACACATGTCGTATACTTGCTTGAAATCAACAACTAAAACATTTCCGCTCGCACCTTTATCCAGTCCATATGTATTATTCAACACCACGTGATCATAACAATGTCATCAGGTAGATGTAGATTGTCCCCGAATTGGAACCAACGAGTTTAGCGTGAATGCTTTTTGCAAGGCTGCATTCAAAGTGTTGGTATTTCACATCTGAACAATAATCGTGTGGTCGCAGATTCCTTGGGGCAATGATCATAGCAACCCTTGAGTCCTTTAAATTTCTTTCCAGGGAAACACCCTAGCTGGCGACTCCTACTGCTACGAGCAGACACCGTTCAGTTGACTTATCTGTTTCTGTGTTAATTATAACAGGACCTCAAGAAAACAATTAACATTTGAAAATGTACGTATTAAGGAGCATTTAAGCGATTCCGTAAAGGAAATTGTCAGGGCATATATTTATTGAACATTTATATTCTGTTAAAACGAAAATATCAATTCACGAATGTTGATCTACTTTGGTGTACAGATTGTGGCCCAGGTCTATATGGGATCAACTGTTCCTCCACGTGTGGTCACTGTAGAGGGTCGTCAGACTGTAACAAGGATGATGGAAACTGCACACAAGGATGTCAGATAGGTTACCGCCTCCCTTTGTGTCAAGGTGAGAAATATCTCTTACTGACGAAAGAAGGAATCATTTACCGAAATATACCTCAATATACCTCAGTATACCTCAATATACCTCAGTATACCTCAATATACCTCAGTATACCTCCATATACGTCAGTGTACCTCGGTATCGTATCAAGGTGTGGCAATTATACGCTGTATGCTACTCTTGAGGGTAATATACTCTCTCGGTTTGGTACTATGTCGCTTTGTAACAGTGGTACTCGGGCCGGTACGCGATCGGCTATGTGCACTGTCTACAGACGAACGTTTTGAGACAGCAGTTTGATACACCTAGACCACTTCACGCCCAAGTTATTACTATTTCCAACACGAAGACAAGCATTACCCCGCTCCGATACGTCTGCTGCTAAAAAGGTAATACTGATGGTGAGAAAAGTATTACAATATCTATTTTGTATTCATCTGAATCATCCATCGCAGCACTGCATAACCAAACCCTTTTTTCTTTCAAAGAATGCATAGAAGGGAGATATGGAAACAAGTGCGCCG
This sequence comes from Haliotis asinina, assembly GCF_037392515.1. Lineage (NCBI taxonomy): Eukaryota > Metazoa > Mollusca > Gastropoda > Lepetellida > Haliotidae > Haliotis > Haliotis asinina. The sequence goes on along the minus strand of NC_090292.1, from coordinate 33,077,097 downwards.
CCTCCTGAGCTCAGTGTAAAGACATCCGATGCCATCCTTTAGGAATCTTGTCGCTAATCCACCTGTAAATTTCAAATCGCTCAGATTATCTTTGTCATGCTACTCATCGTCTCCTGCACACAACATCCAACACATCATCAAAGCACATCATCATCATCATCATCATCATCATCATCATCAACCAAGGACTGAAAACCCGATCACGAGGAAAACTAAAGTACCTGCAGCGTCCCTTTTATCCCAGAATTACAGTGCACCCTGCCATTGTCACAATACCACATAAACGGCTACCTTTTAATGAATTAACAATTGATTTTCACTAATGAGTTTGTGTATGTGTACAGAATGCGTCAACAAGATGTACGGCCAAAATTGCAAGTCGCATTGTGGTAGATGTGTAAACGGGACATGCAATAACATAAACGGGACGTGTATACATGGATGTGAGCCGGGATTTGAGGGGGATCAGTGTATGACAGGTGCGTTGACATAATTTTTACTGGAATCTTTGGAAAGCAGCATTGGTAATGTATTTGTGCATTTTGTGTGCAAGCATAACTGACCATAGGAACTTAAACGTACGGCACTTTCCTCCGGTGCAAGAATGGGCTGACTGATGCGACAAGAAGGGAACTTAAACAAATGGTGGGTTTACTTTAATTTATTGAAATGAAGAAGGGGGGTTGATTTGTTAAGAAGGCGTTTAGTAATAGACTTGCATATGAAACAATTCTCAGATGTGTAACCTCGGAATGGAAATAGCTATTTATATGATAAAAGATACAGAAAATGGCAGGAAAAATATTCTTTGTCGTTAAAACCTTGCTGTGAAACAGGCTACTGTGATTTTACCTTATGTATGCGACGGTTGTAGAATATGAGCGTACATGAGAACTGGGTGATAATGGGCTTATCTCATGTGTACAAACTAACACATCTCTTGAGACCTGAAATGAATCATGCGTTTGGGGGAATACAACATATAGTACAATTGCGTTCTAACAGATCTAAGCTTTGTTGAACTGTAAAAAGAAAAATAGTGTTAGGATTACAGTGAAATGAAATGGTTAATCAATACCCTTGGGTAGGTATTAGTGAAGTCATGAGCAAAAGCGTCCAATATAAGATTAAGATTATTTTAACCAATTAAGCTTTAAACTTTCCAGAAAAGGTTATAATAAAGCAATGAATACACAATAATAAACAAATGAACCTTCAAGCCAAAGCTTAGAAAATACCTTACATATGAAGCACTGTATTTATCAATTCGGGAAAGAATCAGTGTTTAGAGATTTAATCACATGGGCTTTTTTTATATCAATATTTTACATCGATACCTCCCTTCGTCAACAGAATCACAAACGGGCAACAATCAAGGTGGCCTACAGTCGTTCACTGGAATTATTGTTGGTGTCGTTGTTGGAGTGCTTTTAGCTGCCGTCGTTGTCGCTGTGCTGGTGTATATGCGACGGTATGTCTTTAATAATGCAGTGTAGATGTCATAGAATAATTTCTGAAACTATGGCGATCTAACTGGTTTCTTGTGTAGGCTTTCATATACTATGTTATGTCGTCAAGGGATAAGATTTTGTTTTTGCATATTTGTCACGTAAATTCATATACCAATTTCTCAAACATCTTCATGTCCTTATCATAAACAATACACAATGACTGATGGCAAGCTTAATTTAATGCTTAATCTTTTTCTTACAATTTTGAAGATAAAGTGAACATGATTACATATTAATAATTATGCTCAAAGGTCCTACTATTTGTTTGTCTTTTCTCAGACCGCCTCCATATAGTTTGAATACTGTTGGGTATTGATGCGTTAAAGAAGAAAACAAACATCCTATGTGACGTCTGATTTCATTTTGTCATTTCATATACAAAAATGTGATTAAATATTACGTGTTCTTATCATTCGTGACGACATTCTTTGTGACAACTCTCAGAAGAAGGCGTTTACAGAAATCACACACTGGAGACCAACCGGAGGAAGATACAACTGAGAGCTCCTTCAGTACCGTGTCCAGTGAGTTATTTGTAATTTTTGTTTTTATTTTCCTGTTAAAATCATTTGGGCACTTAAATAATAGCAATTTCAAGGTATTTTGGTCAATATATGTTGATGTCGTGACTTTGCTTGAATAATGTTTTAAAGTGCACAACAGTATGTAATAACATAATATAAAAACAAAAAAACTCATTCCCATCATTAAGTTGATTATCAGTATTGGTGTCGAATGGATATTTCATGGTAACAGCCATTTGGTAATCATATTGTAGTAGATAATACGGGAACGTGTTATAAAATATGATGACGCTATGTGTTTTAGGTGACAGGAAATCATTCGTATCCTCGAAGCCAGAGAAGCCAGAGAAGCCATCGAAGCCGGTTAAGCCAACAAAGAAACCCGGGTCTCCTGCAAACGACGTACACAATAACACGGACACATACTATAATGTCCTCCCGACCCCTGTACGCCTGGACAGATTCCGGCAGTACATCACACAAAAAATCGACGGTGCGGGATTCGAGCAAGAGTACAAGGTAATGATAATTTCTATGGAGTATGACAAAGTTTGTATTGATGTCCAAACCTAAATTAATCCATTTCCTGCCTGTGTTCAGAAAAGACACTCGTATAATGACCTTGGTATCGGTTACTACCGGGAATAGTAAGGATGCCGAATGTTTAAAGAAAGGGTACGAGTTCGTTTCACTATTCGTAAGTTTCACATGGTACAATGCGCCTTTTCTGGCTACCCGTTAAGATCCGGGGTAGACTAGGCCGTTAGCAACTCATGCTTGCCACAAAAGGCGACTGTGCTAGCCGTAAGAGGCGACTAACGGGATCGGGTGGTCAGGCTCGCTGACTTGGTTGAAAAGTCATCGGTTCCCAATTGCGAAGATCGATGCTCATGGAGCATAGCTGGATTGTCTGGCCCAGACTCGATTATTTACAGGCCACCGCAATATAGCTGGAATATTGTTGAGTGTGACATAAAACTAAACTCAGCTACTCACTCGTCCCTTTTCTGGTAAGGATATTCCCCAAAGCGTCGTGAAACAAGAACCACGTACTCACTAAATTACTTTGAGAGAGATCGGCATGGTCTTTGAGAAACCATAATAAATACGACTGTGCTCATGTTAAGATGTGTCGAGCATTCGGCATAACCAAGTGGATGAGAAGTCAAATGGTCAGACCTGGATTATGTTCCGTACATATGCATAATGAGCCCTGTTCTGGTATCTCGGCGCAAATACTGGTATTTTTGCTGAAACAACACTAGCTGAAATGCTTCCATGTCATTAGCTACTGAAGGACAGTGATCACATATACCAATATAAATGGTATAACTATAAATATATGGTATAAGTGTATACTGATGACTGCCACTTGTCATTTAATGTGAAAAGTGTTTACATGTACTGTGAAATTCTCAGATAACACCGCTGTTACTGGTCTAATTTCTGATTCTGAACGTAATCAATCGTCAAGGCTTTGGAACGTTTCTCTCATGGTGTAAAAGCAATATTCTTTTTTCTGAATGTAAAGAAAACTGAGGAAATGGTGGATGATTTACGGAGAAATAATTTAATTTACAAAATTTACAAAAATTAAATGAAATTTACAATTGATAATTCAGAAATTGAATGAGTGAAGCATTACAAATATCTCGGTCGTGTGGTGTCGGTTATTATTTTAGATTCGAACCTTTCGTTTTCACAACACACCGATAACATTTACAAAAAAAGAGAGAAAAAAATAGTTACTTATTTTTTTCTCCGCTTAAAAAACTTTTTTATTGACTAAACCACAATGACCGTTTTTTAGCCTTTATCCAAAGTATGGTCAACTACAACTTTATGTTTTGGTATGGGGACCTGCTCGCAACAAAACAAACTTTTCAGAACTGTTGATACTGCCAGCAAAATTATTGGAGTGTCTTTCGACTATATTCCCTTCAGCTATGAACGCCATATTGTCGACAAGGCAACAGAAATCAGAAATAATAGTTCCAATATATTATTTCACCACTTTGAACTTCTTCCATGTGGACGCCGCTTTCGATTTCCTCACCCTAAAACAAAGAGACCTCGACAGTCCTTCATACCATCCAGTAATCGTGTTATTAATGCAAGAAATGTTTTTGAACAGCCATCATGCATCATAACTATCATCTCAGCAGCTCTACTTGTGTGGTTTTATTGTATTGAATCAGCAGCTTTCATTTTGTGCATGTAATTATCGTGCATATTTCGGTGAATTTTGTATATAGTATTCCCAGAAATTATTGAGAATCATGTTGCGTCATGTAACTCATTACGTTTATTAACTCTGGCGTTTTACTTACATAAACATGTTAAAACATCATCCTTTTACAGTCTCAGTCTTGTTTTAGTACTTTGTTAGACCTCCTCACTCAGCAATGCATGCCTGAATACGCCAAGGCACACTACCCATCAAAGTTTGTAGGTAATCGTGTGACAGGGTATCCCAATATTGGACCACCTCGGCCTTCATATCTTCAATATTTCTCAGTCCCTTTTGGTTTAATCTGTCCTTCATGACTCCCCACACATTCTCAATTGGGTTTAGGTCTGGGTTGTAACTTGGCCAGTCTAAAACTTGAACATTTTCGCCCGACAACCACTGTTTTGTGTAGCGCGCAGTGTGTTTTGGGTCATTATCATGCTGGAAAATCCAATCGACTTCGTACAATGTTTGTGCTGTCGGAAGAAGGTCACCACTTAGAATGTCAATGTATCTTTCTTTTGTCAAGTTTCCCGTCAAAACACGCAAATGGCGTCACTCCGCGAGCCGATATGCCACCCCACATGTGAAACTTCGGGCTATGTTTTGGTCGCTGGTAGATAGGTTTGACAGTATTTTTGGTCCAAATTTTCACACAATTAGGGAAAAGCCGAACAGAACTTTCATCCGAAAAGAAAACATTATCCCAATCTTGATTTTCATGAGCCCGACACCAGTTTAAACGTTTATCCTTTTGTGCATCTTTCATCAACGGCGAGGGAATTCCACGTTTTTTCACCCAATTAAGTCTCTGTAATTCCTGCCTAACTGTTTCATTGCATACCTGAGGACTTCTAATCATTTCATTTCTGATGTTCTCAACACTTTTCAATTTGCCCCTACTCACAATCTGCCCACGTCTTCGGCGATCCACAACACTGAATTTCCTAGGCCGACCTGCCCCTGCTTTGTGCTCTATCCCGGTTCCTGTTTGAATATTCTTCAAAGTTCTGTATACTGTAGACAGAGGAATACCATGTCTACAAGCTAACACTTTAGCATCAGCCTCACCCCTTTCAAAATCATCTAGAATGAGCTTTCTTTTCTCTCTTGCTGTAAATTCTGCCATGTCAACACAGGAAGCCGTCTGCTCAGACAAGGGAGATAACTCTTGACGTAATGAGCTGCCTTCTAAGCCTTCAAGAGTAAAAAAACTGTTGTCTCCCGTATTTAGTATGCTTAGTGCATAGTGAAAGCCCTTTTTCCAATCTTAGCATCATTAGAAAAAAAACCAAAGATTTTCTCAATAATTTCTGGGAACACTGTATATCATTTTGAGACTGTTTTGACACAAAAAGAATTTCTTCCGGGATGATAAAGCCATATCTTACCTTATCTTATCTATCTTACGTTAGCTCCATAGCTCTTTTGTAGTTTACATGGAATAAAACATATATACTGCTTACCGTTGTAATTGTCTTTTATCAAGTTTCTACGTCATGGGCTGGCAAAGGAACACAAGGAGGGTCAGAAACCTGAAAATAAGAAGAGGAACAGGTTCCTGGCTCTGTTTCCATGTAAGTACTATGCTGTGCGGACATTCGTTACACTATTTTACACGGAACCGTGTCCATATTTCAAAATCAGACGGTGAGATGCAAAAGCCATATCTGAATAGTTTTACCAGACAGAACTCCTTATTTCTAAAAAGGATCAAGTCTTTTATCGGTATATATATATGTAACTACAACAAACAACATGTCATGAGTTTATTTCTGTTTCCTATCCGAGGACGTACAGACTTACCTTCCGGTGAACCTTTACGATTGCCATACCTTCACACTTCTACCATTTTCATCCATTACGTGAGTGAGTGAGTTGAGTTTTACGCCGCATTCAGCAATATTCCAGCTATATGGTGGCGGTCTGTGATCGATTCTGACCCGACAATCCATGATCAACAGCATGATCATCCCCTTAGTCGCCCCTTACGACAAGGATAGTCGCCTTTTATGGCAATCATGGGTGGTTGAAGGCCTATTCAACCCCGGGTCTTCACGGGTCTTTTATCCACTAAATATCCATGAAGTACATGGGTTTGAACTTTCATAAAATCCTCTAGAAAACCTAAAGATTACCACCTGACAATAATTTGAACAGGTACCTTTAGTGTCAATAGTCATTACACACTATAAAGTAAATCTATTGTACATGAAAAATTCATCGTGTCTGAGTTGTATGAATGAGGGTTGCGTCCCTTACCTATCAGGATTCGCTATCCGGGTGAGAATGTGTTCTGACAGTTAATGTTAGTTTGTCAGCATGTGTCCATGGAATGCCTCTGAAGTATTTTGTATTTCTGTGACAGATGATGAGAGTAGAGTTGTACTGGCTCCTGATGGAGACGCTACCTGTGACTACATCCACGCCAGCTATGTACAGGTCAGTCGCTGATCCTTACAATCCAGTGATTAGTGAACGGCTATAGGTTGTAAAGATGTGTGTTTTCAAAGATGTATTTTTAGGCGACCACAAACCCGCATTGAAGCTTAGTAGGGCCACGGAGGATGTTGTCTCCTGATCTTCTACACCAACTTCCTACAAAGTGGAATGGCATGAATTCCGAGGCGAGGCATTCTTGTCATTCTGTCCCCTGACAGCAGAAGAGGTTCGTACTATCGTCAGACAGTCAAAACCTATATCCTTTGATTTCGATCCGATCCCCACAAAACTACAGTTGGAACATTTGGTTATACCTCTTCCATTCATTACCCAGCTTATCAAAATGAGCCTGGAGACTGGTTTAATCCCTCAATCTCTGGAGAAGGCTATCATCAAGCCAACACTGAAGAAGCATAATACTGGTGCAAATAAATTGTTCAGCTACAGACCTGTTTCAGATCTGCCATTCCTTGCAAGGATTCCGGAAAAGGCAGTGAATATGCGTTCGAAAGAACACTTGGAAGAAAACTTGCTTTGTCATCCTTTCCAGTCAGTATATATGCCTCAACACAGTATGCTGAACAGGTTAGAGTGTCTGTAGATTGTGGTCACCCTGCTGTTCTCCTCCTACTTGACTTATCCGCGGCATTTGAGACCGTGGATCGCTCAAGGCTCTTACAGCGTCTGAAACTTGAATTTGGCTTAAACGGCGCTGCTCCAGATTGGATGGTATCCTACGTCACAAACAGATATGATACAGTAACAGTACGACAGTAAAGTTCACGAACCCGAAATATCAAATATGGTGTGCCACAGAGACGGGTGACTGGAACCATACTTTTGTCATTGTACAACGCAGTTGAGCAAAGAGATATAGATACAAGACGTTGATCAGCACCTGTATGCTGACGATGCTCCGTTCTCAGACAGCCTCATTGTTCAGGACCAACATCTATCTCTGACCAAGATTGATAACTGCACAGAGCAGATAGAATCCTGGAGGAAATCCAGCAAACCGAAGCTAAACAAGAGCGAGACCGACACAATGCTAGTTGGAACTGGTGCCATGCTGACAAAGGTGAAAAAACACATCTTTCACTTGACCAAGAATCATTCCCCTCGTGGCTGTAAGGAAGAATCTTTGTGCTGGATTTCAATCGTAGCAACAAGTATAAGAACTTTGCAAAATATGCTCTTTCCATCTCAGGAGTATCGGCACCGTAAGCTGCCTTGTATGCTTTAGGCGTGACTACTGCAATAGTTCATTGTTTGGAATATCAAAACAATCCATTTCAAGGCACCCTACGTCTCTTGCCCCCTGATATAGGCCATTTCAAGACTTTAACGCCTACAGAACACTGCTGCACGCATAGTGACTCTTACACCCAAGTTCTCTCCCATACAGTCAGTTCTAAAATCTCCACAGTGGTTGCCTATCCAAGCCAGGATAGAATTCCAAGTACTTACATTGGTATATCGATATCTATATGGCACAACACCACCATACCTCGGTGAGCTGATTAAACAATATCACCCAACAAGAACACTGAGATCAGAAACATAGTTTCTCTGTATTGTCCCCAAGTGGCGGATTTCTCTACAGACAATTTCCCACTCAAGCCGCATTCTCTGGAACTCTCTTCCAGAAGAACTGAAAAGAGTACCAAGTCTTGATGTTTTCAAGTCAGATCTAAAGATCCTGCTTTTCAAGAAATACAAGTAGTGAACTAGTCAGAATTGTAGCGCCATGAACATACCTTCTGGCGTGGAGTTTAGGGCGTTACAAATGGACTCATTATTATTATTATTATTATCTATATGGAACTTAATTTCGCCTACGGAGGGCTTATTACTTAGTATTTCCTTCACAGGACATGCTATTTCCTACGTGGGATTTACTATCTCCAACGTAGTACTTAATATATCCTACGTAAGAGTCTACAGTTATGTGGTACATTGTACATTAGAGTCTACTATCAAGTGTCTACTATCAAGTGTTTCATTTACTAACAGCGTCTCCTGTTCTCTGTCTGTGATAGTAGTCATTTTACTCTAGTTTGTCCACACTTTTCTAATGAAACGTTATGTATAATGAAATGAATAAATCACAGATTTACAGAAATATTGCCGATGTAACTATCCATTTTAACTATTTCACTCATTCATAATTTCTTTCATGGCCGTAGTTACTGTTTGAATAAGAACCTATATCTAACAATGTCTACATGAGATGCGTTGTCTACATCAGCACATATATTCAGCAAGAAGAACTGTGCATAATGAAATAGATGTCCTTTTATACTTATGTGTTGCACTTTAATTTGGGAATCAAGGTTATACCACGAGTTAAGGTGCTTCCTAATTCATAAATACATCTTCATCTCTTCCAGGGTTTCCATGAAAGAAACGTCTTTATAGCTGCACAAGGTATGTTCTACAGTCGGATTTTTTTATCAACATAAAAATCACTGTTCTGTTTCTCAGAGAGCGACCGAGTGACTTAAGTCTTAAGACACATCATCAATATTTCAGTGACTAAGTCCATTTTGGGACTGAATTAAATTATATATTTATAGTAACTGAAGGTAAAGTTTTAAAATCCTGTCAACATAGGAGAGTGAAACAACAAGATTATCACAAATATAAATGTAAAAATAGTAATAAATCTAATACAGTTTAGCCATAGAAGACAATACAATATAAAACCAGGCTATAGATCACCAACAACTGAAGGCTCATCACCATCCTAGGCTAGGGAACACTGTACCTTGTACTGCTCCTTGAAAAGTTTGAAGGTGACACATTAAATATTCCAGGACCAAATAAAGTCACCGTGGATGACTTCTGGAGAATGATATGGCAAGAGAATGTGTCCGAGATCATCATGCTGACCAGAGTGATGGAAATGAACAGGGCAAGTCTGTTGAACAGCATTTGTCTGTAAAAATCAGCCGTTCATCCACATCGATGTAAATCGAAGTGAACACAGTTTACTTGTGTATTTACATGAATATGTTTTGAAATATGTCCAGGCCAGAATGTGATAATACACAGTGTTTACCTGTTCACTTTACCTAGAAGCATACGATATACATCGGATTTTAAACAGTCTCTTAATATTGTATGAGATTTCACGATTCTTGACTGGCATCCATCACATAATGTTACATTGTCTTTTAGAGATTCAGAAAATAAGCAGTATTTTTACTTTAAATGATTCATCAGTGGCAGAAAATGGTTTATAGCTTTTCAGAATGAATAATAATGAAATTATACATATGTTTGAATATATATGATATTTAAAACAAGAATACAAATGTCCAAACTGATGACTTTAATACTGCATGAAGCATCAAATCGTTCAAGTTACTGTGTATTCTGTTTAATTAATATCTTAATTAATAATCTGTGTAATTAGTATGTGGGTCGGATGTCTAAGTCACAAATAAACGTCTTTTACGTTTATATAATCCATCTGGTATTGGTTCTGTTTATAGAAAAAGTGCGAACAGTACTGGCCAGATGGGACGAAGGACATGAAGTGTGGAAACATTGTAATCAAAACACTCCTGTCAACTGTCAGGGCGGATTTCACCACCAGGAAATTCCTGGTTCGACATTCTAATACGGTAATTCTGAATGACTTATTGGATAGAAGGATGAATGTCGGCTAGATCAATGGTACCATTATTCGTCAAAATACTCTAGTCTACAAATCATGTTTCTGTCACACAAACAGGTGAAAAAAACATTCAGATTTGAAGTCATTCATTTGGCTGTTTTTTGTTTTTTGTGTTTTTTTTGTGTGTGTATTTGTGTGTGTGTGAGTGAGTGTGAGTGAGTGTGTGTGTGTGTGTGTGTGTGTGTGTGTGTGTGTGTGTGTGTGTGTGTGTGTGTGTGTGTGTGTGTGTGATTTGGTGTCTATATAATGCTGGTGTCTTTATCGCTATAATTACTATGTATGAATAACATATCTATTCGATAAACTACTGCATGTTAAAAACCCTCACCTAAAGCCCTCTGACAAGAGGACTGTGACTCAGCTCCACTTCACGTCTTGGCCTGACCATGATGTACCATCTGCACCGGCTCTGGTTGGCTTCTGGAAACAGTACAGGAGTCTGAAGTCATCAGAGGAGGGCATTACTGGACCTGTGGTAGTTCACTGCAGGTAGGTAGCGTGATGACTCTTCTCAGAGATTTGGCATTTTCAGAGATGGAACAAGAACACTCACAATTCAGGCGGTGAGTAAGACGAAAGACACGTATGTAAACACATGATATAAGGTATATCCATTTCAATACTGACAAGAACACATGGCATATTCATTTCAATAATCACACGGACAATTGGCATGTGGCGTATTCTTTTCAATAATCACACGGACAATTGGCATGTGGCGTATACTTTTCAATAATCACACGAGAAATCGTCATATCCATTTCAATAATCACACAGGCATTTGTTACATGGGATCATTGTCCTGTACATAGAACCCAGGTCAAAAATTGGTTGAAGTTAAGCACCGTCGAGCTTGGATGGGTGACCGTGTTAGGCAGCTTGTCTCCTGATAGTTTCTCGGACTTCTTTGCTGCCCCACAACGAAGCACATGTGACACATGTGGTCTCATCTTGGGCAAGTGAGTTTGTTCAAAATTGCCTCTGTTCACCCAGCAGAAAATGGGTACCGGGTGAAATATAGTCATGTGTCTATAACCTTCGAGCGCCTAAGCGGCAGCTTGGGTTATAGTCAGATTCTGATTGCAGCGTCCAGTGAGCTACTCAGATGGATACTAATCTTACACACACCAGCAAGAAATGGCGATATTCAAAGCTACTCATTCTGGACTTCATTGTTAGAAGATATTTGCATTGACTGTTACATAGCAAAGTAAAACGCAAACACTTTATGCCCTGTGTACTTATAGTGCTGGCGTGGGCCGGACGGGAACGTTCATTGCTCTGGACAACCTGTTTGATGAAGCCGAAGCTCTGGACAAAGTGAACGTGTTAGCATGTGTGTCCAAGTTGAGAGAAGCCAGGATGAACATGGTGCAGACTGTGGTGAGTACACACTATTAATATTGACGAGACATCACCATTGGTGCTGTTTCATATAGAGAATTCATTACACGTGTTTTTATAACTTAGGAAACATCAACTGAGTCTCACTTTACCCGTTGGCGGCTTCCTGTCTATCATTTCCACATTACTTTTGCCCTCTTACGAAATGATGTAATCTAGTGGTTCCCTCGTCATACCGAGGACCTCGTTTCGATTCCCCACATGGCTACAATGTGTGAAGCCCATTTCAGGTGTACCCCGTCGTGACATTTGCTGAAATACTACTACAAGTGTCGTAAAATCATAAATGCTTCAAATAACATCAAACCTTTTGGAAACTTGCATATACCTCGTGCATAGCATTACATTGAACGAAAGCGCACAACCTGTCAGCGGTCATTGAACGTATTCATTCGCGGAGAAAAAATACATTGGATATTTAATAATTTTGGGGAGCAGAATATTTGGAAAGTTGTTAGAATATGACTTGATGCATTATTTCATTATTGATCTGTAGAATCGATTGGAACCTACTAACTGTTTTACTCGGAATAAATGTTTATAGCTACACTTTGAGGTTGTGTTTAATAAAAGCAAACACTGTGCCTACAGGACCAGTACCGTTTTGTGCACGAGTCTGTCTTGGAAGCCATCGAGAGTCGGGGAACTTTCTACACCTTGTCCAACTTCGAGGGAAAATTTGGTACCGATATAAAATACTCCAGACAACACGACATGTTGATGAACAGAGAATATCAGGTGGGTAACATCAGTCATACCACCGTGAGAATATTGAATATTGAAATCTCGAGAAAAAACCCCGATATGTTGATTGATTATGATGATTCGCACTCTTAATTTCACTGTGTGTGTTTTACTGTTTTGTTTAAAGTGAAATTCATCGGTACGTTTTCACAGCAGACAGACAGACTACACATGTAGCCTTGTACTATCCATGTTCTCGGCCTCGAAGCTGCCGAGGATCCCAATAAGTTTGGGGGGAGGGGGGGGGGGGGGGGGGGTATGCTCAACGGTTCAAGTATTTATATACAATTGTTGTGTTTTTAGATTCAGTAGACAGTCCAGAATTCGCATGTGAAATTAAACATCACATAGTTACGTGATATCTTCAGATTTGGTCACCAGTTATCATTAGATATTGTAAATTGGGTTCCGGTTATCATTAGATATTGTAAATTGGGTTCCGGTTATCATTAGATATTGTAAATTGGGTTCCGGTTATCATTAGATATTGTAAATTGGGTTCCGGTTATCATTAGATATTGTAAATTTGGTTCCGGATTGCCTATGTCATTGCCCTGGATTCCTTGTCTTATCTATCAGTGGGTATTGTAATCATATGGAATTAGATGTATCATTCTGGTAGCGATCATCAGATGGGCTACTCCCAGTCTTTACGTCATAAATTGAGGTGTGCATTTCAGGGCTGCGGTGAGGATGTATGACAATTAAAAGAGTGTTATATCAGTACTGTCATGTACGAATATAATTTGTACACAAATTTCTATGTGGGAGCAGGTGCTACCTGTCCCTCTGGCCTACTTACGACCCTGAAAAAACTTCTCTTGCCGTCTTTATTGACGGCTTAGCAGCATATTTCTGTCATGAGTGCCTCAGTTGGTTGTGATTGCGTTCAAAGGGACATAACTCCGTCCTCCGATGAAAAGCCTTTTAAACAAGGTGGCGCCATGAAATACAAATAAAGGACCTCGATTATTAATGTTCTCCTATAATAGCATATATTATATATTCTAAAACCGCATTCATTGTAGTTACGTATTCCTGCATTCTATTTTTCAGTCTCTCGAATCCCCGAAGATAGCGATCCCAGAGAAGCTGGCATCACATGCCTATCTGCCAGAAAATGTCAGCAAAAACAGAAACAAGAACATTGTCCCAAGTTTGTATTCGATTTCACATTGTTCAGCCAAGTCCATAGGGTATTATGTTTTGCATCTGTTCAGTGTAAAAGCTTATGATTATAATACCATAAAATTTCATACTTCAGTAAAGGAGTGAGTGACTATGGTTTTACACCCTTAAGCAATATTCCAGCAACATCATTGTAAGGGACAGCAGAAAATGGGCTTCACAGATTGTGTCCGTGTGGGGAATCTTAGGCCTAAGAGCAGACACGTTTACCGTTAGACTACCAAACTATCCTCCTGGCGCAGGAACTGAAGTTTATTTACATGTCTTATGTACGTATTTACACATACCATATGGTTCCAGCCAACAAAGATCGGCCTTTCCTCTCAACTCCTGTCGCAAAACACAACGATTACATCAATGCTGTTATATTACCAGTAAGTACGTTGAATGTCTCAATACCTGTACAGTTCCAACCTCAGCAAAGAATAAAAACCACCTTAAGATACCGTGGTTCACGGGGTGAAACCTGGGACGTTGAGCATAAAATTGAAATAATATTAGTATTACCCATCCCATACGGATGAGGAGACCCTGTGTAATGTCTTGTTGATATTTGCAGAACGGAACTGAACAGAATTATTATTCCCCAAAATCACATATCAGTCCAGTTTTGATGAAATTGGAAATATTAGACTTGTATTGTGCTAAATGTGCAATTTATTGATTCTCGGCGTTGATTGGTCGATCATATATTCCTACATTTTCATTGGGTACCGGAACTACTTTCACACCAGGACGTTCATTCACACATTCATAATAGTTTATCGATTTTTTCATGAATGGTAATCACATTGCTTCGAGATTTTTAAACAGACCCAAAAACATACAGAGTTTCGATCTTTGATGCTTATGTAATACTTCATGTTCTACTTCATTAACAATATGACGTCGTTTACTTAACAAAAAACTATTGTCTCAAATTGATAATATCGTATTTTGTAAACAAACATGGCTGCCCGGTTAACTGCAATCAATATCAAAATGACCTTATCAAGGTGCAACGAGAAGGACACAACCACACAATTCCTAAACATTTACATTAGACAATTCGGCTTTGAGTTCATAAATACTGGATTTTTTTTCGGTTTAATTACAAAATGGGTAATACATAAAATGGCCCACGAAGTACGAGCGATCGGGCGAAATACGTCCCTCTTGAAATTAATGTTCAGGACAGTGAACCTTAGTGTCAGATACACGCCTTCTCCTCACTTTAAGCAACGTGGCTCTTGCAAAGGTAACCGTGCATTGCAGGTTGACTCCTGAGGGTTTCTTGGAGTCTAGGAGCGTTTAGATATTGTCCCAAAACGAAGCATAAGTGAACATTTTACCCAGGAGTGAATGGGTACCCGGAGGGATAAGTGAGAACTGATTTATGACGCTTTTGCAATAATCCAACAATGTCACGGCTAGGGACATCAGAAAAGGGCTTCACACATAATACCCAAATGAGCAATCGAACCAAGGTCTGCGGCGTGACGAACGAACGCTTTAACCACCCGGCTACCCCGCGTTCCGTTTGGATAACTGGCTCAGTATATATTACAAATGCATAGATACTGTATACAATTATACCTTAGTACACAGTAGGCAATAACCATACTAATATCATGACCAGAATTTATTCGTATCAGTGATAGTAAGTCAAATTGACATTTTGGTTGATTTTTATCCCTACAGTCGGCAACACAACCATTGGGTTTGATAGCAACCCAAACCCCGCTAGCAGATACCGTTGTAGACTTTTGGAGGTTGGTCTTTGACCATGACTGTTTCACCATCGTCTGTTTGGAAGATGATGGGGAGAATCGGGTAAGTAATGCAAGTTCTAAAACGACACACGTTTCTTAAATGTCTTAGGCTAATGTAATTATACGCCGTATTGCCAAGGCCATGTAAAAGTTGCTCATGACCGCATGAGCTTGACTGTACGCAGCTTTTAGCAACATTCCAGCAATATGGCGGCGGGGTGGTTCATAAAGTAATGGTGCTGATTGTTCATTTGTTGTTTATCGCCGCACTCAGCAACATTCCAGCAATATGGCGGCGGGGTGGTTCATAAAGTAATGGTGCTGATTGTTCATTTGTTGTTTATCGCCGCACTCAGCAACATTCCAGCAATATGGCGGCGGGGTGGTTCATAAAGTAATGGTGCTGATTGTTCATTTGTTGTTTATCGCCGCACTCAGCAACATTCCAGCAATATGGCGGCGGGGTGGTTCATAAAGTAATGGTGCTGATTGTTCATTTGTTGTTTATCGCCGCACTCAGCAACATTCCAGCAATATGGCGGCGGGGTGGTTCATAAAGTAATGGTGCTGATTGTTCATTTGTTGTTTATCGCCGCACTCAGCAACATTCCAGCAATATGGCGGCGGGGTGGCTCATAAAGCAATGGTGCTGATTGTTCATGTGTTGTTTATCGCCGCACTCAGCAACATTCATGGTGGTCTGTAAATAATCAAGACTGGACAAGATCATCCAGTGAAAAACATCGTTCTGAGCATTAGGGATACGATGACGTGTATCAGCCAAGTCACTGAGTCTGACCGTCCGATCCATTACTCGCCTTTTACAACAAGCATAGGTTTCTGAACATCATTTCTAACCCAGATCTTCACGGGTGTTATTCATTCATAATGATAGTCAGGAGAAAAACAGACTGTGTTGGAAAATCAGAGGTATATAACGAAATTGTAACAGCTGTGAATTTGATTTATACCGAACACGTAGCATTCAGTACGCGTTAATGATGGTTGGTGTTATTCCACTTATTCCAAGTGCATCATATAAACGGCCGTTGCAGGTTTTCACTTTACAAGTTGCAGGTCTTATATCCTAGAAAGAATGAGTCGTTGAACATAGGACCGTTCCGCCTCACCACACTGAAGGAGGACACATCACGAGACAGTTTCATTGAGATGGAGCTTAACCTGGCTCTCAGAGAACAGGTATTGCTGGCGTTCTTAGTGAACAACCCGACGCTAGGGAAGCAACAGTCCTTCTGAACATAATACATATTCAAAGGTTAAAAGTTTACCATTCTTGAAAATATTTATACAATACAGTCTGTATAGTCTTGATACACGTGACTAGTCTGAAACGAAGCACATCCACTTCAAATGTGGTTCCCCCAGTGCTGCTGAAGGTGATGTATACTATCCATCAAAATGTAGCCACTTACTTCAGTCTAATGTTCTAAACTAGATTTTGCAAAATATTCCATGTTGTTTGAAGGTACTGTTTACACATGAACTGATGTATTGTAAAATGAATTCGTAACATTGAAAAGATCATTGTCATGAGTTGGCGAATTTGTTACAAAACTTTACACCAAAACGCACATGCGTTTCAGCAATGTGATGCATGATCCCCGTGCAGTTCATCTGCATGGTAAATATGTAGCCCGTATCTTCACTGGTCTTAGCGAGTGTATGTTGGACTGAAAAGTGAGAAGAGCAATAGCTGTAAATGCACCACAGAGAGTTGTATATCTCATACGGCCACGTGTTCCTTTGATCCCCAAGTCACCTTCTTTATCTTCAGGACAACACGCTTCACCAGATCCGTGTGTTCAAAGTGAGGTCTCAGATCCCCGGGCCTACAGAACCGATGCTAGAGTTTGTGAATGAGATTGGGAGAAAAGGCAGTTCTGAAGAACACAAGACACTTGTACATTGTCTGTACGTTTTGTTGCACACCGATTTTGACGGTTGAATCATTTTCAGCATGTAACAGTATGCTGAAGTCTAATACCTACTTTTGTGGTATAGTATAATAGACATACAATTACACACCAGATAAGATGCGTGCTACAAGATACCCCAAGTATTTTAAAACTGGACACTCTGTGCATGCTGATGTTGGTGGGGTAGGTTTTGACTGATGTTATTCAATTACGAAACGGATTGGGCACAAGTTATCCAACCTAAATAAGCTCTCTCCACACTGGGGTAGGTTAAGCTCGTAAATTCTGCACATCTACTATTAGTTTCAAGCCCAAAAGTTTCCAAGTAATTCTGTGATTACGTTATTTGTTCTTTAAACATCAATGCAGATCTGACAAATGATAAAAATGAAAGTCTTTTAAATAATTACGCCATTCTTCCCCTGTGTCTGTATTTGATGATTGCTTGTGCAAAATGTTGTTATTGTAAACAGTCGTGGAGGGGGGTGGGGGTGGGGGGTGGGGTTTTACTAGTTGTAAGAACCCTACCCCTATCCTTTTTTTCACTTTGTCAATAAAATATGTTTAACGTAATTTAAAGTTTTATCCCGATCCACAGCGACGGTGCCCGCTTGTGTGGGGTGTTCTGTAGTGTCCTCAACATCATCAGCAGGCTGAGACTGGACAAAGAAGTGGACATCTACCTGACCATCCGAGAACTTCAGTGTATCAGACCCCAGTTTATCCAGTCGTATGTGAGTATTAAATACTTCTACATCCAGGAATGGCAGAACAGTAGGATGAAGAAAAGCACCCAAGGTTCATTGCTTCGTCAAGTTGGGTACAGTCAAGGCGTTAAGGGCGCATTGGATCTTGTTGGATATGAAAGGAAAGTTCGTTAGGGTTTAAGGGTACATTGGTCAGCTCGGTAGGCGTTAAGGTACATTGTAAACCAAAAGTTACTGTGTTCTGTAATCTGATTGGTTGAAAAACATGATTAAATGGTATTAGATTCCCGGAAACTGAAAGACTATTCACCGAGTATTGACACGTAAACAATTGTTTTGTTGTGCCATCAATAGTGGTGATGTCATTCAAATCATATTGTGACGTAAAGTTAGAATGACGTCACAAATGAGCAACTCCAGATGCTACCATGAGAACCAGCTGAAACGGCCAGCTGATGACACTTCACTGCTGTGTCCGTATTCGATGTAAACGAGTGCAGACACTAAAACCCCTTTGGTTTACTTTTGTGTTTACAATGTCGATAAACATCATTTGCAGCACGGGAATATTTCATCTGAAACCTCCGGCTGACGCCGTCGGTTCCAAATGCATTCCCGTGCTGCAAATACTCATTAACACCCGGAAATTGACCAACACATGATGTTTATCTCCTAATTGGTCTTGTTGGATATCGAAGCAAGATTTGGTTGCTTGTTTGGTTGTATAACGCCTCCTTCAGCGACTCGAACCAAACAGTTTGTGTTTGAGCCATACACTATCTTTATTCTGAATATGCAATCGCTTGACTAGTCTAACCTTCTTTACACGGTGAGCGACTGACAAATAGTGACGGGATAATTAATTTATGATACACGTGGCACGTGGCACTCACCATTTTACTTCACCTACCTATAGCCCAAATCCTTATCCGTACTCCATTTGTCTGGCAACAAAAATGAGCTCAATTCCGATGGTAATCCACTGTGTTGTTATTACACGTCAGCAGGAGAGCCGAGATACTTGATGTCGGTTTAGAGACCGTTAATTACTGTACAGCCAGTCAACCGGGTGGTCTTTATTGTGCCAAAATACAGACTAGTCTGACGCTTGAGTAGAGGGCGTGTAAATAATAATAAATTAACTAGTTTATGCAGTGAACAAATTCTAGTGCCGATACTGAGACCATGCCGGATTGGAGGGGAGCCGGTTTAGAGGGCTTTCACTGTCCATTGTTCAAAAACCTTCTTCGAGTGAATTAGTCTACATATTATTCGTCCCTGACGTTCTGAGACTGTTTCGAATTCACGATTTTCAGTTATTAATGAAATGTTTTATTAGTTGTATTACTTTCGATCAGCATGAAAGATAAATGCTTAAGCAATAAATCGTTGTTACATTCGATCAAGCCCTGTATTGTCGATTGATTTATCTGAGGAGCAAACATACCTTTTGAGTTTATGGTCGGTTTTTTTTCAGGAGCAGTACAAGTTCTGCTACGACTTGGTGAAGGAGTATCTGCGAGATACCAGCATGTACGCTAACATGTAAAGAAGAAACCAAGAAGTATATGTACTTCGAAGTATATCCATATACTTCTTATTATAGTCATATACTTCTTATTATAGTCATATACTTCTTATTATAGTCATATACTTCTTATTATAGCCATATACTTCGCAGTATACTTCATTGTCATCAGTTGTTATTACACAGCGATGATGTTATGCTCAGTTCAATGGAATCAAACCGTTTTATTTGGTACATCATGGTACATTCTTGTAACATATTTTGAGATGATCTTTTTCTGACAACTTTACAAAAATAATATTTTTGCAAGATATCATGAATTTTTATATAACATTTTACACAACATATGTTTGCGCGTGGTCGACGGTAGTCCTATAATCATATCATTTACCAAAGTGTAACTCTTCATTGTACATCTTATCCTGCTTCGCTGACTCTGTCATCATGGTGCTAGCTCTGTATATCCATGCTATCTCATTTTCTATCATTGTTCATTAATCTCATTGGCGTTGTCACTTTATTGTTGACTTTGGTTATTCATTTCACCTTGTAAATTCAAACATAAGCTTTGGGAGGGAGTAATAGTGACTACACTTAAAGCGCCACATATTTAAATTTATATAATGTCAAATAGGGACCACATGTAATGACAAAATACATCAAACAATGAAACATTATGTTATACATGTACTGAACCTGTGACACTGCTGACGCCAAATACTGTCCCTCACATAGAACAATTAGCTTCAGTTCGAATCCTCCAAGCTTTAAGTGTATTTCCTGCTTCTTGTTGAGATTGCACTTTTGTACTCAATCCATAGCGTTGGCAATCACTGCAGTTATCACTTAAGATATCATTCTAGTATTACCTGCATTAAGATGGGTTCAGCGAGGGAAATGATAGTTGGTTTTCACACCAGCTGTTTCCAATGTTGTGATACGTTTATCAGTAACGTCCATCTCTAATATGCCTTTCTTTCATTAAGGGCTAGTAGTAAAATGATTATGGTACTGATGTTTTAACACTAGTCATGCTTAACGTAGGGAGTTGTACGTGCTACCAGTATTCGGCTCACGACAAACTCTCGGGCTTCTACGCCTGTGACGTAGGACAATTTGAATTCACATTCAGTTGTCAGCTGTCCGTCATCTCATATGTATAGCTGACACAGCATCTTCCTAATGTAGCTTTATTCATAATTCACAGCCAATAAACAATATGTTTTACACAAACGGGGGTCTCTGTCCTATATTTGTCTGCCTGGCAAGACTAAGAACTGCACCCGCGACACTTTTGATTAATTAGCATAATATTACCAATACGATCTTATTGATTTACATTGTTTCATTCATTTCTTATGTATGTTATACTTTCATTGTCTTTTGTAAAATATCAGAATGATGTCACAAAGTAATAGTAACCACACAAGTCGTTTCACCTGTACCTTATATCGAGGTATATCTATTTTTTTTTTAAATTTGTAAACCATGTGTAAACATTCTTGAAACTAATGTTTTTCATACGTAAACACTTGACATCATGACATTAGTCTTTAAATGAATCGTGGAACGTTTAGTGTTTTGAATAAATATATCACGTGTGAGATTCTCATGTCGGCACTTATTATTTTCACTGAGGGCGCGGTGCGGAGCCTAGGTTACGTTGGTGTACGCATCAGAGTATCCACATGAGAGAATCACATTCTTATGTCAGCACGACATCCGTGCCTATCGGTTTCATTAAGGTTGTCAGCATGAAATACCTGTGTCACTTTGAGAATTTCGCTCAGAAAATGCATCTTTTTTGTACCTGTGCATCCCCAATATGTAGATGCTTTCTTGGTACAACAGAAAACAGCAAAAGATAAAGTATTCACTCAAACAATCAATATATCCATATTGAAAATATCGCATTGTTATTTTTCACATTAGATCTTTATGTGCTACCGTTGTAAAATCCTTAAGAAAGGTAGAGCATAAAAAGGTAGAGCATAGTGAGACATATGATATAAATGCAGTTCAGCTGCTTAACGGAATTAAGGGGTTTATCAAAGAAAGAAAACTGATTCCCTTCCCAGCCAACAAAGCATATACAAAGAACACAACACAGAATGGACGTTCCTTGGAGAATATTTGAGACATGAGTGGCAATATGGCATAAGGAACATGAAACTGTAATCGTTTTTGGTCTTGGAGAGGTTTAGACACTCTTCTTTTACAAGCTTACAAAACAGTTTGCACCAAAGTATTTTCCGTTTGACTCTCTAAGCGAACAAGAACATGTGCATACCTCAAACTGTACAATGCAGCATGACAGATCATATACTTTCAGAACTTTGTACAAGTGATAGCAAGTAAAGAACACAGTACATCGGTGCTACAGATACACCTGACAAACCATGGGATTCGGCCTAAACTCTGAAACGCTTAAAACCATTGTTGCAAGACCTACAAGTAGAATCAGCACGAGCTTCACCCAACAGTTGTTTCAAATGTTTAAGCCAACTTTCTCAGTGCCCACCACGTCGAACATATTCCGATTTCATCCACTGACCAGTGACCATAAGACGATCCAACTCCAAACTGCACACAATTCTCTCCAAAGCCCGTACTACTAGCATTCACACACTGCTCACTGCATTACTGATATGCTTGTATTTATCACAAAATATATGAAACAGCCTTCGTGCCACTGGGCATAGAGGTACATTGAGGCTCATTCCTAGAGATTGAAAGTGTCTTGACATGTTATAATCTTTAGATTGCTTTGTGGAGAAAATATCCTTAGCAATAGAATACATTGTAGCTGATATTTCTTACTAAGTAGTGTATTTGGTGTAAAGTTTATCTTTGCTCAAAGGAAACATTCGTGAATGCGGTCATAAATGAATGTCTGAGTATCCATGATAATTGAATCGTGTGAATAAATGTATCCACGATGGCTCCATGTCGTTTTTATACATGGTGCTAAAGGTTATCAGTATGTAAGCATGTTTTCCTGGCTACATGGTTGGTGTAGAGACGGTCACATGACCGTCGACAGAAAGGCAGTCTGACTTCAACTCATATCCACCCACCAAAACTCATGCTGACTTCAGTTACAAAAAATAGATTTTGAGAGACCTGGATGAAGACTTCCGTGTGATTCAACCAATGAGATTATTTTTAGCTTGACGGCATTCCCGTTAGGCTTCATTGGTTTGTAGTAAAATAAATTTAATTTGCTTAACTAAATGGCCTATTTTTTAGAAGCTTTTTCGGTAATTGCATAATATAACAAGTAATATTTTGTGAAGTGAGGCAATACCTATTTCTATGGACCGGCAAAAGCAAAACTGACATCGGACTTCGACCTCGGTCAGTATTGCTTTTAACCTCATCACCACTCTATATTTGAATAACATTTTGTTAACCTGACACCCTTTTCGGATTAAGAAAAATTACTGTTACAAAAGGTATTCATACGAATCACATTGCAGCACTCACTCTGATCACTCGTGAAGACCCGACTAGAATCAAACAGAACAGTAGGCACATTGCGACACAGTATCTCAGTTTATATTGGTTTGGAATTTTTAAATGTATATATCTAGCTAAAGAGGCAGTCTGAAACATTGATGTTGTGAATAACGATACCTGCATGGAAGGGTAATAATTATAGTATAAGTATATATATATCTTTACCCAATTTTAGCATAAGCTGGACACTTAAACAGTGCATAGTATCGATCATCCAAATCTTCACTGCAGCTTAGGTTGTGTTAAGAGCTCTTCTTAGATTTGCAGTCTTAAGCAATAGAAGGTGTTTTCGGGATGTACACAGGAGTTGTAGATTCCATCGTGAATTAAATAGTGAGTGAGTGAGTCAGTTCAGTTTTACGCCGCACTCAGCAATATTCCAACTATGTGGCGGCGGTCTGTAAATAATCGAGTCTGGACCAGACAATCCAGTGATCAACAACATGAGAATCGACCTGCGCAATTGGGAACCGATGACATGTGGTGCACTAGGTGAAGCGCATCTGGAGGTGAAGCGCATCTGGACTCCCCACAGTGTTAATGATAGAACATTGCTAATGGCGCAGTAAAACTATATTCTTACACTCGTATTTACACATCTCGTGACCTACTGGTCATCTGACCCCAAATTATACAACGGATGTAAGAGTATACGACGGACGGTGTGATGACATGTGAGTCTACTCGAACCGGGACATTCGGCGTGATTAGCGAACGTGTTAAACACAGGGCTTCCCAAGCGGCCCTGTAGGACTATCACAGGCCCAAGTACAGTCGATATTGTCCAAGGCAGTCACAGATCAATGATTACAGACCATTGCACACATTTTCATCTTCAAAACCAACATTTCGAATGGTCAGCCTTCATGGACTGACCTTCAATTCCTCGAATTGAGAGGAGTGAGTGAGTCAGTCAGTTTAGTTTTACGCCGCATGTTACAGTAGTGCCTTACCGCTAGACGAATGACGCCATAAATTTTAGTTTTATTTTGCTAACACCTGCACAGTAATAAACCGAATACTAAACTCGTTTCCGTGAAATACTAGTTTTCTTAAAATCGTCAAAGATTCAAGCTGTTTTTCTTTGAACTTTCGCTCGTTTGATACCAAAAACTCGCCAATAAGAATGGTATTGCGCGGAAGGTACCGGTCGTTTCGTATCATGATGCTGTCACATTTTATAAGCACTTTACACAATTAAACACTGTCATCAGCAAGAATGGAATAACGCGGGAATCTTCACCGAAACTGATAATAATGATTTAAGTCATTGTTGAATACCAGTCCGCCATTACGACTAGAAAATCACGCTCTTTCTGCTGACATCATCCGAACTCCCACTAAGAATAAGAAGGAGAGGAACCAATACGTACCCCTTGAAGAGGCAACTATGGTTATGTTTAACCTACGTACATGTAATCGACATGGAATATAATTGTCTACATGAATGTCCTACTTCTTCTGCATTAAGGACAACTGGTATATTTATACAAAATATGACACCTATAAACAATCATGATAAAAAAACATATTATTATTTTTATTTCAAGAACGAGCTATTAACATATTTTCTACATAACTCAGTTACTACCTTTAATTCGCGCCTGATTGAATCTGAATAAGCGACTCCTTGTTATCAATGATAAATTCTGTGTCTAGCTGATTGAATCTGAATAAGTGACTCCTTGTTATCAATGATAAATTCTGTGTCTAGGTTACGTTCGTTTATATTTAAACCAAATCTGATTTCAAACACTTATTTCTGCAAACAGTATTCAGCTCATAAAGTACGTATTGAACTTTATTGATCAGTCGTTGACCCAAATTAGACAACGATCTGTCCGCGAAAGCCTGTAAGAATTATTCCCGGACATTAATATTTTATGGAAGGATTACTGTTACAAGTTGTATGAAATCGCGTGAAGTAACATTCAATTTATTTTCAACGTTAGCCAATCAGAATCGCGGATAGCATATATACATTTTGTAATAATATATGGGTATACATGCATAGAGGTAACCTAGAGATCTCAACTTCTTCTTCCACCCACACGTGCACACCAAACGACCAAATATTTCAGACTACCTTAATGAATCCCGCTAAACATATTTACAGGGACAAACGTCTTGATTGTTCATAGCAATTACGCTTCGCTACAGCGCACCAGTGCACCAGTGCACCAGTGCGTTGTTTGGCAACAAAACCACGTGATCAAACTATCAAACCCGGAAATGAGCATTTCAATACTAGTTCCCACTCAACTGTCTTTAAATGTATCATATACTTTCAATTTATTACCATAGTCAACTAATTGAGTATATGTAAATAACAAAATTGAAAACTGTTAATGTTAGAAACTACACTTTTATTTTTCACTGCTATGATAAGAATGAGTAAGTTAATACTAGATATGTGTTTCTTTTTCAAAGCACGTGATAGTCTATAGGGTAATAGTATCAAATCACAGCGCACTTGTCAAGAACTTCGAAAGATCAACACAGCTTCTTAGCTTAATTAACAGCTGATTGGCTCAGATGGGTTGATTACCTTTTAAAGGATTAACGACTTTGTGAGTATTGTATGAACACGTCTGCCATTGTTTTGTAATTAATCTTAGACAGGAGCACACGTGGTAAGAGAAAGTGGAGAGAAAGTGGTTCTGCAGTTCGGGTCAACGTGGATGAGGACGGATCAAGCTATGATACTCACGACATGTTATTAACATTGTTGAGACTTTTTACATTGCTGAAGACCTACCATCAAGTTAGTACGTTGATATGATGGATGACATAACGAAAATTATAACATAGCAGAATAAATACTAGGCTAAAAAGATCGATAAAAAGAAATATCGGCCATGGAAAAAAATATTTATTGTGTATTGACAAGAAACTTGTGCCATCGCAAATATCGATATTTGAGATAACACAATCCACAAAGTTATGTCTTTATTCACGGGATCCTTCTAAATTATATTCTGACCCTTATATGTCACCACTAGAAACTGAAGTGAACTATGTTGATTTTCCCATGTAACTGAAATATTGCTGAGCGCACCATTATAATTTTAAACAAAAACCTAAACTACAGTCCTTTTGAGTCAGAAACGGACCGATGCATTGCAAATTTTATCATTGTAGAAAACTTCCACATACCTATAAATAGTACACATGTTTATCATTTACTAATACCCAACAGCTTTCTTATGTTTGACAATTTTCCGGACTCCACCAAAAAAGTTGTTAAAGAAACTATCATCTTTGAAAAGGCAAAAGTTGTTATCTGTCGTGGCGGGTTGAAACTGCAGAAACGGAAAAGCCAGTCTTCGTGGGGGACATCTCAAAATCTATTCTATGTCGGTTCCTTGTCTCTTGTAGTGTCATAGTACTTGATAAGATGGATGACCAAATGAAAGTGAGTGAGAGTGAGTTTAGTTTACATTGCACTCAGCAATATTCCAGTTATATGGAGGTGGTCTGTAAGTAATCAAGTCTAGACCAGACCATGCAGTTATCAACAGAATGAGCATTGATCTGCACATTTGGGAACTGATGACATGTGTCCACCAAGTCAGTGAGCCTGACCACCCGCTCCCGTTAGTTACTGTTTACAAGAAGAATGGGTTGCAGAAGGGTAATATTCTAATGTTCTAACCTGGACCTTCACAAGGGTGCACACTGAAAGTGCAATGTACTATATGTTATATGTGCTATGATTGGATAAAACGATTGATAATTGGAAATATATCATCTATAGGAAATAAATGGTTATCGATTCGAAAACTGAGTACTTAAACTATCATGATTAATTATACTTTAAATATATTTCCACGATGCACAAAGTCACGTCTTTATTCATGATGTGGTTTCATGTTATGTCACCTATCCATGAAGATCTGCAGAAGAATATTTTTGTCTTCTGCAACCCCTCAATATTGCTTGCAACAAAAGGCGACTATTCTTGTCGTAAGAGGCAGCTAATGGGATCAGGAGGTCAGCCTTGCTGACTTGGCTGACACTTATCTCTGGTTCCCAATTAAGCAGTTTGATGCTCATGCTGTTGATCACAGAACTGTCTCACTCAAATTATATTTTGAACGTTCATCATTTTCTCAGCAGTGATGTAAAACATGTTGAAATTCTCTTAGACGTATTTAAGTTTACGTAAAGTTGCTTGGCCGTTATTTCTTTAGAATTAATCAATATCTAGTTGATGAGTATAGATGCGTAAAATCGATAACCAGCCCTGGGAAAGGAAAAACACATTACATATTCACGGACCCATTTTCCTTTGTTTTCACTCTGTGATCTATGTGTTCAGACATAAAGTGGTCAAATTGTACAGTTTACATATGGATCATGTTTGATGTGAAATTTATCAGTTATATAGTGAGTGTGTGACATGGGTAATAAAGTATCTAACAAAAAGCGTATGATTCCAATTGAGGAATGATATATGTTGATTGTTCTAGACTCTAAGGATTCCAGTTATATCTCTGACTTAAATGTGGTGGTGGCGTAGCATGGTGGTTAAAGCATTGCCTCATCATGCTGAGGACCCGTGTTCCAGTCCCCTAATGGGAACAGTATATAAAGTTCGATTTTGGTGTCCCCAAGATATTGCTGGAATATTCTTAAAAGCGGTGTACAACAATACTGATTCGGATGTAAAATATGATCATATTATCCATAATTTACGTATAAAATCATGCACAGTGGTTGAGTCAGTCTTACTTGCTAATGGCAATAACAATATCCATATAATACATTCACAATTCATTAACTATTATCTGTAAAATAGGGAAGCCAGAACACACCACTTACACTGTGGGTAATAACATATATTATACAAATGGCATTTAAAAATATTGTGTATATTTGTACACAAGCAGCTCAAAATTATTTGGGTAATGATGATTTTTTTAAAGTTTTGTGTGTGATGTATAGGTACCAGTCAAAAAGGATAGGGAATATTCCATTTTGGGAGCACACTACTAGCCATTTTGTATATATCCATGCAGACGAAAGATTTCCAGAGGAATGCAATAAATTGTGTCATTTTTCATTTTTCCATAATTTCTCGTCATCATCTGCTTCATCATGCGCATTTTATTTCATTATTTCATTTTTATTTTATATTATTTTATGTTGTATTTTGTCCAATATTTCTGACTTGTATTACAATCAAAAACACTTTTCAAAATATTTATGTTGTATTTTTGGAAAATAATCCCCCAGCCCCAGGTGTGTGCCTTGTCTTGCATGTCAGTGTGTGTATGTAAACACCGATTATCCAAAGCTGCGATCCCCTCAGAAATCTAGCATGCCATCAGCTTAGGGTTGGGAAGGACAACAACAGCAATAGGATAATCATTAATGGGAAAATCAATGGTGAGGTAAACTATCAGTACAAGAGACCGAAATAAGTTGCACTTGAAGACTAATTGGATTAGACAATTGTAACATGGCTTTGTGTTAAGGAGTGCTGGCACTTGTCGACTCAACCTGAGGGAAAGGCATTTACAAGTAGCAGTCACTGTATTTACTGTTCCGCTTCCTTGGGTAGATTCTTGGGCTGTCTGTCAGGGAACTTTGGAATTGCCCCTACTAATCCCCTAAATATGTCTATATTTCATGACTGTTTCATTATTTGTACCTGAAAGACAGCTGTGTATAGCAGAGGTGATTACTGAGGGACAAAGACCTATTACGATAGCAATAGTCTATTGTGACCAACTTTTTCAATATGTTATAACAATAGTCTTTTTCTGTTCTTGAATTGTCTTATTTGAAGTCATTTTCGAAATGAATGTATAATTTATGTGGAATAATAACAAGCTGAAGTAGCTTCAGTCTCTTTTTAGAAGTAATAAAAAACTTGAAACCCAGATCTAGTTTGTTTAAGAGGTAACAGGGGCTGTACTTACTGTCTTTATAGCTGTGTATCTATCAGTGGAAGACAATCACGTAACTATTGATAGTCACACATACTATTGATACCTTTCAGTTTCTACCATTGATTAATTGCTAATAGGGGATCACAAATTACAATACGTTTATACTTCGATGCATAGTGACAGACTTTAGGTGTATGGTACATGCTTATAATATCAGACATATTCCAAACCAACCAGAACTTGTTTTCTTTTTTGACTGCTGAGGCTGCAGCAGTTTGGTTCGATTATCAAAAATTGAATCTGACATCTCAGTTTCGATATTTGATAACCATTATCATTATTTTTGTTAGATATTAGAATACCTGTTTGATTTATTTCCACACAGCCAGAACGTTGTTTTTGATTCGCACTCAAGAAGTTTAGTGCGCTGTAGTAAGACGAATCATGATTGGTTAACGCCAGGTTAATTATGAGAGTTGTTGTTAGTAGACATTGTCAGGTCAGTGATGGATTTTATGCTAAAACAGCAGACTCAGAGGTTGATTGAAGAATCAGATTGAAAATGGTCAAAGCCAATATCGAAAATCGAATCAAGATCTGGTTGAATTGTTTTAGCCGTAATGACTGTTCCTTCATCTCCATGCCTCCATGATCTGCATGCCTCTGTCATCTCCATGCCTCCATGATCTGCATGCCTCTGTCATCTCCATGCCTCCGTCATCTCCATGCCTCCATCATCTCCATGCCTCCATCATCTCCATGCCTCTGTCACCTCCATGCCTCCATGATCTCCATGCCTCCGTCATCTCCATGCCTCCATCATCTCCATGCCTCCATCATCTCCATGCCTCCGTCATCTCCATGCCTTCGTCATCTCCATGCCTCCGTCATCTCCATGCCTTCGTCATCTCCATGCCTCCGTCATCTCCATGCCTCTGTCATCTCCATGCCTCCATCATCTCCATGCCTCTGTCATCTCCATGCCTCTGTCATCTCCATGCCTCCGTTATGTCCATGCCTCCATCATCTCCATGCCTCTGTCATCTCCATGCCTCTGTCATCTCCATGCCTCCATCATCTCCATGCCTCTGTCATCTCCATGCCTCTGTCACCTCCATGCGTCCGTCATCTCCATGCCTCCATCATCTCCATGCCTCCGTCATCTCCATGCCTTCGTCATCCCCATGCCTCCATCATCTTCATGCCTCTGTCATCTCCATGCCTCCATCATCTCCATGCCTCCATCATCTCCATGCCTCTGTCATCTCCATGCCTCCATCATCTCCATGCCTCCGTCATCTCCATTCCTCCGTCATCTCCATGCCTCCGTCATCTCCATGCCTCTGTCATCTCCATGCCTCCGTTATCTCCATGCCTCCATCATCTCCATGCCTTCGTCATCTCCATGCCTCCATCATCTCCATGCCTCCATCATCTCCATGCCTCTGTAATCTCCATGCCTCCATCATCTCCATGCCTCCGTCATCTCCATACCTCCATCATCTCCATGCCTCCGTTATGTCCATGCCTCTGTCATCTCCATACCTCTGTCATCTCCATGCCTCCATCATCTCCATGCCTCCATCATCTCCATGTCTTCATCATCTCCATGCCTCTGTCATCTCCATGCCTCCATCATCTCCATGCCTCTGTTATGTCCATGCCTCCATCATCTCCATGCCTCCGTCATCTCTATGCCTCCATCATCTCCATGCCTCCGTTATGTCCATGCCTCTGTCATCATGAATTTGGGCAGAAATGTTGCTGATGTGGCATAAAGTTTTAAATCACTTACTTAATATTCTTCTAAAAGAAGTTGTTTTCCTCACCCAAGCCTCACACCCAAAGGGCTGAATAATTATACAACTTATTGACATCGATAACTGTAAAAATAAATATTGATCAATCACTGATAAATATTGGTGAAAGTTTTTTTCCTCGTCAATAAAATGTAACAAAAAAAATACAAAAGAAATGAAGTTATTTCAGACTACTGGTGAGTGGGGATAGATTTGTTCATGGGTTATCAACATACAGAACATACAACATATGTCATATTTGGGATTTCACTTAGTAAAGTACAAATTCTGGTACTTTGTTTGGTTGAGTTCCATCCGGGATTCAAACACGCACCCTCACAATCCGACACCTAATCACCAGCGCACAAAGTCAGCTGCCTAGCCCACTCAGCCACCGCAACTTCCACAAAATGAAAGCCGGACAACTGGTAGTCTAGACTTTGTACTTTGTGTACCCCTTTGATAAGTGTAAATTGGCATGGCTCTCACTGCATTGTGTAGTCATACTCAACATACTTTAGAAGCAGTGGGATCCGAATGAAAACATATCTCGGCTGTAATTTAAAACTCTATTACATCTCAGTAGATTATGTTCAATATATCTGTGACCCAATTTTAATTTAGAAAATGATTACAGATTCTTCCCTGATTATTAGGACTGCAGCGAATATACCATGTGCCGAATACGATGCATATCACGAATGTTGGGTAACAAATATGGATAATCATTTACGAATAAAAGATTGATCGATGCACAATATGAAATCCTCATATTGACTGTTAATTTGTCGTAGTAATAACCAGTGATCTGACATAACAATCAAATTTGGTATGTAGTAGACTAATAGTTGTAGTCCAATGTGCAGCCACTGCAAACTGACATTACTTGCGCTACTGCAATGCTAGTGCATAATCTTTCTTGCATATCTCAATTTGGAAAAAGAACGTAAGGGCTCAAGTAAATCATGTTCCATTAGAAATATTGTAAATGTTCATTCATATTCGGATTTGATGACCACAAATAATGAATTCATTTCATGAAAGGCTACGGTTCGATTCAGTGAATATGTGAGTGTATCGTAACAGCCTTACTGATTATAAACCTTTTTCACAGATCTGAACTTCTGAATCTTTCGTCATTGTCTTCACTTTTCTGTGTATTTATGGAATAGGATGTTTGTAGATGGGGTGTATAACACAGGTACTTCAGCTCCGAATCTCTACCAAAGTCTATTAGTAACTCTACTTTTGAATTTTAAAGTTGTTATGCTTGTTTGGAACGGTGTTACAATAGTCTCACTCATGCAAGATTTAGTCTTTGTTGTTGATTAACGTCGCACCCAGCAGTGTTTCAACTATATGGTGCCGGTCTTTCAATACTTGAATCTGGAATAGATAATCCAGTACTCAATAACATGAGCATCAATCTGCACAATTAGGAACCGATGACGTGCCAACCAAGTCAGCAAATCTGACCACCTGATCTTGTAAATCGCCTCTTGTATACGACAAGTATGGGTTACTGAGACCAATTCTAGCCCGTATCTTCACAGGTACACTCATACAAGAAGAGATGCAGTAGGCTGCGTACAGATGTATTTAATTACTCTTGAGCGTCGGTACACTTCTGTTTCAATGTGAATTCAGTTTTTCTACAAAGTGAAACATTCTTTGTACAAATCACATACTCCTAACCCCTCAACAAACGGATAAAAAATCATTACAGCATGTGGTTTTCATGTAAGTGCACTAAAAGAACTTTGTCTGGACTCACTATCTTGTAGAATACAGGTTGAATGAATGCAACATTATTGCAAGTTCAGTATTTCAGGCTAGACCAATTTTATTCCTTGCTTTACAGATCCACAGGCCGTATGTTTTTTCAAGAATAAGAGAAAAAATTAAGATTAATTTTCCCTCTCCAAAAATAAAATCTTAATGTTTTTATTGTCCCCAAGTTGTTTTTAGATTGCTTTTTGCCACATATACACTTCATTAATTGACCAAAATATTTTTAGCATTAACCCCCTGGATGCCGAGTTTTTTTTTCAGGCGCACATCTTCATAAAGTTTGAAAAGTGAACGTTGTGCGAGATTTGCTCTCGCGTGGTCCTGGATCTGCGTACGGCTATGAAATTGCACAGACATGTAGAATATTTGATTTCCTATCCGTTGGTATGAATATAATTGCGGCTACCTCAGGGGTTTGAGAAATAGACACTGCTAAAAGTTGTCCAAAACTTTTGTGTGTGTTCAAAAACAGTAAATTTCTCAGTTTTTTATCGTGCACCAAGAGAAGCACTCTGCTACGAGTTTTTTAATTTGGCATCTTTACGGAAAGTGTGAGCGAAGAAAATACAGCTTGATATCTGCACGACATAAGTGTATATGAAATGGATGTATGTGCTAATGCATAACGTCATACTCACAAAATCAAAAATGACCCGCAATAAATGTCAAAAATCGATTTTCTACTATGACGCCAAACGTCGACAGAGAGGTCATGCACGTATAAAGGTAAGGGGGCATAACTCAGCTATGGTTTACATTTGGTCAATGTAACTCCGATCACATGGAAAGAATTTGCTGTGGATATGGACAGTATATTTTCGTGATGTTTTGTTCACAGTGAACCAAACTATTCCAATACAAATTTCCCCAATGTGAGAGGATACCTTTTGGTAGTTTCACAATTTGTAAGAAAAGATGCAAGTGTACTACATCAAAATTCAGGCTATAGCGATTTGGATGTCCCTATCCGATACATATTTTAGTTCTTAGATTCCAATATTCTCCTGTTTGTGTATATGTATTTTTATTAATTTTCCATCATTATTAACGGAGTAACAGCCACATTTTCAAACGTAATGAAATAACTGAAAATAATGCGACGTTTTAGTTGACGTCACAGCATGTTTTGTGCATTTTGTGACGTCGGAAAAAGACTACTCTGGTTGCTGATTAGTTTATATCTAACCTAATTTCCACTCAATGTGTAAAAGATATCGGCTTCTGCGTCAGAATTCAACACTTTTTTGCCAAAATATAAAATGAATGGTTTTATCACTGAAATAGTGTCCTGAATATATCAACAATTACACGGTTTTACTACATATCTTATTGTGAGCAACACGCGCACCTGCCTAGCATCAATTTAGCTTAAATGAAAATTTCACAACACCTGAATATTCATTGAGTATTCATTTAGGAAAAAGACTTTTCTTCTCATGATTATGAAATCAATTCCCTTCATAAGAATGCAATGAGAGGTACAAAGAGATCGCTTTTTCAGTAAAGAAGTATTAGAAAATGGACGTAAGGCTTGTCCAAATTAAGACTTGACCTGATGTATATATTTTTAACAATTTCCGTATAAATATTGTTTGAGTTAGACATTCTGCCATCAGATATATTTTAGATATATTTTAATCGCATTTGAATTGACTTTATTATCGAAAAACAATGATAATGAATCATGAAACGTTTTGACAAACTCGCACCTGGTCAATTAATATTCATAATAGTTTTGTCTATAAAAACGACACAAACCAATACAATGAACAAGACAATTCCTTTAAATGGTAGTATGTGTGCCCCTACATTTGATAAAATGTACAAATCATTTTCATTAATACTATCCGTTTTACTTATAAGTTGGAATTAAATCGCTGTTTATTAACCAGTTCATATGTAACTGCAATATTTGTCCCAACGTATTGAATATTGCACATCACGGGAACTAAAGCACATGTTGCAGTAATGGCTACGTGTGATCTTCCAACACTTGTGCAGAGGCTTAAAATGTGGTATAATACACTTACTGAGTCAATTTCCCATGTAAATATTATTCAAACAATCAAAAGCTTTCAAGGAATAAAAACGGATACCTTATATCCACACATGCTATGGTGTTGAACATGGATATATGTAGATACTGAAATCAGTTTCATGAAAAAATATCTGAACGATGCGCAAAATATACGTCACAATACTACAAGTGCAATCAGAATGGTATGGGCATTGTGTTTACTCTTGTTCAACCGACCTTCTCCTCAAAGAAATTGCCTAATATGTGCAACAATGTTGACGTATGACATCACTACCGATGACCGATTTCTTTCGCTGAGAAGGGTACACAGGATTTTGCGATGACTTTTTGCTTGATTCAGGGATCTTTTGTATATAAATGTGAGATGTAAGTAATCAGAATTATTCTGACTATCTGTGTATTGTAATATGTTCTTATCGTTTACATTGTAAATGACGGAAGAAGCCAGAAATGCCGATAAGTACCTTTGTCGTTCTGCGTGATTTTGCGTCAGTCATGGCGTCACGCTACACTCAAAGTTTGACAGTTTCTTATGAATTACCAAATTATTTCATTGTATCTATTTTCAATTTGCAATTTTTTGCCACGATACTCTTCCCCTGAATATACTAAGCGTATTGAGCCATTGTAAGCAATGATTAGAGGGCTGGATGTTGGGAAATTTCCGAAAATGCTAGGCAGTGTAAAATTGGAATTTTTCTTTGTTTACATTCCAGTCAAGCGCTGTCTTTCGAGCACAGCGTTCGTTTTCGTACAAAATATATTTCGTTTCGTTTTGTCTAGACAGTTGGTATTGGTGACAAAGACCATTTGTAATTTGATTCTAAGATATATGGGGAATTCAATGATGCATTTGTCGCAGCTAACTATGAAGTATACATGATGTAATGGGCTTCTCAATACCGGCCTTCTCGAAACGTGATTTTGTAAACACTATCCAATATGGCGGAAAGCGCGCTTCGGCGTTCGTGTATGTGTATTTTCGAAAACATCCCAACCGATTCTGGGTACATCGGTGACGTTACAGAATTATCATTCCTGGTTACATGAAAACTTGATATCAGTGATCATTAATATGCTAATTTTGAAATTCATTACTCCCAGTAATTATCCGATTTTCACATTTCAAAACATACTGCAAATAACGCTGTGAATCTCGATTTTGTACAGTTTGAAAAATGGCGACATTTACGAAGAAGCCTATTTTGAAAGGCAATTTTCAACAGTTTAGCTTGGTCTGAGATGATAGTGGATGGTATGGAGAAACTGGGAATTTTCCGCAGAATTCAAAACTGTGAAGTATTTATATATGCGTGGTATATTTAGAATTTTATTGGACTTCCAAGTGAGGTATGTAGAGGAAGGACATATATGTCCCTGTGGCATCCAGGGGGTTAAAAAGGAATCTTACATTGATTGGTGATTTCTTCTTTCTTGTTTTGCCTCCTGCGGAGAAAAATTTGTGTAACAAAAAAATATAACTGGTCTAGCCTTATAAAAAAATAACTTATATTGTGATACTTATTAATCAAATCTTTAACCGCTGACAATATGATCATCAGTTAATATAAGGTTGTCCTTGCTGAACACTTTACATTAACCTACAGTACTGCTTGGTAGTGGCACATGTCATTGTATCCCAGCTGGGTAGTGTTACGAGAGTGTATTTTCTGTAAATTGTATTATTAATTAAGTAATAATTATTACTAGGTCACAACGTTTATTGTTTTGATTAATTATTATGGGTCACATTTCGTATCATAAATGTTCAGCACTTTTAGGATTTTGGCATCAGGCTCTGCGGAAGTGCTTTAGAGTTACCTCCTCTAGAGTTTATGGTTTGATTGTTTTGCGTACTTCTGAAAGATTCCACATTGATGGCGATGGTCATAAGTGCTTGAACGTTCAGGAATTATTGACTATATATAAAGGCTAGTTGCCATGTTGTTGACATGGAAATACACACAGATTACTGGAGTATATATATCTTCCTGCATCCATCAACGCTTGATCTACATAACTACTGCCTGACTGCTCACTGTTGTTCATTCTGCATAACTGTTTCTCACTCTAACATCATGACTTCAGTGAGTTGACATTATATTTGGGACCCATTAGGCATTATTTTAGAACTGACATGTTTGTATCATACATGAAACCTCTCTTGTGAATCTGTATATTTTTGCCTTTGTTTTGCTGAATACAATATTATTGAAAAATCTTAGACTTGTCAGTGTTGTGTTTTGCTGGTTCTGAGGGGACTTCTTACACCTTTTGTCACGGCAAATTTGTAACCGCAACAGTAGATTGATGTTCATACTGTCGATCACTGGATTGTCTGATTCAGACTGGATTATTTACCACCACATAGCTTGAATATTGCTGAGACTGGCTTTAAACTAAAAACAAACAATACCTACAGAACTATATGGTAGCCACTGGGGTGGTCTAGTGGTTACTAGTTACACTGAAGGCCTGAATACCCACTTGGATACTGAGTGTGAAGCAAATTTCTGCTGCCCCCTACCGTGACATTGCTGGAATATAATGCTAAAAGTGCCATGAAACTGGACTCACTCACTACAGAACTCCTCAGCATGACTTACTGACTAGTGTCAAAGGTCTTTACTCTAAATCATGGTCATCTGAATTGATGGTAGGAGTGGGTTTTAAAGATAATTTTCATACTGCGATATATTGTGATGCGAGAGCACATATTTCTTGAAATTTGATCATTTTTATCACAAACTAAGCCATCTCGAGTTATCTCCCTTCAAGAAATATAATGGTGAAACGTGTAGTGTCTCATCCTACCAAAGGTTGAATATTGTTAAACTGAATATAAAGATCTTAAGGGTAATAAATTTGTCACATAGTGTTTTGAAAGAGTGTACGGGACTTTATTACCCTTAAGATAAATTTGTCAAATTCTGATTGGTTAGAAGCCAAAGCATATGAAACCATGTAGGTGGATTTGCCAGGGTGTCAGAACCGTACACCCTGTCAAATCTGTCACATGACACGCTATGCTGGTTGTACAAATGACCTTGACCCTAGATGGAAAATGGCTGCCCAATGGCTGATCGCTTCATAATTTTAGAGTTTGCATATACAGTTATGAGCCTTAACAGAGCAATAAAATTTTTGCCATAATTTGTTATTTGTTTGTGTAAATAAATATGTCAAAAATCTATGTTCTGTATTTCATTTGTCGTTTATGAATAACCTCAAATTTGATCATTTTTATCATAAACTAAGCCATCCTGAGTCGTCTCCTTTTATAACAGTTCAGGAAAATATGACGAAACATTTTCTCTCAAGTATGAATGTTTTTTGTTTAATGATGACCCAAGTAAAAACATCTTGAGGGTAATAAATTCGTCACATGGTGTTTTGAAAGGATGTATGTGACTGTAAGACCCTTGTAAATTCTATTTCCTGAGTCGCAAAAATTACCCTTTCTAAACACTGTGTAACTAATATTTTATGCCTGAGGAACTGTTCTCAGTGGCTTGCTGAGGTTGAAGGTTTCACAGCTGTGAGATTTGACACTGCTTATGAGATTGACACTGCTTATGTTAATCAGCTTTGTATGAGATTAGGAACTGTTGACAAGGCATAGAGGAACAGTGTGAACAGTTGACAGAAAATCATGGACAGTATTGCTCTGGTTGAACTCATTTCCTGACGAGATTTGTTTTTCCAAGTTGTGTTTTCTGTGGTTACTGTGATGAGGAAACCCAGTACATTCTCAGTCTGTGATTTTCAGGGATATCGAAATATCAGATAATAGGAAATATCACTTGGAATCAATTATTAGTAATGATTATTGATTTGAAAATTGTTTATCATCTAAAACTGTGTTCCACAGGAGATATCACTGTGAGATCAAACAATATTTGATATCCTGCATGTTTCCTAGAAGATATTGTTTTGACACTAGATTTTGTACAATACCTTGACAATGCTATGATGATGTTGCAATATCATGACAAATTTGCTGCACTGCAAGTCTTAATGTTCAGGGATGTTCAGAGATGTACCTTTTTCATTGAAAATTATTGAAGAGTGATTTTTTATCCTAAACAGAGTCTCACCCTTGTGTCTACTGATACCAGATATACCGATCACTCATTGATAAGAGTCAGAATATCCATGGCAAACCTCAGATATTTGTAACTTTATCTGCTTGTGGTGATATATTTAATATTGAAAGACACTTTGGTGAGATTCTGTGTGTGATCGAAAATATGTCAATTGGACAAGTTGAGAAGGAAAGTTTATGCACTGATGGGATTGAAAACACAGCTAACACTTATAGACAACAGACTAGGTTGATGTCTCTTCATCTACATTTGTTAGTTCCAAAGAAATCTCCAAAGATGGCCGAGTGTGTTTCAAGTATTACCAACACTGCTTCCAACAAGGCTGATGTGTTTATGTTATTAGCGCTAAACTACCGATATCGCTGCAATTGTTTCACCAGTGGGCTGTGTTTGTTTACATTTGAGATGCAATTCCTTCAAATTTACTGTATTTCCTTCAGTTACTTAGTGGGGCCTGAAAATGGTTGTGGTGGGGTAGCCCTGTAGTTAAGGTGTTTGTTTGTCAGAGTGAAGGCCTGTGTTTGATCCTCCATTTGGGTATAGTATGTGAATCCATGTGCAGTATCAACTAAAAGTTGGGTAGAACACAGATCACTCACTTACCCCAAAGCAAAGCAACTGGATGAAGAACATAGATAATTGAGTTAATGGGTGGTTGAGTGAGTTAACAGTGGTTGAGTAAGTTAACAGTGGTTGAGTGAGTTAATTAATGGTTAGTTGATGGGTAGTTGAGTGAGTTGACAGTGGTTGAGTGAGTTAATGGATGGTTGAGTGAGTTAACAATGGTTGAGTGAGTTAACAGTGGTTGAGTGAGTTAATGAATGGTTGAGTAAGTTAACAGTGGTCAAGTGAGTTAATGGGTGGTTGGGTGAGTTATACCCATTTTAACAGATAAACTGGCATGGGTACCCAGATACCCCACCCCCGATTACCCTACACTACCCAAAAAAAAGCACAATTGCAACACAATTATCATTTATTCAAGACATATATTATACGCTGCTGATAATGAAGAAACAAATATATGAAGTTATAAGCATACAATCACAAGTCTAAAGTGCAATATTTTGTACTTGGGTTTACTACGCTCAAAGCATCCA
Organism: Haliotis asinina; assembly: GCF_037392515.1. Taxonomy (NCBI): domain Eukaryota; kingdom Metazoa; phylum Mollusca; class Gastropoda; order Lepetellida; family Haliotidae; genus Haliotis; species Haliotis asinina. The sequence goes on along the minus strand of NC_090292.1, from coordinate 33,037,199 downwards.
AGCACTGGGGGAGGGGAGGGGGTTCATCACTTTATTTTTCAGCTTTTCAAGCTGAATGTGCATTTTTCATACCTTTTTACTTTTAAAGGTATCACAATCTCCAAAATTGTTTTTTATGTTGCGTGTAAGCTTTAATATAAATAAATAACTAAAACCCAATTTTGCTCACCTCCCCTGTCTTCCTAGTTACACTTGTAGTCAAATATCATCTAAACATGCTTCTGATTCAGGCGTGACGGTAAGGACCAGACGTCACCATGACGATGAACTACGTGGGCAGCATCTCCATCATTGACCGCGGCGATGCCCCTGCGCAGGCCGTAATGGACCGGAATGCCAGATCCCTTGCACAACGGGTGGCGGACGAGACCAGGGATGAACTGGAGAAAGTTTTGTCAAGGGTGGAGAATGTGAGGATGGGAAATAGGAGGGCATGATTTGTTTTTTTTTTATTTTACCGGTGTTATTGAAAATTATATTTCTGCAAATTTCATTTGAAACTGACAGTATTATACAGAGGTTTCAATTTTAAGTTACTGTAGACCAAATGATCAGTGACACCTTCAAATCACAAAAATGATTTTTTTGTCCCAAACTGTGCATTCAGAACATTTCTTTGTCAGTAATCTTGTCGGTCCTCAGGTGGCTGGAATATTGCTGAGTGCAGTAACAAACAAACAAACAAACAGTAATCCAGCTCAGAGTAAATAGCTGCAAAGTTTACAAAATCACAGACAGAATCATCTGACTTGTCAGCTCCAACATCCAAACAAAATACTTAACTTGACAAGAAGATGATCCCTTGCTTGATATAGGTTAGGCTTGGAGTAGCCCAGTATTTAAGGTGTGTCCTCCTTACAATGAAAACATGGGTTCAATTCTCCATATAGGGGCAATGTGTGAAGTCCATTTTTAGTGTCATGTGATGGTGCTGGAATGATGGTGAAAGTGGCATAAAACCATACTCACTCATTCAATCACATGCTTCATACACCCGTGAAGGTCCCGGGGTAGAATAGGCCTTCAGCAACCCATGCTTGCCATAAAAGGTGACTATGCTTGTCGTAAGAGGCGACTAACGGGATCGGGTGGTCAGACTAGCTGACTTGGTTGACACATGTCATCGGTTCCCCATTGCGCAGATCGATGCTCATGTTGTTGATCACTGGATTGTCTGGTCCAGACTCTATTATTTACAGACCGTCGCCATATAGCTGGAATATTGCTAAGTGCGACGTAAAACTAAACTCACTCACTCACTCATGCTTCATACCAATAGAGAATTAACTCCCTTGCTTCTCAAACCAATTTCTTAATGCCATTTAAAATAGGAAGCAATATGTTGAGGCTTGACTCTTCAAAAATTCCTTTTTTTCAGATCTATGGCTCATTTGAGATGAGTGACGAGTATGGCCATGATGCCAACATGGAATATGTCAATGATATTGTAAGTATACTCAACACCTGTGAAGCACCACTTTAGAATCGGTCTTCAGCAACCCATACATTTTTAAAGGTGGCTAATGGTATCGGATGGTCAGGCTCACTGAATTAGCTGACATGTCATCATATTCCAGTTATGTAGATTGATGCTTGTGCTGTTGATCACTGGATTGTCTGGTCCATGATATTCTGTTTGCTGGAGCACAACATTCCATGTTATTGTGCTTGTGTCAGGGCTTTGTTCCATGTTATTCTGTGTGTTTCAAGGTCATATTCCATGTTATTCTTCTAGTGTCAGGGCAACATTCCATGTTATTCTGCATATGTCAGGGCAGCATTCCATGTTATTCTGCTTATCTCAAGGCAATATTCCTTGTTATTCTGCTTGTATCAGGACAATATTACATGTTATTTTGATTGTTTCAGGGTGAGCTGGAAGAGCTCATTCGGGACCAGGTCAAGAAGAGAAAGGTAATGACACCACATTTCTCACTTTTAATTACTATGTATTCTGTTTGTAAACTTGATGACACCTAACTTTACTCATAGACTGTTTAGGATTACACTTTTTCAGTAAATACTAATTCTAGTTCTTGTGTTGACTTGATTCCCATCCTGAATTTGAAGCCATACTCTCAGAGTCAGGCACCTAATCAGCAGCACACAAAATCAGCCATCTAACTAACTCAGCCCCATTTGTGTAGATCAATGCAAAGACTTTATCTCCCTTGTTGTGTCAGTTCTGGCAACATGAAGTTAGAAATGGATTCAGGATTTGAGAAGGGAATGCTGAATCTAGAAAAGAAAAATATGGAATGTGAACAGTAATTCAAATTCAGGATTTGAGTCCAGAATGTGAAGAAAAAATTCAGATTCGGGATTCGAATCTGAAAAAAATATTCAGATTTGGGATTCGAATCCCGAATCCTGAATCCCGAATCCTGAATCCCGAATCCGTTTCTAACTTCATGTTGCAGTCAGTTCTAGGTATATCCTAACATAAAACTTGTGTATGTCTATATTATGATTGATCGGTGATTATCGATCACTGCAATGTCACACTGGTTGTAATCATATACATGTATAACATCAAGTCAAAAATTCTTGTGAACTCTAACAAGATACATTGCGGATCTTTTTGCGCTTTTGAGCAGACCATGATTGGGTCCAGCCTTGTAGTAAGGGTCATTAAAGAATAAACATTGTGTTGAGTAATGAAGCCTGAGTAGGGAGGGTTTCCATCAATGGAATAAAATAAGGTGATCAGGCTCACTGACTTGGTTGATGTCATTGTATCCAGTTGTATAGATTGATGTTCATGATGTTGATCACTAGATATTCTTGTGCAGACTTGATTATTTACAGACTGCCTCCATATAGCTGGAATATTGTTGAGTGCAGCATTAAACAACAAACACACAAACAAACATCTTAAAAATTCCTGGCATCTTCTTTCACATCAACAGGTGTCAGGTGTTTGAAGAATGGTCTGTATGTGTCAATGACTGAATCTACCTTGTCCAACACTTCCATCTTCTAATTTCAGTATCAGCAGCAAGTGACCATCTTTATCGTAGGTTTCCAGGATGTCAGTGGTCAGAAGCTCCGCCTACTTCAACAGGTCAATGAAGTGAGTAACCTCTGTGATCCTTTCCAGAAACTCAGCCAACGAAATCAACTTTCACATCAGAATCCTGTGTATAGAGTTATGTCTTTCAAACAGATTGCCTCCTTGCACAGTCATCTCTGTAATCTTTACCTCTTTCTAGCCCATCAGACCTGTGAAGATCAGTGTAAGAATAGATCTTCAATAACCCATGCGTAAAGTTCCTATGCTAAGGCTTGCTGACTTGGTTGACACGTCATTGTATCCCAGTTGCACAGAATGATGCTCATGCTGTTGATCACCAGATTGTCCGGTCCAGGCTTGATTATTTACAGACTCCCACCATATAGCTGGAATATTGCTGAAAATGAGGTTAAACTACAAACCAACCAGCCAATCAACTGCAATAATGTAAACCTCAAAGACATTTTCAGAGAGAGATGTGACATGGTTATCACAGCACTATTGAAACTCTTGAAAACTGTCAAAAAACTTTTGAAATTCTTGAAAACTGTCACAGAACTATTGAAATTCTTGAAAACTGTCACAGAACTATTGTAATACTCAACAACTATCACAGAACTATTACAGTAGCCCCAGAAGCAACCCCTTGTACACTGACATCCCTGCACATTGTTCCAGTTCTTTATGGAGAACAGTAAATCTTATGAGGAGGAGGATTGGTTTCCGGGGACCCCTGACATAGACTTGGAGGATGTTGCAGACAAGATTGATGGGTCGCTGAAGACAGCCAATGATCTCACCAAGAGACTGGGAGAGCTGAACAAGGAGATAGTAGACTGTCTGGCTGCCTATGCTGAGAAGAAAGCCACCAATAAGTGAGTCCAAACATCACGGCTGGATGGTTTCAGTAGCATTTGTTGGGTACAGTACCATTAGTGGGCCATAATATGGTTGGCTGCTTACAGTATTTGTTGGGTGCAGTACCATTAGTGGGTTATGTTATGGTTGGTGGGATACAGTAGCACTTGTTGGGTACAGTACCATTAGTGGGTTATATTATGGTTGGTGAGATACAGTAGCACTTGTTGGGTACAGTACCATTAGTGGGTTATATTATGGTAGGTTGGTTACAATATTTGTTGGGTACAGTACCTGTAGTGGGTTATATTATGCACAGTTGCTTACAGTAATGTCGGTACAGTACAGTTAGTAGGGTAGATTATGGCTGGTTGGTTACAGTAGTCTTTGCTGGGTACAGTAGCATTAGTGGGTTACATTATGGCTGGTTGGTTACAGTAGCACTTGTTGGGTACAGTACAGTTAGTGGGTTGCTTTAGGTGTAGTTGGTTACAGTAGTGTTGGCTGGGTACAGTACAGTTAGTGGGTTACTTTATGTGTAGTTGGTTACAGTAGTGTTGGCTGGGTACAGTACAGTTAGTGGGTTAGAGTGTGGTTGGTTGGTTAGATTAGTGCTTATTGGGTGCAGTACCATTAGTGAGTGAGATTATGACCAGTTGGTTACAGTAGCACTTGTTGGGTACAGTACAGTTAGTGGGTTGCTTTAGGTGTAGTTGGTTACAGTAGTGTTGGCTGGGTACAGTACAGTTAGTGGGTTAGAGTGTGGTTGGTTGGTTAGATTAGTGCTTATTGGGTGCAGTACCATTAGTGAGTGAGATTATGACCAGTTGGTTACAGTAGCACTTGTTGGGTACAGTACAGTTAGTGGGTTGCTTTAGGTGTAGTTGGTTACAGTAGTGTTGGCTGGGTACAGTACAGTTAGTGGGTTAGAGTGTGGTTGGTTGGTTAGATTAGTGCTTATTGGGTGCAGTACCATTAGTGAGTGAGATTATGACCAGTTGGTTACAGTAGCACTTGTTGGGTACAGTACCATTAGTGGGTAGCTTTAGGTGTAGTTGGTTACAGTAGTGTTGGTTGGGTACAGTACAGTTAGTGGGTTAGAGTGTGGTTGGTTGGTTAGATTAGTGCTTATTGGGTGCAGTACCATTAGTGAGTGAGATTATGACCAGTTGGTTACAGTAGCACTTGTTGGGTACAGTACAGTTAGTGGGTTGCTTTAGGTGTAGTTGGTTACAGTAGTGTTGGCTGGGTACAGTACAGTTAGTGGGTTAGAGTGTGGTTGGTTGGTTAGATTAGTGCTTATTGGGTGCAGTACCATTAGTGAGTGAGATTATGACCAGTTGGTTACAGTAGCACTTGTTGGGTACAGTACCATTAGTGGGTTGCTTTAGGTGTAGTTGGTTACAGTAGTGTTGGCTGGGTACAGTACAGTTAGTGGGTTAGAGTGTGGTTGGTTGGTTAGATTAGTGCTTATTGGGTGCAGTACCATTAGTGAGTGAGATTATGACCAGTTGGTTACAGTAGCACTTGTTGGGTACAGTACAGTTAGTGGGTTGCTTTAGGTGTAGTTGGTTACAGTAGTGTTGGCTGGGTACAGTACAGTTAGTGGGTTAGAGTGTGGTTGGTTGGTTAGATTAGTGCTTATTGGGTGCAGTACCATTAGTGAGTGAGATTATGACCAGTTGGTTACAGTAGCACTTGTTGGGTACAGTACAGTTAGTGGGTTGCTTTAGGTGTAGTTGGTTACAGTAGTGTTGGCTGGGTACAGTACAGTTAGTGGGTTAGAGTGTGGTTGGTTGGTTAGATTAGTGCTTATTGGGTGCAGTACCATTAGTGAGTGAGATTATGACCAGTTGGTTACAGTAGCACTTGTTGGGTACAGTACCATTAGTGGGTAGCTGTAGGTGTAGTTGGTTACAGTAGTGTTGGCTGGGTACAGTACAGTTAGTGGGTTAGAGTGTGGTTGGTTGGTTAGATTAGTGCTTATTGGGTGCAGTACCATTAGTGAGTGAGATTATGACCAGTTGGTTACAGTAGCACTTGTTGGGTACAGTACCATTAGTGGGTAGCTGTAGGTGTAGTTGGTTACAGTAGTGTTGGCTGGGTACAGTACAGTTAGTGGGTTAGAGTGTGGTTGGTTGGTTAGATTAGTGCTTATTGGGTGCAGTACCATTAGTGAGTGAGATTATGACCAGTTGGTTACAGTAGCACTTGTTGGGTACAGTACCATTAGTGGGTTGCTTTAGGTGTAGTTGGTTACAGTAGTGTTGGCTGGGTACAGTACAGTTAGTGGGTTACTTTATGTGTAGTTGGTTACAGTAGTGTTGGCTGGGTACAGTACAGTTAGTGGGTTAGAGTGTGGTTGGTTGGTTAGATTAGTGCTTATTGGGTGCAGTACCATTAGTGAGTGAGATTATGACCAGTTGGTTACAGTAGCACTTGTTGGGTACAGTACAGTTAGTGGGTTGCTTTAGGTGTAGTTGGTTACAGTAGTGTTGGCTGGGTACAGTACAGTTAGTGGGTTAGAGTGTGGTTGGTTGGTTAGATTAGTGCTTATTGGGTGCAGTACCATTAGTGAGTGAGATTATGACCAGTTGGTTACAGTAGCACTTGTTGGGTACAGTACAGTTAGTGGGTTGCTTTAGGTGTAGTTGGTTACAGTAGTGTTGGCTGGGTACAGTACAGTTAGTGGGTTAGAGTGTGGTTGGTTGGTTAGATTAGTGCTTATTGGGTGCAGTACCATTAGTGAGTGAGATTATGACCAGTTGGTTACAGTAGCACTTGTTGGGTACAGTACCATTAGTGGGTAGCTTTAGGTGTAGTTGGTTACAGTAGTGTTGGCTGGGTACAGTACAGTTAGTTTGTTAGAGTGTGGTTGGTTGGTTAGATTAGTGCTTATTGGGTGCAGTACCATTAGTGAGTGAGATTATGACCAGTTGGTTACAGTAGCACTTGTTGGGTACAGTACAGTTAGTGGGTTGCTTTAGGTGTAGTTGGTTACAGTAGTGTTGGCTGGGTACAGTACAGTTAGTGGGTTAGAGTGTGGTTGGTTGGTTAGATTAGTGCTTATTGGGTGCAGTACCATTAGTGAGTGAGATTATGACCAGTTGGTTACAGTAGCACTTGTTGGGTACAGTACCATTAGTGGGTAGCTTTAGGTGTAGTTGGTTACAGTAGTGTTGGCTGGGTACAGTACAGTTAGTGGGTTAGAGTGTGGTTGGTTGGTTAGATTAGTGCTTATTGGGTGCAGTACCATTAGTGAGTGAGATTATGACCAGTTGGTTACAGTAGCACTTGTTGGGTACAGTACAGTTAGTGGGTTGCTTTAGGTGTAGTTGGTTACAGTAGTGTTGGCTGGGTACAGTACAGTTAGTGGGTTAGAGTGTGGTTGGTTGGTTAGATTAGTGCTTATTGGGTGCAGTACCATTAGTGAGTGAGATTATGACCAGTTGGTTACAGTAGCACTTGTTGGGTACAGTACCATTAGTGGGTAGCTGTAGGTGTAGTTGGTTACAGTAGTGTTGGCTGGGTACAGTACAGTTAGTGGGTTAGAGTGTGGTTGGTTGGTTAGATTAGTGCTTATTGGGTGCAGTACCATTAGTGAGTGAGATTATGACCAGTTGGTTACAGTAGCACTTGTTGGGTACAGTACCATTAGTGGGTAGCTGTAGGTGTAGTTGGTTACAGTAGTGTTGGCTGGGTACAGTACAGTTAGTGGGTTAGAGTGTGGTTGGTTGGTTAGATTAGTGCTTATTGGGTGCAGTACCATTAGTGAGTGAGATTATGACCAGTTGGTTACAGTAGCACTTGTTGGGTACAGTACCATTAGTGGGTAGCTGTAGGTGTAGTTGGTTACAGTAGTGTTGGCTGGGTACAGTACAGTTAGTGGGTTAGAGTGTGGTTGGTTGGTTAGATTAGTGCTTATTGGGTGCAGTACCATTAGTGAGTGAGATTATGACCAGTTGGTTACAGTAGCACTTGTTGGGTACAGTACCATTAGTGGGTAGCTGTAGTATTGCTTAGTGGAGTGTCAAACAAAAAGCCAATCAACCAGTTAGCTGCGACAGCATAAAACTCAAACACAATTTCAGGGAAGATTCCGTTGTGTTGCCACAAACTTGAAGTGGATGGTGGCACACATATTCCAGAGCATATATTGAGTTACAATGACATGGATTGTTGTATGTAATAATGTTTTCTTCTCTCCTGAAGACAAGTAAACACACAAGGTGGGGAAGTGAAGTAAGTGATCAGTCATGATTAAATGTGTGTATTTGCCTTGAGTTCACTGACACTGTTTGAACAATCTAACCCTTGTCACATACTTGGTTATTTTAGTTTTGTATGTTGCTCTCACTAACTATGATTTTACAAAAATGCTTTTGAATGGATTTGTTTTGAAAAGACACTGTTAGTGCCATACAGTGGGGTATCAGAACTTCTGATGGTGTTATTAATATTGATAAATTGGTGATATAATTAATATTGCCCACAAGAGTAGCAAAGCAAGTAGAACTTTCTGGTGTTTCTGAATATCCTCAGTGCTGATTGGTTGTCTGAAGCAATGACATTGATGAGAGGATACTGTTGTTTTATTAGTAGTATTATATAAATCATATGCTAATATTTGTACAGCACCAATATCCACCTCACCTGCTGAAAGGCACTTTGTTTTTCCCTCGATCACTGGATGTCCACCACAACATCATATCATATTTTTAATCTCAACTCCCTGGGGACCATACAACTCTTGCTGTCTTCTAGGCATCCATAAAAGGTACCCATTCACAGCTGGGTGAGGTGGGGAGACTATGCCTTTTCATCATGTTTCCCTCAGATAATATCACATTGTATGTGTTCTGGTAAAATGACAAATAGGAATAATGTAAAAATTTTGTTTCAAGTTTACATATTATTTGTCAAAGACTCCATTCATCCCTTTCTGACAATGTGTGAAGTCTTGTAACATTTTGGGTATTCTCTGATTTATTTTGGGGGGGTATTCTCTGATTCATTCTTGTGAAAATTAGGAACCAATATTGCTTGACATGGCCTTTGGACTGAATTACTGGCAATACGAACTGAGCTAAGTTTAGCCCCACACCATTTTCTATTACTGATCATTTGATGATGTTACAAAGCAAGTAAGTTAAGTTGTTTACAAAAAATGCAGAATCTTGTTTCCATATAGCCAAGAATCAAATGAAAATAGCCCAGGTTGTACACACCTTGATGAGCATGTGAACCCCCCCACCCCACCCTTACCCCACCATCTACTCTGTCTTGACACACCCCTACCAGCCTCACACGCTTTTCGGTTGGACTGAATGAGATTTTCATTATTACGAACCTGAACACATTTTTCAGATTTGAAAGATGCAGCCGTTTATTTTTTGTTTTTCAATTGTCATCTGAATTGCACATTGAAGCAATGTGTTAAAACAGACTTGCATGTTTCTTATATCTGCACCAAGCACACCATTAACATTTTTAAAAAAATACTCAGCACCTTATCGAGGTTGCAAGCATACAGAATGGATGCTTTTTTCTGGTGTGATAACTTGGTTGATTGTTGGCATTTTTAGGGCTGGCTAGAGAGATGAATAAGTGTGATCAAGATATTGATCTACTATTGATAACCATCAGAGGAGTAACTTTGAGCATCATTGCTAAAACACCTGAAAGAAATCAACATATTACACCTCAGAGGTGAATGGTAAGGACTGCAAACAAAACAGTTCTCTGAATGAACCTGAGAAAAGTGCCATAAGTAAATATGTTTGTGTATGGTATGTGTGAGATATGAAAGACAATTTCTGTTCCGTAACACACATGTCCATGCGCCATAAGTAAATATGTTTGTGTATGGTATGTGTGAGATAAGAAAGACAATTTCTGTTCCGTAACACACATGTCCATGCGCCATAAGTAAATATGTTTGTGTATGGTATGTGTGAGATAAGAAAGACAATTTCTGTTCCGTAACACACATGTCTATGCGCCATAAGTAAATATGTTTGTGTATGGTATGTGTGAGATAAGAAAGACAATTTCTGTTCCGTAACACACATGTCTATGTGCCATAAGTAAATATGTTTGTGTATAGTATGTGTGAGATATGAAAGACAATTTCTGTTCCGTAACACACATATCTATGATTGTTTACAACTCTTCCAGGCAGTGGGGTAGCCAAATGGATAGAGCATTCATTCATAACGCTGAAAACCCAGGTTCGATTCCCCACATGGGTGCAATGTGTAAAGCTGATTTCTTGTGTCTTCTGCCGCAAAATTGCTGGAATATTGCTAAAATTGACAATGTTTCTGATGATCAATCCTTTTAGCCAGCCCTCTATCTTCGCTCACAACATCGACCTCAAGATTGTCCAGACTCAATATCTACTGGCTGTGCCACACAGCAGGAATATTGTCAAATGTGGCTTTAAATATGAAGAAATGAAAAGCTGTATCTGAAATGTTTAGTTATGGATGCAAGAGTACTTAAGGTTTGCTGTTGACGTGAGTGAATGAGTGAGTATGGTTTTATGCCTCTTGTAGCAATATTCCTGCAATATCATGACAGGGGACATGAGGAAATGGCTTCACACATTGTATTCATGTGAGAAATTGTACCTGGGTCTTTGGCATGATGAGCCAAGGCTACTTGGCTACTCTACTGCCCCTAAAGTATTCAAGTATAGGGACCCTTATTGTTTGTTGTACAAGAAAACCATATTAATTTCATTGTTGTAAATTCTTAAGATTGAAAATTATATAAGATTTCATACTAGCGTAGTAATTAAAGCTCGCTCATCACACCAGGTTCGATTATCCACCTTGATGCAATATGTGAAGATGCTAGAATATTGCTTAAAGTGGTGTAAAATTAAATTCACAAAGTCACTTAAAGAGCAGAAAGTGGAGCCATGGACTAGTAAAATATGGTGGGCTACTGGTTGCCACCCTCATGGCTCACTGTGGAGCCATGATATAGTGCTTCGTATCTGTTCTCCAGGACTGTCTTGCTATATCATGGTAATTGCTTCGTCTCCCTTCACTGCCAGTCTACAATCCATAGGGTAAGGGTTTAAGGTTACCTACCCTCTCCAGTCCCTAGGAAGCTGATGCGTCTTTGGAATCAAACAACCCTGTATGATCCTTAGGTTAGGGTGAAGGATAGTCATGAAAAAGAACAAAGTTTTTGAGGCATTGTTAGTACAAATATATGAAAAGTTGTAATTGTGAAAAACATTCACCCAATGTTGTTGGAAACCCTTTTTTCCCATTGGACTGCCCATTAAAATCCAGGTCAAAACTGGTCTTCAGCGACTGACTGTTCAACCTCGCAGACCAAGTTAATATATTTCAGTGTATCTGAGTTACACAGATTGATGCTGGTGATGTCATTCACTGTATTATCTGCTCCAGACGTAATTATTTACAGACTGTCTACACATAACTGGACTAATGGAAGAGTGCAACATTAAACAAATTTTAATCAAGATACAAACAAACATGAAGTTATCTCCCTTTGATTTATAATTATTGAAAAAAGTCTTATCCAAGCTTTTGTGAATTTTTGCTGAAAAAAAAATTGCTTTTGCATGGTGATTCCCTGCTTTGTAAGTGTAAATGTTGTGTATGCTTGAAAATAAATTTATTAAAAAAATGGTATTTGTAAAGTCAAATGTAACAGTCTTAAGTGAAGTTCTTTTAATGTTTTATAATTTAAAATTGATTATATTTATGATATTTATGTGGCTGTCTTTACAGGCTCCATACTGTGATATCATTGTTACAATCTGCATACAGTTTGTCAGGATGACAAATTAAAACATATTGATTATTGAGAAATCTGGGATTTCTGAACTTAAACAAGAATTTGCTCAGTTATTCAACAATTTACGATAGAACCTGTTTAAAGATATGTGTGTCTTTGGGGTTTTTTTTAAGTTAAAAGCAGCAATTTCATCAACATTTTAGTTTTTGAATCTGAATAAAAAATAATTTGGCAGGGCTTTTTAAGTCATGTACCGTATCTTATGACACCAACACTGCAATTAATAATAATATATTATGCATACAATTGAAATTCTCTTGATTTCCAGGAAATGTTGAAAGTGTCTAACTGCTTGTAAGTGTTGGCATACAGTTAAGGCCATGGAACTGGCACATGTTTAGCCTTTGCATGTGACGATAGTCACTTGTCACTTGGCGTCTCCTATCATCACCTGGCATCATCTGGCTTGTGATGTTGGACATACCTTGTGTTTTTATTCAGATAACTTTCAAAGACAACTTTCAAAATCAACTCAAAACTTTTTTTCAATTCTGGTGAGGCCAGGGCCTAGATTTTCAAAGCTCTCTTAGCGCTAAGATAGTTGTATTTCTATGTTAATGTATTGCACTTATGACTATCTTAGCACTAAGAGTTCTTCGGAAATCTAGGCCCCGATAAAGAATCATATTGCCATTTGACATCAGTATCGTAGTCAGATGGTAATCTGTCTTTTTAATAATTTTAGCTGTATATATTCGGAGCTGGGTGCTTGATCAGTGCTGACTTTAAATGTTGCATGTGTAGAGGCAAGAAGAAACTGGAGAAAGCCTTACAGTCAGCCAAGGATGAACTGGCCAGTCTTAGCGAGAAGCTGCTCTCTATCCAGACAGGTAGGTCTGAGTGAACAGTCTTAGTGAAATATTTCAAATGCTCCACTTGATTTTAAAGTCATGACAATTGCGTTAACAGTTTCATGACAGTTGGAACTACTTTGTCATACCTCTGTGTGTCATCCATCATTAGTTTCTCCTCAAGTTGCTTTGTTAACGATGATGTAAGAAACATATTGCATACATTATAGTTTTGATGTCTTATTGACCTTGGTCTTGGTCTTATTGACCTTGTTTGTATTTTGCTGACCTTGTTTGTGTTTTGCTGACCTTGTTTGTGGCATTGCTAAATGTTTCTAAAATCCCTTTCAAGCCTGTTTTCTATCTTTCTTTTACAGATTATGTGATGACAGACATATCCTATAAATGATCAGATGATCCAGTGATTGATATTATGACCTTATTCCTTTCAATCTTTAAATAATGTTCTTTTTTGTTATTCTTTTTCAGAAATTGAGGAAAAAGATGAAAAGACACAAGTATTATTTAAACAGCTGGAGGTGAAGAATCTGGAACTCCAGAGGTACAAGACAGCTGCTGAAGTTGCAAAGGTAAAACCTTCAGACAGCATCCTCGTCAGTGGCTGTAGTAGATCACTGAGTACTGAGGTGGAGGTGGGGCTCACAGGTTGTAAAGGTTGAACCTTCAGACAGCATCCTCATCATCAGTGGCTGTAGTAGATCACTGAGTACTGAGGTGGAGGTGGGGCTCACAGGTTGTAAAGGTAAAACCTTCAGACAGCATCCTCGTCAGTGGCTGTAGTAGATCACAGAGTACTGAGGGGAAGGTGGGGCTCACAGGTTGTAAAGGTTGAACCTTCAGACAGCATCCTCATCATCAGTGGCTGTAGTAGATCACAGAGTACTGAGGGGGAGGTGGGACTCACAGGTTGTAAAGGTTGAACCTTCAGACAGCATCCTCATCATCAGTGGCTGTAGTAGATCACAGAGTACTGAGGGGGAGGTGGGCCTCACAGGTTACCACCAAATACATGTCTGAGAGGGGCATAACTTTGGGATGTCCTGACACATTGTTCTGTGATACAACTGTTTCAAACGCCATTAAACCAAAAACACTCACTCACTGTTTAAGTCAGCTTTATCTATGGTTGTTGGTTGTGATTTGGGTTGTATGCAAGTCTTCTTGCTGGCTGTGGGTTTCTGTCAAGGGTCTGAGGGTACCTCTGCCTTTTGCTATTATCTCCTGAAATATACCTTGTCCCATAAACCCAATGCTGATACTTGTTTTCGAACTGAACTTATTGCAGCAAAAGCAAAGATATTCCATTATTATATTGATTAAGTCTCAATACGTCTTTTATTTCTGTGTACAAATGTATCCATTATATGAATATATTTTTTGGGTCTTTATGATTCTGTAAAAAAACAAAAAAAAAGAATGCAATTTAGATTTTATTTTTTTCAATGCTCCAAAATGGATGTTAATTTTGGGATGCAACCAAATTAATCCTATGAAATTAACCTGCAAGCTTTATCAAGATTAGTTACAGGGTCATGAAGATCAGTAACAATGTATATATTTTGATGTGACAATGCTGTTTTGGTCTTATGTAAGTGATTCTAGAATGTGGGTACATTTTGATCTTATCTAGTTGCACGTTCACTTCAAATCTTACAAGATTGATCATCAGTATATCTGTTCAGACGTTTGAACCAAGTCACTGTTTGCAATATCACACCAATATTAGGGTTTTTTTCACCTGCCTGTTCTGTGTGCTGAAAATATAGATGGAAAAATGGAATTGTATATGCAAGGAAAAATACTCTTCCTTTAAAATCCAGACAAGCTTTTTCAAAGTTCAGGAATATTTTACCAAGCAAAACTGAAAAAACAAATTCTGAAAATCTTTCATAATATCATACATGTTGACAGATAATATTTCTAAAATGGTAACACTTTTTGAATTATTTTAATATACCTGGTTCAAATGTCTTAAAATCATGATCTTTGCACCCAATCTGCATCGTCCTTATTCCCAACGTGTATCTCTTCCTGCTAACCATTTCGCATACTAACAGAAAAACGTGCAGGAATCGGAGCGTCTCCAAGCTGAAATAGCCACTCGTGATGAGGCCATTAAGGAACTTCGTCAAAAGGTCAATCACTTAGAAATTGAGTTGACCTCGTCTAACCACACACAGGAAGTCAGTCAGTCCAAACTGGCATCAGTAGCAGAGGAGAATCAGGTTTGTGAAGTTGGAGTGAAATCACTTGCAGTGGATCCATGTGTTTTTGTGATTCAATACCTGCTTTACAGAGATGCCAACTCGTATGATTTTATCATATCTGTTAAGAAAAAAAATTACAAAATACACATCTATGATAGCAATGAAAATATACTAACTTTTCCAAAATTCCATTAAATTTAATTATCATACTCCGTATGCAATATATTTCATCGCGTTATATTCAGTATCAAGCTATGTTGATACTTACTACTTATTTGGGTGAGGACAGTGTTAGTAATGAGTTCTAAAAATGTCTGTAAATTTTTTATTAAATATAAAAATTCTTTGGAAAAGTTAACACTAATTTTGGCTCAAAAATGTTAATTTTTGCATCAGTTTTTGGCCAAACTACTAACTGGGCTATACTGGGGTTGGCATCTCTGGCTTTTGTTATTTTATTAATTATATTTTTCTTGTTTTGTGGATTTCCTGATTATTTTGTTGAGGTAAAAAAACAGAAACGCATTAAAGTTAATAAAAATTCAACATGTAAGTTAAGTGAATTTCAACTTGAAATGTCAATAGTGAAATAAAAATCCAAACCTGGAATAACAAAACACTTACATATATTCATTAAAAAATATATTTTTGCAATTTTCAATTTTGGAAAGAAATGTGTTTCTTCAGAACATGTATTTTTTAAAGAATCTCTGTATTTTGTATTTATCTTTTGGATAAAAAATTGATTTCTTCCAAAAACAAGAAAAATAATTATTTAGCATGGTCAACAGAGTTTTGAAAACAACTTTTTGTAATCATTAATGTACATTTGTTGGAGAATCTTAAATGTAACTTTATAGCTGCTTATTGTATTTATTGTAATAAGAGTATTTTATCTGTATTAAGTTTGACTTTTGCTTCATTTAACATTTCTCTGTTGGAAATATTATAAATATTTATTGCAGAAAGATTGGAATCGTGATGAGTAAGAAATTCATCTGTTGAAATTTTATGTAAAAAATCCTGCTTCTGCCCTCTCTGGTTTCATGTTACGTTTTGACATTAAAAATGATACAGGCATTAATATATTTGAATGTCATAAAATGAACCCAGGTTTAGGGTTGTGTATCATACTGAAAAAACATTGACTGATAGAAGGTAACTAGTTATATTTTGCACCTTAGAGGTGACTTCTTTGCTATGGTTCTTTGACTGTGACAAATTTGAAATTCAGTAAAAGTAATACAGTCTGAGACTTTCTATCACTGGAGTCACAATGATTTGAACAGAGTTCTCTTCCTTGAATTTGCTGGATTTGTATGTTATGTGGATGTTTTGTTTGCAAACTAGGGACCTCATGATTCATAATTAACGGCTGAGAGGAGAGGAGTTAGGGGTGCAGGAGTTAGGGGTGATGATGATTTTAAGGGGTGTTCACCCATTCTGGGGATGTAGTGATGTCAGTAAGTTTCTACATGTGCACTAAAGGTGGGGATGGGGGATAGTTTTTGAGGGTCAGTATTTTCTGCAGAATATGTTGTAGGATATTATTGCTATGTGCTTTAACTAGCTGACTGATAAAAAAATTGACCCAATTAATGATTATCATACCTTTGCTATTTTTATCACAGAATTAGTTCACAAAAAACACTGATGCTTCAAATATGTACTTGAAGTACCCCAGTATTTACCTCACATGATTCCAATGTTTCAGTTATATATATTATTCTTCAATATATAGTTTGCATGTACATGTACGTTGAGTCTTGTTTCTTGTATGTATTTATTAATTTAGGGTAAACAGTTTTAGATTTTAAAAAATGGAAACAAATTAGAATAGATATAGATTATATAGAATGGCAATGTGCTAACGGTTTAAATTAGCTCTACATTGGCTAGTGTTCATAGATTGAGTTCAAAATGGTTGCAAGCATTGAAAAATTGTTTTAGAACTCCCCAAAGGGAGTAGGAAACAAGAGGATGGATCAATAACCCAGAACTGTGTACCTTGACTGTTGAGTATAACTGCCCAGTCACTTATCAATGAAATATGATCGTGTTGGTGCTAAGATGCTGTTTAATGTTGTACAATGCAATCTTAGTGCTATGGTGGTCGTCCCTCCCATGCCTTGACATATCCATACAAGTCATAGCACTATATACAGCAACACCCAGGCACTATAATGTACAGTTTTGAATATGTTTATACCAGCAGCTGGACAAGAAACAAGCTAAAATATTTTTGGAAGGAACATAGTGTTGTTATGGCAGCATTTGCATTGATGTTATCAATATTTTATTACCATGGTTACTTCAGGTTTGACAAGAAGGGCAATGGGGTAGCCTTGTGGTCAATGTGTTCACTCGTCACTCTGATGACCTGGGTTCAATTCCCAACTTGGGTACATTGTGTGAAGCCCATTTTTCATTTTCCCCTAGTAGTATTGCTCACACTCACAGTTTGAAAAAAAGTGATAATCATATTTTCCGTATTACGTTTCACCTGACTGATTGATTGCTGCCTTTGTAAGCACTGGCCTGGTACTACACATTAGAATGTGTGAATGTTATTGCCTGGTATCTATCATCTAAATTGGTTTGGTGTTTCAATTAACATTTGAACTTGATATCTGATAAATTTGTTAAATTTATTTTTGCAAATGTTCTGTTTAAGTGGGGCACATATTGCAGAGAATATGGTATAACAAATATATATCCATGAAATTTGATGTCTCTGTTGTTCAGACTGAGAAAGAAGTTGTGAGTTGCCTCCCTTTGAGCACAGTGTTGGAGTGTTGAATCACCAGTAGATGTCTGTAGATGACACTATAGACAGGGTAGTTAGGGAAGTAGTATATCTCACATATCACAGACAGTTGTTAGGAAACATGTATGCCATCACTCCATGGTATTGTGAATGCAGGAAATTCCTGTGTTTTTGTAGTTAAGGCCAAATCAGTCTACAGCATTGAACCTCTGCAATATTACTTTGACCTACAATGAATAGAATTCTTGGCACAGGTTAAAGACAACGGATATTTTTGGTGTCCGTTGGGGTCATATGCAGATATCGACACAAATCAGAGAGATCATACGCAAATTTTAGAGACTACTTTCACAGTGTAAACAAACATGGCGTCACGGGTCAACAATGTCATGTCTGGAGTGACAGTGATGGTTACAGTCCTGTCACTGTCAGTTTCGCTTAATGATTTTTGGCATTTGAAAAATCACATTGTTTTCAATTTAGGAGGCAAAAGTGAAATTGTATGATAAATAGGTTATCACACTCATGTATTTGAAGTTGGTTAATATCCTTAATTAGGAATAAACACTGTGTATGTAGTTCGCCAAGGCTGGCGAAATACAATGATTACTCCTAATGCAGGATATTAACCATCCTAAAACAGACTGGCATGATAACCTGTTCCAGGTGGTGTTATTATCAACTCACTCACTCTTGATATCACTAAAAGACCATCAAAGGTGGTTTTGAACCCAAATTATGCACTCATTACACAGGATGTAGCTTAGCGGTTAAAGCATTCACTCGTCACACTGCAGACCCAGTTTCAGTCCACCACATTGGTAGAATATGTGAAACCCATTTCTGGTGTTCCCCAGCTGTGATATTGGTCAAATATTGGTAAAAACTGTGACAAACGTGATCACTCATTCCAGCAACCAGCAATAGAAATGTATCATGTAGTGAAGGATCTGTACAATACTGATGAAGCACATAGTCATCTCTAGTCATATGTTGAGAAGTGGAGTAAAGATTCCCTTACTAGGAATGTTTTTCACAGAAGATAAATTAACTTTAGATATAGACAGTTAGATGAAGTTTAGTTAGCCTTGTGTTCTCAGAATCTAAATTAGCTTTAGACACATTCAGTTAGAATGAGATTAGTTTGTCTTATGTTAACAACATACCATCTAGAGTTGAAATTTAGCATCTTCAAGACCTTGCACAAGAGAGTATGGACAGGAACAAAAAATACAAGTACAGGTTGTTAAGAATGACTTTTGATTCGTACTTCTTATATTATGAAATGTATGTAAAAAGCATTCTCAGCACCAGAAAAATATTTTTTGTGTTTTCTGAGAGCCATTTCAAAATTTCATTTTTGTTACCATTTTACCATGTGCAAATTGTCTTCATTTCAGAGAAAATGTGAACCAATATCAGTGCACTGTTGTGAGACTCTAACACTGCAAAATGCTTCTTGCTTCTCTGTTTTTTTTCAGGATGTGTCTGTAGACTCTATAGCTAAAATTAGGCCTCTCTAAAACATTAATAATTGACTCATTATTAATAAAACCTGTGTCATTAATAATTCAATATTAATATGTACTCTTCAAAAGAAGCAGGGGAACCTGAACTTTGAATTTGGATCGGAAATGTAGGTGGTAACAAACTTTCAAAGAGAAACATTTTATGACCGCAGAACCGTTTCTGTTTATCCACACTCCTAAACACAATGCATGGGATGCACATGCACAATGCAACAGACCCATACACGGGCATGGGCCATCATGTTGCATCACTCAGTTGTTAGTGTATTTTCCGAGATGGTTTTTTTTGTGTATTTGAAAATGAAAATCGTACACATGTGGATTTCATGTCATACGTAAGTGATCTTTCAAGAGCGATTGTTGTACAAACAACTGCTGTCAGAATGACATGCTCTCTCAAAACATTCATTATTATCATATCAACGTTGATTGACTGTGATATATCTCCCAATTTTTTCAGTTCTAAAGTGAAAATGGAGACCCCTACTATTTTAGAAGAGTATATATTGATAGCCAACACTAGCTAACATCACATGTTTGATTATACATGCTTCTTCCTTCTGTAAAACAGCAGAATAAGTCCCTAGAATGTGAGGAACTGGGTGTAGATGCTGTAAAGTAAGATGTCTGCTTATGGATGAACTGTGTGTACTGGATTCTTTCAAACTGTTGTGATATGTCTTGAAAATGTGCTGACTGGCACAAAATAATTTTCATTCATAACTGTTTGAATGGATGGTATGAATTGATCAGTTATTTACAATGGTGATTTAAAACAATATGTAATGATGGTGTAGTCCAGGTTCAGAGGTACGGGGTTGAGTTGAAAAAATACAGGTATTTTTGTGGATATCATCAGATTGTTAGAGATTTTCTATGACTTTAGCTTCCATGAAATTGTTTTTGAGTAGGATTGTTATGTGCGATTATTAGAGTTTCCAATGTGTAAGATGTACGCTGAATGTATTGGTGACTGGATTATGGTGTTGAGTGACTTGATGTGGTCGTAAATGGTGTTATCTGAATCCGTTTTGGTAGTGTATGGTGTTGAGTGACTGTACACTTGGTTGTACACATTGTTGATGAAGTCAACGTGGCTGGTATTTGTTGATGTTCTATGTTCTTCGTGTTATAGCACAGGATCACCCAGCTGACCCAGGAGGTTGAACACAAGAAGATGGCAATCGATGAAGCAAAGAGAGGTAGGTTCCTATAAGATAACCGCCTTGTACATGCTGATAGTTTATAGAGGATCGATGAAGCAAAGAGAGGTAGGTTCCTATAAGATAACCGCCTTGTACATGCTGATAGTTTATAGAGGATCGATGAAGCAAAGAGAGGTAAGTTCCTATAAGATAACCGCCTTGTACATGCTGATAGTTTATAGAGGATCGATGAAGCAAAGAGAGGTAAGTTCCTATAAGATAACCGCCTTGTACATGCTGATAGTTTATAGAGGATCGATGAAGCAAAGAGAGGTAGGTTCCTATAAGATAACCGCCTTGTACATGCTGATAGTTTATAGAGGATCGATGAAGCAAAGAGAGGTAGGTTCCTATAAGATAACCGCCTTGTACATGCTGATAGTTTATAGAGGATCGATGAAGCAAAGAGAGGTAAGTTCCTATAAGATAACCGCCTTGTACATGCTGATAGTTTATAGAGGATCGATGAAGCAAAGAGAGGTAAGTTCCTATAAGATAACCGCCTTGTACGTGCTGATAGTTTATAGAGGATCGATGAAGCAAAGAGAGGTAAGTTCCTATAAGATAACCGCCTTGTACATGCTGATAGTTTATAGAGGGGATATCAGGTCTTCACAGTCACGGATTGATTGGTAGGATGGTGTATAGCGGTATTAACAGATGGGCTATATTTTGATTTGGTGTACTGTAATGGAATGAAAAACGTATTCTTGTTTGTTTTTGTACCATATTTTTATTAACTGTGTTAAACATTTTCTGAAATGTGTAGAAATGGAATCACTTTGTCAAAATGAGTGAGTGAGTTGAGGTTTACACCACACTCAGCAATATTCTAGCGGTGTGGCGGCGGTCTGTAAATAATCTGGTCTGGACCAGACATTCCAGTGATCAACAACATGAGCATCGATCTGTGCAACTGGGAACCAGTGACATGTGTCCACCTAGTCAGCGAGCCTAACTACCCAATCCTGTTAGTCACCTCTTACGACAAGCATAGTCACCATGTATGACAAGCATGGGTTGCTGAAAGGCCTTTTCTACCCAGGTCTTTGACAGAGGCTATCTAAGTTTGGCTCTTGTCAATTATCTGCAGTATGATCACATGTCATGTACCAAACTAAAATGGTCCAAGACAAGGGCCTTTTACTGCAGTATATACAGCACCATAGTATGAGCACACCATTCACCACTATTGGCTGACAGTGTTTCATCTCACAACATGCAGAATTTTTTACCTAGTGGCTCCAACTTTGGTATTTTGTAAATGGAACTTTTTGATATCTGTGACAAAAAGCTGTGGCATAGAAACTTTTATCTTTGGTATAAAAGAGTAATGTCCACAAAACAGAATATTTTACAAGAATTTAGGTTTGACTGTGAATATCGATAATAAAGAATAATAAATGTTAATTAAATGTCAGTCAATTACTGATAAATATCAGAAAAGTGACTTTCAGAAAAAATGCACCAAAGAAGGTCTGAGAGAAATGTTTATATTTCACATTAGTGGGGACACGCTTATGCATGGGTTCCTTCCAAAACAGCATGATGGAGAAGATGAGGTGACAAGTAAAAGAAGTTAGAGTTGTCTCCCTTTTATCAGTTTACATGTGCAAAACATTATAAGGCAATTTCCATACATCACATGACTCAATTATTTGAGATAAACAATTGCTAACACAAAGTATCAAATGAATTCCCACAGTCTGGCATTCCCAGCAGGTATCAGAAAATATTACTCATTTGTAAGTACATTCATTGAAAATAGTAGCAGAGTGCTCAGTCAATCAGAAAACAACATTTATGTGTGAGGTGAGATAAAGCTTCTGAAAAAACAAACAGGATGTGAAGGTTAATAATTTTTTATTGTTTGTTTGCTTTCTAATTAATACCACACTCAGCAATATTCTTGCTATATGATGGCTCTCCATAAAATCTTGAGTCTGGACCAGACAATCCAGTGATTGACATCATGAGCATCACTGTGCACAACTGGTATACAATGACATACATCAGTCAAGTAAGCACTCCTGACCACCCTGTCCTTGTACTCACCTCTTAGGAGAACCATTGGTGGCTGAAGACATATTCTATCTCGGATTTTCACGGGTCGGTTCTTGTTATATCTCAAAGTAGTAGAAATCTATGATGTAACCTTAAACCTTGGTGTGGTCCTCTGCATAGAGCTTTGGTCATAAATCAGTTGAAGTTAAGCAATGCTGGGCACAGAGAGCATGGATGAGTGACATGTCGGGCGATATGGTGGGCGAGCTGGCCAAAGTGCCAGGCTAGTTATCCAGTGAGCTTGGTGACAGGATCGAGGCCACCCGTGACCACGTGTAAAAACCTTGAAGTCAACTTTTGTGTGCAGACAGTTTCCGTGTTGTCTTAACCCCTAGTGTATTGTACACAACCCTGTGTACTCACAACAACCCATGAATCCGTTGGTATGTGTGACCAGATGGTGGCCATGTATACAAACACCTAGTAGCGGTACAGCAACATGCAGTAAACTCAG
Organism: Haliotis asinina; assembly: GCF_037392515.1. Lineage (NCBI taxonomy): Eukaryota > Metazoa > Mollusca > Gastropoda > Lepetellida > Haliotidae > Haliotis > Haliotis asinina. The sequence continues at coordinate 33,014,451 of NC_090292.1, read as the reverse complement.
CCAAGTGCTGTGACTATGCATACCAGTCCACCCAGCTGTGAATGGGTACCTCGTACGAATGGGAAAACCACATTAACTCTAAACGCTGCAAGAGTTGTATGATCCCCATGGAGTTGAGATTGATAGTGATTCCTCAGAGTTTCTTGGACTTCATTCCTGCCCCACAGTGAAACATCTGACATCTGTGGTCTCACACAATGCAAGTTTGTTCATGAATTGCTTTTATTCACCTAGCAATGAATGGGTACCTGGTGGGATATGTCATATGACTGTTAACCTTCAAGTGCCTCAGAGGTAGCTTGGCTTATCCAGGGTAATAATGTGATAGTGCTTTGAGCATGCTCAAATGTATGGAAACAGGCCATTATTATTGTTTATGATCATCTAAAATACAGCACCTGCAAATACTTATCACCATTTGTTATAGTTGTATCAGTTGTTGATGTTTATGTACAGACCTGCAGAAGGTCCACGAGTCGCAGGTCAATGCCCTCCAGGAGGCTCACCACACCGAGATCGAGGACCTCAAGAAACAACATGCCGAAGAGATCAAGCAGCTGGTGGTGAGTCGACCCACTTTGTTGTATTGTTGTATGGTGTTGTTATGACAGGGGTTCCAGCAGAAATTGGACTATGCCAGGTCGAGTTCCACTGTGTTGTAGTACTATGGTGATGCTGGTTGTTGTTCATGTCATCAACCACTCACCTGCTGCTGTGGCTGGAATACAGCTGACCGTGTCCTCATCTACTGATGCGGGAGGATTCATACATTCAAGAGCACCTGCCAGTTGAAGAGATCCTATTGATCTGTTCAAGGGCACCTGTTGAAGTATATATTTCAATGGCTGACCTCCACTTTCAGTAGCTTGGTGAGCTTCATCAGCTGGGATTTAGATGTTGTAAGATGATTTGAAGATCCCAAATACAATTTCACCCCTATATCTTCATCCTTAAAGAACTTATGAAAGCAGTACATACCAAATAAATGCTTAACTTGACCATCAGTACAACAATGTATTTGCCAGATGACATGCAATGAAGATTTAACACCTGTTATGTTTCACTTCAAATATGCCTTCTATTTATAACAGAAATGGATTGAAATGAATTGTGAATCTGTTGTTACAATGATCCTGGACTGTGTTACATGCACTTGATATATATTGGCTTAGTACCTTTCACACAATAAACATTTGAATGTGATTGTTATATATGCAGCTTGTTTCCAGGTTTTTGTTTCAAGCTGTTCGGACATCAGGGTGACCATGCCCAGTACACCTTGATGTTCACTGTCCATGCCCAGTGCACCTTGATGTCCACTGTCCATGCCCAGTACACCTTGATGTCCACTGTCCATGCCCAGTACACCTTGATGTCCACTGTCCATGCCCAGTCCACCTTGATGTCCACTGTCCATGCCCAGTACACCTTGATGTCCACTGTCCATGCCCTGTACACCTTGATGTCCACTGTCCATGCCCAGTCCACCTTGATGGCGACTGTACATGCCCAGTACACCTTCATGTTCACTGTCCATGCCCTGTACACCTTGATGTCCACTGTCCATGCCCAGTACACCTTGATGTCCACTGTCCATGCCCAGTACACCTTGATGTCCACTGTCTATGCCCAGTGCACCTTGATGTCCACTGTCCATGCCCAGTACACCTTGATGTCCACTGTCCATGCCCAGTACACCTTGATGTCCACTATCTATGCCCAGTGCACCTTGATGTCCACTGTCCATGCCCAGTACACCTTGATGTCCACTGTCCATGCCTATTACACCTTGATGTCCACTGTCCATTACACCTTGATGTCCACTGTCCATGCCCAGTGCACCTTGATGTCCACTGTCCATGCCCAGTACACCTTGATGTCCACTGTCCATGCCCAGTACACCTTGATGTCCACTGTCCATGCCCAGTGCACCTTGATGTCCACTGTCCATGCCCAGTGCACCTTGATGTCCACTGTCCATGCCCTGTACACCTTGATGTCCACTGTCCATGCCCAGTACACCTTGATGTCCACTGTCCATGCCCTGTACACCTTGATGTCCACTGTCCATGCCCAGTGCACCTTGATGTCCACTGTCCATGCCCAGTACACCTTGATGTCCACTGTCTATGCCCAGTACACCTTGATGTCCACTGTCCATGCCCAGTACACCTTGATGTCCACTGTCTATGCCCAGTACACCTTGATGTCCACTATCCATGCCCAGTACACCTTGATGTCCACTGTCCATGCCCAGTACACCTTGATGTCCACTGTCCATGCCTATTACACCTTGATGTCCACTGTCCATTACACCTTGATGTCCACTGTACATGCCCAGTACACCTTGATGTCCACTGTACATGCCCAGTACACCTTGATGTCCACTGTCCATTACACCTTGATGTCCACTGTCCATGCCTAGTACACGTTGATGTCCACTATCCATAGTCATTACACCTTGATGTCAACTGTTTGTACCCAGTACACCCAGATGTCACACTGTCCATACCCAAAACCCCTGGATGTCCACTGCCCATACCCAAGGCACCTTGATGTCCACTGTCTACACCAATACACCTGCATGTCCACTGTCTTTACCAATACACCTGGATGTCCACTTACCATATCCAATATACCTTGATGTCCACTATCTATACCAATACACCTGAATGACTACTGCCTACACCAATACACTTGGATGTCCACTATACCAATACACCAGGATTTCTATTTTCCACACCAAATACACCTGGGTGTCCACTGTGCATGCCATGTGCACATGGATGTCCACTGTCAGTACCCAGTACACTTGGATCTCCATTGTCCATGCCCAATACTCCTGCATGTCCACTGTCAGTACCCAGTACACTTGGATCTCCATTGTCCATGCTCAGTACTCCTGGATGTCCACTGTCAGTACCCAGTACACTTGGATCTCCATTGTCCATACTCAATACTCCTGGATGTCCACTGTCAGTACCCAGTACACTTGGATCTCCATTGTCCATACTCAATACTCCTGGATGTCCACTGTCAGTACCCAGTACACTTGGATCTCCATTGTCCATGCTCAATACTCCTGGATGTCCACTGTCAGTACCCAGTACACTTGGATCTCCATTGTCCATACCCAATACTCCTGGATGTCCACTGTCAGTACCCAGTACACTTGGATCTCCATTGTCCATGCTCAATACTCCTGGATGTCCACTGTCAGTATCCAGTACACTTGGATCTCCATTGTCCATGCTCAATACTCCTGGATGTCCACTGTCAGTACCCAGTACACTTGGATCTCCATTGTCCATACTCAATACTCCTGGGTGTCCTCTGTCAGTACCCAGTACACTTGGATCTCCATTGTCCATACCCAATACTCCTGGATGTCCTCTGTCAGTAGACGATGACGATGTAATGATTCATGGTGCTGTGCATGTGAAAATATCTCAAACGCTGTATCCATCCAAGATATGTGTTTTGAGAAAACTTTAGACAGTTGAACATGAATAGGAAGATTAGTCCACAGATGTGTCCAGTTATGCCAAGAGATCTGTGTCCATACTGTTGGTGTAAATCTTCTGATCAAAGTAGTCTTAGTGGCTTCCACAGATTGACAGATTATTAATAGATATGCTGATGCTGGGCTTGTGGACAAAGAACATAATAGTCAATAGAAACCAGGAACTCAAAGGAAAGTGTTTGTAATCCCCAGTATTCAGTCAGAATACAGGGTCGCGTCTGTCAGGTCTTGGGGAAAAAAATCCTCAGAAAAAGTGTATGGGGAAAAAAGTACCAAATTTGGCTAGGAAAAAAGTGCTGCGGGAAGAAAGTCCTACTTTTATTTTTTATGACAAATGTATAAGAAAAAACTTAGACATTCTGTTTTTTTATTATTCTGTTCACATAGAACAGTGTAAATTGACAAAAATACTTTTGCAGGACTTATTAATTTTCTAATACTTTACTCACATAGGCATTTCACATACAGCACTGTAAATAAATTTAAAAAATGCAACTGCACTGACACATTTGCACGACGTTTTTTTTAAATACTTCTTTCATATAGGCACTGTCACATTGCACTGTAAATTGATTTAGCAAACAAGACTCAAACAGTACTCCACAAGCCAGTTTGTTGAAACAATCTCGTTGTGAACAGATTTGGACAAACAGAACTCAAGCTAAATTCTGGATTAGATCCATTAAAATAAATTAAAATATCATTGTTCTTAGTTAACTCAGTATTTAATGCATGTACACTGTCATTTCATTCTTTATACACTGTCATTTTATTTTTTCTCTACAATAACTTTGATGTCAACATCCATTTGATTTGTTTCTACAATAATGAGACTTTTTTTACCAGAGGACTATTTTTCCTGTAATCGTCTGTCACACAGATCCAATACATTGAAGAAAGCCAGTGAAGGTCAACAATATGTGACAAGAGCATTGCCACAGCTTCAGGCGAAAGGGTAGAAAGTCTTTTTAGTACAATTTGTGAACATAATTTAGGAACCATTTTTTTCTGTAAACATATTCATTCCAGAGACTAGTCTAAGATGTTCCAGATTTATGTGGTATACAAGATTTTACTGAAATCCTATATTTTAGGCTCTGTGCTATCCATTTAGAAATTATTACTCGTGCAAGTGTGTCATACGAAATGTGCAAGATGAGTGTGAAATTTCGTTTTACCCAAGTAACGCAAGCTCAAAGTGTCCATTGTATTTCAGTAGAGTTTAAAAGAATCGTTGTAAAATCATATCATGTGTCCTGTACTAATATCTTACAGACTTGGTCACACTCACAGTGTCCCCTCTATTTCAGTTGGGGGGTTAACAGAATCAGAATAAAATCATATTCTATTGACGTGTTGATATTCGGTTCTCATGACTTCAAACTGTGTCCAGTGTCAATATGCATTCAGATCGGATGTCAGAAAGTAGCACTGGATCTCCATTGCTGCACATCCACTACTGCATTGTTGGGTAGTTGATGTAGCTCCCAGGTTGGGGGTGCTGATCTGGGTGAGATATGGACACTTTATGTAGAGTACATTGTTAGACAGGCTATTGTTTCTTGGGACTGACTAAGCAGGGGGTCGTGTACACACAGTCACCCACAATACTTTGGCATGCTACTTTGATGTCATCAGTCAGGGAGTGCTAGCAGTGGGTAAACTATTAATAACATTATGTGTTTTTATAACGTGCCAAATCTGTAGCTCGAAAGAGCCTTACTTTGTTGTTACCCAGAGCAATAGGTATGGGTGTGCTTGATTTTCATTCTCAACTCCCTAGGGATTATATAAGTCAAGCAGCCAGTTAGTCCTAAGAGACTGATAGTGACGGTGGGGCAGTGGGGTAGCCTAGTGGTTAATGTGTTCACTGTCAGCTTGTGTACCTGAGTTTGATTGCCCACATGGGTAGAGTATGTGTGCAAGTCCATTTCTGCAGTCCCCTGCCATGATATTTCTGGCATTGCGGCTTAAAACCATATTCACTCATTTATGGTCACATTACCAACACATAAAGTAAGGTTGCAGGACATGCATCAAATTCAAAACGGGAAACATGTGAGACACTTAAATCAATATGTGCTTAGTACAAGTTACCTGAAACAGCACTGATGTAGAATTGTTTTTATTTGATAAAAAACCCCAGAACAATTCTTTCAATACAAAATTATTGCTATTTCCATTTAGGTCTCAGATTGTGAGCGATCAAGAAATCCTTGCTGGATAACATTCAGCCTCATTGTGAGTGTACCCAGTCCACTAGTGTTTAACATAGCTAGAGTTCAGTATCTATGGTGTCCAGTGTCATTGCAATGTCGTCATGCCTCGTTACATGGGTGAAATCAGGTTTACTTGTGGAAAATGATAAGATTTTTTCGTCCAGTCTTTGTTTGGGTGATTTAAGAAGGCTAAATGTAATGTTTATGTAATTTGAGAAATGTAAATCAGTTATAATCTCTTGGAGTCTTACCTTGATTTTGTGTTTGACAAACTACCAAGATAGTTTAGCTTATTTTACTCAGCTGATTAGAAAATAGTTTGTCAGTGGAGCTATCGTGACAAAAGTGAGTGAGTGAGAGAAGCTTTTTTGTCCGTTTTGAGCTATATTCCAGCAATACTGTGGCAGGCGAAGCCAGAAATGTGCTTCATATATTGTATCCATAAGACTGAAAAAAAAAATCAAATGTTTCTCAGGTACATTTTCTTCAAAGTGACAATGGCCGTATGACTTTCCTTATTTTTTTACAGAAAAAAAGTGGCACTGGAGGTACATATTTTTATTTTTTTCCTCTTAGAAATACATGTTTAGCACACGTTAATGAGTTGTAGATTCAGTCACACTCGTTCTTACAGACACTCATTCTTAGTGTGGACATGTGGATGATCGGGATGTGGTGAAGTCAAAATTATTTTTTTCAAATGGCAATAAAAAATTGTTTTGGACACAAATAATAAATCGGTGCTCATGACCAAGAAACATTTCACTGTTTTTATTTAGCCTGTGGGAATCGAACCCGGACCTTTAGCATGTTGAGCAAACATACTGGACTACCGTACCACCCATAATGACAAAAGAGTAGTGGAGTTTTCATAATAATACTGATGATAAAGTGTGTAGAAACTTGTGCATGTTTACGTCTGTGATGTAAATCACACTACATTTCAGAGTACATTCTTACCTCATCACCTGGGGAAGAAAGAAACACTAGCAAGCATAGAGCTACATAGATGTTAAAATAACAATGATGGACACTTTGCCATCACTGTTGTTGTATGTCATGTACATATAGAAATCTATTAGGAACTTAATTCACAGACAGTACTGATCTTTCATAATGACATGACAGGAATGGAGGCGTCATGACAATACTGTGCTTTTGTGTTGACATGACAGGAAAGGATATTTCAAGACAGTAGTGAACTTTTGTGTTGACATGACAGGAAAGGATATGTCAAGACAGTAGTGAACTTTTGTGATGACATGACAGGAATGGAGCTGTCATGACAATACTGTGCTTTTGTGATGTCATGACAGGAAAGGATATGTCAAGACAGTAGTGAACTTTTGTGATGACATGACAGGAATGGAGCTGTCATGACAATACTGTGCTTTTGTGATGTCATGACAGGAAAGGATATGTCAAGACAGTAGTGAACTTTTGTGTTGACATGACAGGAAAGGATATGTCAAGACAGTAGTGAACTTTTTTGATGACATGACAGGAAAGGATATGTCAAGACAGTAGTGAACTTTTGTGTTGACATGACAGGAATGGAGCTGTCATGACAATACTGTGCTTTTGTGTTGACATGAGAGGAAAGGATATGTCAAGACAGTAGTGAACTTTTGTCTTGACATGACAGGAATGGAGCTGTCATGACAATACTGTGCTTTTGTGTTGACATGAGAGGAAAGGATATGTCAAGACAGTAGTGAACTTTTGTGATGACATGACAGGAATGGAGCTGTCATGACAATACTGTGCTTTTGTGATGTCATGACAGGAAAGGATATGTCAAGACAGTAGTGAACTTTTGTGTTGACATGACAGGAAAGGATATGTCAAGACAGTAGTGAACTTTTGTGATGACATGACAGGAAAGGATATGTCAAGACAGTAGTGAACTTTTGTGATGACATGACAGGAAAGGATATGTCAAGACAGTAGTGAACTTTTGTGTTGACATGAGAGGAAAGGATATGTCAAGACAGTAGTGAACTTTTGTGATGTCATGACAGGAAAGGATATGTCAAGACAGTAGTGAACTTTTGTGATGACATGACAGGAATGGAGCTGTCATGACAGGACTGAGCTTTCATAATCACACGACAGAAATGGAAATGTCATGGCAGTACTGAGCTTTCATGATGGCAAGACAGAAGTTCAAAGCTGCATGATAACAGTGGCACTTTCTTTTGGAACAGGGTTGTGGATTAGCCTAGTGATTTGCCCAGGTTTGATTCCCACATGGGAAGTAGTACATATGACGCCTTTTCAGGGGTTCTCAACTGTGATGGTATGGAATGTTTGCAGCATGTCAAATATGACATCTTGATAGTCATGACTGCTCAGATCAATGAAGGCAGAGTACCTGGAACATTACACATCAAATCAAGGTGCAGAATGTCTCTAGTTTTTTTCTCCAAGAAAACTTATATCCCAAACCATTATGTTAAAAAACCCAATGTTTAAAGATTTAACAAAGTTTCCAAATGTGAATGAAGTAGTGTTTTTTAAAAAATGTATATTTTGTGGTACTATTATGAAAACTGTAGATCTTTCTTGTTAACCATCCCACCATCACGTGTATTTTCATCTGTATATTAGCACCTCATATGCTGATTATTCTGGCCTGAGAGCAATAAAAGTTCTGTTCTGTCAGATTTAAACTGGGCCTGATTAATGGGGCTGTAGAGACATTTATTACGACAGCCAACTGCTGACTGCCAACTCTGCTTAGACACACTGCATTGCAGTCACCTTATGATAGGCTGGATAACAGAGTTGATTTTGTAGATTTAGATAGGATCATTTCATATTGATCAATGAGCAAATTGACAGGTCGTCTTGACATGTCGTGACATTTTAGTCACCAAGTAATAAACTCCACAACAAACAGATTATCAATTGATAATGTTGACTCACAAGGAGATTAGGTTGTATGAGTTTATCTTCATGTATTTAGAAATAAAGTTGGCAATACGTCATACGGTAGCATTGGAAATATGTCTGACATTCAAAACAAATTAATCCACTTGTTAGTATACCTCCCTGGCTGACCATTTGCGGCTGATTTTGTCTTTAAATAGGCATTGACTTGTCACTATTGATAATTCATGTCTGTTGTTTTTTTGTTGATTTTTTTCAAACATGTATTTAAATTGGACGTTTGAATTAAACATCAATTTGAAAATAGTGTTGAACATGCCATTACAATCAGAAAAATTAGTTTTCAATGATTTTTTTTAGAATGTTTGGATGATACCTGACTTGATGTCTGTGAGGCTATTCTTAAAAATGAACATAGGGAAACTATTTCCTTGAGGGAATTGTGATGTGTGGACCATTCCATTTTATAACCACAGGTAAACCAGGTGGTTTGACACAACTAAACCATGTGTAGACTACAGGCATAAATACAGGGCTTGTACTGCAAAATGTACCATCAATATGTAGTGCATATACCTTGGAGTGATTATATATATATATAGTGATGAGAATACTGAGCATACAGTAGTACATATAGAGAGATTAATACACGAGCGAGTGTGTCATTTTGTTTTTACGAAACATGTGTCAGAAAAAATACAATGGATTTTGACATGAGTTTCATAAAAACAATATGACACACTTGCGAGTGTGTTAATTTCTTTACTATCCATTTGTATCTAACTTTTTATTTCTAAACAACTCCACGTAAAACAAAATCAGCTGTTGTCGCTTGACGTAAAGGTCAAGGTCGCGTAAGAATACAGTGATACGGCGCTATGGACGTAAACTCCCTGTGTAATGCTACTAAGTAAAGAGCGCGACATATTGACTAGCATGAAAACAAAAAATACAAACACATTTTGAACCGAAATTTAATCTTTATCAACTAAAGTAACTGTAAGAATTGTATAACTGGAAACATTGTCAATGGGAAAGTTATTCGTTGTCAAAAGAGTCACTGAGAGGAGAGTGAGCAACATGGCGACGGTTTGTAATGGCAGGGTCTCACTCACTGAAATAAAAGACTTGTCAATTTTGATGTGGAATGTCCAACCGTTTATTGGACCTCTGAAGATAGTGTGAACAACATCACTAGACAAGGCTTTGCTTGTGCTTGTGTATGACATGCATTGGGATGTTAGATTTATTTCGGACAAACTACCGATGAAGGAACGATTGAAGATGCACGATGCGAGCATGGAAACAAGGCAGGCAGATTTCCCACTTCCCCAGTGTTGTGCATCAGAAAGGCGTGAATAATTGTTCACACTCTGTACATTTTTATGTCCAGACATTCGCATGATTTTCGTTGAAGCTATGTTATTTTCTTGCAACTTCTGAATCAAATGTTTATGGGCAATGTGTTTAGTGATGTGTGCTGAACCTGTTTTTATCGAGCCGGGTTTATTTTTACCTTTTCTTGAAATCTCATATCAATAAACACGGTGTGTGAAAAATTGTTTGTTTGTAACGTTTTGTATTTGATAGCATTTCATTGGTTTGTTCTCTTAGTAACGAGACTGAAGATTTGTAGTAAATTTGTAGGAAAAAGTTATGAATGAAAAGAAGGAGTTCCACATTCCAATGGGGTCATGGGGGTCATGGTCGGATAACTGACCAATGAAATTCGTTTTAGGTTTTATTACAAGTGAGCAACATATGATTTTTATGTACTCAGTTTTGTTTCACTGTATGGATAATAAATATTAAATAGTTTCCGAAATATACATATTCACCTGAAGGCTGCTTTTTTTAACTAAAAACTCTTGTTGCACCAAAGGACGTTTTAATTGGTAGAAACAGTTGTAAAAGTAGGGTTTTTCATAAGAAAGGGAGATACTTTTGCAGACTTGTTTAAGGGAAAGTTTAGAAAATTTCTATTATACAGATTTTTTGTTGTGTGATTTGTCCAGCAAATATGAGTATCAAATTTGACATTGTATTAATGATGGTTTTTGATTTAAAAAATGGGTAGACACAGTATCTCGTTCTGTTGTGACACATCGACAACTTGTACTGAACATTGTAGAATTCTTCAGGAGCAAGGGACTGTGATCAATCAAACAGATAAATAATCGTGAAGTCCTCATCGTCTTTGTCTGAAGCTAAAACAAACAGTCCACACTGAAGTTATATTCTAATTGTGACATGATAAATCCTCTGAAATCAATAGATAAGAGATGTTAGTTCTGTGTTGTACACAATTGTTGCACTGTTGGGCTACTGTTGTGAGAAGGGGTATCCCCTGTGGAGCAAACAATGAGGTACTAGCTGTACTTAGTTATCACACAGCTATGAGAAGGAAGAGAACATTTCTGTCAAAGGTATGAATAATAATATTTGGAAGATTCAAGTACCAGGCACAAGATAGTGTCAGATTCTTCTATTTTCATTGTACTGAAATAGAAACTGAACAGGAAACAAAAAGCATTTAATTTTTTACTAATTTGGAAGACATGTTGTTGTTATCATGTCATGGTCAGAACAGGCCCCTCATCTACTGTGTATCTGCTGGTGTTCCTCATAGATGATCCATGTCAGATCAGGCCCCTCATCTACTGTGTATCTGCTGGTGTTCCTCATAGATGATCCATGTCAGATCAGGCCCCTCATCTACTGTGTATCTGCTGGTGTTCCTCATAGATGATCCATGTCAGATCAGGCCCCTCATCTACTGTGTATCTGCTGGTGTTCCTCATTGACGATCCATGTCAGAACAGGCCCCTCATCTACTGTGTATCTGCTGGTGTTCCTCATTGACGATCCATGTCAGAACTGGCCCCTCATCTACTGTATATCTGCTGGTGTTCCTCATAGATGGTCCATGTCAGAACAGGCCCCTCATCAATATCTTCTGGTGTGCCCTAAAGATGTTCCAGGACAGAACAGGTCCCTCATCAACATCTTCTGGTGTGCCCCATACATATTCCAGTTTAGAAAAGACCCTTCATCAGTATCTTCTGGTGTTCCCTATAGATGATTGAGTTTAGAAAAGAACCTTCATCAATCTTGTCTGGTGCGCCCCATGGATGTTCAAGGTCCGGTCCCTCATTAATATCCTCTGAAGTGCCCCATAGAAGTTCGTCAGAATAATTCCGTCATCAATATCTTTTGGTGTTCCCCATAGAAGTTCCAGGTCAGAATAGGTCTGTGCTAATCAGCCCAGGGGGATTCTGGGTACAATTTCGTCCACAGCAGCCAGTGCTAGTCTGAACTTGGGTTTCTGGTTAGAACAGGTAACCAACAGCCTCTACCACTTGTGGAGACAACAAAATAGGCTTATGTCTAGCAACAATAAGGATGTCTTAAACATATATATCCTGAGATATACATACACATACTTTATCACTACACTCTCATCATACTGGATGCTAAGGGGTAGCCAAGTGATTAAATTGGGTCGGGGTCCATTCCACTTATAGGTACAATGTGCAAAGCACTTTCTGATGTCCCCCACCATAATATTACTAGAATATTGCAAAAAGCGATATAAAACTCTCTCTCACTCACTCACTCACTCACTCACTCACTCACTCACTCACTCACTCAGGCTGGTGTTACCTGTTTGAATAATTCAAATGATTGTCAGTCAGTCATTTGTATATGTACAACAGTGTTTGTGTATATATTCCAGTCTGCCATGTTGTATATGTACAACAGTGTTTGTGTATATATTCCAGTCTGCCATGTTGTATGTGTACAACAGTGTTTGTGTATATATTCCAGTCTGCCATGTTGTATGTGTACAACAGTGTTTGTGCATATATTCCAGTCAGTCATGTTGTATGAAGGACTTTCAAATGAAATGCATGGCATGCCTTATGAAACATACACCAATCAATAACCCCTTGCTTATTGCAGTTTGTGACACATGCAATAAGTTCAAACCAGATTAGGATCAGGTACCTATCCATTTCAAATTCCCAGCTTTCAAAAGGAGAAATCCGTTTATGGCTGAGATATCAATCTTGCAGTGTTTATCTGACAGTTAGATGATATGTGAGAGCTGAGTGTACATTCATCATATAGAACCTGAATCCATTAACAGTTTATTTATTCATGCAAGGTATAATGTGCACAAGCTCACTGGAAATCTGTCTGTCATTTTTCCAATGTTATTTTATTCTACAAGCAGCACTCAATGATGTTCTAGCTGAACTGCACTCACGCTGTAATATACTGAAAAAAGAGTTTGAAATTGTTTTAATGGGGTAACGGAAAATGAAATACCCAGTCCGTTTGACATAAAATCCAACCGATGACTTGCAATATAACTCAAAACTAATAAACATATAATGTTTCAAGGAGGAGTGCAGAGAAAGGGACAGCCAAGTTTGCACTTCTCTCTCCTAACAAATAGTGAACTCTTTCAATATTTCAATGATAGTTTGCTGAACAACTTATTTATTGTTAGGACATTAATACTGCAATAACCTCACAGAGATGGTCTGTTGTTTGGGTTATGGTCAGTGTTTCAGGGAGCATGTTATGTTTATGAGTTTTCCATTGGTCCACTTTTGAGCCAAATAGACTGTAACCTGATGCACTTACTCAAGCTACTTACACATAGGGATGTGGATAGATGGTCTCATGATAGAACTGGTCAGCAGAAACCCAGTTGTGCCTTAAGAAGTGAAAAGCAGAATGGTCAGGCTCACTGGCTTGGTAGATACATGGCATGACTAGATTGTCATGACTCGATTATATACAGACTGCCGCCTTTAAGCTAAAACATAGCTTTTAAACAACAAAGAAACTAGCAACCACAGAAACAAACAAACACTCAGCTTATATCACACCAGAAGGGACTTATCAAAATGGATAATCAGATTTAATAATTTAATTGATTGTGTTTCCATGTCCTGCATCAGCAATGCCTGCTTATTGCATTGTTTTCAAAAGAAATTGACTTTAAATCAGTTTTTACTCAAGGAACTGCATTTCATTTGCGACAGTATATATTTTGACATGTTGTTAACCTAGCATTGAGTATTTGCCAGGAGCATTGGTGCTAATTCTCTGTGTTTTGTCTCATTGTTTTGGGCAATGTCTCATTGTTTTGGGCAATGTCTCATTGTTTTGGGCAATGTCTCAAACTCATCGAATACTGAATCGGTTGCTTCACTATATGTTCCAACCTGTTGTTTTGAGTGCCCATTAAGGACATGAAAAGTTACCTTGGAGTATGAATAACATCGTCACTATTAAGTTTGCATATGACTATCAAATTTTAGGATGTTCCCGTAGTTTTTGTTTGTAGTATATGTGACCAGTATGTATTATAGAATAAGAGTCTTTATTCTTTCCACACAACATTTCTGGATCATTACAGATCCCTTCATCAGGTGAAGTGACATTTGAGACAGTGACGTGTAATGACCTTGAAATGTAATGTCGAAAGAATAAGCTTAATCCATTAAATATAGGCCCAGATAGGATGCATATCTGGGTAAAATATGCATGGAAAATTTTCAATTAATCGTTGTGTACCAGTTAAACATTTATAATGTTGGATATCCAAATTAAAGATTAAAATTTAAAATTAAATTTAAATTTAAAATTAAACAGATTAAAACATCTGCTCATGGAAACATATGCAAACAGCATATACTGAAATAAAAATTGCTTGATCGGTGAAAAAACATTTATTGCTGTCACTTTGTAGTGTTAGTATAGGATGGGTGATGTCTTATGAAATTGTTTCCATTATGTTTAGGTTGGTTTTGATTAGGTATGACATAAGGCTGTATATACCTGCTTAGTAACTTACTCAATGACATATACTTATCTGAGTAAAAATCACTAATATACCCACATATTTGAAAGCAGTGGGTAGCGAAAAATGAAATACTCAACAGTCATATTACCCACTCCCAAACACTACAGTGGGTACAGTACCCACATGAGTTAAATCTCATCTGGAGCTCTGTATCTTGGTCATCTATGGTAGCTTCTAAATGCCCTAAAAGACACTATTGTATAACTGGAATTCTGTTGAGTGTTCCATTAAACAACAAACACAAAGCTTGTCTGTGACATGTTGTGACCATTGCTCCTATCACTCCAACAAGTACGTCTGGTCAGTCCTTGGACATGAATACTCATGTATCCAAACAATACTCTTTGGTAGTCAATTCCCAAACTCAGCCATATCAAGTCACACAAACTTGACGACACTAATCACAAGTATGAGGCTTTAATTCACCTTCGATCCCAGAGTTTACTGTGAGCATATTCAAGCAGCAACTCAATTTTATCAGCACAATAACTGATTTTGTAGGCTTTTGTCGTGATACCAACTATCTTCAGACAACCAGTACCATAAAATATCTAAATGTTATGGCTCTCAATATATGCTTACAGTGTTTTATTAATAATCAGCATTCTTCATGTACAGTGGAATCTTTCAAATTAGGACTCTGTGCATTTCTTTTTTTTCCACAATCTGGACTACTCTTTGAGTCTCGCCAAAGTTGCTCTTAGTTTATCTTTAAAGCTTGCTATTTAATCCGGACTCTCTCTGTTATGGAATATGGGCTAAAATAACATCCCCTGTAAGAATCAAATTGCAATGAGAACAATGTCTTGTAATCCAGGCTTAGGTGACTAGAATAATAGGCTGTTGAATATGCATCTCCTCATTGGAACAGGTGAAATTGAAATTGTTCCATGCAAAAAAAAAACAAAATCTGGCAATACACTCCACTGCTGTCTGATAACCTTAATTATGATCATAAATATTTTACATGATAGAGCAAAACCTGCAAAAGAAATGAGGCACTGCTAGAATATGTTTTTCTTTATAAAATAATTGTTTCCAATACTATAGTATTCTGATCACTGCATCAGAATTTGTCACCTTATATTATTGCATATGTTTCAAGTAAATCAGGTCATGTTGGAAGGGAGCGAGGATTGTTATTTTCTGGCTCTGTCTGTTCCTGTGAAGTGATCTTATGGTGTTTCTTACCCTGAATAAAAACTTGAATGAATGTGGAACCAATACATAAGCCGACTAGTGTGTACCGTATCAGAATAAAATGTCCATTCCAGACGGCTTTATGATCCAGACAAGTCCATATTTGGCTGTTTTATGGGGTTTTGAGGTGTTTTAACAAGTAAGATATTGATACTATATTGACAAGGCACTATATCATGACACACTTCTCTAACAATATTTCTAGTGTCCCCTGGCGTGATATTGCTGGAAAAAAGTGGCGTAAAACTAAAATCACTCACTCTCTAACAATAGATAAAGCTTTTCTCACTATCAGCCCTACTGGGATAAGTTACCATATTTTTTATCAAAAAATATTATACATTTAGATTACAATATTAAATTAAAAAATTAAAATGAATTAATGCAACATGGCAGAAATCCACTCACCCGCCCTCTGCCGCTAAACATTATTTTGAGTGAACCCCATAGGATTATGTCCTATTGAGCACTCTTTATGAATATGTTATGCACAGAAACCAAAACATGAACAGCTTCACTTGCGACAGTTTTCGATATATCGAGCAAGTGTTTACATTCTGTATATGGCAAGTGCTATCTGTTGGAAGCTGTTCACCTCGAAGTTTCAGTTATCGATTTCAGGCAGGTTGTAATGGATAATAATTCTTTTATTGCGTCAACAAGAAGCTAAAATGAGGGCAAATGTCCCAATATGTATAATATGGGCCAAAATATTTTTGAAAATGTGTGACATTGTGCCTTTACAGGACTATATCTAATATGGTCACCCTGCCTAGAACATTCTGAGTATTTTAATCTAAAGCGTATCTTCAGAACCAGATATATGTTCTTGTGATATTAATTAGTTGTGAGCCCAACTAATATGTTGGATTATATTCCACTTTAGATACGTTAACAAGAACTAGCAGTATGAAAGAATCATGTGTTCTTTAAATTTTTTCAGTTTTATATTTTTAATTTATTTTCTAGGTTAGGTTGTACTATTGATATCTGTAAGTCATTTGTCAATGTCTTATGAACATGATAATTCCACAGCATGGCTCCTTTTGTGATCACAAGACAGTCGTGAGATTTTCAAGGATACTCATGACAGACAACTCATTTAATATTTGAAATATATTTTTTTGTTGTCAAGATATTTGGAAAAACATGAGGAACTGCTCAGTCTAAGTATACTTAGGCTCAGGATTATTTGTTACATAACTTATACCGAGTCTAAAAAACAGTAGTACAAGGTCACGTCAGCTAAACATTTCAATTGGCCAATCAAAATATTGCTTATCAAATCTTGAATGTAGACATGTGCACATACAGTATGGTTCAAAATTATTGAGAATAGCTAAAACATTTCATATTATTAAACGAGAACAAATCAGATAAAACTGAATGTATTGTGAAAGTGAACTGACCTTTTCATGTTGTGTAGGTAACAATTTAATATTTTATCAAGTCTCCTTGAGCTTCACGGCACAGTCTAAGACGGGTAGGCATACTTCCTATCAGAGAGGTTAGTGTCTCGTGAGTTATGCTGTCCCAGTATCGGACCACTTCTCTCTTCATGTCTTCAATTTTTGTCAACCCCTTTTGATTCACACATTCCTTCATCATCCCCCAAATGTTCTCAATGGGATTTAAGTCAGGACTATATGCAGGAAATTGTAATGCAGTCACATTTTTCTCCTCAAACCACTGCTTGGCATGTTTTGCGGTGTGTTTAGGATCATTATCTTGCTGAAAAATCCCGTCATTTCCATAAAACACATGTGCACTTGGAAGGAGAAAATTATCTAATATGTTAGTGTAGCGTTGACTTGTCAGATTTCCCTCAAACACACACAGTGGGGTCGTTCCTAATAAGGATATCCCTCCCCATACATGAAACTTTGGGCTGTATTTAGGTCGTCGATACAACGGTGCTGACGCAGACTTTGTCCCTATTTTCACATTATTGGGATATACCCATATTGAGCTTTCATCAGTAAAAATCACATTTTCCCAGTCAAAGTTTTCATGTGCCAAACACCACTCAACACGCCTGTCTTTATGTTCTTGTTTCATGAGAGGAGAAGGAATTCCAGTCTTTTTCTCCCATCCAAGATCAATCAAATTTCTTCTAACAGTAGAATTTGATACAACTGTTGATCCCCTTTCTATCATTTCATACCTGATGTTGGAGATGCTTGCCCTTTGCTTTTTAGACGCTAAAATTCCCAGCCGGACGCGATCTGAGAAGTCCAATTTTCTGGGTCTCCCTGCTCCTTTCTGGTGCCCAAAATCCTTTCCCTCTTTAAAATTCTTCCTAATCCTATACACAGTAGAAAGATGAGTTCCTGTTCTCTCTGCCAATGTATTTACATCATCAATTCCTTGATTACACAACTCAAAAATCAACCTTCTTTTATATTCAGCAGACATTGTTGACAGTGCTGAGGAAAATGACGTCTGCTACAAATTCAGGGGAGGTAACTCTAATTGTACTATACTCAGTAGGCCAAGATGAGTTACCTCCCTTATACCATTACTTAGTTTTAAGTATCAGTGAATCAGTTGAGGTGTTAGGATAGCTCAAAGTAAGAAGAAAAATTCTCAATAATTATGAACCAGACTATACATTTTGAACTTTTACCTATAGAAAGGTTGTACCCAAACAATTCCCAATGCTATTTTCCCTACCACCGCTTCTGAGTGATGCACATTGTGCGCACACCAACAGTGAGTAAACTGTCAGTGAAAATAACAAGGATGTCAACTTGTTGATGTATTACCTAATGATAACTATGTCTTCAGAGAGCCCTAGGTGTAGATACTTCAGGTCAAATATTGGTGTTTAACGTAGTTGTTTGTTAGCTGATAGATCAGTGTTAGTGACTGGGGAATTTTGAACGTCCCATGAAACCCTAAATTGTATCTCTTTTCTGATTGGTTAAATGCGTTTGGATGGTCATAGGTCGCTCAAAGGTCAGCTGACACAACCTTCCTCTAGGGTTTGTTAGATTCGGTACAGTAATGTAAGGTTAAAACAGAGCCTAAGGTTCTTTACACTGTCAGATACATACATATTTTCAGTTGTATTCAAACTTGTAAATCATATGTTTATTTCTGGCTAGATCTCATCAGAAGCGTGATAAAAATAGATTTTTGTCTTTAAGGAAGAGTATCAATATCTGGGAACAAATTTAGTAAGAATATTTGTATAATTTTGTCAGCTTTTGGAAAAGGATTTTTCTTTATAATTACTGAACAGAAAGTATCGTTATACATTTGCTAACTGTCTGTGGAATATCAGAAATGAGACCATTTTTTTATGTGAAACCTACATCTGAACCACTAAATGATTCTGTGGAATGGATATCAACTAGAAGATAGTTCAAAATTTTATGACAGGACCTTATGAAACAGCATTTCAAATTTCAAAATAGTGTTTTTATCAAGTAAATAAATAGGTCTAACTCTGTGTCTGAACAACTGGAGGATTAGAGTGATAAAAAATGAAATCATCAATGGTTATCTTAACACAAGTACTTTAACGACTTTCCACAACATCATATGAAATTTGAAAATGATCATGAGCTTCCAGTAAAACAATATAAAATAACTCTTAAACTAAGATGTAAACAGCAGCAATATCAAAGAAACTTCAAGTGAATTCTTGAATGATTATCATAGGGACAAGAACTTTAAGATACTCTTATGACAGGATTTTTACTATGTTGTGTTAAATCAGAAAACAATCATATTTGATGAAGTTAATCTGGCACTAAAATAAAAACCCATCTGAAACTTCGATCTAGCGTGACCCCAACCCGCACACTCTAGCATAACTCTAGGGTTGTAGTTTTTAGAAGCATTACGGTAGCCAGGCTTGGCAGGTATTGTTGGCCGTCTTTGTGTGGTAACTAGGGGACTATGATCAATGATTTGTGAACTGAGATTGCGACTATATGATGAGAGCTCTCAAGTGTTATTATGTATTTTCGATGGGTGTTAGAACCACATGGGGTGTGCTAAGATGATTTAAAGACGCAGAAAAAAGATAAGCAATCATTGTGGGAGGCACCAGAGAGGCTTAACCTGAACACTGTACGTGCTTGTGTGAAATCAGGAAAATACTTGTCATCATGTTGAAAATGTTGTTTTTTAAATGTTTTGCCTTTGATTTGAAAGGAATCTCTTTCCCTGGAAAACCTTTTCAATAATTCTGTTGTTGATTCTGAAATAATTCTACACTGATTTTAGAGACAATGAAAGAGAAATATTCTTTCAAGTTGAGTGAGTTATCAAATGTTGCCTTGAAAATATTTTGAGCATGTTTCTTTAAATTCAATTTACCTACAGATCTGAGATATCAGACTGGAGTCTAAGTTTATTTTGTGGAGATATATAAAACTGATATATTACACAATTTCATAAAAAAATATAGAGAAACAAAGAAGTGTGTTTCTGTAATGTAAAGTCTTGTGTTATGATGTATATCACCTTGTTTATCTTCAATTTCAGTGAATTTATAATCTTTGAGATGCAATTGATAATCATTAATTGCAATAAAAACTGATTTAAATTGTAACTGCTCTGTGAAAGTATTACACATTGAATAATGGCATCAATACAAAAGTTGATTGCATGAAAATAGTAGGATACTTTTAATCAACAAAAATATATTGAGACTTTTCAATTTTGTATAAGTTTAAATACCAAGGCATGGGTGGTGGGGTAACCTAGGATATAATGCATTTGCTTGCCATGCCGAAGGACTAGGTTCATTTCCCACATGGGTGCAATATGTGAGGCCCTGTTCTGCTGTCCCCTGCACTGACATTGGCTATACTGGCTGCATGGAATATGGCTAAAAGCAGCATTAAAACAAAGTCGCTCACTCACTCAATACCAAGACTAAATGTATTCCGACAGCTGGGATAAATGACTACTGTATATGACCTGTATGTTGCTGTGTTCTCACTGATTTCTCCAGCTGATATGTAGGTCTCCAGACTTTATATGAAGCTAACACTTTGAGTCAACATGACAAGGTAACCAATAATGTTTTCATTTGAATTTTTTATAGAATGTTAAAAAACATAATTAAAAAGTAGCTTTCCACGTTGTCGCGACTTGTGCAATCTGAATCTTATAATTAATTTTATGATGGTAAATTTGTAGGGGTGGCATGGGGTGGAGGGGTAGATTAGGCAGGGTAGACTTGCTGGGCAACCAGTGATTATATGGTAATGCACTACCGTTCACTGGGTAGGGGACGTTTAATCCGTGGCCAATCTATACCAGCTCTCAGGATGTCGACCTAGGAATTTTCTGGTATGGTTGTGTTTGGTAGAAAATATAGATTTGTGTCTTTTGTTGTAGGGTTTGTGAGTTGTGTTAGCACTGATATGTGTTTGTCAACAGTTCTGTGGATGGCTGGATGTAACTTCTGTTGACAGGTTTTGGTTTGTTTTGAGTTTAAAATTAATTTGTTTGTTGGGTTTGATTTGCAGTTTTTTTTATATCGTGATAATGTAATGTTTTTTCAGTGTTGGTTATGATATTTGAAGGGATACATTGTTTTAGTAGTCTTCTGAAAATGTAATAGCTTATTTCTTTACTTTATTATGGTATTTTATGTATTTATGTAGTTGTTGGTCATGCTTCTCTCATGCTTTTCGTAATGTTCTGTCACTTAAAATTTACTGTAAACAAATGAATTTTTTATCTATCTCTATTGAAAAGCAACAGATTCTTTGATTTGTGTCAGATTTTATTCTAAAAAATTCACATTGTGGACATTAAGAGAAGATATGAACAATTGTTATTACTATGTAGACATTTCAGGAATTGCCATTACATGTATGAAATATTTTTTAATTTATATTTTTTCAATTCAATAAAAGACCATTTTAATCATGTACTCTATGCATCAAATTTATGTATTATTTCATTCATTTTAAGTAACTTAAGTTTAATTATGTTTTTTTTGCTTATTCTTTCTGTATATTTAGTTTCAATTTTTTTATCACATTAAAACATGAATACAATTATTTTGATAATACCTTTGAACTTCAATTCATCAAATTCATATTATCAACACTTAAGAGAAAGATCAAAGTTTCTGTATTGAAAACTGAATAGAAACAGGTGTTTCTCGTGTACGTGAAATGAATTCAGTTATGTTTGTTATTCTTAATTGTTTATTAATATTTTATGTTTCCAATCAACAAATATACCAATCTGTTTGATTCCCCAAAACGAACAGCCCTTGAGTCGGACAATACACTATTATATTACAATGAGGGGTAGTCACTCAGCGTGTAGGTCTACATAAACATTTGCTCAGCTTGTTTAAACTTCACGCTTGTAGTTCCACACACTATAAGCAGCTTATCACGATGTTTCATGTTAGCCTACCAAGACCGTCTTCAACTCTCCGAGAGTTAATTCTGCCTTTGTGAATTGTTATGTAGTGGTTGATTTGATCGTAGTCAAGAGCCAAGACTCCAGTTTTCTTGACTCAGGTTGGAACTGTTCTTTTTGTGTTAGCTGTTTGATCAATCTGGGAAATGTTTTAGAAGCTAACCATAGCTCTAAACACAAGTTGTTCATGAGCTGCTATCTTTGCCATTTGTGTCACTGGAAAATGTTTCAAGGAAATGCTCTTGTCAGATGAAAGATAATTTGGGGGAATATTTTCTGCTTAGATGATTTGTTCTTCAAGGTTGTTCATGGTGTTTGTGTATTTTTCTGCAAAGGAATGGAACATATAGTCAACTGTGTGGATTCTGAAATTGCGGAGCAATGTGTCATCTTTGGTTGTGAATTCTGATTGGAGTTACCCTGGATACGAAGCGTTGCTATGACGATGGCAACTCAAGTGGTTCAGTACATGGATTTACGACTGACAATAGACAATGAACCACCCACGTACGATTACATGGTTCGCAAGGTGGGTCTTTGTGGTTTACATATGCTTTGAGCTTTTGATATGTGAAGGGTCTGATGTTGACGTGTTGCTCTGAAGTGAGTGTGTTAATATTTAACATCACATCAGCGATATGTCAGTCCTATCGCGACTGCTGTGAAGAGCAAAAGTGAGGTTTAAGCTGTGTTAGGGTTATGTCATTTCACCGATGTGACGTGCATGCACGTTTATGTCTGTCTGTCTGTCTGTCTGTCTGTCTGTCTGTCTGTCTGTCTCTGTCTTCAGTAGTTTTGACTAATTAAACCATGCAAGTCATTTTTACTATGGAATATTGTTGTGGAGAATCAAACTGAGGTTAAACTGAGGTTAAACTGAGGTTAAATTGGGGTTAATATTTCATACAAGACTATTTCACTAAAATGGCAGTGATCATGGATGTGTATGTCTGTGTGCCTACTTTCACTAATTTTGACCACATCCATGAAGACATCTCTGCTAAAAGCAGTGTCGATTGTACATTTCTGACTGTACCATGAGCTTGTGTTTATGTGTCGCTAGTGAGGAATGAGTGAGTTTAGTTTTATGCAGCACTCAGCAATATTCCACCTATATAGTGGTGGTCTGTAAATTATCAAGTCTGGACCAGACAATCCACTGATCAACAACATGAGCATCAATGTGCACAGTCAGGAACCGATGACATGTGTCAACCAAGTCAGTGAGCCTGACCCCGCCCGATGCCATTAGTTGCCTCTTACGACAAGCATGGGTTACTGAAAGCCAGTATTCTAACCCGTACCTTCACAGGACTTATGAATCACTAATAAATGGGGATGCGTCATTTTCACAAAATATATTTGAATAAGAAAATTATGAGTGTTCCCATGGCACTTAATTAACTAACCTTGCTATACATGTTGCATTTTATGTTTTCATAAACCCTGAATATATATGATGCATATAACAAAATACTGTTTCCTGATTGGCTGATAATACAGTGGGTGGGGCTTGGTTGAGTTGTACTGAATGATGTCACTATTTTCGTATTGTTGTCCACAATGTTTGAGTGTTACTACTTCATAACCAGTGATCGCTATAATGGCCTGCCACCTACCCAAGGTTGGCAACTTTTGTGTCGGTTTCCCTGAAAAACTCTCCGCCAGCCCAGTTGTCTGGAGCTTCATTTGAAAAACACACGAGAATATATATTTGAGGTGGTATCGCTCCAAACATTCACTATTAAAATATTTCAGAAAATATGTCCTTTTGAGAAGTGGAAATAGGCTCTTTTCAAATGTCACAGTCTGGGGATGTTTGTTTTTGTTAAAAAAAATTATCTGTCAAAAGTGCGGGCATTCAACTTTCAAAATGGACAGGCAACATTTATTGGTCACCTGCTTGACCGTCTGGTTGAGTTTGAAAATTATTGCATAACAATAATTGGTACACTGCAGCAGAACATGACAGAATGACTGTCCAGTTATGATAGTTCTATTAAATGGTCAGAAATTTGTAAGCACATAAATTATTTCCATCACTGCTACACAGATTGTCAATAATTAAATTGATGAATATTAGTTATCTAAGACACAAGATTCTCATTTGGAACATTTGTCATTTGAGTGTAGAGTGTCTGATGGACTGTATTAAAATACCCATGAAGATCCAGTTAGAATACTGATCTTCAGTAATTTGAATAATGCTTGTCGTAAGAGGTGACTAATGGGATTGGCTCACTTGGCTCACATAGTTGATACGTATCATCGGTTCCCAGTTGTGGAGATCGATGCTCATGCCATTGTTTAAAGACTGTCGCCATGTAGCTGGAATAGTAAAACTAAACTCGCTCACTGTATTAAAATAATACTGACAATGCACAAGTGCTTGTTATCTGAAATTGTGTTCATTATGAATAAATTTCCACAATAACATGAATCATTTGATTACAATAAATAAGTATGAAGTAACAGTTATGGGGCCCTATAAGACGTATAAAAAATGTTTAATTTCTTATTTAAGGTATGTTTAACGATAATTGTCGAAATGAGTTGCTTGTATTGAAAGAACTGATTTTAATCAGATTAGTTGGAATCAATCTATGCTGTTTCTATTGCACACATTTTACAAGACTTGACAAACTGGTAATTGTAAACTTGAAAAATTGGCAGACAGGTCCCAGATTTTCAAATCTCTCTTAGCGCTAAGATAGTCGTAAGTGCCTTACATTAACATTAACTTATGACCATCTTAGCACTAAGAGAGCTTCGAAAATCTAGGCCCTGGTCATGATCATGGTAAACTCTAGTTGTACTGCCTCTGATGCCTTTCTGCATAGATAAAATGTTGATATATACGTGCAGGAATATGTACAATATTGATCACTAGGTGCAAACATTTTGATTGTGTTGTGGCAGTGAACTGTAAAGAATTAGACAAACCTTGAACCTCATTCTTTCTTATTCAAGATCTGTTTCTTATTCCTTTTCATCAGCAGCAGAATTTCTGCAATGCTAAAGTAGGCTAGTTTGTTGGGTTGAATGCTGCTTTGAACAGCTCTTTTTTTATATTATATCCCTGCATGTGAGTTAGATGTGGGAGAAAAGCACAGAGTGATCAGCAACAGATGTTTGCTCTGGCTTCATTCAGTACTGTTTGCTGACAATGTGAACTACAAATTAAACTATGGTTATAGCGACTGAAAATGAGTGAGTTTGGTTTTATGCTGCTTTTAGCAATATTCCAACAATATCATGGTGGCTGATACTAGAAATGGTCTTCATACATTGTTCCCATGTGGGGAATCGAACCTGTGTCTACAGCATGACTAGCAAATGCTTTAACCTGTAGGCTACCCCACTACTCCTAAAATGAGTGGTCCCTTGTGAGTGATTTATTGCATTTCTGACAGGTTGAAAACAGATTCATCTTCAAATGATCTGATTGAATGAATAAATTCATAAAAACTGATTGCATAGATGAGAATTTAACCAATGATCCATTATATTTATGGTTGTAAATAATATGATCTACTTGAATAATACACAGCATCAATACATGCGGTCCTCCATTCATTTACTTGACAAGCTGTAGACTCAATTCTCTGATTGTGTACAGTCATGTGAAGTCAAGTTCACATTTTCCTGCTGTGATATTGCTGGAATAATCCTAAAAGTAGCAACAATTCTGACTGACTGACTGACTGACTGACTGACTGACTGACTGACTGACTGACTGACTGACTGACTGACTGACTGACTGACTGACTGACTGACTGACTGACTGACTCACTCACTCACTCACTGACTCACTCACTCACTGACTGACTCACTCACTCACTCACTCACTCACTCACTCAAAACCACTCACACAACAGCTGCTTGCTCACTCACTCTCTCATGGCAAAACTCAGTCTGTTTGTAATTTGATATATTCAGTTTTGAAATAACTTGTTCAAAGTTTGGATTCCATCACCATATTCTTCATCCTTAGGGAGAATGAAACATATCTCATTCTCTTCACTTTACTGAAAAGGTGTGATTCCTGTCTCAAATTTAAGCCTTAGGGTATAATAAATTCATTATTAGTTTTTTAAACCCAGCTACCCTTCTTTGTTCTTTCCTTTTTGTTAATATTTAATAAACAGTATTCCAAGGCATGTCAAATGGTCAGGCTTCATGTATATGACACTCTTGTTCATTTACACTCATGTCTTGAGTTGTTTGTTGATGAATAATTAGACAAATTACCTGCTGACTTACATTTTTTAAAGTGTGGATGGTTAATTCATTGTGGCCTTATAATTTCTTGGACACTCCCTTTGTCTAGAATGATATGATTGTTTATCACCTAGCAATAATTACCATTTAAACCCTAGCCTGAACCAACATACACCACTTAGTGCTGACTGTTTGCTCATCTATATGAACTAATGGTTCATGTAGAGCTTCAAACACACCTATAAGTTGTTGACTATTAGGTCCAAGTGAATCAGCTTACTGGTCAAACAATCAGTCAAGGGCTCGTCATTCAGACTCCAGGGGATATTAAAGGGGCA
This sequence comes from Haliotis asinina, assembly GCF_037392515.1. Classification (NCBI taxonomy): domain Eukaryota; kingdom Metazoa; phylum Mollusca; class Gastropoda; order Lepetellida; family Haliotidae; genus Haliotis; species Haliotis asinina. Next base: position 32,987,775 of record NC_090292.1, on the reverse strand, counting down.
GTAAATGTTGAGGTCAAGGGTTTTTAGGAACACTCTTCCACCATGACCAATCTTAGATGTAGAGTCATACAGTGGCCTTTCCTAGATGTTGAGCAACTCATCAAGCAGTGGCCTGTCAAAGATGTTGAGCTACTCATCATGCGGTGGTCTGTCAAAGATGTTGAGCTACTCATGCAGTGGCCTGTCAAAGATGTTGAGCTACTCAAGCAGTGGCCTGTCAAAGATGTTGAGCTACTCATGCAGTGGCCTGTTCTAGATGTTGAGCAACTCATCAAGCAGTGGCCTGTCAAACATGTTGAGCAATTCATCATGCAATGGCCTGTCAAAGAGGTTGAGGTACTCATGCAGTGGCCTGTCAAAGATGTTGAGCTACTCATGCAGTGGCCTGTCAAAGATGTTGAGCTACTCATGCAGTGGCCTGTCAAAGATGTTGAGCTACTCATGCGGTGGCCTGTCAAAGATGTTAATCTACTCATGCAGTGGTCTGTCAAAGATGTTGAGCTACTCATGCAGTGGCCTGTCAAAGATGTTGAGCTACTCATGCAGTGGCCTGTCAAAGATGTTGAGCTACTCATGCAGTGGCCTGTCAAAGATGTTGAGCTACTCATCATGCGGTGACCTGTCAAAGATGTTGAGCTACTCATGCAGTGGCCTGTCAAAGATGTTGAGCTACTCATCCTGCGGTGGCCTGTACTAGATGTTGAGCTACTCATGCAGTGGCCTGTCAAAGATGTTGAGCTACTCATCCTGCGGTGGCCTGTCAAAGATGTTGAGCTACTCATGCAGTGGCCTGTCAAAGATGTTGAGCTACTCATGCAGTGGCCTGTCAAAGATGTTGAGCTACTCATGCAGTGGCCTGTCAAAGATGTTGAGCTACTCATCATGCGGTGACCTGTCAAAGATGTTGAGCTACTCATGCAGTGGCCTGTCAAAGATGTTGAGCTACTCATCCTGCGGTGGCCTGTCCTAGATGTTGAGCTACTCATGCAGTGGCCTGTCAAAGATGTTGAGCTACTCATCCTGCGGTGGCCTGTCAAAGATGTTGAGCTACTCATGCAGTGGCCTGTCAAAGATGTTAATCTACTCATGCAGTGGCCTGTCAAAGACGTTGAGCTACTCATGCGGTGGCCTGTCAAAGATGTTGAGCTACTCATCATGCGGTGGCAAAGGGACTGTCCCTCAATGGCCTGAGTGAAATGTTGTCATACAGTGATCTGTTCAAGATGTTGAGTGACTAGTGTCATATGATGGCCTGCCCTAGATGTTAAGTGGCTGGTGTATTACAGAGGCCTGTCCTAGATGTTGAGTGACTGTTGTCATGCAGTGGCCTGTCCTAGATGTTGAATGACTGGTATATTACAGTGGCGTGTCCTAGATGTTGAGTCTGTTGTCATGCAGTGACCTGTCCTAGATGTGGATTGATTGTTGTATGACAGTGGCCTGTCCTAGATCTTGAGTCACTCCTGTCACTGAACAATTTTTCAAGATATTCAGCATTTCAAACCATTGCTTTATTCCTCTGAAACTTTAAACACCTATTTCAAATATTGTCAGCCAGAAATCATTTTTAAAAACCTGCCTCTCCAATAAGAGCACCTTATCATGTAACAGTAACACCATTGTAACAACACACAGAAGCCAGAGCGTGCCCACTGGATACTATCCAAGGTGATATTGACACTGATATAAAGGCGGCAATGTACACGACATGAAGTGATATAGATTGACACCTAATACTCTTGTTTTATTCTTTGTGGCCGGCCAAGTGGGTAAAGCTGTTATTTGGGGTATTTACCCCTCCAGAATAGGGCATTACTGTCACAGTGTTTCATATAACAGGAGCCATTCTCGCAGTTAGACAGACTAGAAATGACCTTGAACTGAAGGGCAAATTCTTGGGTTATTGTACTGAAAATAGAAGTCTGTGTTGTGAAAAAAAGCTATCACTGGATTTTCTGGTCCAGATTTCATTATTCACTCTGTGCCTCAAAATTCACATCAGAATGGCAAGAGGTACTTGAAATTTGGATAAAATACCCCAAATATTAGTAGTAAATCTTAATTTGTGGACAGATACGACTGGTTTATTAACAATGATTGATATTAAATATTGATTGAATGGACAGTACTTGATGATTGCATAGCTTATCAGGTTTTATGGCATTATGGCTCAGTCATATATCACAGAAATAAAACAGTGTCAAAACATCCATTACTGCAATTATTAAGAGACAAGAAGTGACCATACCAAATTGCCTGTACTTTGAGCATTTGAAACCACACTACCAGTCAAAAAGGACAAATAGAACTTAGTATTTAAATCTGGAAAAGAAGTGGGTTTGTTTAAAGTCACTGTGAAAAGTATTTGCATAATTTGACTGTTTGTCAATTTGTTAATGGATGTTTAAGTAGAGAAGTGTTGCAGGATTCATTCTTTCCCTAGGTGAGATGGTGTCACTGCTTGTCGTAAGAGGCGACTAACGGGATCGGGTGGTCAGCCTCGCTGACTTGGTTGACACATGTCATCAGTTCCCAAGTGCGCAGATCAATGCTCATGTTGTTGGTCACTGGATTGTCTGGTCCAGACTTGATTATTTACAGACCGCCGCCATATAGCTGGAATATTGCTGAGTGTGGCATAAAACTAAATTCACTCACTCACTCACTCTCTAAGTGAGATGGAACCTCTAATGGATGATGTGGTTGAGTGTATATCGTATTGTACCCTAGCTGTGAGGATCAATGCGCAATCTGTTTGCAAGAGATTTGTCTGCTCGTCACAGACTTTTTGACTGGTAGCACCTGAGCCATTGTTTACATAACCCGTGGAGGTCCTGGGGTAGAATTGGTCTTCAGCAACCCATGCTTGCCACAAAGTGTGACTGCTCTTGTCACAAGAGGCAACTAACGTGATCGGATGGTCAGGCTCGTTGACTTGGTTGACCCATGTCTTTGCTATCATTTATGAGAAGCTGTTCAGCTTGGCTATCGTTTATAAGGAGATATGCAGGTGGGCTATCATTCGTAAGGAGCTATAGAGGTGGGCTGTGATTTATAAGGAGCTTTATGACTTAACCATTGTTCATAAGGAATTGTACAGTTGGACTATTGTTTGTTGGGAACTATACAGCTGGACTATTGTTTGTTGGGAACTATACAGCTGGACTTTTGTTTATAAGGAACTACACAGCTGGACTTGTTCATAATCAGCTGTTCAGCTCTACTATTTACAAAACCAGCTATACATGTGGACTTTATAAGGAGATTTACAGCTGGACTATCTATAAGGAACTATAGTTACAGCTGAACTATTGGTTGTAAGAAATTATGCAGCTGGACTATTGTTTGTAAGAAACAATACAGCTGAACTATTGTTTATAAGGAACTATACATCTGGACTATTTTTAAGGAGGTACAGCTGGGTTGGTGTTTTTTTGTTTTTTTATAAGGAACTACACCTGGACTATTCATAATGAACTATACAGCTGGACTATAGTTTATAAGGACCTTACAGCTCGACTGTTGTTTATAAGGAATTATACGTCTGAACTGTTGATAACCAACTATACAGCTGGATTTTTTATGAGGAAATTACAGCTGGACTATTGTTAATAAGAAACTATACAGCTGGACTGTCACTGACTACAACACATATACAGCTAGCCATACACCCAAAGTGTCAGTACTCACTGCAACAAAAAAATGTCTCGATTAAACTGGACAGAGTAATACACAATGGGGTTATTGGCTGTTGGTATGGTGCTGTCAGATGATGGTGTCCCTCCAGCCTCATCTACAACCTGCACAAACTCCAGCCCTGGCCATCCACACCCACACCAATAACCCATAATAGGTCAGTACGTCTGTACAGACAGCACCCCTACTGTACATGTGTACAGCCCCTGTCCCTACCATACATGTGTACAACCCCAGTCCTACCATACATATGCACAGCCCCCATCCCTACCATACATGTGTACAACCCCCCGGCCCAACCATACATGTGTACACCCCCTGTCCCTAACGTACATGTGTACAGCCCCTGTCCCTACCATACATTTGTACAACCCCCCAGCCCAACCATACATATGTACAACCTTCATACATGTGTACACCCACTGTCCCTACCATACATGTGTACAACCCCCAGCTTTATATACATGTGTACAACCTCCGGCTCTATGCATATGTACAATCGCCGGCCCTACCATACATGAGTACAAGCTCCGGCCCTACCATACACGTGTACAAGCTGAAGCCCTACCACACATGTGTACAAGCTCCGGCCGTACCATACATGTGTACAACCCGTCCTTACCATACATGTGTACAACCCCTAGCCCTACCATACATACGTACAACCTCCGGCCCTTCTATACATCACTGTCTACAACCCCCAGCCCTACCATACGTGTGCACAACCTCCGGCCATACCATGTGTACAACCCAAGTCTGTACCATACATGTGTACAACCCCTAGCCCTGCCATACATGTGTATAATTGCTGGCCCTACCATACATCACTGTGTACAACCCCCAGCCCTATCATATATGTGTTCGACCTCCAGCCCTACCATACATGTGTACAACCCCTGTCCCTACCATACATGTGTACAATCCCAGGCCCTATCATACATGTGTACAGCCCCTGGTCCTACCATACATGTGTACAACCCCTGGTCCTACCATATATGTGTACAGCCCCTGGTCCTATCATACATGTGTACAGCCCATGATAGGACTGCACTTCTGTTCAGAGAACTCCTATACTGTACATGTGTACAGCCCATGAAAAGATTGTACTTCTGTACATACGTACAGGACCAGGTGCACATGTACAACCCCAGACACTGCTGTACCAGGCTTTCTTTATTTGTATGACGTTGCCACTTTCAGGAGGAGCTGGAGAGAACCCAACATGAGCTGATAGCAGCTCAGCACCGTGCAGCTCAGCTCCAATCGGAGAAGGTTTCTAGATTATCTCCCAGACTAATTCACCCCACTAACTCCCAGCCTGTGCCTCCCCAGTTGGTTTTTGTCCAAAATACTACATCCAGAAAAGAGGGCTGTGCCCTTCAGAAGAACACTGCTATTCATCCACATAGCCTAAACCCCAAACTGAAAACTTGTATGTAACCATCAGAGCCAGTTCAAAGTTGAAGAGTATACGAGGAGTAATAGTAAAGTGCTACTAAATATGTATTGTTAAAAAACAGTTTGTAAATTTTTTTAACAGTTAGTCCGTGATTAAACTGGGGATCCATATTGGATGATATCTGTAACCACTGAGCGAAATAGCTACTGGCCTGCTGGCCCATGGCTAGTAACAATCCATTTTGACTAGTAAATCTCAAGTCTGACCTGAAGGGTAAGTGAATTTTCACAGGATCATTTTGTTAAGATATCATTCTCCCCGCAACTTAATTTGTTATAAAACACTTTCATCAAAATGTTCATCGCATTAGCAGCTTATTTATGAAATCTGTGTCATGCAGACAATATCTTATTCTGATCAGTTTTTGTATTCTTTTGCCTAGTTTCTGCCTTCAAATTTTGGCTAGTAAATCACTTTGTGGGCTAGTAACCTTCAAACATTATAAGCTAGCCCAGCTGGCTAGTAAATCATTTTGTGGGCAAGTAACCTTCAGACATTATAAGCTAGCCCAACTGGCTAGTAAAATTTGCAAACTGTTTACCAACTTTTTGTAACCCAACATACCCATTTCCACACCAAAGCTTTAACAAAGTAACTGAGAAAATGGAGTGTTCTTCAATTTATTTGAGTAGCATATATACAAGAGAGTGAAGCACTAGGTGTTTATCTATTGGGGAAGGCACAGACTGATAAACCTTTCGTGTTTACAGGTTTTTGGATGTGTTTACATCAACGGATGACTAACATCTCGTCGGTTTAGTTCACATTTTCTGTGTCGAGACTAACAAACTGTGTTGGAAATTAACACAAAACTGGTTATATGACAGAAGTGTGCTTCTGTGGGTAATAGAAACATGGGTTAGCCTAGTGGTTGAAAGGTTGGGTCATCACAGCAAAGACCCGGTTCGATTACCCACATGCATACAGTGTGTGAAGCCCATTTCTGGTGTCCTCTGCTGTGATATTGCTGGAATATTGCTAAAAGTGGTGAAAAGCCCAACTCACTCACTCTGTAGGTAGCAGTGACCTCTGCAGGCCTGTACCTATATGTTGGAAGCCCTCTTAGCGCTAAGAGAGTCATAAGTGAATGTTTAATGCATGGCACTTACGACTGTCTTAGCGCTAAAAGAGCGGCGCCATTGTCAGTCATCTAAATGGTGTTTTTGTTAATTTCCAACTCTGCATTGTGTCCAAGTTTTGAATTTTTAGCAGCACTGATCCAGAATCTGAAAATTTGGTGTTGTGTGTTTGCACGTACATGCGTACGTGCATGTGTGTTTTATAGGCATCTTAGGTAGAATGTCTCACCAAGTATGTACTGATAACACCCTGAAACTGTTGAAACTTGTCAGTTTCACCCAGCGACCCAAACCCTTTCAGCAGAAACCTTAACCTCATCTCATGACTGATCTCATTTTTATAACTAACTCAACCCCTTTTCAACAGAAACCTCAACCTTTTCCAATGACTGAACTCAACATTGTAACTAACTCAACCCCTTTTCAACAGAAACCTCAACCTTTTCCCATGACTGAACTCAACATTGTAACTAACTCAAACCCTTTTCAACAGAAACCTCAACCTTGTCCCATGACTGAACTCAACATTGTAAATAACTCAAACCCTTTTCAACAGAAACCTCAGCCTTGTCTAATGACTGAACTCAATTTTATAAGTAGCTCAACCCCTTTTCAACAGGAACCTAAAACTTATCTCATGAAAGAACTTAACTCTGTGACTAACTCAACCCCTTTTCAACAGAAACCTCAGCCTCCTCTCTTGACTGATCTCAACATTGTAACTAACAATCACCTCTCCCTCCAACTCTTCTAAGTCTATTCCATGTGTCATGTCGTAAATTTATGACCTTGAATTTATCGAATGGTTACAGTTTTTAGACTAATGAGGTGTTTTTATGCCAAGTTAAAATCTGATTCAAAGCTTATATAACAAGTAAGTTAGGCACATTCCGTACTGTGAATTTTCAAATTTAGCTCAGACCAATTATATTTCTTGTGTTACAGATTTTTTGGCCTCAGAAACCCTAATGGCAGGAGGGGAAAATATATAAATGATAAATCACCAGTCAAGTAATATTACTTCTAAATACAAAGAGTATTTTACTTTGAGCAATTTTAGAAGTATACATAGAGCAAAATACAATCTACAAATGTTTCTTGTATGTTTACATTTTTTGGCCCATAAAAACATTGACCTGGAAAATTATTATTATTTTATTATTTTTATTCTTTAAAACATCTGTCCATATAGAGCCATACAAGAAATAAAGTTGGTCTGTCCTTAATCAAGGGTCGTTCCCAATAGCAACTGAAGCCATGTCTTGAGATGAAACCACAAGATTGTAACCTGTTCACAATATTACATCATGTGTTACACAGGTTTGTTATCTTGCCATTATTGATCACTTGTGATATCTTCAGTTATTATCCAAAACTGGATTCCAGATTGACAGATGTTTATTGAGAGATTTTTTTATATTGATACAATCGATTTGCATCGCGATTCTTTGCCTACATTGTTATGTTATCTGTTACCATGGTGCCACGATGAAATGACGTCACTAATCTCAGTCCCAACTGAAACTGGTTAGGTGTTGTTTTTACACTCAATGCAAGATACTGGTATATATCTGTCAATGAACAAAGATATATGGAAGAATATTTTGATGATAGCATGTTCAAATCTGACTGTCTTTAAACTTCGGACCCTAAGGTCTACATTAGAGTTGGTATTCAACAACATCATAAGAGATGATTAACGTGATCATTTGGTCAACCTTGATAGCTGCATGTTACTGTATAGATACTCATGACATCGATCACTGCATATAGTTCAAACTCACATATTTACAGACCATGTTTACATAGCTGGAATATTGCCAACTGCAGCGTTAAATGACAAAGAATCATATATAACTTTTGATGAATAAACACTGACCTATAGAAGTTCAAAATTGTTTCACTCATTATCAAGTATGGGTAAGTATAAAACCGAACTGAATGTGAGGATGCATGTGAATTTCTGTGCAACTGTCTATTGTGGTAATATATGTCATTAATTGAAACATGTTGGTGGAAGTACTGAGTGTGAGTAGCTTATTCAACAAATCAGGGAAATATTAGTTCAAACTTGTTTTGCCTCACGGATGATATATTACATTTTTCAATGCGTTTGAGGGTTTTTAATTTTTTTCATTTCTTGCACAGGGTGATCGTGAATCAACAGACACTACCCGAATATTTGACCTTGACCCCTCTGAGCCTCCAAGTCAGGACACAACTCGCCAGTCAACCAGGGAAGGATCAAGACAGGTGACCTTGAACTCAAACTTTATGCACTTTAACCTTGTGACAAAGCCTTGACCTGAGAGTTACAATGGGCATAAGAGAATAGTCAAGGTTATCTCACCTGTTCGATTTACATGTCCATGGCAGATTAGTAATGTGGTAGAAGTCGAATAACCACACAGGATTTCAACACTTTGAAAAACATATTCTGTAATCTCATAGAGAATTTTGAAGGTGCTATATGTAAATACAACCACCAGGTGCTATGTATAAATACAACCCACCAGGTGCTATATGTAAATACAACCACCAGGTGCTATATTTACATACAACCACCAGGTGCTATATGTAAATACAACCACCAGGTGCTATATGTAAATACAACCACCAGGTTCAGATGTATATTACTACATAGGCAGTATTAGAACTCCCATCAAAATTTGAAATGTTTGTCGGTTCATGTTTAAGGAACATGCCTCTCTTTTTGTGACTCCACCCCATACTAGTTGAAGAAGACATGAGATCACCGAGATCCAGCGCCAGCATTTAATATCACAGGGAAATAATATTACAACTAAAAGTTAAATTACCTTCAAATTCAGATTTCATCATTATCTCTGCAATAGTCATCCTTAAGGCCAGACCAGTTTTATTTCTTGTTTTACGGATTTTTGTCCTCAGAAAACCCAAAGGCAGAGGGGAAAAAACAAATAACATCACCAAACAAAGAAAAACCTACATGATCATGAATTTAGATTTCACACAGACTTCAAGAGTATTTCATGTTAGAGCATATATTAAGATTTTACTTTTTAAGGAGGGGGGATTAATTTTTTTATCTCCTGCTGCACGTCCGTAAGTATGTACATACATATGTCCGTACATGCAGATTGGAATATCTCAAGAACCGATGACTGGATTCTTTTCATATTTAGTATCTAGGTTTATCACAGTAAAAGAAAGGTCCCAGTCAGGTTTGGTGACCTTCACCTTCAATCTGAAGGTCACAAATCGACTTTAGTGTTTTACTTTGTCACCAAGGTATCTCAAGAACCGTTCTCTGGATTTTCTTCATATTCAATACCAAGCTTTATCTAGGGAAGGTGCAGGGCCCAGTCGATTTTGGTGACCTTCAGTTAATTTCCACGGTCAATGCAAGCGTGTTTTTTTAGGAGTTTCATACACTGGTCAAGGTCTAAGTGACTCTTCAAAAAACTTTTGTGTTTGGACAACTACAGTGCAAGATATCAAGAGAGTTTGAGAGTAATGTTTTTGTTGACATTTTACTTCATCTTAAACTACGACCTTCACTTTCATTATTTTTAAATTTGATTGGATTATATGCGACAAGGGATTATGTCACCTTTGTGACAATGCTTGTTTTATTTTGTATCTAGTTCTTGACAAAATACAAGAGCTGGATCCATAAAACAAGAAATAAAATTGATCTGACCAAACTGCAGTTTCTCAATTCTCTACATGCTTTTCTCCACGGAATCTACTTCTGCTCATGTATCTATGTCTGTGTATTCTTCTGTGTCAGTTGATGTTCCACAGGTGGCCCAGTCATTGGTGTTGCCTTTCTCTACACATAGTTACCTCATTTGGGAATGCAATGATCCCATCATCATGGATCTGAATCCCAGATACACAGCATTCATGGCCCGTAATTTGTCAGCACTGTAGACTAAGACAGAGATCACTCATGGATGTTCTTCCAGATAAAACTACATACTGTGATTTTTAACTGAAATACTGTTTAAAGAGGTGTAAAACACAACTCACTCAATCTTCATTGCTTTACTAATCATCTTCTGCCTGTGTTCCTTGTTACCGACATTCTAGAGTGAAAAGTCCAAAGGAAAGACCAAGCCTAAATCTAAGACTGGGGTAAGGTGCTCAGTAAATATAGTTCCTTGCAACTCAGCAATAAATGTAGCCGTCTACACCAGACTAAGCTGAGTCAAGCTTGCAAAACCTACTCAGCTTATATGTAATTGTCAGTTGCAAAACCCTCCTGCAAAGTTAAACACAGCTAAAGTGTTCATCCATTAGCCAAATCTCCACAGATGTGCAGCACAGCTGTATTGTTCATACCTTAGCCAAATTTACAAGGAAGTCCTACACAGCTAAAGTGTACATCCCTAAGCCAAATCCCCACACATGACCCACACAGCTAAAGTGTACATCCCTGAGCCAAATCCCCACACAAGTCCTACACAGTTAAAGTGTACATCCCTGAGCCAAATCCCCACACAAGTCCTACACAGCTAAAGTGTACATCCCTAAGCCAAATCCCCACACAAGTCCTACACAGCTAAAGTGTACATCCCTAAACCAAATCCCCACACAAGTCCTACACAGCTAAAGTGTACATCCCTAAGCCAAATCCCCACACAAGTCCTATGCCTGTTGCCTATTGTCCTATTGCTTATGATTCGTGCTGAATTCTTGAATACCCCATCTTTTACCAGGTTTGTTTATCATGGCTGCTGTGGTCTTCCTTGTATGTCATACGTATCGTATCGTATTGTAACCTCAGTATCAAAATTTGTATTGTGTGGTGAGGCACCTGTATCATGACACCCCTACTTCCTTGTATGTGATAAGCACAACCTAAGTTAAAAGACTTTATTTGTCTCAGCATCATAATTCACAGATCCACCTTCTATATGCCCCTATTTATATAAACGTTTTTTCTTTCAAAAAAAAGTAATAATATAATCATTACATCATTGCCCATACACCCAGCTATAAATCTGTCTCTCTCTGTCTTGTTACAACTATCCTTTGTCATCGTCGACCCTTCCTCTCGCCTGTTTAATGTATTAAAGACAGCCCACATTTAACACAGTATACTGTCACAGCATTGCATGTCCCAGCTATAAGTAGCCTGTTTCACACAACCATCCTAATTGTTGCCCCATCTCTCCTCCATGTTTATGATAAAGTGTCAGTGTGAGATTAATATGATGATCAAACTATACATATTCTATTATGACATCATCATTGTGTTGCAGCTTAAACAACTTTGTTAGTAACTATGACAGATCATGTTATCACTATAACTGTCACAGCATTGTGCATTTCAGCTATCTGCAGCCTTGACCTGCTTTGTTACAAATATCAATGACCATTTCTGTCCTTTCTTTTTATTCTTGTATTTGATTAACACATTTAAATGAAGTTAGTTCATATTAATACACTTCAACTATCATGGCTTTGTATGGCCCTCCCAACTATGACCTGATCATCTTTCAGTTTGCATATTGTCATGGTATGTTTCATGTCTTCATTTTTTAATGATGATGACATGTTGTCCGACTTCCACAAAAATGGAAGTTGGTGTTGGTGATTAGGTGCCAGTGACTCTAAAGGTGTGGTTTCATATCACAGATCGGACTCAACCCCAAAAGAACTAGATTGTGTACTTGTCTAAGAAAGTATAATCCCAAATATAACACATGTGACAACCTGTTCAACTGTCACAGCATTGCATGTCTCATCTATAAGCATGCCTTACTAAACCCATCAGCACTCAGTCTGGACATACATATCACTTATTGTTTACTGTCTCCAATTTGTAATAATGACTTTGATTGTCACAGCATTGCAAAATTGCTATAAGCAACAGTTTTGACATAAGTGAGCATGAACTGATGGCAGCCCTTTCTCAAAATCTTGTATGTTATAAATACAGAGAAGGAAAAGGGCATTTTACTTGTCACAACATTGCATGTCCCAGATATAAGCAGCAGTGACCATATGTTGATGAATGCATTAGCACAGTATATACAATGTAATAAATACAGCCAGCACAGATAAAGAAACGTGAGTGTCACAACATTGCATATCCCAGCTATAATCAGCAGTTTTGATACAAGTTAACGTTGTTGATGTCTGCCCTTTCTCTCTACCTTGTTCATGGTAATGACAACACAATTGGCCATTAGTACTGCCGGTGCCTCTTAGACACCAGAATGCCATTTGTGCCGCCACACCATCGATTATTGATTAAATCCCTAGTTATTGCTGTGATTGTTGTGGCTGGCAGGTGCTCATAGGCAACAGGGAAAGCAAGAAAACATTCCGGGAAATTACAGCCAAAATAGAACCCAACTGACAGCCATATTAGCAAGTATCAGACACTCTCATTAACACCTTGCAATCAATAACAATAAAATATGCATGCACCATTAATGATGGCACGGCCTATGGTAGTGTGTGATTTGAACAAAGATTTCATAATTCATTTCAAGAATTGAGCATTACTTACTGTGGTACAGTGTTGATCTTGGTTTCCACATTTTCACCACTTTAGGTGGGTTAATTGCAGAGAATTTTATTATGCAATATCAGTGGTTCAAAATATTTTTTAGGAAAGTAACTTGTCCTGAGTCATTTTCCACTTGCCCTGATTTTTATGACCAAATCATGATGTAATGATGAAAGAATAAGTCAACATGGCATGTGATGTTAATGTTTACTGGACTATTTATCGAGAAGTGATAAATAGCAAAGAGAGGTAACTCATCACTGCAGACTTTAATAGCTACATGGACGTGATATGAAATCCAATATAATTTGCAGTTTGAAAATGCATGCAGAAATTGTGTTACTAGTAGCCCACGGGCAAGTAAGATGCCATAATTTGATAGTCCGATATGAAAACTGACTTGTCCTTGGTGTCAGGCGATGGAAAGTTTTAACCTCTGGATATATTGCGATGTGAAGGCATTACGACAATAGGTATTGCAATATAAGAAGATTTTTTAAACAAAAAGCTGTGCATTAGTGAGTTAATGCTTGATTTATGAGGCAAAAAACACTACAAAATCTTAATATTTCATTAACTTTGATAAACACATTCATTTATTACAAAATTAAAATGTAAATAATAATTAGCACAAACAAGGAAAAGAACAATTTAACATCAACAAGTGGTTGCTAGTTTGAACTTATTTCCCTACCACGTTCCAATCATCCTGAGATTTTAGACATCAGCTTGACCCTGTCAGGATATACTAGTGACCACTGGTCATTAATGAGTGAATAATTAGAACACTGAGATCCAAAACATTAAGAAACACTTCAACAAAAATTAGGAACACATATTCAATCAGAACTTAACATTCCAATTAAATGTAAAATTCACTGATATCATTCCCACCACCATTACTCTTAGCATAGTTACAACAGTCATCGTCTCCATCACCACGCCATGAAAACACGGAAATATCCGACAAGTGAATTCCAAGTGTTAGGAAGTTTTCTAAATGCAGGTCAAAATATCAGTCTTTGCTCAGCGTTTTGCAGTATGTATCATCTTCATGTCAGAACCTGTAAATACTGGTAAACCAGTTACATTGCACAGCCCATATGACCAGTACTTGATGAATTGTTCATATGATTCACAGGAACTTCAATAGATAGAAGACTGGTATATGTTAGTATTTGCCTGGAACCTGGTATTTGCTTCTAGTTGATGCTTCTTGCTATGCAGATTTGCCTGCCTGTATTTTGTCAGGATCTGTCGATTATAAGTTTTAATCCACACGTCAGTTTTAAAAATACATCAGACTTGTTGGAATTGTTCCCTACACCCTATTTACAGACCTGAACCATAGTGATGTGAAACAATGAACAAACAATCACAGGATTTTCATACTGTAAAAGGACACACCGAGGTGTTAAACATCTATAAAAGCCAAGATATCAAAACAGTGAAAAACACAATTAATTTTAGTCAAGTTTACACATTCTTTCAATAGATTAGTCTTCTTTGGTGAAATAAAATAGAAAATATCAGTAGAGGTAAAATGTGTCACTCTTAAATATGTTTTTTGAAAAAAATAACCCAGAGTATTTCACATGTGTCAGTTTTTATCTCTACATCAAAAATTCAGTTAATGGCATCCATTCAGAGAATAAAACACAAGGTCATGTTGTAAGAATGTGTTGTCATGACAACGCAAGACCTGGATCTCATATAACACGCGCAGCTACTTGTCCGGTGCCTAGGAACATCTAATTCAAGGAAATAAATCACACTTCCTGATATTTGCGTTTGTTCCTGAGAAAAATGGCAGCTGGTTATGTGATGGTTAAAAGCAGCAGGTAATTGTCCCCCTTGACCTTGTACTGACTGTGTTCTGGAACTGAAAGCGTTATGGTTCTGTGTGGGAAGGTTGAAGACTTTGGAAACAATCAGAGACCTCATTTTGTGCAAGCGTAATTTGTTTTAATGAGGATTTGGAAGTGAATCTGATTGGATTGTGTGTTGTAGGAATACTTTAAACATGGCACGCCCCCAAACATTGGACACGTGACAAATTCATCCTATTTCAGTTTTTAGTTGAATGTTGATATTATTTCGTCATATGTCTATATTATGAAACTAAAGGTAAGTGTTGATGTCTGTCTATTGTTTGAAATTAATGATGTCATACATGGTGTTTAGATTTAGAAAATCTAAACCAGTCATTTTTGACATTAGACTTTAGACAAGAATCAATTGACATTCATACATTATTTCCATATATATTATCCCCCCAGCATGTAATGCAGGGGAATATAGTCGACGCCTCGTCTGTCCTTCTGTCCGTCCGTTAGTAATCATTTTGTTTCTGGAGCATAACTCAGAAACCGTTCAATATTTTTAGACCAAACTTGATAGTTATAACAATCTCAACCTACAGTTATGCCTTTTGCTCTTTACAGAGTTTTGGCCTTTTTATTTTTTTTCGTTTTTCCATGGAACATTTTGGTTGTTAGTCTAATGGTATGGCGGGCTTCGTTTCTGGAGCAGAACTAAAAAAAGGTTCAATATTTTTCTGCAAAACTTGGTAGATATATCAATCAGAACCTGAAATGGTGCCTTTCGCTATTTTCAGGTTTTTGTGATTTATTATTTTCTCCATTTTCATGGAAATGTTTCTGACTTCGCCTCAAAATTGAGTGATGGGCTTCGCTTCTGGAGCAGAATTCAAAAACCATTCAATATTTTTCAGCAGAACTTGGTAGATATATCAGTCTGAATCTAAAGCGGTGCCTTTTGGTACTTAGAGGTTTTTGTGATATATTATTTTCTCGGTTTCCATGGAAATGATTCAGACTTTGTCTCAAAAGTGAGAGGTGTGTTTCAATTCCGGAGCACATCCAAAAAGTTGCTAATATGTGTCAGAAAAATTTGGTAGATATATGTGGCAGACCCCAACTTTGTGCCTTTTGCTATTTACAGATTTTTGAGATTTATAATTTTCTTGGTTTCCATTAAACGTTTTGGACCTCTCACAATGGAGGGATGGGCTGCGTTTCCGCAGCACAACTCAAAAACTTCTAAATATCTTTCTGCAAAACTTGGCAGATATGTAGGGGAGACCCCAATGTGGTGCCTTTTGCTATTTGCAGGTTTTTGTGATTTATAATTTTCTGGGTTTCCACGGAAACGATTCTGACTTTGTCTCAAAATGGAGGGCTGGATTTCGTTTCTAAAAAGACATTAAGTAACTGTCAGATGATTTGTCCTTTCAAATATTTGGGGGCCGGGGGGATATGTCATCTTCTGATGACTCTTGTTATTTCTAGTACATATATAGTTATATGAAATTTATGATGAACCAAAATTGATCTCTTTTAACATTCCTGCTATGACAATAATGACTTGATGTTCATAATTTTCTTTAAATGCATTACGCTGCATACATACACATTTTGCTGATGTTATTTATTAGTTTTGCCAATGTTTCCAATCCCAATGTTTTGAATTGCCAGGTAGGATTTTGGGATAGAACAGGACCTGACAACCAGGATGGTTGATGATGTCATTATTCTCTATTAATGTCAGTCACTGGATTCTCTGATCCAGCCTCATGTTCCTGGCCGTCATCATATAGCTGGAATATTGTTGAGTGGTGCTAGTATTGAAAAACAAACAAACAAACAAACGAAGAATCAAACAAACAAGCAAGCAAGCAAGCACACATGTGTGCGTTCAAGCAAACTATCAATCATTCATAAATTTCACATAACTTTTAGACAACGTGTTCCTGGTGAATCCTACATTTTATGTGCAAGTGGTTTCTTTGGTAAGTTTGATGCTTTATAGTTGGACCAAGCATTCCAGAACTACATTTAAGTTAGTGAGTGAGTGAGTTTAGTTTTACGCCACACTCAGCAATATTCCAGCTATGTGGCGGCAGTCTGTAAATAATCAAGTCTGGACCAGACAATCCAGTGATCAACAACATGAGCATCGATCTGCGTAATTGGGAACCAGTGACATGTGTCAACCAAGTCAGCGAGTCTGACCACCCGATCCCGTTAGTCACCTCTTACGACAAGCTGAGTCGCCTTTCATGGCAAGCATGGGTTGCTGAAGGCCTATTCTACCCCGGGACCTTCACGGGTCTGAGCTACATTTAACCTATAGACATGATAATGATGAATACTACAGGTTCTTTGAAGCTAGTTTCATTGACATCATTGATCTTTTACTGTTAGACTGATATTATAGACATTATACAATGTTAGACTCCCTCTGTTTTATATGATCTTTGTATTGGATGGGACAACCTGTGTGGTTTGTTCTATACAAACAATGGCCTGCAAAATGCTGTGGTGATGTCATGGCAGTCCAAGTGAAATGTCCAGTAGAAAGGAGTTCTGGTTGATAAATTACAGTTGTCTCATTTCTGCTTCTATTATCCAAACACTATCATTAACTGTGACAGTCTTCAAGTTCATTAATGATAATAGATTTTCAGTCATTTTGAATAATATTATATATATTATTTATATGCATACCCATTTCTTACTCTGCTTTTCAATGAAGATTCAAAGGAACTTTACTGATGATAGGGATCAGGGTCCCATTCCTCAATGCAGTCGTAGCACCAGGACAGTCGTAAGTCTGTGTTAAAGTATGGGAATTAAAATCATCTTAGCGCCTACGATTGCTTTTAGGAATGGTGACCTAGGGCAGTGTTCAAACTTTGATGATGGCAACTGTGTTATTTTTCAGGACACTCGTTCCAAGGCAAGTCGGCAGGGCAGCATAGCCAGCAAGAAGTCTGGGAAATCCCCCAGCCGGGGATCCAAGTCTGAGGTAGGTGGAGGACATTTCTTGGAATATCTGCTGCATTTTGAATTCCTTTTGTCTGCATGCTTACTCAGAACATCTTTCTGGCCAAAGATCTTTTAAACTATATGGGTGCCCCAATATGTGCATGCAGGGTTTCCTCCCTTCCATAAGCCAGGATCCAAGAGTTTCATTTTTCACAATTATTTACCCATATTTGGTCTGCTTAATGCCAGTGCTTACGGGCTTGAAAAATCTGAAAGTTCATAAGACAAGTGTCTGAAGATCTTGACTTGCACGACAGATGTGCTTGTTTGTTGATTTTGACAACTTATTTTGTTACAGTCAAAGCCAGGCAGCAGGGCAAGTCTCAAGGCAGACGGTATGTTTCTTTTCCCCTAAGTGACATGTTAAGCTCAAGTCAAACCAATTGAAAGGCTCTGCAAATGCCAAATAATGATATCTCCTAAGTTGAAAACATGCCATGTTCATTATGCCCCCCAAAAGATGCATCTGGTGTTTTTTTTCAGAGACCACTGGTACATAAGATCCATCCTAATTTTCAACTCATGTGACTTAAATTGACTTTAGCATAAAGCCAGTTAGTTGGGTTTTACGTTGTTTTTAGCAATATTCCAGCAATATAACAGCAATAGTCCAGCAATATCACAGCAGAACACACCCAGCTTTTTGACATGACAAGCGAATGCTTTATCCAATAGTCTACCCAATGCCCTTTAAACATAAATACCAGTGTGTCTGACTCAAGTGTTCTTCATAAATAGCATCTTCTCATACCACTAAAGCAATGAAACTAAGGTTTTAAAATGAGAAAATGAATTTTTTCAAGAGATTCTAATCGCATTTGCCATAGCTGCACTAAATAACTGATGCATCGTTCATTTTTTTCAAAATGTGAAGTTGGTACATGTGCAGTTATTAGCCGTTCTCAACATATCTATGGGCTGCTTTTGTGTTTTTGAAAATTTTACCTTGACTTTTGCTATTTCACTCTGCAAAATTCTCACAAAAAGTACTTGTTCTTTAAATGTTACCTCCCATGAAATTCCTGGCCTGATGATTCTAAACTGTACATGCTGGTACGTTTTTATCAGATGACATATGTTTTGCAAATGTTATAGCAGATGCGTAAAGTATACTGCATTTATTCCGAATACTACCATGACTGTGTGATATACTTGAGTTTGATTGGACACAAATGAGCAGCTCCAGATGCTACCATGGGAACCAGCTGTAACGACCAGCTGATGACACTTCACTGCTGCACCTGTACTTGATGTTAATGAGTGCAGACAGTAAAACCCCTTGTGGGCCTTTTGGTTTTCTTATGCTTTTACAATGTCAATAAACAGCCTGTGTTGGCCAATTCCCAGATGTTATTGAGTATTTGAAGCACAGGAATATTTCATTTAGACGGCGTTAAACACCCTGAAACTGGCCAACACAATGATGGCATGTACCTGAAAGATACATGGCTCTGTTGGTATCTATATTTTTTTGCCTTGATTTTAGTCATAGAAGTTAGAGATTTTGGAATGACTCATTGTTCACAGATCTCAAAGACGATATTGACGATGAAATAGTTGATATTACACAAAACACGCTGGCAGGTAATTGGGTCAATACTTAGATGAATAGTGTTTACTAACCTACATTAACGTTGATTTCAGCTTTCTGACACAACCTGTGTTCTGATTTGTGACGTGGTTGTTGTATGTTGTCTTTCAAATTATTTTTAAATGTCTCAATTTCATGAATGGATGTTTGAATTGTAAATTTACAAGTAGTTTCTCTGCATTTTGTCAGTTTTAGATTTTGTATTCAGTCAGACTTTTAGGAACAGTTATTGAAAGAATGTTTTTTATAATTTTAGACATTGTATGTCATCGTTCAAATTGTTCTGATAATTTGTATGAATCTTGACATATGCCATACTTGGAGTTACACTTTCTTAGTACAGTACAAATTCTGGGACTTTTTTGGTTGAGTCCAATCCGCGATTTGAATCCTCACCCTCTGAGTCTGGCATCTAATCGCCAGCACACAAAGTCAGTCGTCTAACCTGCTCATCCACTGCGACCTTCACTGAACTTATTTTCTTAGATTTTTACTGTGGTTATTTTTTTTTTACGTTTAATATTTTCAAGACATTTTGTGTCGTTTTGAAGAGTTACTAACTGATATTTTTCAAAGTTATGAATTTTACTCAAAAATGCAATATCTCACCATCAGAATAAGGCATGTGATATTTATTTTACATAAACAATAACAGGGTAGCCAGTAGTAGTTAAATAGGTCTTGAACCCACTTGTGGAGAACGCTTAAATACTAGGCTACCCACCACCCATCAGAGAAGGGCTTTACTAATGTGAGGAACAAACAATATGGATAATGCCTAAGCCCCAAAGTAGTTTAGTACTTTTCCATCGACATATAACTTAGAACATAGTTTAGTGAAGTTTATAATTTAGTTTAGAACATTATATGTCGATAGATTCATGCATTAATAGTTAAAAGCAGTGACTATTTGTCTTTAGAGTGCTTCTTTCATTATTATTGAGTAAATCAGGTTAGATAAAAATAACCCCAGTAATAGTTGGAATAAGTTGTGTAGCGAGTCTTATGTTAGACAAAGAAAAATGACCATAATAGGTGTAATAAGTTGTGTGGCAAGTCTCATGTTAGACATAGAGAAATGTCACCATTAATAGCTGGATTAAGTTGTGTATCCAGTCCTTTCTGTTACTAACTCATGTTGTATGTGGATTACAATGGACATCGTTGTGTGTTTATCTTTCTGTACAGTTTAATTTGCAGTTGCTCTAGTTTTAATTCGAAATATGAAAGAAAAGTTGAACAAGCAACATGGCAAGTGTAGTGCTAAATGAAAGGAGAGTCTGAAGAAGGTTATAAGGCCAATAGCCTGAGACATTGCATTTTTTTGGTATTACATTTTAAATACACTCATATATAAACACAAGAGATTGATTATGTGCTCAAATCTTTAGCATTACAATGAGATTTGCAGTAAGAAAAACTGTGTGATGAACATTACTTACATGACACTCAAGCGTTCTTTAACTTCTTGCGAGTAGTGTCCATCCATAATTATCTTGTTTTCTGGCTCAAATCTTTGAAGGGCATATAAAAGTGGAATGCATAAAGAAAGCAAGATTTATGGCTGTCAACTTCTCTATTGTGCATAACATACTTATTATCCTGTGTTGTTCACAAATGCCTACCTCCACCTCCACAACCCATTGGCCTCTTGTTTGCATTGCATAGCTGTCCTCTCTTCCTGTGCTTATCCCCACCCCCACCCCACCCCGACCCCACCTCATCATATAATGAAGGGGATATGGTCGATGCCTCGTCTGTCTGTGCGTTTGTAATCATTTTGTTTCTGGACCATAACTAAAAAACCACTGAATATTTACAGACCAAAATTTTGTAGATATGATAAACTGAACATAAGGTTGTAACTTTTGCTATTTACAGATTTTGGGCATTTTTAATTTTTTCTGTTTCCATGGAAACATTTTGGCCCTAGTCTAGTGATAGGTGTAAAAAATATTCAGTATTTTTCTGCAAAACGTGGTTGATATATCAATGAGAATCTAAAGTGGTGCCAGTTGCTATTTATAGGTTTTTGTGATTTATTATTATTTTCTGTATTATTTTCTTGGTTTCCATGGAAATGATTTGGACTTAGTCTCAAAAGTGAGAGGTGTGTTTAGTTTCCAGGGCACAGCTCGAAAACTTATCAATATCTGTCAGCAAAACTTGATAGATGTGTGGCTGACCCCAAAGTGGTGCCTTTTGCTATTTACAGATTTTGGTGATTAGTCATTATCTGGGTTTCCATTTAAAGATTCGGACTTAGTCTCAGAAGGAGGAGATAGGCTTTGTTTCCTCAGCACAAGTCAAAAACCATTTGACATCTTTCAACAGAACTTGGCAGATATATGAGACTGATCTTGAAGTGGTGCCTTTTGCTGTTTACAGATATATGGCGTTTTGTACTCAGTCTTGAAAAAACATGAAGTAACGCTCAGATGATTTGTCCTTTCAAATGTATTGGGGGATATGTCATCTTCTGATGATTCTTGGCACAGTATCATTGTATTCTTTACCACATAATTACCACATTGTTTTAGTGTATCACAGGCTGGTTCATGTTGGTATTTATAATATCCCATCAAGTCTGTTGCCATGCTGTTTTATTTTATTAGTGGGCTCATGTTTGTATTACATATTAATTCCTGAGCATTAATATGTTCTCTTTGAAGTGCCACATGTATGTATTTATACCCTCTTGATACACGCTACCATTCTTCTCATGAAGAAGCAAGCATACACTCGAAAACATTGTGTCGTTCACAATATAGAGGTTGACACCCATAAATCTTGCTTTTCTTGTTTTACATAAATGTAAGTGTGTATTAATGTGTCCTTATACTGTGAGTCCTTCATGCTAAATGTATTCTTATATTTTGTCGGTGTATTTTCATGTTTAAAATAGTGGAATGATGATAATAATAATAATAATGCATTTCTGTGGTGCTTTTTCCAAACATAGGATGCTCCAAGTGCAATGTTTGCTTGAGTGTTATCAGTATAGGAAAGCTTGGCAATAGAGGAAGGTTTTAGTAGTAAGTTTTTGAAAGATGACAAGATTTGAGAGTCTTTGAGTTCTTGGGGCAGATTATTCCACTCAGTTGCAAATGATATTCCGCCGTAGCAGACAGTGTTTGTATTTGTGCATCAATAAAGTATTGAATCATCGTCATGATACAGTGCATCAATGTACAACTCCTTTATCGCAATGCATACAGTGTTGTAGTATTGGGAATAGGTTAAACTCTCATAATTGATGATTGGTTCAATACAACCGATCAATTAGCGAAAATAATTGGTTGGCCTCATTTATCAAATTTTCCTGGTTATGTTTGTTAAAGCACAAAAAATGAAGGGAAAAAAACATGTAGCTCTTTTTTTTGTTGTTTAAATTTCACCTCTTTGAAGGCTGACTAAAGTATGTTAGGAACATAAGTTTCTTGGAGTCTTTAAGATACATTCAGTCATGACTTAGAACAAGCTTGTGGTGCTGATGAAATATAACATTAAAAATATAAATTAAGAGAACCCCAACATTTCAGTAAAAACAGAAGCTTCAAAAACACAGTTTCAAAACACTCTGTAGTATTTCCTGGTTGGCTGTTAACAGCAGAAACTCCACTGTATGTGTTTTCTCCCTGACAACATCAAATCTTAGCTATCTGAAATTTGGAAACAGGGGCTTCAAATTAGGGTGGGGAGGTCGTTCACATTGTACATGCTTCTCCATCAGCCATACATTTTGAATGGTCCCTTAACTCACTATTTATCATGTAGACGTTTTCTATGGATTTTTATTCAAGCAGGCATTTTGTTTTTGAAAAGAAATGTGTTTCTGTTGTGTTTCTATTATCTTACAATTTGGACTGTTATCCCACTGTTCTAGACGCAAAGGAATATGCAGAGGCTGCCGTGCAGGACGAAGGAGGTAACCCAACCACAGCCAGCGTGGAGAAAACTGTGCCTAAGGGGAGACGATCCAAGGCAGGTCTTGCACCTGTGCGGGAGACAGATGCACCGGAGTTTGACAATGCCTTTGATCTGATGGATGATGCAGCGTGGGTATGTGATCCTTGTTGACACTGAGCTGAAAACTTTATGAAAATAGGATTTGTATAGTGATGATGGTAGCTTATCCAGTTTGTTTGTTTGTTTATTTGTCGTCGTACTCAGCAATTCAGCAGTCTGTCAATAATCGCCAGATGTTCCAGTGATTGAAGTCAGGAGCATCAATCAGGTTCATTAGTGGGTATTCTATCATGGAGCAATAATATATGATATAAAAATGTATTATTAGTTGTAGCCACTACAAGCTATATGTTTGGATTCAGATATTAGGAAAATATGGATATAGAATATTAGTTTCACCATGATAAGTAATAGCTTAAAGAAAGACTCCAGTCAAAAGCAATAGCAACTCCATCCCACAAACAAACTATTAAAAAATGTAAGAGTTACTACATAGTTTAAAAGGTGACAGTACCCCTAGAGCAATGCTTGATATGTTGATATAGGCCAGACTGAATTATTTACTAAGTGCAGCAATATGGTGAGAATATTACAGATTGCGGCATTAAACAAACTGACCAATAAAGCTCTTGCTCAGTTTATACCCCCACCCTACCATCCTCATCCGTCTCTCACTTATTCCACCCCCTTTACTTCTTTCATCTTTCGATCTCACTCTCCTCACACTCATCCTTAACTTCAGTCTCTCTTTCAACACGTGAATATCCAGGGTAGCAGGAATGATGACTGTGCTTGTCGTAAAAGGTGACTAATGGGATCAGGTGGTCGGATGGTCAGACACATGTCATCCCATTTGCACGGATCGATGCTCGTTCTGTTTATCACTGGATTGTCTGGTCCAGACTCGATTATTTACAGACTGCCTTTATAGCTGGAATATTGCTGAGTGCAGCATAAACCTAAACTCATCCCATGACTCTTTATATTTGTCTTTCACTCAATCTCATCATCCTAGACTGTCTCTCCAGTCAGCTTCGCCTCACTCACTCTGCACACTGTTTCGTTGCAGGCTGCAGTACCCAGTGACCAGGTGTCAGGAAGGTTTACTCAGTACAGGAAGCTGGTTGGTATTTAAAGTAATATCTCTGAAATGAACATAATTTACAGAAAATATACGGTTCTTAAATTATCTTTAAAAAAGTCAGAATTTAAACTACAGATCTTTCTTTGTCGTCAGACTGGCCACATATGTTATATGTTTTGGTATTGATTCTTGTTCCGTTTTGATATGATTGGAAACTGGACAAGAATCTATACCGAAACATCACCATTGTCAAAATATAGAAGTTGATCATCCATAAAGTTTTGTCATCGCTGAATTAGGTATAATTTATCCAAAAATTTATTGTTAATTATTACCACTACAAGCAACATGTTAGGATTTAGATGTAAGGGAAATATGGACATATATGGAAAATATACTTTATACCAAAATTCTTTATGACATGAAACAGTGGAAGCTGCCCAAACCGTCATCTGTCCAATCCGGCAAGTTATCAACAGTGGCATAAAAGCTTAATCCTGTCTTTGGCGTTTATTATCAGCCCTCCAATCTGGCACACTATTGAAACAGGGTTATTTCTTCAGTCCCAATGAGTGCCGGTTTAGACAGCTTCCACTGTACTCCATGTGACTTCTCTAAATCAGTCTAATTTAAGCTGGGAACACTTTGTCTTAATTAGTCTTGACTGCATGGATGACAAACATATCTATGAGTAAAATATTTTGTAAAGGTTGTATAATCTTTCATGCCATTTCAAAGCATTTAAAATGGACCCAAAAAAATTGGGAATACAATTACATTGTTTGTAATCACTGCAGAAATCCTGAGCGTTCTATTGTGGGAATATACTATTTGTGTCTTGTAGTATTCCTTTAAATAGCGGTAGTTTTGTTAAAGTAATTTTGCAAGTAACTATATAGTCTATTCTAGGGAATACAGGTTTGGCGGCACACCTGTTTTATGAAACCGGAATACAAGACAAATCTTATGGGTAACAAGTTCTTTGTTTGTTCTTTACAACATATCTGGACTAGAACTTGCCCCTTCTTTTGGTGGATAAGCCACGTTCCATTTGTCTAAGTGTTATGTCACCAACTTCTAAATGCCTTTGAAGAATTTCTTGAAACTGGAGGTTAGAGTGTTGACAGAAAAGACAGAGTAGGGTGAGTTGTAATACAACACTTGTACACACTAACGGTCAGTCTTGAACCCCGTACAGTGTCAGCGGCGTGTGGCGGAGCTGGAGGAACAGCTTCAGCTGACGCAGGCCAAAACCCAGAGGAAAGTGAACACTCTGAAGGCACAGTTCCAGGAACACAAGGGCAAGTGGGAGGCTGTGAGTTTTGTATTATGTTTGTGCAGTTGACGTACTAGAAAAACAGTCCTTAAAAGAATTATTCTATCTCAATGTTGTGTTCCTTTGAGTGTCCTGTTACAATTTTGTTGATTCTCACATTTAAACTGAAAAGTTCACCAGGATTCAGATAATAGAACTGTTCATGACTAATGACCTGCGATGGCTATATTTGACACTGGCTAGCTCAGTTGTATCGGCAGCTGCTGTGAGAATGTGGAGCCATGAAGGGGAGGTGATAAAATGAATTATTCCTACAGTCAGACCTACCATACAAACGGTGAACAAATCATCAAAACTGAACTCATATACAGCAAAACAGAACAAAAATCACCAAAAACTGCAACAATAGCCTCTAAAACCAAAACAAACGCTGTGTAATGGAAAACTAATACTTTGAAATGGAAACAAAACTCATATATCAGCTACAAAAGTGTCCAAGAACGGTTGCCAAACACACAAAACAGCAGTCACAGCATCCAAAAACGGCAGCTTTAGCATCCCAGAATGGCATAAATTTCATCAAAGATGGGAGCGAGCGGAGACGAACAGGCTTTAGTCAATAATGTTTATTGTCACCATGAGCCTAATCTTGAAAATTTGATATCAGGATTTAGTGCATCAACTCCCCCCCACCCCCCATTGTTTTAAGCTTTGATGCATTGGGTTAGTGCTGTTCCAGTGATCGAATATAATAAAAAAAAGATCGAAAGAATGATTACAAACCATTGTCAATTGTAAAAAAACATTTTTTTGATTAATCAGTATTTTGTTGTTTTAGTATAACACACTTGAATAAAGTAAAGTAACTAAAATTTTACTCACTTTTATAGTATAATTTATAAGGCCTGTGTTTTTCTTACATGCTTGTATTTCATTGCAAGACAGAATTAGTTCTAAAATACATTAACTAGAAAAAAATGGGGAAAACCATTAAAATTTGTGATTGCATTAAAAATGTATAAATTTCAATTATAATCGATATTATTGTTCACCACAAGTCCTCTGATAATCGGTTGTGGATTTGAACATCAATTAGAAAAAAATGTTCAAATTGATGATTGCATTGAAAATGTATATGTTTCAATTATAATCAATAATCGTTCATAACAGGTACTCAGATAATTGGTAGTGGATTTGGTTTCCAATTCCCAATACTACAGCAGATGCCATGTTTGGTTTCCAATTCCCAACACTACAGCAGGTGCTGTGTTTGGTTTCCAGTTCCCAACACTACAGCAGGTGCTGTGTTTGGTTTCTAATATCCAGCACTACAGCAGGTGCTGTTTGGTTTCCAATTCCCAACACTACAGCAGGTGCTATGTTTGGTTTCCAGGAGAGGAAGTTGCTGTTTGAGCAGGTGTCACAGGCTCACAAACTCCAGACAGAAGCTGAGAAAGAGGCAGATGCTGCTATGACACAGCTGGAGGACTTCATCAACGAGCAGGAGAAACTGGTGAGAGAAGTATGGGGGCTTGGTGGTTGAGTTCTCTAGGTCGTTTGTGACCTTGGAGCTAATGTTACTTGCAGGCTCTTTCAGTGTTGTCACAAGCCCTAGTGTACAGTACACAACCCTGTGCAATTAAACAAACCGACTCATCATTGACTGTAGGTGACCAAATAGTGGATGTACGAACACGAGCAGACACCTTGTTGCGGGTACAGTAACATGCAGCATCAGCGGACAAAATACTGTGACTATGTAACTCGGTCACCCAGCAAATTGTTACCTTGTGAGGAGGCTGTGTGACAGCTCGCTGCACCAAAACAGGCTGCATGAGTTAAATATTCCCCTAATAGAGTTGAGTTGGTTAAAAGAATGCCAGAAAAATAGACATCCATTGATCAAGGGAACACTCCAGTGCTTGAGCATGTACTAGTTCTGTGGATATGAGTGCTATATAATTATCCCATCATCATCAAGGAAACGGCGAAATCCAACACTGGTGAGCTTACTCAAGTTTGGGTTTAGCTTTCATTCCAAGAAAGGTTGATCAGAATGAAATGTAAAATCCTTCGTAACCAAGGTCCATTTTCATAAAGTTAGCTCAGAGCTAAGGTATTCTAGAGTTCGAGCAGTTGTAGTGCCGAGCTCACTCGTATAAAAGGAGTCATGGATGATGAGCAGGTGGAGGTACATTGGGATGAGGAGATCAATGGCGGGAAAGGTTGATAGGAGAGGTACTGCTTTAATATGGAAATAAGAGGTTAATGAGAGAGGTACTGTTATAGGAAAAAGAGGTTGATGAGAACGGTACCTCTTTTATGTGGGGAAATAGGTTGATGGGAGAGGTACTGCTTGATAGGTAAGGAGAGGTGGTTTGGTGAGAGACATCTTTAAAATGGCTGTAGAGGTGGGTTGGAGAAGTAAACTTTTAAGACGTTTGTAGTGGTGGATAGGAGGGCTGTACCTCAACATCTGAGAGGTAAATGTCGATGAGCGAATTTGAAGTTTCACAGTTTTGATGGGTAGGAGAGGTGAATGATAACCTTTTACATAAAGGCAAATAATCATATCAGTAATTCTCAATGAACTTGTGGAATCAAATCAATTTGTCTTACAGACAGTGACAGTTACAGAAAAACATTGTTCACATTCAATAAACACTCCATCATTTCAGGAGCTTGATGAAGAGTCAAAGAGACAGGGAATCCTGGGAAAGACTGAGACTGTTGCTATGGAAACTCAAGCCACTGCTGCCCAGCAACAGGAGGAGTCAACTACAGATGGAGCCGTGGCAGTCCGTCCCCGCAGGTCTGAAGACACAGAACATGATCTGACAACACTCCTTCAGCAGACTGATGATGCCAAGGTAAGGGAGATTACTCTGTTGTCACTGAGACAACTTGGTAGAGTACTTGGTTATAAGAGTACTGTGTCATCAGTCAGGAGGGGAGACTACTCTTCTGAAATACAAGGAAATGATGCCCAAATTTCAAAATTTTATGGAGGGACCGGCACTCATAAGATTCTTGGGCTGTGCGTTTTAGGAACTCAATGCGTTTTTTCCTACCGCATACACTGTTACTCTGTCATCATTTAGAATGGGAGAGTACTCTATCATCAGTTAGAAACCAGGGGACAGTACTCTATCGTCAGTTCCATACCAGGGGAGAGTACTCTAACATCAGTCAAGCAGCAGGAATTAACAAATACAGAAATGGCCAATCTGGTAGCAAGGATGTATATTGGAGGAAAGTACAGTGGATGGGTGGAATAGTAAGAGTTCATAAAGTAAGAGAGCTTCCAAATGGTAGAAGGGGCGCAATTTGTGAGAGCCCCAATCAAAGGGCAGGGGTAATAAAAGAGAGATGCTTGTTATCAAAATATCCAGTAATGTCAGTAAAATAAAGAAATCTTTGTGCTGCATCAGCAAGGCAAACCTGTGTCATCAGCCTGCAGTGAGTCCAGAAAGTCAAGTGTTGGCAGCTTTGAGGACTCAGTTTTACAGGTGAAGAGGCTGAATGGAGACAGGGTTAGTCAACCTGGTGACCAGACATTCCTTGGAAAGGTTGACCTTGAGGACAGAGTTCCAGATGCTCATGTCCGGACTGCTGTTGTACATCAAGAAATCACACACAGTGGAATATTTACAAAGTTGCTAACCCCACACAATGCAGTCATTCAGGTGCTAACACCAGAAGACATTCTCACAGATGCAGTGAAAGATGTGCAAAGGGAGAAAACTGCAATTTTGCTGTCTGAAAGTGGGGCAACTCTTGCCGATGGAGTGTCAGAGATGACACAAGATGAAGGATACTCCACTGTGCCTGACTGGCATGATGAAAGTGTGGCTGAGTATCAGAAAGAAGTGATCACTTCAGATGAATTTAGAAATGTCCTTGATGAAGGGGAGATGACTCAAACATGCCAAGAGGAAGAAACGCTTGCTGGTCCCAATAATTTCTCTTGTGAATTTGCTGCTCCAGAACAGGTTACCATGAGTTCTCGTTGATGTGGATTTGACCTTTGACTGTGAATGTCTGTGTTGTTGACCATTAATTATGAAGGGTGTTTTTCTGAGCAAAAATATGCACATGTTGCCGTGACTGCACACACAACCAGTGACTGGTTCAATTAAGTATGTTTCAAACACGCACATTATAACCCCTGTATCACCTTCCTTCAAATTAAGATGGACCAGGCCTTCTTTACACTGTAGCATATTTACTAGTTCTGGTTTCTATAGTAACAAAATCCTTCCAGTTATATTGCATGTTGTGTGTCATCTGTATCCAAATTTCCGCATCGGTGATTACACAATGCTTTCATATCTTTTGGTCAAGGGAGGTGTGCCAATTTACACTTATCAGAGGGGTACACAAAGTACACAGTCTGGACTACCGGTTGTCCAACTTTCATTTCATCAACCAAAAAAGTACTAGAATTTGTACTTTACTAAGAAAGTGAAATCCCAAATATGACTTATGTTGCGTTCTGCATCAGTTGTTCTGATAAATGTCGATTTGAAATAATGTGTTGATAAATGTCGATTTGAAATAATGTGTTGATAAATGTCCTGTTGACTAAATGTTTTAGCATTAATTTATGTTCTTTGGAGTTAATGTTAGCATTTCAGTCAATAGTTATCCAGATTGTAGTAAGTCCAGAATATTCAGGTGTTACTTTAGTAACTTCTTTCACAGACTGATTAGCTATAGGTTTCAGTGCTTGAGTGACCTATGTCTTAAGTGATCAATGATCATTCATGCTGATTTGGTTTATGCTTGTTAAATATCAAGATTTTATAGATCAATACCCCTGTGAATCACTGCCTGGTCCAGACTTATTTGACCACCATCATATTACTGACATATTGAGTATTGTGTAAATCACATATAAACAAAACCTACACAGAAAAAAAGAGATGCACTAAACAGGAACGTTGTCTGCCAGGTCCAGGAACTGAACTCTAGGATGACTACGTCAGGAGCCATGTCGGCTCCACCTGCTGTTGAGGACAATGAAGTGGAGCCAGCAGATCAGGTGAGGTTTGGTCCATCTTCTGAATATTCTGAAAATCATCTTGATCTCTTTGTTTCAGCTCCTTACAGATTCTGTGTTGTGGTTCTGTTTCCTTGAAAAATCATGTACCTTTCATTGAGACTGTTTGAAAGCTGGCTAAGGTGTTTGCAATATCAAACTCAAACCATATGTAATTTCAGGCTTTTTGATTTGTAAATGTAAATACAGTTGTTGAAATTTACTCACTGAAGAAGTTTCCTTTAGGTGAAGGAACAAGTTTTATGGATGATCAGCTTCTTTATTTTCACAATGGAGACATTTTGATATGGATTCTTATACCGTTTTCAAGCAAAAGAATCCATACCAAAACATCGCCATTGTGAAAATAAAAAAGTTGATCATCCATAAAACTTGTTCCTTCACCTTTAGCTCAGCAATTTCTAAAATGCCTCTAAAACAAGTTTCCTTTACTTTAAGAATTTTGTTTGTGTATGGAAAACTCATCACTCCAACAATATGTTCCTTATCAGAACCACAGCACATTTTCATCATCTTGATTCTTGGCCAGGTCCTGCACATGAAATCTCTACCTGCACACATATTGTTAAAAACAATTGTATCATTTTGTTTCATCAACAAAGATCCCACACAACCTTGACACAAAGAAGCCAGCCTCTAGGATTAAGCAGGTGCTTGTGGAGAATCAGCTTGAGAAAGTGGTTCCCCCAGTGGGATTCTCTTTGAAGCATCAGCTCAGCACTGTTGAGGAACTCTTTGACCAAATGTACGAGGAGCAAACAGGAGCACACAATACTGAAGAAATGAAGGGTGTTCCTGATATTGTGGTGAATTCTGCCTTCAACAGTAAGCACCTGGAGCCAAGTCTATATGAACAGGACAGACTAAAAGTGCCCAAATTGAATCTACCTGATGTTATGTATGAATCTGGTAAATATATGGGGCAGAATATAATGGGGAATATGTTGGAAAACACCTCTGATTCAAAGTTGAGAATTTGTAGAATTCCTTCAGAAGTTGTTCAGAAGACATCCCAGGGTGTCCCAATTACAGGGGTACAGGTCATTGTAACACCAGTAATGCAGATGATTCATTCTGTAAGGTCACAGGAGGAGGTCAGGACAGTGAATGCTGAAGATGATGGACAAACAGATCTGTTAAATGTGAAGGAAAAAGGAGAGATGATCTCTCGTGGATCTCATGCGACAGCAGGAAATGAAGAGGAAAAAACTATCAGTGCTGATCATGAAAAACTAGAAAAAGTAGAAAATGCCCAAAATGAGGAAAAGTCTATCAATCATGGCCACAGTACAGAATCTGAGATGAATGAGAGGAATAGTTCAGGAGATGAATGTGTACATATGGGTAAGAAAAGTGACAAAAATGATGAGACCATCAAAGAACCGATGGAGCATGACCACATAGATTCCTCCAGTCAACATCTTTATCTCGACATGGATGGACTGAAGTACCAGAGTCACATTATCTTGATTGACAGCTTCCCGTACATTGTACAAAAAAGACTCTCACCAGACCAGAAGCATGAATTGGGTGAAGCTGTGAATTATTTTGATTCAGGAATTGATGCAACAGGTGTTGAAAACAGTTGCTCAACACCAAAAACAGTAGAGGAAAAGTCACAAGACCTCTCCCCTAAGAGTACCTGGAGTGAACTAGAGGCCAACCGAGGCTTCAGTAGCGGATCAGAGAGTCATCTTACCAAATCACTACCTCCTTGTCAACGGGCCACAGTGAAGAATCTCAAGAAGATGATGAAACAAGCTTCAGTTGTGGACATACAGGAGAACCTTCTCGAGATGGTGCGAGAATTTGTCCAATCTGTCACCACAGGCCAGGAGTTGACTGATGACCAGAAGGTTCGGACCAGCACTCTTGTTGCCCTGGCAGCGCTGATGGTGATGGAGGAGAACGAGATGGGGTTGTCTAGCGGGCAGGTGTTGGGCATGTTTGGGAAGATGGTGTCAGAGGATCTGGATGCCCTGGTTGAGGGGTTCCGGGAGGCACTGGATTATGGGGAAGAAGCTGCTTCATTGTCAGACTTATATGAAGATGAGGTTTGTGGAGTCTTGAGAAGCACAGTTTTGAAGTCCCTTCACTTGTTTTCACCAGACTGAGACACAGATTTGAAAAATTTTGTGTGCTGTTTGATTCATGCATGTCACTTACAACATCGTTCACCTCACATTTCAACATGGTCAATGAATTGATTGTTTTTGTTTATGTTAACAGTGTTGCATTATTCAAAGCATTTTTTAAAATCTGATCTTCCTTAGATGTTATCTTTCATAGATGTTATCCACTGAAACATTCTTCTAAGAGGCAAAAGCAGTTGATGTCTGTGTCTGACCAGGTCTTCGTCATAATTGAGTGATCAGTGTAATTTATGACACTGAAAATGGGTTGCAGTGATTCACAAATGCGTCAATTTGATCATTCTTTATTTCATTGCTTATACAAGAAAAGCATCAGATTTCTTTTAGCTCTCAAAGTGGGCTATGTTAGCGTGAAATTCATTGTCAACATAGCAATTTCTACTAACAACATTTCTCACTGGATAATTAGCCCAGCATCAATGAATCATGTTTTACCTTATTTCTGCGATCAAAACTGCTCAAGTTGGGAATCAAAATTATGTTCTGACTCTGTTGAAATAATTTTAATCAGTATTCAAATATCGAATCAAAATAGTAACAGTTATTATTGAAAATTGGAACTACGGTGTCAGCTTTGATGTTTAATAAATCGAGGGGCGGTGGGGTAGCCCAGTGGTTAAAGCATTCGCTGGTCACGACGAAATCTTGGGTTCGTTTCCCAGATAGGTGCAACGTGTAAAGAACATTTTCTGGTGTCCCCCAATGTGATATTGCTGGAATATTGCTGAAAGCAGTGTAGAACTAAACTCAGTCACTTTGATGAATGGAACTGAATCATTGCAGCCCTACACTGACCTACACATGTAACAGACATGTAACATGCATGGTATAATCTTCCACTGACGTCACTAGTCAGCAAGCTTGAGCTAGCAGACAAAGTTCTTTTTGCAGGGCTCAGATCAATTTGCTGACCTTTCCAATACTTGAATTTTTTTCTCAAGAATCAACGGTTGGTCATGTAATGAATTACATGCGACACTGTAATGTATACAGGTTTTTATGAGTTGAATAACTTCTATACTATTGATCCAGAAAGATGTTCACATAACAAATTTAGAATTACATATAAGTAACTCCAGTCCAGACTCAATTATTTACAGACTGCCACCATATAGCTGTAATATTGCTGAGTGGGGCCTAAACAAACAAATCTGTTACATCAGCAGTCATCCTTTTGAAAATAAACTGTGCTGCCTAGTTCTCTCTCCCCTCCTTCATCCAAAGTTTTTTCCTGACAGACCTCAGATACTGTCGTAACTCCAACCGAGGCTGACAAAATGAAAGGTGATGTTGCATCTGAAGGTCTGCCAGCTGTACATGATGACGAGCAGGAATCTGAACCACAAGATGTAGAAAATATAAAAAGTCAGAAATCTTTTTCAAGTGCTGGCTCTCACAAATCAGCTGTGACCACGCCATCTATTAAATCTGCAAAGTCAAAACTATCAGTCCAGGCTAGATCAGACCACACTGATCCTGATCAAACTGGTCTAGAACTGCCTAAATCTGGACCAGTTAGCCGTGCATCGCAAACATCTTCAGGGAAAACATCAAAAAGATTCACTTCTAGCACTGATTTGAGGCGAGAAACTTCATCCGTATCTTCTACAAGTGGTCTGCGAAGTTCACTTGAGGTTCCACAGGTATTATCTCCCTTGAGGCAAGAGAGATGTCTCCCTGTATATCCCCCCATAGGTGGCAGTTACCTGTATATATGGTTTCAGCTTTATGTATCCAATTAATTTGTGTGTTGCACCAATTTGATGATTTTTGCATGCACTTTATGTTTAACATTATTGTTTTAAAATTATTTCTTTCAGTTGATAGATGTGTCCAGTCTAGTCCTGCAGAATATTTTCAATGAGTTTTGAAGAAAAAGTCCTTTTCAAAATTGTCTTCCTTAAAAGCGTGTGCTACGAATGTGCTCTGTAGGTTTTTCTCTCATGTCCTTAATGCCAGATCAATTTTATTTCTTGTTTTGCAGATCCACCGGTCATATTTTTTTTCATATTTTTTTTTTAAAAAAAGTTAAAAATTAATTATTCCTGCTCAAAAACAAACAAAAAAAAATCCTGATGTTTATATTGACCAAAAATGTAAGCTTACAAGAACAGGTTTTCAGATTGTTTTTGCCCCATATACACTTCATAAATAACCAAAGTGAAATACTTTAGTGTTTGAAATGATTTATTATGACTAGTGATTGTTAGCTTTTTTTCCTCTCCTTCCTTTAGGTATTGTGAGAACACAAATTCCTGAAACAAAAAATCTATGTTGTATGACCAAATAAAACTATTCTTAAAATGTAGTCATGATAGTGTAAGACAGAAAAATCACAACCCCTTCACACTAAAGGCAGAAGTAGCCAGAATACTGTCAAAATGAAAATTCTCATAGCCCCTTCACACTAAAGGCAGAAGTAGCCAGAATGCTGTCAAAATGAAAAAAATCACAACCCCTTCACACTAAAGGCAGAAGTAACCAGAATGCTGTCAAAATGAAAATTCCTGGAGATTCCTGGAAATTTTTAATTCCCTTTTAAAACTTCTTACTGCAGTCCAAATACATTCCAATTCTTGTAACATGCACAGATGTTTTGAACATGCTCAAAACTTTCAAGGTACATTCGAAATGGAAAAATATCAAATATGAAGGAGCTTTAACAACTAGGTGATAACATTTGTTGAAAACTTATACAAAAGGGGAAATGTTTTTCTATTTTAGACTTTTTTCTCTCCTTGTGAGGAGCTTATTATTGTCTATATCAAATTATTTCTCTGCTTATAAACAGCCTCATTTGATATTCCTAACCATTTTAAATTAATTAACCATTAAAAATATTCTGCATAAATTATTTGCATGCTGCATATTGAACACATTAATGCTGCAAAATTTATTTCAGATTGTGAGCTAGATGCATGTGTATATAGTTTCAATATATATCCTTACCATTGACTAAATTTAATTCATGCATGTCAGTCTGTTTGCTTTTACCCTACTAGATGTTGTTGAAGTTGTTAAAGAAAGATAACATCCTGCGTATCCTTATATATATGTTCTTATACCCAATGCATTAATGCTTAGGCACTAACGATGTGTAGAATCACTGTTAAAACAAGTCAGCATTTCACTTTAATTAAAGACGATTGTCAGAAAGTATATGTTACTGCATTGATGAATTTGACAGCGTATCTTTAAATATGATTTAAATATATTTTTCCATGAATCTGGATTAGTAAAGAAGCGAAAAAGGTTCATGCCATTATGTCACCAAATATTTTTCAGGTATAAAGATATTTTTAGCAATGAAACTATTAATAAGGTTGATAATGCAGATCATTTTGCTACAACAGTGAGATACAAACATGAGGGCTTGTCTTGCTCTGTAAATAAACTTCGACTCGGTATTATTCATTACAAACACTATTAGAAGTTCAGCTAACCTTTTCAGTTGACTAATCAGAACACAGCTTACAAGATCACAAAAGTTGACATTCACACATACCTTTTGAACATTTACCTTTAAAGACGGTTTGTACCCAAATGATTCCGAGTGCTGTTTTCCATACAATTGCCACAGTAGTGAGTAAACAGTCAGTGAAAATAGCGATTTTGTCAGTATTCAAAGATGTCAGCTTGCAGAATTATTTGCTAATGGTAACCATTTCATCAGGAAGCCCAAAGCATGTGATATCTGTGTTTTATGCTGACTTTTATTTGTTGAGAGATCAGTGTCAGTGACAGAATTTTGTAAGTCCTGTTCGAACAATAAACAGTAGCTGTTTTCTGATTGGTTAAATTTGTTCTGTCATCTCGCATTTGATTGGACAGTCATAGGTCGCTCAAAGGTTAGCAACATGCATCTGTATTCAGCTTGGGTTTGTTAGAGTCAGTAGAGTAGAGTAGAGTCAGTAACAAACAGTACTGAGCCTGAGTTTACTTAGGCTGATCCAAAAGAGTCAGATATCATTTATGATAAACCTGCAAAAACTGATGTTGATACTTTTAGATTTAACCATTTTAGAGCCAATATTAATACTACTATATTACTCCAATGTTAATCTGTATTCAGCTGGTTTATACCTTGTCTGTTTCTCAGTCTCCGAGAAAGGTAGAAGGGAACACTGAAGAAGATATACGAGCATCGTCAGCGCGTAGCCGAGCCTCACTTCGGAATCATTTCCGCCAGAAGTTGGTGGAGACGAAGAAGGTTGTGGATGAAAGACGGACAAAGTCACCAGGGATGGTGTTGCCAACGCCTCGATCCATGGAGGAGGACACACTGCAGGTTGATGATGACGATGATGTGGCTTTACCTGATGATGTCAAAGGTAACTGTTAATACAAATCATGAAATTCATACATATTTACCTGACAAGCATAAAGGTAATTGTTGGAGACACTTCAGGATAATAGTACACCTTTACCTGGTGACCCCAAAGGAAATTGTTAATGCAAATCATGAAATTCATACATAAAGGTAATTGTTGGAAAAACTTCAGGATATTGATATACCTTTACCTGTTGACCTCAAAGATATTGATGACATATATGACATACATATATATAAGTATTAATTTACCTCTCTCAGAGGAGTACAAGAGCAAGTCGCTGGACATTGGGACATCACCACCTGACACACTTGTCAGCATCACAGATGCCAGGTGAGAAGAGATTGTAGGGCTCATATATACATATATACACCCATTAACTCATTCAGCCATGATTAACTCTCACAACTACCCATTAATTCACTCAACCACCCATCCACTCAACACACATTAACTCACACAACAATTCATTAAATCAGCCACCCATTAAATCAGTCAACCACCCGTTAACTCACTCAACCATCCATTATCTCACTCAACCACCCATTATCTCACTCAACCACCCATTAACTCACTCAACCACCCATTAACTCACACAACCACCCATCAACTCAATTACCCGTTCATGCACTCAACTACCCATTAACTCACACAACTATACATTAACTCAGAGAACTGCCCATAATCTCACTCAACTACCCATTAACTCACACATCCAGCCATCAACTAACTTGACGATCCATTAACTCACGCAACCATCCATTAACTCACTCAATCACCTATTAACACACTTAAGCTGCCGTTCAAGCACCTCATTCCCTCAAATATGCTCCACCACTCACTGAGTCTTCACCTGACCACTACCCGTGAACATCCTAGTTAGAATATTGGCCTTCAGTAACCCATGCTTGTCATAAGAAGCGATTAGCGAGATTGGGTTGTCAGACTCGCTGACTTGGTTGACCCATGACATC